>NW_024425563.1:41390370-41649850 GCF_017311325.1 Ursus maritimus | reverse complement strand
GTGTAACCCCCCCCCCCAGCCTCTTGTTCAAGTGCAGACTAAGATACTCAGTAATGCTGTGAAGTAACTCAGTGTATGAACAAATTAGCCAGTAGCTGGACGGATGACGGAATCTATGACATTAATGACTAGCACACAGTTCTTATAGTATAAGCTCAGATCATCTCAAAAACCATTTTTATTTTTTTTTATTTTTTAAAAGATTTTATTTATTTATTTGACACAGAGAGAGAGAGCGTGAGCAATCAGGCAGCACGGCAGGCAGAGAGAGAGGGAGAAGCAGGCCCTCCGCTGAGCGGGAGCCCAACGCGGGGCTCGATCCCAATACCTTGGGATCATGACCCTAGCCGAAGGCAGATGCGCAACTGACCGAGCCACCCAGGCGCCCCCATTTTTATTTTTATAAAGTGTGGATCTGAGAGTTGCTTCTAAACGCGTGGATTGGGAGCATGTCACCACACCACCAGAGACTCCTGCCTTCCGTTTCAAGTTGGCTAACTGAGCCTCCGTGAGCTTACCTGCCCTTCTCAAACATATTCTCATTGAAATGATATAACAAAAATATAGGAGGAAAGATAAAAACTATATCCCTGATGACAGGAAAGAGTGTTATCCACGGGGGGAGAAAAGAAAAGAAAAGAAAAGAAAAGAAAAGAAAAGAAAAGAAAAGAAAAGAAAAGAAAAGAAAAGAAAAGAAAAGAAAAGAAAAGAAAAGAAAAGAAAAGAAAAGAAAAGGAAGGGCTTTCCTACCAGATTCAGAGCAGGTGACATGACAAGCCAGCACGTGAGGAAACAGAAACCTGCCTTCGTAGCAAGTGAAAGCGATACCCATCAAGACTCTGTTCTCAATCCCAGAACTCAGAAAACCAAGAGCTACAATTAAAGGATATCCTGGGTATAAGTTATGGAAGCAACGTGCCGGACCCAGTCACAGAGCATCGGCTCATGGCGACCTCCCAGTCCGTACTGGGTGAGAGAGGCGCGCTGCAGGTGGACCGCGCTGGGCGGGGCCGGGCCCCTTCTCTCCCCGGGTGGTGACGCTTGCCAGAGTGACGTGGCAGGCCCTCAGCCCCTGACAAAGCTCAAAAGCTCGAGGTGGGCCTCGTACTTTTGCCTTAGTCTCTAAAAAGAACTGGATTTTGATCTGGCTGAATGGACCTAGAGAAAATTCTCCCTCGATTTGTGTCTGCTCACCTAAGGGTTTTCAAGAATGATCCAAGGATTTAAACAAGTGTAATATCACCTGGGAAAGAAATAAGGTCCGTTCCAAGGCAGGGGTTAGCAAAGAGCCTCAGGAAGGAGCCCTCTGCTAGGCTGGAGACCCTGACGACCACGCGCACTGTCTTCCCACAGGAAAGCCTGCTGGCCTGGAGACCGTGGCGACTGACCACAGTCTCTGTGGGCCTCTTCCCAGATAAGAGGCATATAGGAGCCAAGAGAGAACATAAAAGGTCTGTAGATTCTTCATTACAGTCCCTTTTTGTTTAGAAAACATTTTTGCTTGCTTTTTATATCGCTGTTAAATGCAAGAGAGAAACTTGTTTGTTCCTTTGCCCCCAAGAGAAAAATGAAAGCGAGATTCTATTTCAGTGTGCTCATAGTTTCTGACCTAAAGAAATTGATCAGGGCGTCCAAGCGCCTCCCACTAACCCTTGGCAAGAACTGTCACCCTTCCCCCCCTCAGAGGTTCCGCTCTAAGTACAACCCTTCTGAGCACAGCATCCTCTCCTAGGGAGCCTGGTCAGCCCCAGGGTCCAGGCTCCGCGAGAATCCCATCCTGCTGAGGGCTGCGGCAGTACAGATCATTTCTGGAGACTGCTTTATCTTATACTTAAGAGGGAATCAAGGAGAAGCAAAACCTATTGACTGATCTCTGTTTGCCTCTTTGTTTCCTGAAATTTCCATCTCCTTGTGAATAAAAGAGTCAAAATATGTTCGATCCCAGAGCAGAGATGTATCCCTGAACTTTGCAAGATTTAAACATCTTGAAAAAATACACCAACCTCTGATAGAAAAATCAATGAGCACATACAAAGATTCTGCAGTTCAGAAGGAAACTCTCTAAGGAATTTAGCTAATGCAATCCAATAAGAAAACAATATAATAAAAGATGTAAATGAAAAAAAAATTAGTGAAATTATCAGTTTGCAAATGATGTGACTATCTAAGAAGAAAATGCAAGATTGTTTGGAAAACCCATTGGGCCTAATAAGAGATTTAATTAAAGTAGCTGATTATAAAAACCAACAAATATAAAAAGCAATTAGCTTTTCTATATACTAATAATAACCTATTAGAAAATATAATAAAAAACTACAGATTCAATTTTCATAGAGCAACCAAAACACAAAGAGCACGTGAATCCACTTTGAAATAAATGTAGTGACTTATATGAACAGTTAACTAAGTGACATTTAGAAAATTTAATAATCGAAAATCCGTTCGATGTTTCTGGTCAGAAGACACCAGCTCGTAAAGACTCCAGTTATCCCGAAATCAAAATTTTATTTTCATGCAATTAACAGATGAAAACTCAAACTGTATTTTTAACTTAAACTAGCAGATATTATTTTAAAGCACATCTGGAGACATACACTCTTGATATTTTCCAAGAAATGTTCTACAAGGAAAACAGTAAGTAAAATGTAGCTGCTTATTTAAGACAAGTCTGTGTTGGCTTAAGATCTGAAAGTGAAGGAACAGAATGAAAGGCCAGAAGCAAAGCAAATATACAGAAGACTTTAAGATATAGGAAAAGTGCTTTTGAAATGAAGAGGGTTGGGGGCAAGGTGGTTGAATAAACAGTGGCCGATTAATCCTCCTGCTTTGGGGTGCGTACTTAGCTCCATGCTGCCTACAGCCCTTTGGTTTTTGTTTTGTTTTGTTTTGTTTTTTCAATGTATTAATAAAAATTTATTATTTTATTAACAAGTATAGCCCAAATTATCAAGTTAACCTGACATTCCTAGAACATTCTATTCCACAGCAGCAGAATACACATCCTCATCAAATGTGCATGAGACACGCCAAGATAGAACCTATACTAATCAATGGAAGAAGTTACCACGAATTTAAAATAATTCCGAACATCCAGTGTATCTGTTCTGACCACAACGAAATGAGAGAATTAATAAGGGCAAACTACCTGGATTATTTCCAAGTTGCCTGCAGTCCTTTGTGCTTGCTCTTCCCTCTGACTTGAACTGTCTCCTGCCAAAGCTATTCCTGGTCTCTGCTCAGGGTTCTGTCCTCAGTGAGGCCTTCCTGGGCCTCTGTAAGCAAAATAGCAGCGCCCTGGAGAGGGTTTGAGGGATGTCCAGGGGTGAGCGATGAAAAAGATATGACCACGAGGTGGCAGTATCGTGCACGAGCTTGATTAAGGTGCAACTTTGACAAGTTTGGATGTGAGGAAGTTCTTCAGGCCACAGGACCCAGAGGCTATGGTGCAAGGGTCACAGCTCAGAAGGACAGGAGGGCATGTGGGGAGGAGAATCGAGAAGGTTTCTGTGTCTAGATGATGCCATTCAGCAGCCCTGCAGGGAGCCCCGAGTTGACAGCATCAGGTTGAGATCTGTATAACCCCAGAGGTCTGCTTAGCTATGGCTAGCGGATGTGGGACAGGGTTTCAGGCTATACAAAGCAGGCAGGCTTTCAATGGCTAAAAATCTGTTTGTTGGGGCTATATTTAAAATAATTGGATTTAAAATTTTGAGTTTGGTGCCAGTGAGCTTTTGAGCTAACAGATCTCAGCCTGCTGTGAAGAAATAAGCAAGCTATGAGCCAATATACAGAGGCCGTCTCTGGCTTACCTATATAACATCCCACTCTCTGACTCCTCGCCCCTTTCATATTTTATTATAACACCTATCACTCTGTAACATTATAATCTATATTTGTTTGGGTTTTGTGTTTATTATCCATTTTTCTCACTAGAATATTAACTCTATGAAGACAGGAACTGTATCATCTTTGTTCACTGCTTTGTTCAGTGTCAAAAATAATTGGTGGGTCAAAAAGCATTTACTGGAGGGGCGCCTGGGTGGCACAGCGGTTGGGCATCTGCCTTCGGCTCAGGGCGTGATCCTGGCGTTACGGGATCGAGCCCGTGTCAAAAATAATTGGTGGGTCAAAAAGCATTTACTGGAGGAAGGAAGAGAGGAGAGGTTTACTTAAAAAGAAGGAGGTTTATTTAAATAAGCAATAACCTAAGTTAAAGATGCCAATATAAACATGAAATTGTTTTCAGAAAAACAATTTCAATAATTAGGGTGAGGAAGGATTTTGCTAAGTGTGACATCAAGGTAGAAATGATGAAGAAAGACTAACAGGTTTGACCAAAATATTATAAAACACAAAATTTAAATTATAAAGTGAAAATTAAAAAATAAAATTATAAACTAATTAGAATATTTACAATATGAGTAGTATTTGCCTAGCTGATAACGAGTTAATAGACTCACTAAATAAAGACTTCTGACAAATCAATAAGAAGATAAATACTTAAGATAAAGAAATAAGCACAAATATGTGAACAGGTAAAATAAAAAAGGACATGCAATTTACCAGTAAGCCTATTTTAAATGTTTAATGTTACCGCTAACTAAATGACTGCAGATAAGAATAACAACAAGCCGCCATATTTTCCTACTAAGAAAGCGGGTTTCAGGAAATTGGTAGGGCATCAGGGTAGCTCTTCTTAATAAAATCTGAAATGGTATCAAACAAAACGTTAGGAAGTATTTATTTCTGGGTCATATTAGCTTTTTGGTACTTTGAAATTTGTTAGAGATACATACTACTTATGTAATAAAAAATTAATTATACATAAAAGATACATAGCTGTGGTTAACCTTGGCTCCTAGGATGGGCCAATCCTGGAAAATAAAGTCTCAGTACTGAGAATTGTCTAGGTCTGTCACATCTGTTAGTAGCATGGAGGAGACTGTGCTTTTTGTCTGCTTAGGATGAGGGCCAGGGGATGAGGGTTCCTACTGCACAGACGGATCTTGAAGTCCCACTAGAGGGTTCCAGGTAGTCAGTGGAGGAAGGGATTATAGAGGAACAGGATGTACAAAGGGAGAGGGGCACAAGACAAGGTGGGGCACAGTAGTGTCATTATGCAAACAAGTGACACTTTGGCTTCTCACTTTACAGAATTCATAAGTGACACTGAAAGTTTATCATGTGAGAGGGCATAGGTTAAAGTGCACCTGACAGGTTATGGGTAACAGACAGGGTTTTCGATGAAATTTGCAAAGCAAGTATCTGTAAAAAAGAGCGAGTTTCTCTAACCTCTCCTCCTGGGAAGTGCTGGGGAAGGTCTTGAGTGTACCTCCCAGGAAAAAGACCCAGCTTCTCCAGTTGTTCACTCTTCTTATTTATCAAGGGATAGGGCAAATTTGTCAGTGGTGGGGAAGGAAAGGACTGCCTGGGCATTAGGCAGGGTGGTTTCAATGTGAGTTGTTTACAGTAGTTAGGAAATCCAGCTGCCTGCTTGAGAACCAAGAAGTGGAAGACAAGTACAGCTCCATCTCCTGACATGGGGAAAACCCGGCTGTCTCTACCGGCTCATAATCCAGGCTACTGTGTGAGAATTCCCAGGGTCACTTTCAGACTATTCTGTTCATCCATACCAGAATTCTAGGGTGGCTTTTGGACTATTCGGGTATCCATACCAGAGGTCCCTAACATTTTAGCAATTTTAGTTTTACTGAGGCTGGAGGTGACTCGTCCACACTTAAGGTTATTGTGCCAAGTACATCACTCAACTAGTGAATGAGATGAGCTGACCACCCGGAAGTCATGTTCTATTAAACATCTTTTTGTATATTTATCCGCAAATACACATGCGCGCTTTTCCAATGAGGCTGTTAGTTTGTGAAGAGTGGGCACAAAAAGGGGGTTAAGTGTCAGTGCTTGTGGTGGCTGTAAAGAGCGAGAGATTATTAGTTCTTGGACAGAAAAAAAAAAAGAAGTTGTGGATAAATGACAAAGAGAAATACGAACTCATCTATTTGTTAAAGTTTGAATGACAATGAGTTCAGCATTTAGAAAGAAGTAAAGGCCATTCATGAATCTGTTTTAATGATTGCCTCAACCAATTCAAAAATTACTCGTCCAGTTAGAGATACAATAAATGAATGATCAAATGATGATGAACTTACAGTTAGCAGGTGTCTGACTCCTTACGGGAACCCATGCACAGCGAAAGTACCATTAAGGTTTGGATGGCATATGGTGAAAAATATAAGTTGATTGGAAATTTTAGGAAGTACTTTTTCCTTTGCAGAATTTAGATAACAGGGCTTTGTGAGGAGAGGACTTCTTAATCACACCTCTGTACAAATGTGGACTCGACTGGAATGCTTAACCCATTCATCATTCTTGGTCCACGTTAGTATAGAAATGCAATGCAACATTGTGTGGAGGTTATTTTCATGACAAAATGTACTGTACTTGTACTTGCTATTTAAATTACCTTAGTTCTGCATTTATAGAGTCACTGAAGTCACAAATTTTTCAGGTATAATATACTGCATGTATGGAAAGAAATTACATGACATCCAAGAAAATAGAGTGTCGCAGCTGTCTTAAGATATTTCTCTTATGAATACCGAAGACTGCTTTGGTACCGCCATAGGATAAACTGGGAGGGGAATGGCATAGGAGTTGATATTGAGGAGATGGGGGTGGCTAGCCCACCAGGAGGTTGTGTTTCCAGCCATGCATTTGGATTGTCGCTCACAATCGTGAGAGCAACAGAATCGGATAGGTTCTCCTGGAAAACCCATTCCCCCAAAAGATTTCCCAGGAAGTGAAGTGGAGGACAGATTGGGAAGGAACCAGACTGGAGGAGTCAAGGTGACAACTTAGGAGAATATTTTCATAATTCTAAAAAGATGATAAGGATCTCAAATTAGTCTCAAATCCAATGGTTCTCAACCCTGGCTGGATATTAGAGTTAGTTGGGGAGCTCTTGAGACCGCAGATCCCCGAATACCATTCCAGATCGATTACATCAGAATCTCTGTGAGTGACACCTGGCACCAATATTCTTTAAAGTTCCCTAGATGATTCTGATGCAAGATGACAGTTGGAAATTCTGCTGTTTAAATCAAGCAATGGCAGGAAATGTGGATGAATTAAAAAAAAAAAAATCCAGGAGTTAGAATTTGATGATGACTGATAGAAATGGAGGAACGGGAAGTGTCTAACATCAAGGTGTAGGTGCTGGACAGCTTGGAGGATAGGGGGGCACTCATTAAGATGGAAAATATGGAGGAACTTCTTAAAGTTGAAGACATTTCAAGCTTTGAATATAGTACAACTAACAGTCTTTTCAAAACCTAGCCTGTCCTACAAACCTACAACCTTGGAGTTGGAGGGGCCGTCAACAAAGAAAGCCTCTATTATTTGAAAAAATAATTGGTTGGCTAGCGTTGGGAAAATCATGTGCTCTCAAAAGCCACAAGAGAAAATGGCTTAACTATAGATGTGTGTTCTCAAGGGAGATCTGGAAATTGAAATAGCAATATTTCATAATGTGGATTTTGCTTCTATCTGAGCCTAGATTTATCCTTTCTTTTCTTTAAGATTGAGGGGGAACATCTCCTCAGAGGACAGTGTTTCTCGACAAATTGATCAAAATGGTCATGAAGTTTCATAGCAATTACTAGGTTTCACTCTTCTTTGAAAACCAATGTCTACCTGCCGGACTTGCCTGTTTTCTCCTGCTCTTCTCTCCCCCATTTAATGGTTGTATTTTTTTCTTAGGCTGTATTTTTTTCTGTAGGTCCCCTACAAGGGACCCTAGCAGCACCAGGCTTATCTTTAGAGCTAGTAGTTAATCCCTATGGCCATGGGGTAGACTATGCTGATTGGCCAGGCCTGGGTCATGAGTCCACCCTTAGTGGGAGGAACGGGGTCAACACCACCTAAGTCATGTGCATTAAGACCTGGTTGGGGAAAGGATCATTGAGATACTGTCATCAGCAGAAATATATGTAGGGCAAGCAAAAATTACAGGTGACCAGTGAACCTTCAGTGAGTCTCCAATTTTCCATTCCCTTGAGGCTCACCAGTGTCCTGTGAAGCCCAGGAATAGTCCATGGATTACTATGTTCTCTTTCCAAGCTCCATGCATAGCTATGCATAGGGACAGAGATGGCCATGCTTCATGGGGAGGCCCTGGAGGTTTCAGAGAAGAAAACCACCCTGGAGGAAAAAGCTAAAATGAAAGCCAGCTTGCATCATTCACAGCAGGGCCAACCCTCTCGTTTCTTATCCCAGAGGCCTATTCCTCTTTTTTATTCTGCTGACTTTGATAAATGAATAAATGAATGAATAAATAGATGGATGAATAAGTGAATATATATTTGGGTCCTATACATATATTCCCCACAAATGCCATGCCAGCCTTCCTTCTTTCCTCCAAAAAATTAATTGGGTGATTATTGGAATATGAGAGATGAAAAAGTGGGAGTTCTTAACCTCGGGCTCTCGAGAAAACAAAATGGATCTTGTGAAAAGTAATGCTTAATGAGTTAATTTCCAAAAGCCTGAAACAGAGCTTTAAAAATGTTCTTTTTAAAAAAAATGCCAGTGAGGGTTTTGATAATCTACCCTGGGGAAGTCATCTAAAACAGCTGATGAAGCTTTTTGCAAAGAGATTTTTATCACAGGGCTATTTATAACAGCAGAAAATTGTAAACAACTTCAATGTTCAACATTGAAGGAACAGTTAAATAGCATATGCTACATCCCCTCAAAGAATATAATGTACCACTAAAAATAATGTTAATAATAAATTTGTAATAGTATCGAAAAAATCTCATAAAGTAAATGAAAAGCAAGATATATGCACAGTGGACTTCAGCTATCTAAAGAAATAATGCCTTGCACTGAAAAAAACAGTACAGAAAAATGTTGTTTTTGGTGATGATAAAACACTTGATTGTCCTTTCTCCCAACTTTTTACTTTTCTCTAGTTTCCATATTTATGGTAAACATAACCGATGTTCCGTTCTCAGACATCTTGATTGGCCTGTCAGCAGAATTTGACATAGCTGATCGCTCCTCACTCCCTGAAATACTTTCCAAACTTGCCTTTCAGAACACCATACTCTCCTGATTTTTATCCCATCCCACTGGTTGCTCCTTCCCTGTCTCCTTTTCCTGTTTCCATTTTTTGATCTCTTAGTTTGGGGTGTCCCAGAAATTGGTCGTCATACCTTTATGCTTCCCTAGCCACACCCACTTCTTTAGTGATCTCACACTGCAGCATGACTTCACACATCATCTATGTGCCAGTAACCTTCCCGTTTATATCTCCAGACCAGACCTCACTCCTAAATTCTAGACCTGAATATGCAACCCTGCTAGACATTGCCACAAAAAGATGTCTCAAACAGTCCATAACCAGACCTGAATTTCTGGTCCTCTCTCCCTAAACCTACTCCACTTGGATCCTTTCCCATCTGTATCAGTCCAGATGTTGTCAATAAATCAAAGTCACTCTATCACAGGAATAAAGAAATGTAGTAGTTAAATGGGTGGTTTCTCAAATGTGAGCACAGGTGGAAGAATGAAGACCAAGAAGCCAGAAGCTCAAGGAAAGACTCCCCCCCAAAAAAATGCCAGTGGTTCTCAAATGTTCTCTGCAGAACCACAGCAATTCTCAGGTTCTATGGCAAAGCTCCCACCAACTGTCTCAACCTCAGAAGCAAAACAGGCTCTCCCAGAAGCCCCAGAAGCCACTGTAAATCTTGCAGCTGCCTATACATGCGCTTTCTATGGCCTTCTGACAGAATGGTCTCTCCTCACTGTTGCTTCTCAGATTTCTCATTGAAAAACTCTAACCTGGAACAACACAGGGAAGAAGAATCTAGAAAACACAGTTCCTAGAAAGTGTGGAATCTAGAATGCACTACCATTTCAGTTCATGGCAGTGCCACTCTTAGAGCTGCTCAGGACAAGAACCTCAAAGATATGTTTGACTCTTCCTTTCACACTCTATTTCCAGTCTATCAGGAAATCCAGTTGTCTCCCCCTTCAAATATATCCAATAATGGCCACTGGAGTGTAAGCTCCATTAAAGCAAGATTTTTATCTATTTTATTCACTACACTCAGGAAAGTGTCTGCACATAGTGGGCCATTTAATAAGTATGTATTGAATGAATGAACTAGTAATGCCACACCAGCTCTTTTGGTTACTGTTGGCTTGGATTTTTTTCCCTATTCTTTTAGTTTCATCCTCTTTGTGTCTTTGAAACTAAAGTGAGTGTCTTTTAAACAACATGTAACTGGATAATGATTTTTATCAATTCTCTACCTTTTGATTAGTTTAATGCATTTATATCTAAAGTAATTACTAACAAAGGAAGATTTACTTCTGTCATTTTGCTACTTGTTTTCTGTTTATAGCTTTTTTGTTCCTGAATTATTTTATTACTGCCTCCTCTTAGGAATAATTTATTTTTTTTTCTAGTGTATAGTTTTTCTAATTTCTCATTTCTCTGGGGGATTTTTAGCTTTTTTTTTTTTCTTAGTGGTTACCCATGGGATTACACTTAACATCTTAACTTTGTAACTGTCATAATTCATACAATCAAGTTAGAAAATTAATACCAACTTAGTTCCAACGGTGTACAAAACCTTTGTGCCTATATAACTTCATCCTTTTTTCTGTTGCTAGTCACAAGTTACATCTTTATACATTGTGTGTCCATTAACATACATTTATTATTATTGCTTTATTCAATGGTCTTTTAAGTCATAATGACCAGGAGCACCTGGGTAGCCCAGTTGGTTAACCGCCCAACTCTTGATTTCGGCTCAGGCCATGATCTCAGGGTCCTGAGATCTAGCCCTGCATCAGGCTCCACTCTGGGCACGGAGCCTGCTTTAAAATTCTCTCTCTCTCCCTTTCCCTCTGCCCCTCCCCACCACTTGTGTGCATGCTCTCTCTCTAAAATAAATAAATAAATAAATAAATAAATAAATAAATAAATAATTGTATTGAACAAAAAAATAACAGTTACAAACCCAAAGTGCAATAATACTAGCTTTTATATTTACCTCTGCTTTGAACTTTACTGTTGTTCTTTATTTTTTCACATGGCTTCTAGTCACTGTTTAGTGCCCATTCATTTCAGCCTGAAGGACTCCCTTTCATATTTCTCCGGGGGCATGTCCACTGGTGAAGTACTTCTTCATTTTTCACCTGGGAATATCTTCATTTCTCATTCTTTTCTTAAAAGGCTGTTTTGCTGAATATAAAACTTGATTGGCAGTATTTTCTTTCAGCACTTTAAATACACATCATCTCACTGCCTTCGGGCCTCCATAGTTTCAGAAAAGAAACGTGCTGTTAGTCTTATGGGGGATCCCTTGTATATGTTGAGTCACTTCTTTTCTACTGCTTTCAAATTCTGTCCTTCTCTCTGGCTTTCAACAGTTGAGCTATAGTGTGCATCTCTGTAAGTTCACCCTGCCTGGAATTCATTCAGATTTTTGCATGTATACAGTCATGTCTTTCTTCAAATTGGGGAGCATTTGGGACATTATTTCTTCAAATATTCTTTCTGCCCTTTTCTGTCTCTCTCCCTACCTCTGAAACTCCCAGAAGCTAAAGCTTTTCTAAGGTTCCCTCCAGTCTTGTCTGAGAATTCATGCAGCCCTGAGCATGTGTGAGCCCCTGTACTCCTGGGTGCTTTTGAAAGCCTTTATTCCCCCAAATATCTTCTTTCCCAAACTCATCTTTCCCAGGCTTTTTGATTTATCTATTGCTTGTCCCTATTATTATTCCTTGCTCCACACGACTGTATTCAATACCTTTGTCTTTAAATGTCTTCAGCAAGTGCCAGTTGGGAAGCTCTTCAGTCCTGGGAACACTCAAGTCAGGTGAAATGAAGGCACACTTTGTACCAGTGCTAAGGGGAGCTGCTAGACAGATCGAAACACAACCACGGCTCTTTGAAAATAAGATTCGCATTGCTCCCTTGGCACTAGCAACCTGCACCGGTGTCTTTATGGCCACTGCTGATCTGGGGAGCTGGGCATGGCAAGCAGGCAATTTAAAAAGCCATAGCACTCTCTCACCACAATGCAGCAATTTCTTAGCCTTTCCCCTGGTTGTTGTAAGGTTTTTTAAACTATATTTCAGAGTTCTTCGAAAGTTGATTCTGAAATTTCCGCTGGCTTATTAGTTTCTGGAGTGATAGAACCGTGGCGTTCCCTGTTCTGCCACTTTCAGTAATACCACCTCCACCATTTCCTAGCTTCTTAAGTTAGATACTCAGATAATTTATTTTCAAACTTTCTTCTTTTCTAAAATAAGCAGTTAGGGATTACAAGTATTTCTCAAAGATGCTTTAATTTCCTCTCACAAGTTCTGACAGATATTAGTTTCATTACTATCTCATTATGATTAATTAATCTATAATTGCTATTATGGTTTCTTCTTGGACAAATTGTTATTTAGAAGTCTGTTTTTTAATTTTCAGAAATGCCAGGCTTGTCTAGTTATGTCTTTGTTATTGTTAGCTTAATGTCTTGTAGATTTTAGATTTTTTGAAATTGGATGAGACTTGACACATGGTCTAATGCATAACAATTATATAATGTGCTATGAGCCTTGGAAAATATGTGTTCTCCAGATTTGAGGAGCATGACTTATATATTTGTATCAGGTCAAGGTTGTTTATTGTGTAATTCAAATCTTTTCTATCCCTACTGATTTTTTATCTACTTGATTTATAAATAACTAAGAGGAGTTGCTCAAATCTGCAGGTATGGCAGTACATTTGTCTATGTCTCCCTATAGTGCTGTTATTTTTTACTTTATTTATTCTAACAGGTTTAGAATTGCTATATCTTCCCCGTGAATTAAACTTTTAATCAATATGCAGTAACTCTCTTCATCTTCAGTAATGCTTTTAGCTTTTAAGATTTTATCTTGTATCGATGCATCTTTGTTTTAGTTGATATTTGCCTGATATATTCTTTTTTAAAAACACTTTTTCTTTTTATGTTGTAGGTACTTCTTTTTTCTTCTTTCTGTAAAGCAGCATTCACATGCCTAGTCCTGTGTGCAGGTTGACTGCCCGCTACAAAGGGGCAGGAGTCCTCAGGATAAGAGGACAAGGGAGAGCGGAGGAGGGGGGAAGGAGTCCTGAGGCTGGGAGAGTCTCCTGGGAACTGGCAAGGGTTCAACAGATATTGCTTGAACTGTCAGAGTGAATGCTGATGGCCAGTTTCTTCCTAGTGGTGACCTGGACTCAGATAAAGTCTCCCCATGACTTTTTTGTGTTAGAAACTCTGGGAGTTCCATTAAGAAGCCCTGATCCCCGAGGCCTTCTGTTCACAATGACCACTCTGTTTTGGTTGTGATTCAAAACAACACAAACTCCTGCTCCTAAATCTGCAAGATGTCTGAAAATTGTGTGGCTATTTAACACCCAGACTTTGTCCGTTTCCTTGTATCTAAGGACTGGCATCGTGCATTACAGAAAAGTCATAGCCAATGTCTTTTTGAATAATGCCTCTTTTGCATTCTCTTTATCATCTGCCGGAATTCCAATGAGATGTTCATTGGACTTTCTCATTTGATTCACTAGGTGTCTGAACTTCTCTTTGATCCACCTCCTTGTCTCCAGTGCCTTCAGGGCAATTTCTTCAGACCTATCTTCAAGCTTACAATTCTCTTTGCATCTGGTTCCAATCTTCTATTTAGCACGTTTAGTGAGATTTTACTTTTCATTATCACATAGTTTTTCTTCATTTTTAAAATTTCATTTTTGTTCTTATTTTAATGTATCTGCCCAGTTACCACTGCCTTTTAATCTCGTCAAATTTAGAATCCCCTGCTTTATTTTCATATTTTTAAAAGCTGTATAATATTATTTATCTGATATTTCTATCATGAAATCATACACCTGTTTTCTGTGTGTATACAGATATTTATGTTTGCACAGAGGAATCTTCCAAAGGCCATAGTACACCCATGAAAGAACAAAAGTAAAAAAGGCAAATAAAGTCTTAGCATTACTAGGAAAATGGTTTTGAGGAGGGTCTAGGGACCTTAGGGGTGTCCTTAGATCACACTTTGAGAATCGCTTTCCCAAAGCATCCATTGATTTAATGAATTATTTTTCTCCTGTGCATCCAAAATTACCCTGGGGAATTGCCCTTGGCAACTTTGGAAAGCTATCAACCTTGGGAACATTGAGAAAATGAAAACTCCAATCATTTTCCTTAAGGCTTAATTTTCTCCGGAGCTCTGTTTGAGAATGACTGCAAGCAAGTTTTAAAAATCTAATGTGACCGTATGATGTTTTTGCTTTTCAACCAATGTGTTCTTCCCCCTCCTCTTTAGCATTTCTATCACTACATAATCCTCCATTTGGACAACTATATCATGAGGCTTTTACTGCCATAACGAAGGTTTATTAAAGGAACGCAAAAACAAAAAAATCGTCTACTTCTTGGCTTTTGAATTTCAAATGGTTTGAAAGAAAAGCCGAAAAGCTAGGCTACCTGGATCCAGAAATGGGAAAGGCAAGGAAGCATGGGCGGGAGACAAGAGCCGAAACATCCAGCCGTTGCTGAGAAGGGGACCTTGAGCCTTGAGTAACTCCAGGACAAACATTAGGGGGACTCGGGAAGGGAGCTACACGTCGGAGAAATTCAAAAGCAAGACCCGTGACCCACTTTCTCGAGAGAGAGTCCAGGGAGTGAGTGAGGCACTGGGTTCCCCCCCTCCACCCAGCGCTGAAAGTGAGAAGGAACGTCTGTGCGGGTGTGTAGGCAGAGCGCCTGAAATAGCCACACGCAGTCCGCAGAGACCGCCCTGCATCCTGGTGCAGGGACAGAGGAATGTATTCTGAGCAGCCAAGAGAAGAGCCGGTGGCCGAAAGGGGCCGCGCAGCGGGAACAAGGCAGGCAGCACTTTGATCTGCTGACAACCAAAGGCAGGATGGGATTGGGCACTTCTTAGTAGATGCCAGTGAGGATAAGGGAAGACACTTGGGACCGCACACCATGCACGCACGCATGCGCACACACACGTGATTTGATGCTGCCTAAGTTTTCTAGAACTTAAAGAGGACTACAGAGACAGGGGCAGAGTAAACACTTAATTGACAGCAATTGAGTTTCGACATCCAACGGAGTCGGAGTTCATACTAGCAATTAATTTCAGGTTTAGAAAATGAAGACTGTTATTTTTCTTGCACACTACAAACAAAAGTGTAACAAATCCCCCAACTCCAGGATCCCTTAGCTGCGGTGGCAGGTGGGAGGAGGTGAAGAGGGAAAGGAGGGAGGGGATGTGGGTACCGCTGCCCCGCTGCTTCCTTGCTATGGGGACTGCATCACAAATGAGGCTCGTCGTGGCTCTAGGCATGTTTACTACTCAGCAAGGCGCTCAGCCAGAGAACATAATTGATGTGCACAGAGCAGGCCTGTTGCAAGCTCATGGTGCAAGGGCCTCTAATTCAGAGAAAAAGGAATTGGGCCTCTGCCCGTCATGTACCTTTTATGCTTTCATGTGGACATCAGTCAGACCCTGGTTCCCATCTGACAAACCAGGAAAACTAAAACTGTCAGAACCCAGGCACGCTCTTTATTGGGACTGTTAGCTTGGTAATGGAAGGGAATGTTATTGCTCTCGGCATTTGCATAATATCTATTGATCAAGCCTCCTCAACGCTCCTACTCTTCATGCTGGGTTCTGGCAGCAAGGCGGGACTGTTTGGGTGTCGCCTCACAGCTTCTTCACACTCAGCCCAGGCCACTGTCCCTAACACAGTTCAAGAAGAGGGCCGGAAGTCCCCATTCTGACCAAAAGAGAGGCAGCCCCAGGCTAGGGCAGCCTTGTGAGACTGGGAGTTGAGACAGCTGAGTTTTATTTACAGCTCTGCTGCTACCGGGCTGTGTGACCTTGGGCAAGCTGCCAGCCCATTCTGTTCCTGTCTGCATTCCACACTGCCTGGAATCCCTCCATTAAAGAGTCCCTCCTGGGCCAAGGTTTGATGCCCCCATTAAAAGAAAGTGCTGTTGAGAGAATAAGTGGCTTCAACCATTAGCCCTGGAGAATTAGTTGTCAGATCTGTTCGCACCTGAGAGTCCTTTGGTTTTGGTGGGCTGAACTGGGGGGGAAGAACACTAATTGGAGGGTGGGACTCTCTTGCCCGGGAGTGGGGGTGGGGGGGTGACATAGAGAAGGGTCCAAGTGAGTCATTATAGAATCATAGACACAGGTCCGGGAGACATAGCTCGGGTCATTGCACCCATCTCCCCACTGTGCCTGAATCCCTGTCAAATGGACAGAGGATCTTTGCATAATCCCCTCTAGTAATAGGGATAAGCCACTTGAAAGCTCCAAGATAGTACTGAGAAGAGGCCCTTAGCCAGCCACACAGTAATCTGAAGTCTAATGATTTTCCCAGGTGACAGCCCTTAAAGGAATGCATGACAGGCACACACTAAGGTCAAGAGTGTGACCTTGAATCTTCTAGATTTCTGATGCCCTATCCTTCCTCTGCAATGTGTGCACCCTAACAAAGCTGAGCCCCCTTGTGGCCGGTCTCAGCCAGCTGCCCTGTTCCAAAGAAATGTCTAACTTCAGTCTTAAGGAGGCCTCTCAGAGGCAATGGTATTTATCAGTGGGGATAAATCGCAAGAAACCCAGCAAAACATCTTAAAATTCCTCTCTACCCATCCATTTACTTCTCCCAAAGTCTCTCTCAGCTGCTCAGAATCTCTTGACTCTCCAACTCCTAGGCTCGCTCTTTCCAAAATTTCTTCCTAAACGTTCCAAGGAAAGAGGGAAGGGGATGGAAAGGGAAGTAAAGAGAAGAAAGAAAGGAAAAGCTTACATTATTGAAAGACTGTTATGTTCCAAACACTTATAACATTTAATCTTGACAAAGTGTGTATACTTGTCTCAATTTTATAAGGTGGCAACAAACACCCAAGATGTCTAGGTAAGTTTCCCAAGGTCACAGAGCAATTAAGGGGCAAACAGTGGATTCAGATAGTGACTATGTCACAGGCCAAGCCCAATTACACTCAAAATAATTTGCATCCTCCTGAGTGCTGGAGAGTCCAGCCTTGGGGACCCAGGCATGGAGTGTCGAATAAGGCAGAAAGTACAGAAAAGACAAACTGCTAATCACAGTTTGACCCTGATTATAAAAACTGCTCCAATTGAAGTTCAGTTTCATCTCTTTAGGTTTCTTTTAGGGGTGCCTGGGTGGTTCAGTTGGTTAAGGGTGCAACTCCTGATTTCGGCTCAGGTCATGATCTCAGGGTTGTGAGATCCAGCCCTGTATCTGGCTCTGAGCTGGGCATGGAGTCTGCTTAAGATTCTCTCTCTCCCTCTCCTTCTCCACCCGACCCATATTCACACTCTCTCTCTCTCTCTCTAAAAAAAGAAGAAGAAGAAGGTCTCCTTTATATTCCAAGTCAGATGAGAAGTTCACATACTAAAAATGGAGATTTGTTGAATACTTAAAATTTAGGCCATTAGTTAAATCTTTTAAGAAGATTCTTCCTGCATTTGCCCTCAATCTTTTGTTTCTGTCTAATTTTAGTGTCTAGAACTTGACTAGGGGAACAGAGCAGGCTGTTACGAGTCTCATCCGCGGTCTAGTTGGACAGACTAGTAAATGCGATGATGCGTGAATTGATGAATGACAACAGGTGCTTCATACTGCCGTGCCTTCCCATGTCCTGCTCTCTTCTGTGATCTCCCTAGCAAAGCACTGCTCCCTCTGCAAGATGCAAAGCTCCAGGGGCACCTCTGTGAAGCCTGCCTTGTCCTCTTGGTTTCTACCCTAATGGATTTAATCAGTCACCCCATCCTTTGTACAGATATCACACAATAACGTGGTAAATTATTTTACATGCCTCCCTTTGACACTCGAATGTGAACAAGTTGAGGACAGGAGTGGAGTTTTCTTCCTCGTAGTATTTCTAACACATGGCATGGTATTTGAAGCCCAGTGGACAGCAACCAGTAAGTATAGACTGATGATCACTTAGAGAAGGGCTAGACGAAGTGATGCAAATCAGAGTCCTCCAGGGAGACATGGTGGGAACTTCATGGAGAGGTGGGACTTGTAGTGGGTCTTAAAGGATGAATAATATTTGGGGGTTTTGATGCTGCCAAAAGTACAGGAGAAAGTCATCAGCTAGGAGGATGAGACAGAATAAAAGGCCAGACATACAAGCATGCCTTCCCGCGGCTTCCTGGTGGCCCTGATTTCAAATATCCCATCCTGTTGTCAGACGTCGTTACAGCTTCAGGATGAGGAAAATGGGTTCACAAAAAAGATGGGTGTAAGTCTGAATCACAAATCAGGCCAAGTGCTCATCACGAATAGGCTTAGGACCAGGGCTGCCCAAAGGGATACATAGAGTTTCAAACACAAAGAAGGTATGAGGTGACTACATCTGGGTCCCAACCCAACACTAAGAAAAGGGCCCAACCATCTTGAAGCCCTTAAATTCACTGTGACGGTTCATTTGCAGAGATCTCGCCAGGTCCAGGAGGGTTTCCCAGCATCTGGGCTCCTTCCCATCTCCTCTGCCCTTTCTTCCCGCTCCTGAGGTCTGCCTTAGTAACAGATTGTCAGCTGGACACAGGGCCAGGCCCATCAAGACTCGCTTTCAGGATTCTTAGGGCAGGGACGGCACTTGATCCGATACTACCTGCGATGACACAACTGTCCGGACCCCTAGGATGTACGACACCAAGAGAAAACCCTAACGTAGGCTAGGGACTTCGGATGATGATAATGTGTCAGCGTAGCTTCGTTAATGGCAACAAATGCACTCTCCTGTGGGGACTGGGAATGAGGGAGGCTGTGCGTATGTGGGGGCAGGGAGTAGATGGGGACTCATTTACTTCTGCTCCGTTTTATTGTGACCCTAAAACTGCTCTAAACATAAAGACATTAGAAAATAAAACAAAAGCTTGCTCTCCGGAAATAAGCAGAAAGAAAGAAATACCCACACTATGCCCATGCGGACATGGCCGCGCACATTCGGTGACTAGCTCCGGATATTCCGTTTGATGGTAACCCTGGCTGCTTCTGAGGAAGGAGCTGAGTGAGTGGGAGTCAAGAGTAGTGGAGGGCGCCTTCCTTATTTTTAGATTTTATTCTTTATATCAAAATATGAAGTCTAATCCTGTGCACACATTACAAATATCAGTTTAATGAATGTTCACAAACTGAACCCACCTATGTAACCAGCACCCGAATCAAGACACAGAGCACCGCCAGCTTCCCCCACCCCGCAACCAGCTTGCAGTCACCACCCCTCCCCTGCACCGAGGGTAATGCCAGAGGCCAAGGTGAGCGTCACCTGATTCTATACTTTACCTACATGGAGCCTTACAGTACGTATGCTTTTTGTGTCTGGCTCCTTTTTTTTTTTAAGATTGTATTTATTTATTTGACAGAGAGAGAGCATAAGCAAGGGGAGGGGCAGAGGGAGAGGGAAAAGCAGGCTCCCTCCTGAGCAAGGAGCTCCCTCCTGAGCAATGTGGGGTTCCATCCCAGGACCCTGAGACCACGATCTGAGCCGAAGGCAGATGCTTAACCAACTAACCCACCCCGGCACCCCTATGTCTGGCACACAGCATTCTGGTCAAGAGATCCCTCAACATTGTTACACATATTGTAGACCCTTCACCCTCTTTCCTGAATGGCTCCGCTGTGTGAATATAGCACAATGTATCTCTCCATTCTACCGGGGATGGGCATGTGGGTACTTTCCAGTTTAGAGCTATTATGAATAGTGCTGCCTTGAACATTCCAGGACACGTCGTTTTGTGAGACATTTATTTTTATTATTTGTACTGCTTGAATTGCATATTGTGTGCTGTGTTACTTTAAAAAAGTGTTTGTAAAACACCTTCCAGGGCATTTTCATGGAAATCAGAAAATGAGCTTCTTCCCTGATGACAAACAGGCAGACAAAATAATAATAATGGTTAATATTTACTGAATGCTCACTCAGCCAACTCTTTGCAAAACAAATAAACGAACAAAAACTCTGCATATATTTTCTCATGTAATCCTACCAATTGCCCGAGCTATAGATGCTTGCACTACTCCCATTTAGACTCTTGGAAACCTACGCCGAGAACGGTTAAATGCCTTGCCGGAAACCAGAGAGCCAGAGAGCAAAGGTGCAAAGCAGGGGCAGGGTGCTCGGGGGACCTGTCAGAAACGGGGAGGAGCTCCGACTGCAGCCCCGCGCACGGGCAGCCCAGCCCAGCCCAGTGCAACAGCAGGGATTGTTCTTTCTCCCCCTTCATGTCCTCATTAATCAAATGCTTTGAACATGAAAGAGAGTGAGACTGGATTTTTGTTAAGATGAAAGAAAGAAATCTGTTCCCATCTGGTACCTTCACAGCTCTCCTGTGTCAGCCATCAGGGAGCACTTCAGTGCAACCTGCCTGGTGGTGTGATAACTCCCCAAGAAAGATCTGGCAAAGTCACAGGCAATCTGGATCCACCAGCACTTGGGCGTAACGGGAGGATCAGGAGTGTAAAGTCTAGAGAAGGGTCAGCCAGCTCTTTCTAAACATTCTCGGCTTTGGGGCCCCTCTGAGCTCCATCACTGAGCTCTGCTGGTATAGCAGGAAAGCAGCCATGGACAATATGGGAGCAAATGGGCCTGGCTGCCTTCCAATACACCGTGGATCCTGAAATTTGAATTTCATATAATTTTCCTGTGCCACAAAATGTTTTCCTTCTTGTAATTTTGTTCAATTATTACAACATTTTAAAAACCATTCTTAGTTTGATAGCTGTATAAAAATAGATGGCAGAGACTAGAATACCTGGGTTTGAGTCCTGGCTCTAGTGTTTCTCATTTGGGTGGCTTTCAACACATTATTTACATTCTCGTGGCTTCGTTTCTCTCTTGGGGAACTGAGCACAGCAGGTGCATGCTTTCAAGGCCTCCTTTGTGACTCACACTGACACGTGTGCTTTCTGTGCTTTACTTAAGTTAATCCTCATAACCACAAGATGCAGAAATTCTATTATTTGGGACAGTTACATATATATTGGGACAGTTATGGTGACGGAAAGAGATTATATGTGAGTTATGCCTGACCCGGCCCCTACTGTTTATGGAGGTTAATCCTTATCACCTGCAAAAGTCTCATGTTGGTTCAATGATAGTGTTCCTGCTTCTCTAAGATTCGGGGTTTTTCTGAGCGTCTATAATTATACTGCACCTTAGACTGAAACATTTCATTGAATTAGAATTCTTCTATTCAATTAGAAATACACAAAAGTCCAATTTACGCTCCAAATTTCACTGAACCTCAAGTTGAATGCAGACTCTGAATGGGCACTAATTCTATTGATGTCTACGCTAGAGAGTTTGGCTCAGATGCACTCTTACAGACGCTGCATTAAATAAACTAACACATGTTAAGTAGCCCCATGCAATGCCTGGCACAAAGGCGGTCAGCCAAAATTTGCCCCCGCCTTCCTTAGTGGCAAGATCAGACTCAGAGAGCTATTTTTTTGGGAAAGGTGAGTGTCACCTGGGAAGATGAGGCCAAGGCCTTACAAGACACACTGGAACAAAGAAGCCTCTTCCAAGGAAACAAAGAGTCCAGCGTATGAGTATTAGCTCTGAAGCCCAGCCAGCTCCCTTGGTCCCAGACTGATCCCTGTTTCTGCCTTCATCAGTCACCCTCCAGGCCGAGCATTGCTTTGTCTCCCTCTGCTATTCTAGTGACCCAACTGTGGCCCAAATCCTCCAGCGTCCTTCCGACCCTGTGATGGGCTTCTGCTACTCTCCTCTGCTTGCTTCCTCCTATCTTCTGTCTCCTCTGAGCTTTGGCTCCATCCCCACCACCCCCACCACTCAACACAGACAACTCACTTTGCCCTAATATATTATGTAGCAGTTCAGACACTTCTAGATAACTCTGACCTTGAACACCTCAGCTTGCTTTATAAGCGATTCTGCACTGGAGGCGGTCCTGGCACATTTAGAAAGGCTCGGGCATTTGGAATTATCACACAATCCAGGGAGGCCACATTTCCTGCAATGCACAGTACAGTCTAGCCCAACAAAGAATTGCCCCTAAACAGCATCTCTGTCAACCAATAATGGTCCTATCTCTGAACCATACATCACAACTAGTATTTCTTTGTGTTCTAGTCTCTTGAGTACTGGCTTGGTTTTACTCACCTTGTAAGCCAATCAGGTAATTTAATCAACACTGTTTTCTTAGTGGATGTCAAGTGTATTAAATAAACTAACATAAATTAATGAGCATGCATTGTAGGAAATAAGGTAGACAGTCATTACTGCAGATTTAGTTTAAACAAAGCCTGAACCTTCTATTTATCAATTTTTTCAGAAAACTATCTTCCAGAAAATTGGGTAGGAGCTTGGGACTGGGCTAGGAGCTAAGATCTTAGATTATGTGAAGAAGCAGCCTTTAGGACTAGCCCTAGACAATGAATGGTCATGTGTCCTTTCCTGCCCTCCCTCCTGTTACAAGGTGGGTTCTTTGGGAGACAGATGCTGAAACAGAATGAGGCATACAAAAATGGGGGAGGGGATGTAACATCTATGAAAAGAAAAGGGAAGACGTAACATTGGGCAGGAGGACCCATCCGAACAGAATGACAATCTGACAGTTTCAGCTACCTCATTATAGGATTCCCATGCCGGATGGAAATGACTAGACCCTTCTACCCGCACCTTGCTCGGTCATTGGCAGGGCTTGCACCACTAATAGTGTGATCTCAACTAGGAAGCTGAGGCAGACCCTGAGGAATCTCAAGAGGGATCTGAGCAGTCATCTCTGTGTCTGCCTCACCTCCCTATGTATAAGCCCGTGCCCTTTTGCAGCAGGATGAAATGAGAACCAACTATTTCTTGTTGCAATCTACTACTTGCATGCCAACCTGCTACAACTCGGCTGTCTTTGGGCAAGAGCTGCAAAGAAAAAAAAAAAAAAGACATTCAAAGAATTCATCTCCTGGATAACTGCAAATGGAACTCTCCTCTCCTTCGCTTGGGTTTTTAAAACTCCAAGACCATTGACGGGATTGATGGAAAACCATTCTTACTAGGAAAACAAACTCTCATTAAAGGAGGAGACAAGTTGTCCATGTCTTACATTTTTACACTCAGAGTCAGTTTGAGCCTCATGTTGTGTGATGGTGATTATGTCCTGCCATGCCCCAAATTTCCCTGTAAAGAAGAGTGAGGAGAAGAAATAGTAGTGACTCGGTGCCTTATTTTCCCTCACTTCAAGGAAACATATGCTTTTGCTGAACCTGATATTTGCACATATGAGTATAAGAGTTCTTCATCACCCGGCAATAACCAATGACCCACTCTAGCCAATTGGCCTCGTGTAATGAGATTCTTTTTTTTTTTTAGATTTTTTATTTATTTATTCGACAGAGACAGAGACAGCCAGCGAGAGAGGGAACACAAGCAGGGGGAATGGGAGAGGGAGAAGCAGGCTCATAGCGGAGGAGCCTGATGTGGGGCTCAATCCCACAACGCCGGGATCACGCCCTGAGCCGAAGGCAGACGCTTAACCGCTGTGCCACCCAGGCGCCCCCGTGTATGAGATTCTTAGCTTTTGCGTGCAATGGAAGCAAAGAGAATAAGTTTTAGGAGGATTTGGATTCCTCCTACATGATTTTTGTTTAGTGGACCAATGGAAAAAGGGAGACACTAGTGGCATTTATGACTTACAAAGACTAAATGAAAATCTCAGAAACAGCTTTCTGTGAAGAGAGTGGTCTAATGAGAATGGATGTGATGATTATTTACCTAATTGAGCAGTAATGACTGAGGTGCGGGCCACTTTCCCAGGATTAATAAAGAGCCGGGGAGTTGACAGTTTGGGCCATTAAGCTCAGCCAGTACTTAATCTTGGCAAAGGGCACAGTGCCAGGATCATATTAGTATTGTAAAATGAGTCTAAAACTTAGAGACCCAAGAACTTACTTTTTTGAGAAATAATTTTACTTGGCAGTTAAGTACCTGACATCAGGTCGAGCAATGCAAGTTCCATCATTAAACAATTTTTCACATAAAGTCATCAAATCTTCTTCTAAAGAGATGGGGGCAGGGGGAGAAAAGGACCCTTAGCAATATCAAAAACGTTTTCATGCACAACCACAGGCAAACAATTATCACCTCCCTTGCTTTAAAAACAAAATAAACAACAGCACTACAGACACTGAGTTGAGCTGGAAGCATTGTATATCCTGGAGATTCCACTGCTATCCACTGCTATCGAGTGTCCTCCAGAAAACCAGGGCACCTCTCGTCCATAACACCGTAGTATTCGTATTCAACGTAACATTGTTTGTATTCAATGGTCCCCTTATCCAGTGTGACAAATGTTCGGATGCTACTCACTTGCCGAAAAAAAAGTTACTCAGCTTGCCAAGTGTTCATTATTCCCCTAGTTCTGCTCTGTATGGGAAAGTATGAACATCAGCTGAGAGCAAGTAGGAATCTAAGAAATGGTGCTTCATCATGTTCTCTCTGTGAGGTGAATCTTACAATAGTGGCCTCTTGTTTTCAAGGACTTTACAAATCTGTTCAGTTCGCCAACATTTCCTCGTTTATCTTACAAGCACTGAGTCTCTTGCAAGACTCCCTGAAAGGGGATGAGGCTGTAAACATGAGTAAGGCACAGCTACTGCTAACCAAGAGTTTGCAATCTAGCAGAGAGCTCGGAATCTAGAGTGCTCTTCTAGAAATCTGCATGGGGATTGAGGCAGCTGGGTGGCTCAGTAGGTTAAGCGTCTGACTCTTGATTTCAGCACAGGTCATGATCTCAGGGACATAAGATCCAGCCTTGTGCTGGGCTCTGCACTGGGCGTGGAGACTGCTTAAGTTTCTTTCTCTCCCTCTGCCCCTCTCTCCATCTCTCTCCTTCTCTTAAAAAAAATAAAAAATAAAAAATTTACCAAAAAAAAAAAAAAAATCTGGTTGGGGACCAAAATTTCCAATCATATTCCTCCTTCCAGCATCTTGACCGTATAATCATTACCTCATTCTACTCTGAAGGAGACAGTTAATGGGGCTCAGTCTGCTCTGTGGAACCATCTCTACTGAAGCAGCCGATTAACCAACAGCAGTAACAATGTTATCACTCATTTCACAGAAAGTTTCCAAGCCCTTACTTACCATGTAATAAGATGTGAGGCTCCAAGACATGACAGTGCATAAAACATAATCTTTATCCTCTCATAATCTAGCAGAAGTAGAAAGAAATACAAAAAATAAATGTGTTAAGGTGTTATAGGTACTTTGATAGGAAGGTAGCGAGAGGTCCAGAGAAGGCAATCAGCCAATCCCAGTAGTCAGAAAAGGCTTCAGGAAGGAGGTAACCCTGAACTAAACTTAGAGGGGATCCCTTAGGTAGAGATGCATAAAGGGACTCCCAAGTCAAGGGAGCAACAGAAAGAAAGGGGCTGGCAGAGTGAACAGCGGGGAATGGTCAAGGAACAGTAAAGGATTCCCATAGAAGGTCTCTTGGCTGCATCTTCTTCATACCTTACTGGGCTAACCAACACTCTCCAGTCTTCCTTCCAACACCCTGACTAACTAGCCCCCATGATTAGCAGGATAGTCCCTAAAAAGTCATCCATTGCTGTTCCCGCTTCCTGGGCTGTATGAGTCACAGGTGTTTGTTCCCAAACCAGTTTATGCCAGTTGAACTCATTATTAAAATGAAATAATTAGCATAAACTAAGTTAAAGAGTTGTTGTTTCTGAGAAAATTAAGTTGGATTCTTTGGAAAGACTTGACTTTTTTTTTTTTTCTGAAGCAATAGAATTAAGCACAGGGAATATAACTATGAAAGAATGAAGAGGGTTATAAAAATCCCTGCAATGAGATTCTGCCTCAGATTGCTTTGCTGGTATCTCACGTTCTCACTCCAATTTAAAGAAAACAAAACTGGAAATCATAAAAGATGCATTACGGATATATTTTATGCACACAGAAGAAAGATGATGCATAAAATCAAATAAAAGTCTTGGCCCTACATTAAAGAAATGATAAATGCATGCACATTAATGTTTTATATTAAAATGTTTTAAGATGGGTTTTTGTGTGTGCTTCCTTTTTTAACCAACGTTTTGATCAATTAACCAGCTGTCAGTATTAAAGTGCTTGTTGAAAGGGTTTCTCTTATGGTATGAATTTACCATAGGACAAGAAAAGATCAGACCTAAGAGGTAGACAAGAAGGCTCCAAACGTCACAATTTGCAGTTTATTCTGTAGATTGGGGGTCAGAAAGCTATAGCTCTCAGTCCAAATCCAGCCTGTAGCCTGTTTTTATAAAGTGTTATTGGGACACAGCTATGTTCATTCAGTTAAAGCGTTGTCTATGGCTGCTTCCACTCTACCATGGCGGAGTTAAGGCGTTGTTACAAAGATGGTGTTCAGATATACGTGAAGGTTTAGTTTATGCCTTCAGGAAAGGCATGAAATCATGCCCTGCTGCTCTGTCGCCTCTCTCAACAAACACCTTAGGCCACTGTGGGGCCAAATACTGTTGCCCCAGAGCACAGGGAAAGACATAGAGACAACCAATAAAAAGCCCTCAACTCTTGGGGATGGGGACATAAAATGGCCGGCCCAAGATACTATACTAATTCCACTGAAAGTCACTACCACTAGGGGAAGGGCGTAAAACTCTCTCCCCCACAAGACCCACCATAGATATAAGGCAGAAGTTCAAGTGCCATGGTGGGGAAGGAATTGGGACCCTGAGAAGGTCCCAACCTCAAGGCCCTGGTGCACAGGTTGATGTAAGACCAAGGCTGAACCAGGACTAAAGAGAGGCCTCCCACCTCCAGCCAAGCGAGCACTGAGCAGCAAGCAGCAGCCATGTTACAGGAATGCAGGTGCAGATGAAAGTAGAGACTGGAGCACTAAAGCCTCCACACCCCAGCTCCCACCCTGACACAGCCCTCAAAGAGGAATGTGAAGCGTAGGGGCCAAGGATGATCACAGCAACAACATCATTAACCACTGGGAAGATGCAAATGGAAGCCATGATGAGAGACCACGACACACCTAGCCCAACGACTAAAAGAAAACATACTGACAATACCAAGTGCTGACAAGGATAGAATGCATCTCTCAGACATTTATTTTTGGTACGGATCACAGTGGTGCAGCCTCTTTGGAAAACTGTCGGGTAGTTTCTCGTGAAGTTCAACATATGCTCATCCGATGGCCCAACCATCTTACTCCTGGGTATTTACCCTAGGGAAATGAAAACTTACATTCACACAAAATCTTATACATGAATATTCATAGCAGCTTTATTTGGAATTGCCAAAAACTGAGAAAAACCCAAATATAATGAGCTTATCCTCCTGTATTCTCAAAAGGCACCACCATCTACCACAAATACCCAACCAAGGCAGGACTTTTCACTCTACCTCACATTTAAAACATCCAATGCTCAGGCACCAAGTCTTCCTTATTTTACCTTATAAAGTCTATCACAAAGCTGCACCCTTCTCTCTATCCCAATTCCTATTTGACATACGCCAGGTACCACTTACCTCTTTCCCGTTCTTTTGCATCGTTCCGGAACAAGTACAGTGTGATTTCAGCGTTGGACCTCCACAGTGAAATTGATCCCCCCACAGTGACTAAAGAAATCTATTTGGAGCAGTTGTTTGAACACATCAACATTCAGTAGCTCCACAGGACACAGGAAGAAGCACAAGCTCCTTTCACTGGCACTCAAGACCCTAAAAGGTCCAACTCTTGTCTCTTCAGCCCCATTTCTTGCCCTTGGAAGCTCCTACTTCCGACTTCGACAATCACAAACTTGACGTTGTTTCATACCACAGCTCTGTTCGTGCTGTCAGCCCCGCCTAGAATCCATGTCTTTGACCTGCTTTTCCCCATCCCATCCTTACTAACCCTTTAGGGTTCAGCTCAGCTGTCCCCTTATTCTTGACTTCTCCCGCGCCACCCATGTCCCTGCTCCAACTGGGAACCCGCACTCAGGTTTCTGAGGGCTCATAAAGGAGCAATGAAGCCTGCGGTGAGCCTGTTTGGCTTTTCTGACTCTCAGCAGCTTCCTAGGAACACTCACTGAAGGAATTTTAAGAAGGAGGAGTAATAGCATGGAGGTGATTAAGCCTTTAAAGTGCACCCTTTGTTCCCAAGGTCCTGTTAATTACCATTTAAGAAAGGTTTATTTGCAATGTATTCAATTACTTAGGTAACTAAATAGCTCTTTACTGATTAGATACAGCTGCGTCTGCCTGATAGCCGCAAACGCTGGGGCCGTTCCAGTGATAGTCTGGTCTACTCCCAGATCCGGGCTTATTTCCGACTGAGCTCCAGGGGAAGGAAGAAATTTTCCTGGAGTACATAATTGTTAAAATAATCACTTAGATTTAGAGAAACATAAGTTTAGAGATTTTCCCCATTATTTTTAGTTAAAGAATATGTACAACAAAAGAGAAGATCCAAAGAACTCCAGTCCGTTCCACTCATTTTTCTCCAATCGATTCTTGCGAGGAAATGCTTCACGAGATTTCTATTGATCAGGTCACAACGCACAATCCTCAAGACGCTGCTCAAATCTAACCTCCTCAGCACTTCCCTGACTACCCAGGACTGCTACAAGATTTCTCTAATCTCTGACGTTGTTCCCGTGTGTGTCTCATTGTTACCTACAGAGAAAAAGGAAGAGACAGATGGGCATAAGACTGGGAGGGCCAAACAGCCCTTGTTGTAGCCCCTACCATGTGAATGGTTAAGGGAAACTCCTGGAAAAGGGGACATGGCAGGTAGATATTGAAAGCTAAATAAGAATTCAACAGACTGATAATGGAGTGAGGCAATTTCAAGAAGAGGGAATGCGTATCTGGAAACACGAAGTCGTGATCACTGCGACCTTCAATACAAAAACCCCATGTGGGCATCCGGCAAGAGGTAGGCAAGGCCAGGTTGTGGAAGGTCTTTATGCTAAACTGGGAGCTTATCCTGTTTATAGTGAAGATCCAGAAAAGGAAGACTTACCATCACAATTCTCTAAAGGAATAAAGGCAGATTCCATGGGTGGAGTGGCCCTATAAATAGAGGGGGCCCGAGAGAAAGCTCAGGACAGCCAGGGCGGGGAATGAGGGGATGGGAAGAAGAATCATGCTTATATATTGGTCTGGGGAATATGCAAGAACAGATAGAACAAGAGTGGGAAGGGAAGGGGAGGGGAGGGGAGGGGAGGGAAGGGAAGGGAAGGGAAGGGAAGGGAAGGGAAGGGAAGGGAAGGGAAGGGAAAGAAAAGAAAAAAACACAGGTACTGTGGTGAAGATTCTAATCACACTTAGTCACCCATCTATAAAACGGGGAACTTATCTTGTAGTTTCTGGTTAGTTTAAAAAATCTTAAGATACTTTAAATATTTAAAATATTAACAAGGATATAATGACTGCTTAGTAACATTCCTTAAGACCATGCTCAGTGTTGTGCAGAAGCCTGGATTAAGAGTAATAACTCTCCTTCGAACAACAGAATCAACTGGGATTAGCTAAGATTGTCACCACGCGGGGAAGCTGGGTGACACGTATGTGAAAACTGTGTTATTTCTGCAACCACTCGTGAGTCTTTAATTATCTCTAAATAAAAGTTTAATTTTTACAAAGCCACAAATGCCTTTTCGGAACCGTAGTGACAATTTATTTGATAACTGTGCTCTGAGCACCTGGATATGCCCTGCCTGCTCGGGACGCCGGCCTCTCTTCTGCTCTCATTCTCCAGAGTTCACACAAGTAATTAACCAAGTGACTGTCATTTTCAGTTTTCATTACTTCTCTTTAACAGAAACACAGCAACAAAAATAAACTATTGGAAATGGAATGATGAGTGGCCTACTCCGAAACTGGAGCCTCTTTTTTTGTTTAGCTGTTCAGCTTTCTGAGAGCCTGAATCCAACCAAACACATACCCTTTACTTTTTTTTTTTTTTTTAAGATTTTATTTATTTATTTGACAGAGATAGAGACAGCCAGCGAGAGAGGGAACACAAGCAGGGGGAGTGGGAGAGGAAGAAGCAGGCTCATAGCGGAGGAGCCTGATGTGGGGCTCGATCCCATAACGCCGGGATCACGCCCTGAGCCGAAGGCAGACGCTCAACTGCTGTGCCACCCAGGCGCCCCCATACCCTTTACTTCTGACTAAGGTTCTGCCCACTCCTCTTTCTGAGTTGCACAGAAACCACAATCCTCTCTCATAAAGGCTAGCGGTGTGTCTCGACAAAGGCAAGATTCGAATTTTGATCTGAACAATTTATTAGAGGGTACAGTTCATATGTCATCCAGGACAGAGTCGACACTTGCTTTGTCTTAGTACAGCCCAGAGCCAGGGTGCACGTCTTCATGACAAGAATGAAGACTTAATTCCAGCCCCCATCACCCTCCCACAGCAGCAGGACAGGGCACCCGAGAGCCTGAAAGATCTGCACAACTCTTCATTGAGGGCCTGCCGCCCTACGCCCAGCATCCCCAGCCCCGTTCACTAATTACTGCTGTCAGTCATAACCTGAGATGTAAATTGCCTGTGTTCTCCCCATTCTCTTCTCTTTCTTCATTGTATAAACCCAACTCCACCGCCATCTGCTGATCACAGCCAGTGACTTTGGCCACAGTCATGACTTCTCTTCTTGACTGCTATTCCCTGGACAAAGGAGTCCATGTGGCAGCCATCACTTTTAGTTCAAAGGGACCCTTGCTATGTCCCTCGGCAGGTTTGCACTTTGGGGCTAGGACCTCCAGCCTGCAGAGCAGAGAGGTGCACAATGTGTCCCAGGGGTTCTTTGGGAGTGATGTACAGTGAGGCCATTCCTGTGTCTACCCCTTGGCTCTCAGATGTATGTCTACCTCCTATTAGTGAACCATAAAGGAAGCTCTGGTTTTATGCATATGCAGCATTTTAAAGGGTGGCATTCCATCCTTTCAGAGTTCCATTAAGTTGGCACTTTATCTGTGGCTTTAATAGTCCATCCCAGTGCTGCAAGAATACAGCTGCTTCTGGGTGGTACACTACGTGATATAAACAGAGGAGTCTCTGATCAGTGGTTCAAGCCTATATCCCCTTCACCGTGAAGTGGGTCTCCTGATCAGACATTATTATATTGTGCGGCATTCCACTCCAGTTGAGCAACCAGAAGTCCTCTAGAGATTGGTGAATGGTGTTGACTACAACTCAGAGGCCAGGGAAGGCAAGCTCATACCCAGAATACATATACACTGGGAAGATGGACAGCTGGCCCTTGCCGTGTTGTGGTCAACTTTACACAAGGTGGAGAATTGGTCTTCTTAAGAAATAGTGTGTTACTGGAGCTCAGTGTTGGTCTGCATTGTTGGTAATGACAAGACAGTCAAATACAGCAATAGCCAGATTGACCATAATAAGGAGTAATTCATCATGGTGTCCAAATGAGTAGACTTACTGTCTGCCACTACTATGAGGAGCCTGATACAGAGTTATTCCAGCTGCGAAGTATGTCAATACAGATTAAACACCCAGGGACTAGGGAAATGAACAATGAAAGGCCAGCAGATCTAGTGAACCATTCTACTTCAACTAGGATTCTATTTGTTACCTGGCCTCATAAGATTCCACTCTTATAGTGGGGCCATAATGACACTTCAAGTCGCCAAGTATCATGTCAACACAGACCCTGTGTCTAACAGTCTTCAAAATGTCTGTATATTCTTCTTTCCCCAGTGTACAGTCCCTCAAATAAATGACCACAGGTTCCTTTGGGGAAGGACGAGGAGAACTATCACAGTGCACTCACTATCGTGGTACAAGACCTGGCTTTATGACTGCCTCTCCACTCTGGCTTACAGTAGGAAGCCACCACTGAACTTCTTTGTAATGCTGGTGGTCCTCTCACCAGTACATTCTTCATGAATGATGTGACTTCTGAGCCCTTCCATGGAATATAATTCTCTGGTGTGTCTTCTGGCTTCACATGACATATCCATTACAACATGCCCACTTCTGTTGGCCTTTTTATTCTCTTTTTCTACTGTCTGCCAGGTCAACTCAGACATTTCCATTTTGCCTAAGAAGGACCAACACTTTCTCCAGACTTCTGAGTGCTACCCTATCAATGAGTTTGCCTTGCCTCTTGGGCCCTTGACAGAGTGTTATATCCCATGTTTCGAGAAAGTGACCCTAAGTCAATGAATTCTGACTTATCCTGTTATAAGTCCCAGCCCGATCCAACAATCAGCAGAGAATCCCTCCAGCACTGTTTTGAGAAATGTTCTGAGTCACAAGATCAATTAGTGGTATCAGTCATGGAGGGGTGAGAGGGAGCTTCAAGACATATAGTATATGTTACCATTTCTGATGTAGACATCTGCACAGCTTACAATCTATAACTATAGAAATGAGTAAAGATAACCACAGGAGCATAAAGTCTCTGACCTTGGTCTCAAATCTTGGCCTCAGTTCCTCTGTAGTTTAGCCAACTAAGTTAATTAAATGGATCATGCACCTGATTTTTTCCAGGGACAGGTGTTGAAAGGGAAAGGAAAAGAAAGAAAAGGAGCTTAAGGTGGGGGTGGGGGAAAGTTGTTGATGATAAGGAGGTAACAAGGGGTCCACGTTGTAAAATAATGGATATAAAAAGGAGGATTTTGAGGGATTTCTTGAAGATAAATATGTTCCTTTTCTCAATTTTGCCCTCATTGATCCTCACACAGTCCTTATTTGGCTAGAGATCTTAACCTCCTTAAAACTTCCTCTTCTGTGACTTAAAATGTCAACTGTATGATTACCAAAGTCCTTCCAAGGTCGCTCCATTTGAATGGTAACAAGATCCGATAATAAAAGTCAATGGACTCCTGCCCTGCCTTACTTTTCCTTAATGGCCACCGGATGAATCAGAAAAAAAGAAAAGAAAAGAAAAGAAAAGAAAAGAAAAGAAAAGAAAAGAAAAGAAAAGAAAAGAAAAGAAAAGAAAAGAAAAAATCTCCCCAAGAATTCATTTCTACTGTGGCAAGACTGGAAATTCGAAAGATACTAACATTAACCACTTGTGTGTTTTTGTTAGACTCTCTCACAGGACTGATTAACATCTTGACAGACATCATTTGGCGATTCACCGGAGACTTTCTGGCACCTGATCTCGTTTGCCGAGTGGTCCGCTATTTGCAGGTATGTCGCACCTTACAAACGTGAGGAGACAAACTGACACCAAAATTAGGTCTTGGATTCTTCACAAGGAAAATAATACAGAAGCCAGCGCTTTACACAACGAATTGCTCACTTCCTTCTCATTGGAAGGACGAACATAATTTGTAAGATTTTTTTATTTTTTTATTTTTTGCTAAAATAATAAATATATAAATAAAACATAAATAGCATTAGTAAGAATATAAATGTTCACATTTCAAGCATTAAGTAAAATTTGGGGGTCAATGTGAAGGCCTTTGACATACTCTGCCTGCCTTGGTCCGTTCAGGCTTTTGTAACAAAAATACCACAGAGGAGGTGGCTTAGAAACAACAAACATTTATTTCTCACATTTCTGGAGGCTGGAAGTTCAAGACCAGTGTGCCAGAAATTGTCAGACTGAGGGCCTTCTTCCAGGTTGCAGACTTCAAATTATACCCTCAGGTGGCAGAAGGAGCAAGGGAACTCTGTCAAGCCTCTTTTAGAAGGGTACTAATCCCATTCATAGGGCTCTACTCTCATAACCTAATCACCTCCCAAAGGCCTCACCTCCTAACACCATCACATTGGGGATTAGGATTCCAACATGTGAATTTTGGTGGGACACACACATTCAGAGCATATATAGCCCTGTCTAAACAATCTCCAGAAAATTTGTCAATTCTTTTTCTTTTCTTTCTTTTTTCTTTTCTTTTCTTTTTTTCCTCCCTTTTTCCCTCCTCAAACTAACACAACATGGGCTACTGTTCTTTTTGAAAAATGGGGACGCCTGGGTGGCTCAGTCGTTAAGTGTCTGCCTTCGGCTCAGGGCGTGATCCCAGCGTTCTGGAATCGAGCCCCGCATCAGGCTCCTCTGCTGGGAGCCTGCTTCTTCCTCTCCCGCTCCCCCTGCTTGTGTTCCCTCTCTCTCGCTGGCTGTCTCTCTCTCAAATAAATAAATAAAAATCTTAAAAAAAAAAAAAAAAGAAAAACGTTGACAGGTTGTTAGAAAAATAGGTATTATCTCTGGTTGTTTTAACTTGTATTTCTTATATTACCACCTAAATTAGACTTTATAAAATATTTTCTGGCATTTGAATTTCTTCTTCTTTAAATTGCCTATTATTCTTTTTCAATTTTTTTTATAACTGGGATACTTCTTTTTTTCTCAGTTATTGATAATATCTATTTTTAGATTAAAGACATTTACACTTTGCCTGTTGAATATGCTTCAATGTAAAAATTATTAATGAAAATATATGTACATATATACATAAAATATATGGTGTAAAATATTACATATGTGCCATATACATATATTGTATTATTAATACATTGTATATGTATGTAATATGGACTAAGGCACATCAGCTAATTATAGAAAGAATGAACTGTTTCATAACTGGTGTTAGGATTGATGTGCTCTTTTTCTGAGCTCTTAAAATTATTTTCCATTAATATATTTCTATTCTTATGCCCATACTCCAGTCTAAATTATTATAGCTTTATAGATGCACAATGCTTTTTTGGAAAATCTTATCCTACAAGATTCCATTTGTTAGTAGAGTTTGTAACATCTATATTCATGCATCTATATTCATCTATGATTTTCATTTGTTCTATCATTTTCAGACCTTGGAAATGGAGTTACTCCATCTTCAGAAAATGGATAGAGAATAGTTACAGTTAAAACTCTTTTGTGCCCTGAACATAGTCTTGAAAGTTTAGTAGATATGAAAGAACCCTGCTTACTATCTGGAACTGGTATTTTCTCAGGGGTAATTTTTTAAAACTTATTTTAATTTCTTATCAAAAATTTTTGCTTCCTTTTAGATAAATGCTATCAATTGCATATTCTAGCAATTGCTGAGAAATAAATTATGTCAGTACTTAGTGTTAGAACCAGGGATACAGGTGAACCAAATAGCTATCAGTTAAAGTAAACTAAATTATCAATCAAATTGACCTAATTGGCATTTATACAATACTTCATCCAACAAAGCAGAATACTTATTCTTATCAAACTCATGGGAAACATTCACCAAGAGAAATTACATACTGGACCATAAAACATACCGTAACAATGTAACAGAGTGGCAACAGCACAAAGTGTGCTCTCAAACCAAACTAGATTTAAACTAAAAATGTATAACAGAAAGATAGCTGGCCAATCTCAATGTTTTTAGAGATTAAACAACACGCTTCTAAGTAATATGTAGGTCAAAGAAAAAATGAAAATATAATTTATCATAATTTGTAGGACAGTAAAAACAGTGCTTTTGAAGAAACGTATAGCATTTAAATTCTCATATTAGAAAAGGAAAAAAGATCTAAAATTAATAATCTAAACTTCCACCTTAGGAAACTAGGGAAAGCAGACCAACATACACCTAAAATAAGCAGAAGGTCTTAAATGATAAAAATTAGAACAAATTACTAAAATGAAAACAGTAATTCAATAGTGAAGATCAATGAAACTATAAACTGGTTCTTCAAAGAGATAATAAAACTGATAAAATTCTTGCCAGGCTAAACAAGAAAAGAAGAGGGATGACACAAATTGCTGATATCAAAAATGAAAGAGGGGCCATTACTACTAATCCCATGGATATTAAAAGGGTAATAAAGGAACATTATGAACTATATGCCCACCAGTTTGATAACGTACTTGAAATGGACCAAATCCTTGAAAGACACAAGCTGCCAAATCTCACACAAGGAAAAACAGATGATCTGAATAGGCCTATATCTATGAAACAGATTGAATTAATAATTCATAATCTTCTAAGAAAGAAAGCACCAGACCCAGATGGTTTTACTGGTGAATTCTACCAATCATTTAAGGAAGAAATTATACTAATACGTTTTTGGTGTTTTTTTTTTTTAGGATTTTATTTATTTATGAGAGAGAGAGTGCGTGCATGAGCAGGGGGTGGGGGGAGACAGAGGAGCAAAGGGAGAGAGGGAAGCAGACTCCCTGCTGGTGTGGGGCTCAATCCTAGGACCCCAGGATCATGACCTGAGCCAAAGGCAGACACGTAACCTACTGAGCCTACCCCAGGTGCCCCTACTAATAAGTTTCTAATTTTTCTGAAACATAGAAACAAAGGGAACATCTCTTAACTCATTCTGTGAGTCCAACGTTATCTTAACACCAAAACTAGACAAAGGCATTACAGGAAAGGAAAACTATAGACCAGTGTCTCTCATGAACATAAATGCAAAAATTATCAACAAATAGTAGTAAATTGAACCAAAGTACTTATAAAAATAATTACATGCCATGACCAAGTGGAATTCATTCCAGGTAAGCAAGACTGGTTCAACATTCAAAAATCAATTAAAGTAATCCATTAAATCAAAAAGGTAAAGAAGAAAATGTAGATAATCATTTCAATAGATACAGAAAAAACGTTTGATAAAATCCAATATCCATTTATGTTAAAAAGTCTCAGTAAACTTTTCATAGAGGGAAAGTTCCTCAACTTGGTAAAGAACATCTATAAAAAGCTACTGCTAACCTCATACTTAATGGTGAGAGACTGAATGCTTCTCTCCTAAGACTGGGAAACAAGGCAAGGATGTTCCCTCTCACTACTCCTATTCAGTATCATACTGGAAGTTCCGACTAACTCAACAGGGCAAAAAAGGAAATAAAACGTATACAGAATGAGAAAGATGAAATATCTTTGTTCACAGATGACAACAAGCTTATCTGTGTAGATGATCTGAAAGAATAAACAAAAAACCAAACCAAAACAAAACGCAGAAAATCTGTGGGCTTATTAAGTGAAAATAAAAATAATGAGGTTGAAGAATACAATCGTGCTTTTATATTCTAGCAATGAACAATTTGAATTTAAAATTAAGAACGCAATAGCCATTTATGTTAGGACCAAAGATATGAAAGACTTAGGTATAAACCTGACAAAATATGTGCAAGATCGGTATGGAGAAAACTTTGGTGAAAGAAATGAAAGAATATCTAAGGAAATAGATAGATATTTTATGTTCACAGATAAGAAGATGCACTATTGTTAAGATGTCGATTATGCTCAAAGCAACCTATAAATTCCACGCAATCCCAATCAAAATCCCACCAAGTTATTTTATAGATATAGACAAACTCTAAAGTTTATGTGGACAGGCAAAAGACACAGAATAGCCAATACAATACTGAAGAAGAACACGGTTGGAAGAGAGATACTGATTTCCAGACTTACTATAAAGCTACAGCTACATCAAGTCAGCATGGTATTGGCAAAAGAATCAACAAATAGATCAGTGGAACAGAATAGAGACCCCAGAAACAAATGCACATTAAAAGTCAACTGATCTTTGACAAAGGAGCAAAGATAATTCAATGGAGAAAAGATAGCCTCTCCAAGAAAGACTGCTGGAGTCACTGGTATCCACATAAAATAATTATAATAATAATAATAATAATGATCTGACTAAAGACCTTACACCTTTCACAAAACTAACTCAGTATGGATCATAGACTTGAATGAAATACGCAAGGCTATAAAACTTCTAGAAGGTAACATAGGACAGAGTCGGGGACTTTGGGTTTCTCAATGACTCTTTAGCTACAACACCAAAACCACAATCCATGAAGGGAAAAAAATGAAAAGTTGGATTTTATGAAAATTTAAAACTTCTCTGCATAAGACACTGTTCAGAGACAGAAAAGACAAGGCACAGAATGGGAAAAAATGTTTGCAAAATACATACTTGATAAAAGATTTTTATCCAAAATAGACAAGGAGCTCTTAAAACTCAACCCACCTAATAATGAGCAGAGGATCTGAATGGACACTTTGCCAAAGAAGATAGAAAGATAACGAACAACATATGAAAAGAAGCTCCCCGTTTTATGGCATTCGGGAATTGCAAACTAAAACAATGACATAGCACTAACATACCTATTAGAATGAGTACAATCCAAAAAGCAGATGCTGTTTGTAGGAGCACAAAATGGTACAGCCATTTTGGAAGATATTTTGGCAGTTTCTTATAAAATTAAACATACTCTTATCATGCGATAGGACAATTGTACTCCTAGGTATATATAACCAATTGAGTTGACAACTTACATTCACACAAAAACTTGCACAAGAATGTTTATAGTCATTTTATTCAGAATTGTCAAAAATTAGAAGCAGGATGTTCCTTAAAAGCTCAATGGATAAAACAAACAAACGAACAAACGTTGGTATTTCCATGTCAGGGAATATTATTCAGCAATAAAACAACATAAGCTGTGTAGCCAGGAGAAGCCACAGAGGAATCTTACACGCACTTCGCTAAGTTAAGGAGGTCAATCTGAAAAGCCTACCTGAATATGATTACAAGTATATGATGTTCTGGAAAAGGGAAACGATGAAGACAGTAAAAAGATCAGTGGTTGCTAGGGATTTGGAAGGATTGAATAGGTAAAGTAGAAGATTTTTAGAATAGTGGAACTTTTCTGTATGAATGGTGGAGACATGACATTATGCATTTGTTAAAAACCCATAGAATTATACAACAAAAAGAGTAAAGCTTCGTATAAAACATTGACTTTAGTAATAATGCGTTGACATTTGTTCATCAGTTTTAACAAATGGACCACACTAAAGAAGGATGTTAAGAAGGGGAAAGTGGTGGATAGGGGAGTAGGACCCCTCTGTACTATCTGCTTTATTTTTTCTCTAAATCTAAAATTGTTCTAAGAAATGAAGTATATTAATTTTTTAAGTCTATCCAGGGATCTTCCTTTACATGGATCCAATCTGGTATTTTTCTAAATAAAATTTTTCTAAGTTTGCTGCATTCAAGTCTCACTTCTCTGCAAGATTTTCCTTAGTTTTATATTTCCTAGGTCATTTTTGTCAGAATTGAGGGGTGGGGTAGTGAGAATTCAGACATATGTCCTCAAGCTGCCATCTGTTCTCCAAATGGTATCCCATATGTTGTTGATGTGTAGAATTTTCATTGTTGACATTTATGAATTGACTATAATTGTACTTTGATTTCCTTCTTGACTCAAGTTAATTACAAGGGTGTTTAAATTTCCGAGTGGTATTTTAAAAAAAATAACATGATACTAATTTCAGCTCTTATTGCTTGTTGTTTTAAATATGCAAATTATATAAGTTGTATAATTTTTGGAATCTATTGAGGGATTTTTCTTTTTCTTGGTAGTTTAGTTTAGGACCAGTTTTGAAATGTTGCCTACATAGTTTACAATAATGTGTATTATTTTTAAAGCGTGTTTAATTTTTTCTATGTATTATTGTGTTGTATCCTTTGTAAATCTTTGAATGTTTTACTTATACATATTTTGTATTATGTTACTTGTCACATATAAGTTTATTAATATTCTATCACCATTTTGTATTATATCTTTTATCAATAAAAAGAATCCCTTTGTCTCATGTAGTGCAATTTGCTTTGCATTTAATTTACCCAGGAGAAAATGCCTTCTTTTGATTTTAGTTGTTCGGTAAGCCTTTGGCCATCACTCTATTTTTTTTTTTTTGTAAAGATTTTATTTATTTATTCAACAGAGATAGAGACAGCCAGCGAGAGAGGGAACACAAGCAGGGGGAGTGGGAGAGGAAGAAGCAGGCTCATAGCGGAGGAGCCTGATGTGGGGCTTGATCCCATAACGCCGGGATCACGCCCTGAGCCGAAGGCAGACGCTTAACCGCTGTGCCACCCAGGCGCCCCCCATCACTCTATTTTTAACCTTTAATAATCATTTGGTTCTAGAGGTTTGTTTTCAACAGAGTATGCAGTTAGATTTGGGGAAGGGTTTTGTACATAATCTTTGTTTTAGTCAAGGAGCTTAAGCCATTTATATTTATTGAGACAAATAGTGTTTGGTGTTATTTAAGTCACCACATTTTAATCTTCTTGGTTAATTTTTTTCCTATTTATGTGTGGTTTCCTTTCTATTTGGTTATTATTTGTGGTAGGCTGAAAAAATGCCTCCCCCAAATCCAAATCCTAATCCCTGAAATTCATGTGTATTACCTTAAATAGCAAAAAGAGACTTTACAGATGTAATTAAGTTAAAGATGTTGAAATGGGGAGATTATTCTGGATTATCTTAATGAGTCTAAATGTAATCATCTGCATCCTTTATAAAAGGGAGGCAGAGGGAGATTTGACAGACAGAAGAGACATTGTAACCATAGACCCGAGATGGGATTTGTGTGACCACATATCGGAAAATGATGGCTGTCACCTGAAGCTGAAAGAGGCAAGGGAAGGAATCCCCTCTAGAGCCTGCAGAGGGATGGTGGCCTTGCCAAAACCTTGATTTTGACCTCCTATAACTAATTTTGGACTTCCGGTCTCTAGAAACATAAGAGAATAAATTTATGCTGGTTTAAACGACAAAGTTGATGGTAATTGTTACGATAACCATAAGAAGCTAATAAATGATTTTTTGTCCATTTTTATCTCACTATCGTAGTTTATTTTTAATTTTTAAATTTAATATGTCTCTATCAAAGTAAAAAACAAAAGGGATGCCTAAAATGTCCAAATGGAAACATATGACATGATTTCTTTCCTTATACTCTCTCCTCTCACTCAACTCCTCAGATTTTTCCCTGGAATGTTTCCTAACTATTCACAGTTATTTGTAAATATGTTGTGGGATTTTTTTTTTGACTCAATGCTTACCACAGCTGTTATTATTCAATCCTGTCCCTCTTCTAGAGTATTTAATTTTGAAATAATGCTCAATCAGCAGAAATATTTCCTCACGGAAGATTTTTCAGGAGATTATGTGATGTTATGCTTTCTTCTTTCTTATACATCTAAGAAAATTATTCTGTGCCTTGGCACAGAAATGATATTTACAAAATTCTTGGATCATAATTTTTCTTTCAAAACTCTGAACATGTTTTTATGCTGTTTTCTGGCATTTTATTTTTGTAAAAAAGAAGCGTGACAATTTGAAATGCATTTCTTTTATGTAACCTTTAGGTTTTTTTTACCCTGCCTAAATGTTTGAAGACCCTTGAAATTAACTACTGTTTTTGACTGTGTCTCAAAATACATCTCTTTTTGTTAATGTCACCTGCTCTTCCAGGCACTCGTTTTTGTGAACTTTCTTCTTGCTCCAAATTCTGAGCTTGTGTTGGCCACCTCACTCAACACAGCCAAAGATGACTAAGATTCTTAGGACCTTCTTACCATGACGTTCCACCCCATAGAGTTCTGCCCTCGGGAGTTTTCTTTCCCATCCTCCTCGAATGGCACCTCCTGAGCTGTGTGTGTCCAGCTGTAACAATTCTGAATTCTTGGATCACACATGGAAATTCCAGTTTTTGCTAAGAAGACAGCTGTCTAATTTTTTTGGGTTAAACTTGGACATCATTCTTCTCTCCATCCATCTAACACCGTTTTAGCAAGAGGAGAACCTCTTCTTATATCCCTCTGGAGAACCTTCTATCTCTAATCTGCCCTCAGAACCCCTTCCCTATGGCACCTTCTACAGTGTTCGTGCTGGAATGCATTTGTGTGGTGTTCTAGAAATAAAAATAATTAAAAATATATATATACTTGATTATCATTTGTCTGAGTGAGGGAAAGAACAATAAGGTATAAATCCAGGCAAGAGTTATTACCAAAGTCCTGGTATTTCTCTTTCATTTTAGAAGAGATTCAGACACTCACCCTTAGACTGTGGCCTTTTATTTATGCTTCTCTGCTCTGGAATTGGCCCAAAGGTTACAAAACAGAGATATGGCTGGACTTTTGGTAGAAACGAGGCTCAACGTTACCCGAAAATTTTCCACTTTGATCACCCTTTCGAGATATTTCACTTAATAACATTTTGATTATGCTCTCCACATAAGAGATGTTAACCTCTTATATCCCAATTTCCTTCTCTGCAAACTCTCAAATAACACTGTACTTAGGATAATTACAGGGCCTGGGCAAGGTTAATAAGGGATGGGGTGGGAAGGAGGAAGAGGGGACCCAAGGACTGACCCTAATGAGCAGCTCTGCTAGAGAAGTGGAGGAGGAAGTGAGGTGTGAGACTGTCAGCGCAGATGATGATAAATGATTCTAAACAGCACACGGTCTCCCGGAAACCAGACCCCTCCCATTGTCTCTCAGCAACTCAGCCCGATAAAAGGCAAATGAACGTTTCTTTCTAATTATTCGGGAATGTCAGCTGTGGCAGGGAAAATTAGTTTAACTTTAAAAGTCAATTACAAACAAACGTACCATGCACGCACACGTCAAGAGAGACTGATCCTAAGATGTGGGGTCTCCAAGAAGCCAAGTGAATGAGTAAAGAAGGGTGAGCTTACAAGCATTCTCACTGGTCACCACTAGCAATGACAAGTCCGGTTCCAAGAACAGCAATCTGCTTCTAGACATAGGGAGTCAGTCATTTCTCTCCCTAGCCCAAACTTCCTCCCTCCCTAGGTTCAGTGCACAGGTTTCTAATAGCACCAAACACTCTCCTATGATATGCATCCCTCACTTCCGTGAACTCACGCGCCGTGAACTCACACGCCTCCTCTTGTTTCCGTCTTCAGGTCGTGCTGCTCTACGCTTCTACCTACGTGCTTGTGTCGCTCAGCATAGACAGATACCACGCCATCGTCTACCCCATGAAGTTCCTGCAAGGAGGTAAGCTGGCTCAACCGAGTGCTAGCCTGTAAGAAATCCTCCTTGGGTGAGGATGGGATTGTTTTCACTAATATTATCCTCTTAATAATGGTTTTCTTCTTCCCACTCTCTTCTCTACTTTCTTTCTACTTCATGGGTCTGATTGTCCGAAAAGATGTAGAAAGAGAAGCAGGATGCCTGGTAAAATGTGGTTGGTTCCCCTGGATGGTCAAGAGCTACTAGGGAAGGGAGTTTGCTGGGCCTGCTTTGTGGCCGGTTACCTTGACCCTAATGCCTCTGGTTTTTTCCTTTAGAGCAGTGTTGACACATACACCTCTCTCAAGAAGTGAATACTCCCACTTCAACTTGCTCATTTTCCAGAAACAAGCATGTTGCCTTCCTTACTTCCAAACCATGGAGATAATTGGAAAGATGTTTTCAATTGACACTGATAGTGGAAACAAGTAAAATTCTCCTTGATCCAGTGATAGTGAGGAGTCCCTGGAAGAAGGAGGCAGATGGGTCTGAGGAAAGGTTGAAACCACGCAGCTCACAATACCCACAGACAACACTTCACACATGGGTGAAGTATAAAGAGTGCTTCCTAACTAGATGGCGTAAAGGCCCAGAGCAAGAAGGACTCAAGGAAACCAGCAAGGTGATTTCTGGAGCACAAGGAGGAGGGTTCATCACTGCATATTTCCTTTTCGTTTGTCCTCTCCCTTCTCAGAGGGACAGCAGGGATACAGGTCTCTTCCTCCTAGCAGTGGGGGTGCTGGATTTGAAGAGACAGGGTGGGGTCCTAGGAAGCAATGACTTATTGGAGAGAGGGTGGGTACCTACTCACAAGACTGATTGTCCATTACTCTGCCCATGGTCAGAGCCCACTTTCTTCCACGACCCCTGAAAGCAAGTAAGAACCCAATGTTTAGTGACCGGTACCACATTCTCTCAAGCAGCCTGTGAAAACTTATAAGATGAAGAACTAATATGAAATCCTGACTACAAAGATGAGGTGCAATCATATATCATAGAAAACGGACAGAAACCAAACTGTGGAAAATAGATAATACTTCAGAACACCATTCTGCGGCGTTTACACCTCAGAAAACAAAATTAACAGAATGAGCAGAACTTTAGAGTAAGTAGAATTAATATCATCAGATGCTGGGGTGCCTGGGGGGCACAGCGGTTAAGCATCTGCCTTCGGCTCAGGGCGTGATCCCGGCGTTATGGGATCGAGCCCCACATCAGGCTCCTCCGCTATGAGCCTGCTTCTTCCTCTCCCACTCCGCCTGCTTGTGTTCCCTCTCTCGCTGGCTGTCTCTATCTGTGTTAAATAAATAAATAAAATCTTTAAAAAAACATCATCAGATGCTATTGAATATATCAGAGAATATCGGCACAGATCCTTTGGATAGCAAGTTAATAACATCTAATTAAAACATAAAATGTGCAGCCCTTTGACCCTGAAATTCTACTTCTCGGTATCCTCTCTGGACAAACACCCACACGCATACATGTACGCACGTCTTGTTTATCGTAGCATTGCTTAGAATAGCGGGAACTCCCCCAACAGAGGAAGGTAGATGTTTCAGTAGCTTAGAGTTAGTGACTGCATACCAGACACCACTCGCGATTATAAGTTCTCTAAGCATGTTAAGTACTTCAATTCTTACAACGTCTCTGTGAGGTAGGTCCTATTATTATCTGAATCTTCTAGTTTGGACAATTACAGTTCAGAGAGTTCAAGTAACTTGCCCAAGATCACACAGCTAGTAGGTGCAGGGCAAGATTTGAACCCAAGACGGTCTGGGCGTCACTCAGGTATCTTTGATTACCGCGTATCCTGCCTCTCAATGAGGAGGTGGGATAGTCATGGACAGTTAAAAAAAAAAAAAAAGTAATAAACAGTTGCTTGCAAGGACACACAGCAACTAGTCCTCACTCCTGGGAATGGGACTTGGACTAGCCGTGGTGATCGCAGGGACTTACATACAAGGAAGTATACTGATGTGTGCAATTAAAATTAGTGTAAAAATAGAATTTACACCTGTTTGTAGGCTTTTTCTAGGGTTGTTTTTGTTTGTTTTGGTGTGTGTGTGTGTGTGAAGTGTGTGACCAGCACCAAGCTTTCTGGGCACTTCCATTGCCCCAGTGATTACGATGAAGAAGGAAGCAGGGGGTGGGATGAAGGGAAACAGAAGAGACATTTTATGATCTACACAAAAGTGTGATATACTTATTCATTCATTTATGTATTTATGCCCAGCAGACCCCAAGAAGGATTGAGTGGGGGCATACAAAAAATGCATACGCCAGAGTATTTCAAGGTGCAGAAATCTGAGTGAAAGGAAGTGAAGTATAAGCAAACCTGTGAGGGGGGTCCCAAGACATTTCCCGGAGGTGGAGGCTTAGGGAATCCGTAGCCAAAAGGCAAACGTGGTCAGTTACCCATCTCACCATATTCATTTGGTAAAAAAATAAAATAAAATAAAATAAAATAAAATAAAATAAAATAAAATGAAATAAAATCAACTCTTTAGCTCATGGCAAATATGACTAGTTCTAGGAGGCACTGAAATATTATGAACTGTGTCCTAAATTACAGAAAAGGCAGCAATGGATATTACAGTGTTCTTTTAAAGAGGTAAAGCAATTTCTTTCCTCACTACAAAATTAATAGAGGTTCGGTGGAGGGCACTTGGAAAATAATCATCTCCAATAGCTTTGGGGAAAGATGAAAACTTGGAAGTAGACGTTAGCCATTTTCCCTTCTTCTCTGCCCAATCCCACCGAAGTCACGGAGGAAACACAGAAATAAAGGAGCCGTGCAGCTGGGTGGCAGCCAAGGAAAGAAGCCGTCCAAGTACCAGGACTTCACGGAATTCCCAGCACACAGAGAGCAGATGAAACACGGATGCCACACTCCCCCCAGGAGTTTTGGGGTGACGGGTGGAGAACCAAGCAGGCAGAAGCCACAGGAAGTCACTGGAGGCTGAGCAGACCCAAGGCGATGGAGACCAAACCAACGGAAGGAGAGGCCACATCTTACTGCTTGTTTCCCGCTTTTTACTGAAGTGGTAGTTTCCTCAGCCAGCAACTCCAGAGAAGTTGACATTTTAAGGCTCTTTTGGATAAATAAATATGAGAATAGTGAGGAAAACATCTATTCATAATGAAGAGAAACAGGTAGTGCCAGAGAGTAAAGCACAATTTAAAACTTTGATAATTTAAGCAGTAGGAGAGCAAAACCAGAATAATGTACATAAAGGACATGGACCACCAAGTCAGTTAGAAAAGAAGGAATTAGTCAGTGTAGGGTGTTAGTATAGTTGTCTCGTCACTTAAAAAAATATCAGACTGCCCTCTGTCACAGCGAATTACAAAGTCAATGCCAGTTGGATCGATAACGTAAAAATTTTAAACTCGAAAGGGTATGGGTATGGGTAAAAGTTTTTGTTTTTGTGAGGAAAAGATCTTTCTGGGAATAACAGCAAAAGCAGAAACAATAAGGGAAATAAATGTAGTTTAAACTACATCAAAACTTTTAAACTCTTTATACAAATAATAAACATTGTACGCATCCTTAAGCAAAATGACAAATAGAAAATACTTGTATACAACAGGCAAAGGGATAATATCCTTCTTCTAAAGAACTCTGGCAAAGAAAAAAAGAACACACCAATTGAAAAAGCGGGCAAAGAACATGAACAAATTATTAAGAAACAAAGAAAAATGAATGGATGAAATGTTCTTTTTGACCACTAACTGAGGAACTGCAAGATTAGACATTTGGATATGAAATCTTACCAACGAGATAACAAGAGGAAGAGGAAGAATCCTCTCAGTGTTGGGAGAGTATAAAGAAATAGGCATGTCTGCACACTTCCGGTGGGAGCCATAGGTTGTAGACACTTCTGGAAGAAATTTAATATTTGCCAAAATTGGTTTCTTAGAGTTTATCCTAAGGCAATAGCACTGTAAAGAGATACACATAAATTATTTGTAATAAAATAATTGGAAACAATTTAAATAACAATAGGCTATGGATAAAATTGGAGTTTCATGTAACCATGGAAAAAAATTTTTTTTATCAGTGGTTTTCAAATTACACTTCACACACTGGCCCTGGAGGACTCATTTTGTAGACCTGCTCCAGGACAAGTCTGGAAGCTTCTGGCTGTCACCTGGCCTCAACCTGAGCTACCCAGGCATCCTGCACCGGGCTCAAGGTAGAATTATATTTGGTGAAAGGCTTTTACTGCCTGAAAAAGTCTGAATGCCGCTTGTATAGACGCAGACATGAAAAGATGTCATACAATTTTTTGACAAAGACTTTCTTGACATAAGAAGATAGTCGTAAAAAAATTTTTTCAGGGAAAAAAAATCAGGTCAAAAACCAGCATGTATATTATGTTCTCGTTTTTGTATGTGTAACCTACGTATTACATATGAATGCATTATCAAAATTTGGGCTGGCTATTTCTGGGTGGTGCCACCATGGACATTTTTTCTTTCTTTTTGCTTATATTTCTCTGCTAGCATTTCTGTAACTATCATGTGTAACTTTCATTATTTAAAACAAAAGAGGTCTATGTGATGCATGAAAGACCTAAGACAGAAGTACAGGATTAGACAAGAGCAAATGGAACGGGAAGTCCGCCTTTCTACGGGTGGGAGACACAGGCGACTTTGGAGATAACAGGAGACGACCCACCTAATACTCAAACCTGGCTGCCCAGGCGCCTGAGACTGGGGATTTCCCGGGGCAGCCCAGCACCAGTGTGAGAAAAGTAATTCTAAGCCTCTGCCGTGGGTGCACTTTGGGGACACATTGTCAGTACCTTGGTAGAATTAATTCTAATGCACAGTTTCCTGTTGTTTTAATCTGATTTTTTCCATGCCCATCCCTTTCAAAAGTGAATGATTGTTAACCCATCAAGTGGAGTCTAATTGGGGCCCAGGAGTTGCAGATCACCCTCAAAGGTCCAGGACCTACAGAAGGGGACAAAATTTGAATTTTAACCAGTGAAAGAAGGAGCCCATGCAGGAGCAGTTGGGAATGCTGCCAGGATGTGGAGAAACCCAGCAGCCATCACATCCCTGTGGTCAAGAGAGGAAACCTTCGCTTGCTCTCTTAATGCCAGGCTGCTCTGTGTTTGTTTCTGCCCCCAAACTCCTACTGCTCCTTTTCCACTCAAAACTTTCCTCTATTCCTTCAGGAACCAACTCCCTTATATCTTCAACCACCTCACGGTAGGTCCCCTCCACCCCCTGCCTCCTGCGATCCCTGGTTCTCCTCTAACATCTCTGAAGAGGATGCTTCTTAGCCTTCCTTCTGAGAACTACAAGGCGGTATAGTATTTTCCTACTTCCTGGACCACTTCCAACCCGTTTCTCCTCCACTGTTGCCTGTGCACTGAACTGTTCCTTCGACGCTCATGCTATCAAACTAGATTACCTTCTACAATGTTCCCTCGCTGTCTGACCACACAGCCATGCCCCTCGCCCACTGAAGATGTGGACACCATTCACAGTCTCTCTCTCACCCTTCATACTATCCCCATCTTGAGTGACTTTGATGTCTATATGGACAAACCATCCAATTTCTCTTTCCTTTGAGCAGAAAAGCAAGCCAAGGTCCTCATCGTGATTGCCTGGAGCCTCTCTTTCCTGTTCTCCATTCCTACCCTGATCATATTTGGGAAAAGGAAACTCTCTAATGGCGAAGTGCAATGCTGGGCACTATGGCCTGACGACTCCTACTGGACCCCATACATGACCATCGTGGCCTTCCTGGTGTACTTCATCCCCCTGGCAATCATCAGGTAAGAGGCCAGCAGGCCAGACCCACACAGAAGCTTTCCCGGTTCACCAACTCCTGCTCTCCTCCCCTAGGGTCCTTGTTCTAGTGTCCTTTAGGGAAGTGGACAGACCACAAGATTTCATCTAAAGCTACTATGTGTTAAGTCCAACTTCTCCAAAGTAGAGTAAGGAGTAGGGAACTAATATTTTCTGAGTATGTATTATGGAGCAGACATTGTGCTAAGTAGCTAACAATGATCCCATTAACCACGTTACAACTCTATGAAATAACTATTGTTGTCTCCACTTTGTGTATGGTAAAACTCAGGTTCAGAGAGGTTAAGTAACCTGCCCAACATCACACAGGATTTAAACACAGGTTTTTCTGAGTTCATACCCTATTCTTTCTCCTATTGCATGTGGTCTTTCAAATACAAGACATAGTACCAGTTTCAAGGATCTTATATTATAATTGAAACAATAGGCAAACTTGAAGCAAAACTGAGCGAAAAAGTCAATACACACAGCAAATATGCTAGAAAGTGCATGCAGTGAGGTCAGGTAATGGCAAGGAACACTTCTTGGAAGCGACCCTTGAAGGAGGGAAGAATTCAGATAGGAGAAGGGAAAGGTGGGAAGGTAGCAGGTTTCCTGGTGACTGGGGGTCCTCGTAAGTGTGGCAACAGGGAAAGGACGGGCAGGTTGTGTCAGTGGGAGAGGGAAGAAGTTGGCAATAAGCTCCTTCTGGTGGAGTGAGGCTCGATTATAAAGGGCCTTAACTACCAAACCATAGGATGCTCCCTTTGTCCCACAGCCAGTGGTGGTCGCAGATGGTCTTTCAGCAGAGAAGACCACAACTGCCTCAAAAGGCAGGTTCTGGCTTGTCATGGCAGCAGGACCACCTCTGACAGTGTGACAGTGCGACAGTGCGGCTGTGCATGGGCAGATGGGGTGGCGGATGGAGGGAGATACTGGCGTGTGGAGTGTTTGCACGGCCGGGCTGATCTGCACCTTCGGAGTGTCCTCGAGCCGGCCATCGTGTGTCCCATAATTTGTCCTGGATGATGGAAGATCAGTCTTTGGTTTCAGATAGTATAAATAACACTGATAAAATTTTTTTTATTTTTTTGTGCTTAAATTTATTCATGAGTCTCTGATTATTCCTTCAGAACTCATTCTACTGGAATTGCTAGATCAAAGATGATGCTCATTTTAAAACTTGTGATGCATATTCATAAACTGCCCTGCAGAATAGGTGTCTTCCTGCCAACAGCAAAAAAGAGCACTGAGTTTTCTTCCCCTGACCCAATGGAAGGTCGTATCATTTCTTTATGAAATCTTTGCCAAATACAGAGGTTTCAAAAAAGTATCATTTCATTGTTTTCATATGCATTTCTTTGATTAAGTGTTAAGTGTACTGGATACGTTTCAAGGTTTTTTTTCCTGACATTATGGGGCTCCTGTGTTCTTGCTCTTTGTTCATCTTTGGTCTTATAAAATACCAGAGCTGGAAAAATGTTATCCATCACATAGGCCAGCCCCGGAAGTTTTCACAAAAGTAGGCTTAGGGCTAAAAGGAGCAAAATGACTTGCTCTCCATCAGAGGTCGAGCTGGGCAGGAGAGGGATCCCATGGCCGGCCCAGCAGCCTTGCTGAGACTGGAGATTGTCGGTCATCTCTGCTGACTTGACAAATTGACGTGTACATTATTTCTACGTACTGCCTCCTCTCCACCAAGTTGAATCTGGAGGAATCCCGGAGGAAAGACGAAGGTTATTTAGATAAGCAGTCAAGGGTAAGTCATAGCATCGTTGGAATGGGCATGTGGAGGAGGAGGGTGGCTAGTCACAGGGGGAAGTGGCTCCTGCCGTCCATCACAGGAAACTGACGCATCGATTTCAGGGGGCAGCGTTTGTCCTTGTTCTCTCCTGATTGATTTCCCATCAGCTCATGAAATCAGCCCAAACCCCTGCTCAGGAGCGTGAATACAGTATGTCAACCCCACAGCTCTCGATGCACTCTCGATGCGTTGTCTGGGCAGAGCCGCGTTGTGGCTCTTTCCCTGTCCATAATCTTCCCCCATCAATTCAAGCTGCTCCTTCCCATCAGGACCTCTCAGACTTGCCTACAGCCCAACTCCTGTGTTCTTGTAGTGCCCTTGGAAAAAGCCAAATGTAATAGGATGATGAGAGGGATGATTTCAAGAGCGAGTTGCTCAGCCTTCATCAACGTACAGCCTCCTGAAACCCTGTCCCGTGCTCCTTACTCCCAGTTGTGGTGGGATGATGAAGATTCAGAGTGACCTCCCCCCAACCTTGAGCTTCCCTGAAGCATTTCCTATCTGCTCAGTCATGACCTTCAGTCTCCTGTGGTCAGACTCCTCTTGTGGAAGAAAGAGCTCCTCTCTGGGGAATATGGCATCCTCCACCCCTCTCAGCTCCTCCTCCCTCTTGACCCAAGATTAGTCCTAGATGGAATCTTGTGAAGAATTTGTTGTCCAGCTAGCTTCTGGGATAACTTGCTACAACTTTATATCTCTCAGAGTTAAAGTTCATTGTTTTTTTTTTCTTTCTCTCTCAACCCCATTTTGGACACTTGAGGTTGATGCTGTTGCTTATAGTTCTTTGAGGTAAAGTTAAACTCTTCATTCCAAGCTTAAGTAGACCAAAGAAACAACTCAAATTAGGTGTTCATTCACTTTATTAACCATGCCTCATACCTCATTGTTCTTCAGTCATGATACACACCTACATATATATACATATACATACATATGTACATATATATATATATATCTTACCAAATTATAGGCAAAAAATACATATATAGTTGCTTTAATTTGTATTTTTTATTACAGATGAGGTTGAAAAAATTTAAGATGTACATTATCACTTTTGTTTTTTAGATTAATTATCTATTCATATTCTTTACCCATTTCTCTCAATTTTATTTTCTCTCTTCTTTTTTTTTTAAAGATTTTCTTTATATAATAAACTTTTCCTGATTTTATATGTTGAGGAATTTCCCTAGTCTGTCATTTGCCTTTTTGTTTTGAATATGGTTTTATTTTGCTTTCCGTTCATAAGACTGGCATAAATGTGAAAAGGGGAGACAGCATGAATACCAAAAAGAAGAAAGTCAAATTCTTTAAAAAGTTAAAAGAATTGTAGGAAAACACTATGCAAAGCTCTACATAAATGCATGTGGTAATATGAATGAAGTGTATAAGGCTTTTCTGTAATACACAGACCTTTCACATTGTAATGTATTCACATTTACTCATGCTTTTCTTTATGTTGCTGCTTGCCATTTCTTTCTTAGGAAATTGCTCCTTGCACATGCTAATCTCTACTTTGATTTAACATTTTCTGTCTTATTATTTTAGTTATTGGAAAATAATTTCAGTGTTGGGAGTACATTAAAAATATCACCTTTTCAAAAAAGATTTATTTATTTGAGAGAGATAGAGAGAGCACAAGTGGGAGGGGTAGAAAGAGAGGGAGAGAAAATCCCAAGCAGACTCTGCACCCCTAAAAATGTCACTTTATTTATTTATTTGTTTATTTATTTATTTATTTATTTTTAAAGATTTTATTTATTTATTTGACAGAGAGAGGGAGAGCACAAGCAGGTGGAGTGGCAGGCAGAGAGAGAGGGAGAAGCAGGCTCCCCACTAAGCAGAGAGTCTGACATGGGGCTCGATCCCAGTACCTTGAGATCATGACCTGAGCCAGACCAAAAGTCAGATGCTTAACCGACTGAGCCACCCAGGCACCCCTAAAAATGTCACTTTAAAAAACGTATTTGATTTGGGGCACCTGGGTGGCTCAGTTGGTTAAGAGTCTGACTTTTGGTCTGGCTCAGGTCATGATCTCAGGGTACTGGGATCGAGCCCTGCAATGGCTCTGTGTTCAGTGCTGCTTGGGATTCTCTCTCCCTCTCCCTTTACCCCTCCACTCATGTTCTCTCTCTCTCTCTCTCAAATAAATAAATCTTTTTTTTAAAAGTATTTGATTAGATTTTCCAATTGCCCCAATACTATTTACTTTTAATGTTATATATGATTTTGAGATCTAAAGTTTGCTTTTTTAAATGCCAGGTCATTTGTCCCAACACCACTTACTGAATACTGAGTAATCCATCTTTTCTACGTGGTATGAAATGGCAATTCTATCATATGCATATTTTTATTCTAAATACTCTCATTGTTTCTGAACTTGTTAGTCTCTTCATTTTGTTTTTATTTTCTTTTTTCTCTATCTTGAGAGATATTCTTTATACAATAACCTTTTTCTTTTTTTATATGTTGCAAACACGTCCCTAGTTTGTCATTTGCTTCTGCATTTTGAATATGGTTTTATTTTCAGTTAATAGGAATTGCCATAATGAAGAAAGGAGAGAATGCACAAATAACTAAGTGAGTGGCTTTTCTGCCACTAATACCACATGGTTTTAATTATTATAGCTTTATATACACTTAATATCCATTAAGACAGATGTCTGGTCTTTCTCAAAGGTCCCCTGCCTATTTCAGGGCAGCTACTGAGGTTCTCCCCTTCACCCACTACTCCAGCCGTAATGACAGGGACGCCCCTCCCTCCTCTCACCCCTGTACCTTTGTGCACATCATTCCTTCTGCCTGACCACTCTCCCACACTCACCCTGCATGACGCCTTGCTTCTGGCAGCTCAGTTCACATCCTTCATGTCTCACTCCACGTACCAACTCCACACGGAGCGGCTGCTGCCAGTCCTGGGCCAGGTAGTGCCTCAGGTGTTCACCCATAGCCTCCAACCTCAGCTCGTCCCTGTCGCCATGAAGGCTTTGTGGTAGCGTCATCACCTGCTTGTGTGGCTGTAAGTCTTGAGTATAGAACTTTGTCTCTTAATTTCTGGATTCCAAATCCAGTACTTAATGCTCCCTTTGTAAATGTTGGAGTGAATGGACAACACAGGCCTGTTACAGTGCACCAATCACAGCACAGAGGGGTCATCTCACTCTGACACACACACAGCTAATATGGAAATTTCTGGCTATTTAGTGCCTAGCTCAGTTTCTGGCAGATGATAGATCCTCCGTATATGTGAAAGAGAAGAAAAAAGGGAGAAAGGAAAGAAGGGGGAGAGGAAGAAAGGCAGAGAGGGAGGGAAGGAGAGAGGAAGGAAGAGTTGTATTGTCGGGGGCAAACGCTCATGAGAGCTGTGTATCAATAAAGATCTATCTCTTCTGTCATTAATTGAATCAGGCTCCCAGGACTTGAAACCATAGTGACTGACAATAAAGGCAATACATTGTTTTTCTCGGTCAACACAACTCCTGTTATTTCAAAATTTACTTGGTATAACTGTCTAACTGTTGCTGGGTAAGTTATTAGCCCTGGTGTCATTGCTTTACTTTGGCAGTGGTGGTATTCTTGTGACTTAATTGATTTCTCATTCTTCTATCATTTTTATCTCTATGACATAAAGATAGAGGCATGAAAGGTCCATGGCTAACAATTGCAAGGGAGTAAGTGGAAAAAAGCACATTTGTCATGGAGCATCGATTTGCGTTATATGAAAACAAAAATCCATTTATTTTGCTTGGGGAATGGCAATCAGACTGTGGGAAAGTCCCATGCTAAGGTTGGTACAGCCCAGTAGAGTTCAAGGCCATGGTGAGTAAAAGGGACCCAGGGGTCTGACCGGCACTATCCCTGGACATGAGGTCCAAGGTCAAGGAGAATGACCCATCATATTCGTAAAGGAAGTGACATACCATATGGTGTTACCCAAGGGGTGGCAAGAATTATACCTTTTGAAAAGCCATTCTCACTAATTTGCAAGGTTAGGGTAGACTTTTGTGGTTGGATTTCCAAAACCTATTCCACAATAAGCTACTCATGGCAGCCGTTCCCTTCAGTATGTGAATGGTTTGGGAATGGCCACGCGCCCAATTCTAGCCAATGAGAAGGAATGTCTTCTGAAGCGCTTTTGGAAAAGATTTCCCCATTCTTAGGAAACAAGTCTAGGAGAGGACAGCTTCTCATCTTCTGGATACTGTTTCTGGATAGAGGTGTCCAGGATTGACACCTGGAACTGCTGCAGTCTGACTCAGAGAGACACCTACACTGAAAAGAAAAGAGAAAGGAATGGAAAGAATGCAGATTTCTCAAGTTCAGCTTTGACCCTTTGAAGTTGCAATTACGGGAGATAAGAAATATTCTGATTGCTTCGAACGATTTGAGTTGGGAATTTTTTGTAAGTCGCTACAAAAAGTATCCTAACTGATACCCAACTGTCCATACTTGCTGCTTCCAGACATCAGTGAATTCATCTGAACTACTAAAGTCATCAGAGCGAACTCTTCTTCTAGGACCACGAGGGAATCTCAGTTATTTCAATGGTACCAAGTGAGTTAGCAAGAGCATCCCTTTGACTTTCTCTGTCCTGGGAGCCCATTAAACATGGTGCCAATGGACTGTATATATCAGGACTTTGGCAGTTTTTTTAGTTTCTTAAGTATCAAGCTGTTTTTACATCCCCCCCAAAGTTAGTTCTGCCTTCACGTCTCCCAGAGCCCAACTACATACAAAGATACTGTTGAGTCCCTGACCCCTTGCCTCTTCCCATATATTCATTATTTCTAGAAATACCTATAGGGCACTCACCCTTTGTGAGACCCTGGACCTGGTAAGGGGGATACAGAAATGACAAGACACACATGCTGTCTGAATTTAAGAATCTTCTGTCTCACAGAGAAAGTAGCCAATTAAGGAAGGAGTTATAACACTGTGATGAGTGCTGTGATAGGGTAAGTAGAGAGCCCTAGGGGACCCACAGCAGGGGTGCTAACCTGATCTAGGAATCAAAGAAGGCATTCAGGAAATAACTAGAACCATATATAGCATATATAACCCAATACATCCCCTGGAGGAGCTTGTGCACCCTCCTTAACAAGGTTGTTAACAAGTTGGTTAACAGCCCTTGAAGTCAGAGGACCCATCCTCTAGCTGTGTGAACTCAGACAAGTCACCGAATCTCTCAAAACTGAAGTCTGACCCCCAGAACAAGTCAGGGCCCCTATTATATACTCTTGTATCACCCTACATTTTATCTTCCTAGAACCTGTGTCCTCAATTTACTATCATCTATGTCTACAAATACAATGTGAGCTCCATGAGGACTAGGACTCTGTATTTTCTGCCACAGTATCCACAATGGCTCAACAGGTGCCTGGGACAAAGTAAGTCCTCAAATACATATAATGAAATGAATTAATTAATAAGGAGAGAGACACTTTTGACTAGGGAGTATCCTTAATCCCCCTGCCAGGAGAAGAGAAAAAAGGGCCTTGTCCAGTGAAACATTGATTCCCCCTACTTGTCTTCCCTATGTTTGACCTCTAATGAGACCTTCAGAGCACAACTGGACACCATCCTCAGGCCTAAAATATGAGGCAGAGATGGAGCCTTACGTCCCCTCTGGCTCTGAAGGTCTATGGCCCCAAGATTGTAGTGGACAGCCATCAAGTCCCTAGCCTTGTACTGAGTCCTGCAGGGGTGGGGAGCTTATAGTCTGAGTGGAATGCTGTCGGTTGTGTCTCAGGGGAAGAGCAAAGGTTTTGTTCTGTTTCCTGGACACTTCCGACACATAATCCAGAAATGGAACTAAGGAACCGGGTTCAGGCATCCTCGTAAGGCAGTCTTGCAAGATCTTTCTCTGCCTTGGGCTCTCATGCTACCCCCATCATGAGCTGCCCCTATAAAGGAAAAATCGGTCTGTGTCTGAATAGTCTCCCATAAAATCAAGAACTCAGCCAGCCAGTTACAGATAAGGGATACTTTCTTCAATCTGGATGATCTTTCCGTTTTCAGACTTCTGAGAAGCTTGAAGAAAAGCTGCACTTGTTGAGAGAATGGAAATAGATTGAAGACATGGAAGAAGTTAAACCAAAAGAGTTGGAGATGCAATTCTTCTGCTCTGTTTCTGCGAATGGGCTATGTATAGGTCTGCTGATCTTTAGGACATGACAACCATAGACAAGACTCAGTGTAACCAGTGTTACACCAGCATGGAGGCCCCAAGGAAGGGGAGCTACTTATCATTGAGGAACAGGGACAGCTCAGAAAGGTTTCATAGCTAAGTGATATATGGAGAGTGGGCTTAAAAATGCATTTCAGCAAGCCATCAAAGCAGACACAGAGAGATGGAAGGCACTGGAACTCAGATTCACCCAAAGTCAACAGCATATGAAGCATGGAGTCAGGGTAAGTTTTGTCAGCCTGCTCCCGTTGACCACTGTCACTGATATGGAGAAAGATCATTGAGAGACGTTGGGGTGGAGAGAAGCAGGATGATGATGGTAAAAGTGAGGAAGGCAGAGGCAGATTGTGGAAGGCTTTGGATGCCTGGTGTAAAAGCCTGGATGTCATCTTGTAGGAAAGTGGAGACACCGGGGGGTTTTAAGCCAGAGAATGACTCTATGTCCTAGAGCCCACCTTGATGGCGCCGTGGGCATTCAAGATGGTAGCTGAGTAGAGGTATTAGAAGATCACAATAATCAGGCAAGAGGTCGTAAGGGGTCATTTCGGGAGCACACATACTGAAATTGGAATCATACAGAGATTAGTATGGCCCCTGTATGAGGATGGCATGAACATTCCTGAAGGTTTCCTGAATATTTTTAGTGGGTACAGAGCTTCAGTTGGGGAAGATGACAAACTCTGGATCTGGATGGTAGGGATGGTTATACAACAAATGTGAATGTACTTCATGCTGCCAAACCGTGCACTTAAAAATGGTTAAATTCGTAAATTTTGTTATGCTTATTTTACCACAATAAAAAGAAACCATAAAAATACTTGGAAAAAAAAAAGGTTGTAAAGATCTGGACTGATGCTGAGGAGCAGGAATGGAGAGGAAGGAACAAATCGTGGAGACATTTTGAAGGGACAGACCACAGAACTTGCTGATGAAAGAGACAAGGAAGGAGAAGCAGACAAATATAATTCAGAGATTTCTCTGATGCATGACTGCTCCACTCTGAGCAGTGGACTGATTTGGGTAATAAAGGGACACCCTACTTATCAAGAGTTGCTTTCCACTTGCCCAATGGGTCCTAAGGAGATGAAACAGAGATGACTTAGGCCCAAACCCCTAACACACAAGACCTTCCTCAATTTTCCATTGTGTATATGGCTGGTGACCAATAAATATTTGAATTATTGATTGATTTAGCACTGGGGCGGCAACTGTAATACATAATTAGTATTTCATGGTGGTTGTAACCTTTCCTTGTATTTCATTCACCTAGGGAGAAAGTTTCCCTGCTGTAACAAATGTCCAACTTAAAGTAAAGAATAGACTCACAAGTAATCTTTTCCTCATTTCTTCTCTAATGTAAACATGCAAATTCCAGAAAAATCCCTGGGCAGGTATATGCAAAGGAGTGGGCATGCTCCCAAAAGGCTCCAATTTCACCGGGAGTGCTCAGAGGGGTTCACTAAGCAAGAATGGGAAAAGCAAGAAAGAGCAGAAGGTTTTCAACACAATCATTAATTAAGTTATATTCTTAAGATCACTAAAAACAATTAGTGCTTTGTCAGCCACTGCAGACCAGAGCTCTGATTTTATTTTAACTAGTAAATCTCAGGAGGGAAGTTTGTGCCATTCTAAAGTAAAGCAACGCTTTGTCCCAAAGTTTTTAGTCGAGGTTCTTAATGTATTGGAAGCATCAAATAACGAATTAAAGAAGAGTATAAATTTTTATATTTATCAAAGGGGACAAAAGATGCAAAATTTCCTGATGACTTGAGTCACTAACACTTTGTTTTCCTGTGAGGTATGGATTATGTCATGCTACAGTCGGTGTGATGTTATGGGAAAAATGGGGAAAAGAGAGAGGGGACAGAAAATGGCATTTTTTGAGTCTCTGCTAATTTCGAAAGTGCTGTGTTTGGCATTTTCAATGTTGTCACATTTGATCCTCACCCCAAAAAAAACCTCCTAAGAGGTTTGTGTTATTAACTCCATTTTCGTGTACACAGAGGCCCAGTGCCTTAGTCTGTTCAGGCTTCTGTAACAAAATATTACAGCCTGGGTGGTTTGTAAACAACAGAACTTCAGTTCTCACAGTGCTGGAGGCTGGCCGTCCAAGAACAGGGCGCCAGCATGGTCAGAGTCTGGTGACAGCTCTCTTCTGGGCAGCAGTCTTCTCCTTATGCCCTCCCATGGTGGAGGAGGCTAGGGAGCTCTGTGGGGTGTCTTTGGTAAGAGCACTAATCCCATTCAGGAAGGCTGCACCCTCCTGACCTAATCACATCCCAGAGGTTCCACCTCCTACTACTATCACCTTGGTCATTAATATTTCAACATGTAAATTTCGGGGTGGGGACACAACCATTCAGCCTATATCAGTCAGCGTATTGCTTACCTATTGCTGGGTAACAAATTATCATGAACCCGGTGACTTAAAAAAACATACATTTACTATCTCCAGTGTCTTTGGCTCAGGAGTCTGGACATGGCTTAACTGGGCCTGGCTTACCCCTGCTTAAGCAAGGCAGCCATCAAGGTGTCTGCCAGGGCTGGGGTATCATCAGAGGCTCAACTGGGGAAGGATCTTTCCGGCTCCCGTGGGCTCTTGGCAGAATTAACTTTCTGGAGCTGTAGGACTCATGGCAGCCACAGAGAGAGACACTAGCAAGACAGGCGCTGCAATCTTACATGATCACAGGCACTTATCACCTTCAGCGCAATGCATGGATTAGAAGCAAGTCACAGTTCCCACCACACTCAAGGGGAGGGGATCTCACAAAGGCATGAACACCAGAGGCAGGAATCATGGAGCCACACTAAAGAGTGTCTAAGGTCAAGGTCATACAACCAGCAAGTAGTAGAGCTGGTTACAAATATAAATCTTTCTGATCCCAAACCCTGAGTTTAGATTCTAATCTCAGCTCTACCTCTAACCACCAAAGCTATCTTGGAGAAACCATTTCACTTCACCAGGTTTTAACCTCCTCAGTTAAAAAAGAGGTAGCTGTAATCTGCTGGGATTCTATTATCAGCAAGGATAGGGACCAGGCATGGTTTAGAGACCCCTCCCTCAGTACCTCATACTCAGGGAACTGGGAGTGGTCCTCTCTCTCTGTCCTCACAGTAGGGACCCACCAGCCATGTTAATATTACTTCTGTCCTTTCCACAGTGTCATCTATGCCATTGTGATCCGAACCATTTGGATTAAGAGCAAAGCCCACGAGACAGTGATCTCCAACTGCTCGGGTAAGTCTCTAATCAGCATTACCCCACTCTTGGGTAATTTTGCTTCTGTAGTGGTTTTTCTCTAGCAAATAGGAGCTTGGGCTTTTCCTGTATTCAACAAGGCTGCACTAATTCTGTCAGGACCCAGCCAGCAGATCAGACCCACCAAGGGCTCTCCTGGCAGGTGCTGCCTCTTCCATGTGACCTCCCTGCAGACTCGAGAAGGAAGGGGGAACTTCGGGTGCCAGGATCCAAAGGTCGCCATGGTTTCTTAGGCTTGGCAAAGAGGAACACCCTGGAGGACACTGGGTTGAAAAAAATTCTGTCCGAGGAGCACACATTCACTGAAGCACGGGCATAGACATTTCTACTTGGCTTGAATTTACAGATGGAGAAAACTGCCATCCACCCGCAGAATAATCCTTGACCCTAAGCCAGGCAAAGCATGATCAATGCTTTCCCAACACACCATCTCACCCCAGAAGGAGCCTGAGACCACCCACTGTAGCCATTCCCCAAATTCTGCGTCAGTAAACCTTAGCGCGGCAGGCGCTGGGACCTGGAGGCCCACCTGCCCCCTAGGCCAACACTGCTGCCCACCACCGGAGACCAACCCGGAAACGCAGTGACCCACGTGCCAGAAAGAGAGGGGCGAGGGCTCCTGGTTTTCTGTTTATTATGATGCGACTAGTTCTCTGCTCAGGCTCCCCACCTCCTCCCATTCCTCGTACGCACATGCACACATGCACCCCATCACACACCCAGTCTCTCACATGCACGCTTACACGCTCATGCACACCCACATATGCGCATTCACTCGCACGCACTCACACGAGGACAGCAGGCTCTAACGCAAATGCCCGGCATACAAAGGGCTGGTTTCTGTCCCAGGTGTGCCACCGAGAGCTGTGCCACCTTGCAAAGTTATTTAACCTCTCTGGCCTTCACGAGGTTAAAATAAGAGGACAGCCTAAACGGTCTCGAAGCCCTCCTCTTTTCAGACTGTGAGCGAATACCTTTACTGGACCCAGACAGTGCTCATTTTCCTCCCTCTCGAAGCTGCTTCTCCCAGTGTGACGGAGGGAAAGTCATAGGGATTCCCAAGTGGGCACTAATCAGCCGTGTCCCTTCTCTAGGAAAACTGGTAGCGACGTGTAAGTCTGGGTGTCTTCATCTGAATTCAGTTCAGTTCTGCTGCGTTTGCCACACGTCATCAGCGGTGCAAAGGGCTGGGAACGCCAAATGAATCCATAGCACGGTTTCAAACTAGAGGAAGCCTACAGTCCCGCACGGGGTTTCAGCGCTGGCTGCACGAGAGCATGGCCTGGGGAAACTTTCAAAGGCACCCATACCCGGAGACCGCTGCCTGAGAGATTCTGGTTCACTCTGCTTGGAGTGAGGCCTGGCATCGTTACTTCAGGAAAGCTCTTCAGATGATTTTAATGTGCAACCCAGTTTGACAACCTCTCCTCCAGTGGGAGACACAGTTGTAGGCAGCTGACTCCCCCAGTGATTGACGGGAGTAACCCAGAGGTGTGCGCGGGCTGCTTGGAAATTTTCCACCCATGAAATACCTATCATTCAACTTGTGACTCATTCTGGCCTCCGTGCAGATCCTCCACACACACGCCCTCATGCCAGGGTAGTTTCTGCATCCCGGTTTTTCTAGAAGAACAATCCGAACGAGTAAACACAAGTGCGTGCATTTGATTCATCATGAATGGCTTTGCTTAAAAGTCAGAATATTTGTCTGAAAAAAAAAGGAAGGAGACGTCCTTCCTCTATCAGATATCAAATAAATACATTAAATACTGTAATTGTTGAAATAGGGTATCTCTATCAAAGAATTACACAAAGAGGGGAAGAGAACAGAACAGAAACTCTAAAGGAAACCTTAGGAATTTAGAGAATGATAGTGTTTCATATCGATAGAGTAGTAGAGATTGTTCGGTAATTAGTGTTGTTGAGACAGCTTATTTGGAAATAAATACAGCTATCGTCCTACCTCATATGCCACAAGGAAATAAACTTTTTATTAAATATTTAAATGAAAGAGAGAGAGAAAGGAAAGAAAATATAAGAATCATTGTTTATAATCAGGAAAAATGGGAGAAGTTCTGAATACCTGCAATGAGGGATTGACTATAATTCTATAGACACACAATGAAATACTCCAGCTGTAAAAAGTATTGTGTAGTATACTTATTGCAATAGAAAGATGTCTATTATGTATCAGATTAAGAAGGAGAAAGTTATAACACTTTTATAACTATATGAATATATAGTAAATATTAGAATATGCATGTGCATATACAGATAGATGATAGCTAGCTGATGGATGGATGGATAGATAGATATAGATATATCTCAAACTGATGAATCCCTAAACATTCACTTACATTCTCAGTGAATGCGTAATGTCCAAGATTCAGAACTTTTCCCATTTTTCCTGATTACTGAGATACCCTATTTCAACAATTACAATATTATATAATATATAATTATATATATAATATATATAATTATATATATAATTTTTAATTATATATATAAATATATATATAAATATATATATATAAATATATATAAATATATATATATAATTTTTTAATTAAAAAAACCCAAACCTTGGCTCTTTGGCATTGCTTCTCTTCCACCCCACTCCCTCCAGAGTTTTGCTTTCAGAGCACTATTGTGGTCCCAGCCCCTGAAGTGTTCTGATTTGAAGTCTTTAAAATCTAAAAGGTGGCCATTACTGGTCAAGGGCCTGATTTTACCTCAATAGGCTGAGGCCTTCCTGTACTTGCAGATTTAAATTAGGTTGGTTTAAACCCCTGTCCCGTGCTTCTTGCCAGTTCCAGGAGGCTGGCGTGTCCTGAGCTCCACCCCTCCAGCGAGCTGTCATATTCGCCCACCAGCCTCATAGTGCTCTTCTGTTCCCTCTGCTCCTGGCCCAGCAAGCATGAGATCCACATCAGTTTCCTTGAGTTTATCACTCCCAAGAGTAAATAGAGCAAATGTTGCCAGAGGTTTGAGGGGATGAAAGGTTTCCATGTCCTATAAGCTGCCTTCCACCCTTTTCCAGCAGGGCTTTCACCACTGTGGTTGGGCTCTGTCTCACTCCACAGTCCCCCATATCTTCCTGGTACTAGATTCTCCAGTCCCTAAACTACTGGCTTCCCCTGTCCTCCAGTCTCTGAAATAGTACAAAGCCACATAGAGAGCGGTTTTCCCACTGATATACATGCCATTTCCCTCCCCAACGGTGGAAATGGCTACAGTCAATTTTTATTCTTTAATACAAGTCTACATCTCCATTGCCCCTATTTTTTTAGTTGTCCATATTAACACCAGTGAGCTCCTTCTAGAATGAGGCACAGATAGTAGTGTCAAAAGCCCATATACTCTCTGTATCTGATTCATAAATGGAACTCGCCTGATTTTCTCTTTGTTATTCCAGCCAGGCAGCTATGGCGTTGGCTGGTAAATAGATCTCCAGTGGTGTTAGCATGCCAGGATTATTGCTCATCAACATGGGGACATCAGCAATGATTAGTGTGAACAGCAGCACACTGTGTAAATACAGGCTGCAAAATTCAAGCTTTCATTTGTTTATGAACCACTCTTCCTACCGGCAAATATGTCTATGTTCTCTCCCTCAAAGGTGGACAGAAAGGAAAGAAAAAGAACTATTTAATAGGGGTGCCTGGGTGGCACAGCGGTTAAGCGCCTGCCTTCGGCTCAGGGCGTGATCCCGGCGTTCTGGGATCGAGCCCACATCAGGCTCCTCTGCTGTGAGCCTGCTTCTTCCTCTCCCACTCCCCCTGCTTGTGTTCCCTCCCTCGCTGGCTATCTCTGTTAAATAAATAAATAAATAAAATCTTTAAAAAAAAAAAAAAAGAACTATTTAATAAATGATCTAACTACTTTTCCCACAAACAAGTGTGGAACACAAGAGGTAGAGGAGATGAGATTTTCAATCTTGTAGGTTATCTTTCATAAACAGGCATGCTCTTGATGCCTAGAGGGATCTACGTTTGTAAAATAGAGCACTTAACTGCATGGGGACAGGAGACGCGGGAGGTGCAGCCACAGAAGGCGCCAACCTATCTGCGTAGGCTTGCATCCAGCCGTCGTGGCTTGGGAGGCGTGATACGATCCACGCCACCGCCAAACTGCATGGTTCGAATCAAATGAGGCAGAATGAAGTGGAGGAAAAAGCTTTGGATTAGGAACTGGGTTAGAGTCCTCTTCATTTCTAGCTAAACGAATTTAAGATAAGCCCATTAACTGCTCTCGGCACCTTTCTTCACCGGTAAATGCAGGCAAAATGGCTTCTCTACAGATAACGACATTTAGCAAAAGACATAAAGAACTTCATGGAAAAAAAACTAGAAAGATCTAAATAAATGAAGCTTATAACAAGTTCATGGATAGTAAGATTCAATAGCTCGAAGATGTCAATTCTCCCCAACAATCTACAGATTCATGTAGTTCCTGTCAAAATTAAAATGGGACATTTTATTGAGCTTGACAAACCAATTTTAAAATATACGTGGAAATTTCAAGAGCCAAGAATAGCCAAGACACTCGTTAAGAACTGGAACAAAGTAGGGGAGGTTTACTGTATTCAATATTAAAATCTATCATAAAGTCAGAGTGATTAATAGAGTATGGTATTGGCACAATACAGTAGACAAATAGAAAATGAAACAACCTCAAAACAGAACCTACATGTATATGAAAACTTGATATATGTCAGAAGATCATAGGGAAAGAAAGAAAACCGGCTGTTTACCTCAATTTATAGGCAAAAACAAATTCCAGGTGAATTGGAGACTGAAATTTTGTTAACTTTAAGCAGAGTAAAGAGCAATTTTATTTAAGTAAAAAATGAATTTATTCATGAATAGCGGAGAAATTGCAATTCGGGACAAGCAAGATATGGCAAACGTTAGGCAAGTCCGAAGAGACAAAGGGAAGGTGAGCTTCTACTAGGTTGTAGGAGGAACCCCGGGGAGGGCTGTTCTGAACAAAAGGTCATTGGAGAACCAGAGTTCCAGGTGGCGGCGGTTCCTCACTGGCGGCAGGCGGTGGTTGGTGCTTTGACGCTCAGGCAGGGAAAGCTCTTCCTTACTTTTCTTAAAGGCAGGAGACTAATCTCTGTGTGAAAAGTGAGCTCCCTTGTCCAAATGATTGTTTCTTCCTTCAGTTGGTTAGGCAGGCTGCAGGGAGTGGTACGTGCGTGTGAGCGCCCCCTTCAGGCCTTTCTGACTGTTTTAAGCGAGATTTCCTTTATGTTCAGGATACGTAAAACTTTTGAAAGAAAATGTAGGGTGATACCTTTATGACACTGGGATAAGGAAGGACTTCTTAAACAAGATCCAAGATATGTTAAATCATAAAAGAAGTGATAGATAAATTTGACTCTGTTAATATTAAAAAGTCAAGTACAAAGTGGGAGAAGTTATTTGCAGCACATAGACCTGGGAAAGGATTAGTATCTAGAATATATGAAGAACTCCTAAAACTCAATTTAAAAAAAGAGTTTTTAAAAAAGATGAATAGAATAAAAAAGTCCAGCATAGGAAATATGATTAATAATTTGTGATAATGTTGTAGGGTGACAGATGGTGACCACAAAGCGTGGTGAACACTGAGTAATGGATAGAATTGTTGAATCAATATGTTGTTCACTTGAAACTACTGTAACATTGCATGCTGATTCTACTTCAATTATAAAAAATATATACAACAACAACAAAAGATAAATAGAAAAAAAATGAGCAATACACAGGCATTTCACAGAAGGGAAAAAAGGAATGGCCAAAGCTAAGATTCTCAACCTCATTGATCATCAGGAAAATGCACATTTAAACCTCAGTTAGATACAATTTTCTATCCACAGAATTAGTAAAAATGTTAACGTCTGATCTTTCAAAGTGTCGAAAAGGGTATAGAGCTCATGGTTTATTTGGCAATATCACTCCTCAAAAACTTGGTAGACTTCTGATCCATTTGTTTTCAGTCAGTTTCATGTGCCAGTAACCATGTCCAAAAAGTCTTTCTTTATAAAATTCTCAGTTCTGACTTGTTTCTTGGCTTCCTCATGCCATCCCTGTCTTTAAATTCATGGAAGCTAGGTTGAAGCCATCTGAAACAATGGTCCAGAGGCCACATCCTGAGTCTCATCTTCTCCTCAGGAATGATTCTGAATGGGTCTTTGCTGGTCGAAACTTCTCAATGTTATCACTTGATTGGGGGACTGGGGTCAGCTTCACTGGCATAAGACTTGTACACTTAGAAGGCGTACACATTTGTTTTAACGCTCTGCTCACAGTTTCAGTTTGCACCAGCTCACGAGAAGTATGTATCTGTTACTATTAGGGGCTAGAAGTCTGGGATCGCAAACTAAGACTTTCTTTAACTTCCTGTCATTTTTGTTCATAAACCAACCAGCTCTTGTCTGAGTTCATCTCTTTTACCTAATACCTTGCTAACCACAGCTGGTAGCAGTCAACACACACTATTCACATTCCGTTTACCAACTGTGATGGTTAATTTTATGTCTCAACTTGAATGGCCTAAGGGATGCCCAGATAGCTGGCAAATCACTATTTCTGGGTGTGTCTGGAAGGCAGTTCTAGAAGCATTTGAATCGGTAGACTAAGTAAAGATGTTCTCACCAATGTCATAGGCATCATCCAATCTGTTGAGGGCCTGGATAGAATAAAAAGACAAAGGAAGGGCAAATCTGTTTGAGCTGGGACATCCGTCTTCCCCTGCCCTTGGACATCAACACAACTCCTTGGGCCTTGGGCTAGGCCCAGAATTTACACCATTGACTGCCCAAGTCTCCAGCCATTGTGCTCAGCTTTACAACAACGTCTTCCCTGGTTCTCATGCTTTGGACTTGGACTTAATTATACCACCAGCTTTCCTGGTTCTCCAGTTTATAGACAGCAAATCGTGGGTCTTCCCAGCCTCCCTAATTTTGTGAGCCAATTCCTATAATACATTTCCTTTTATGTATATCTCCACGTATTTCCTATTGGTTCCATCTTCTGGAGAGCCCTGACTGCTAAACCAGCCTTGTCCCATGGGCTCCAGGCTCAGTAGGCACACAATTTGACTTTGCAGGCATCGTATATGATGGTTCTATCAAATGGATCTCTAGTGTCCCAGCTTCCAGTTATCAGTTTCCTTGCCACCTGCTGCCAGCCCACAGGCCAATGCTACATGTTTTAGATTTTTGTTACGATAGCATTGCATATGAGACACCAATTTCTGCTTCAGTTAAGGAAACACTAGCTGCTATACCAAAGAGTAGCTTGACACAGTAGAACTTTGTTTCTTCTTTAATTAAAGTCCAATGGTCAGTAAAGGTCAAGGGGAAGGGCCCTGCTCCACACAGTCATTCAGAAACTCAAGCAGATGAAGATTCTGCCTCACTTACCAGATGGCCGTAAGGTATCTCTCAGCATCAACATCTAACAGTTAGGGGTGGGTGGAAGAGAGAGAGGAGGATTACTCAGGTGGTTTATCTGCGCCAGGCCTGAGAATACTGTCCATAGACTCTTCCCATCTTCCCGTAGGTAGAGCGACACCCTGCTGAAAAGCATAAGGTTTGGGGGACAGCTCACCTGTCCCTGCCACAATTATTTTAGGTCTGCCAGGTTTCCTGGTTCCACCAGAGCTGAGGAGCTGAGGAACAGAAAAGGCTGCAAGGTAGGTGAGTTAGGCCATACTTCCTCGTAAGTAGCTATGACCTCTGGTTTGTTAGAGGGTCCAAAAAAAAAAAAAAAAAAAAAACCCAAGGGAAGGTAGTGGTCAAAATCCCACAGCTAAGCAGATGAGACCTAATGCACTGGAAATATATAACACTGAGGTTTTATTTGTAGATAAACAGGCCATCAATGATCGGAAATCAAAAATTAATTTCAAATTTTAAAAATTTTACAATTCGGGCATGACTGTTAAAAACGTTTACATTTTTAAAATCAACCTGAAATACACAGACTTCCCAACACGTAAAAACGTTTATTTTTAAACATCCGCAGGTAGATTTCCTGGTTACAAACAAATCACTTGCACTCATTATAAGCCCACAGATGGAATAGTCCCCTCCCACCAGGAATAAATTGTCTCATTTAAAAATCCCAAGACACCAATTGCTCCCCCTTCAGGCGCTCAGTTCACAAACACAATGAATTCCCAGCGGCTCTGCAAGGGGCGTGAAGCGTGGGGAGGGAAGGAGCAGGAACTGGCCCCTTGGAGACTACATGGCCAGTGTGGGCCCTCACTAGGATGCGTCTGTGAATTAAGATTGCCTAAGGCAGCGTGCTGCTTCCAGTCCGCAATCTAATGGCCCTGCCGCCTCAAGGCTTCCCCAGCTATTAGTGCGCAGGGATGGCTGGATTTAACTGCTCTTCGCTCCAGCTCCGCGCCAAGGCCTGGGTGGAAATAATCCTTTTATCTCCCAATAAAGGAGAATTACTGGCATTTTGCAGCTCAGTTCTCTTTGAAGAGCCATCCTTAGAAGCTGGAGGCTTTGCATTTCCTAGAGGGGTCAGATTAAAGATGCTTTTCACGGATCTCGGATCTCGTTGGGAGTTCAAAGGGCAGGTAGTTGATTGTATTGTCACCAAGTTGCCCTGTGGAAAGTACTGCAAGGTTCCATTTTAAAAAAGACTTCAGAGCACAAATGTCATTCTCAAGAACTTTTCTGAAACACCAACCAAGTCTTCTCAACTATATTGTTTCGGAGGCAGCTGTTACTCCAGCAAATGGGGATATTTTGAAAGGATATAATTTGGTCGGCTGTATTTCTTAGTTGCCTCCCATGGGTAAAATCCTTCCGGGAGAATTTTTGGATGTATGTAATTTCTATATACAGATAACAACAGTGTATAATAGACCATCTAAATGTAGTAATACCGTCTGTTCGCCTCCATAAAGGCACGTCATATTCATCCTGAAATACTATTAAAACTTTATTCATCCCAATTAATAAGGGAATTGACATTCTCAGCATAGGGCTTGGCATCTTGAATACATTATTTTATTTGTATATTCAAAACTCTGACTTTGGTGCGGGGCGCGCCTGGGTGGCTCAGTCGGCTAAGCGTCTGGCTCTTGGTCATGATCAGGTCATGATCTCAGGGTTGGGGGATCAATCGTGGGATTGTGGGATCCAGCCCTGCATGGGGCTCCACGCTCAGTGGAGAGTCTGCTTGAAAGATCCCCTCCTCTGCCCCTTTAAAAAAGCCTCTGAGTTTGGTGTCTTATGCCTCGTTTTTTAAATTGGGAAACTGAGGCTGGGAAGGGTTAATAGTTGCCTAAGGATACACAGCTGGTCATTGGTAGAGCTAGAAGGTATATTCAGGTCTGACCTGGGAGCTGTATCCTTCCCAGGAGACCCCCATGGAAATCAAGGTTTTTCAACCTTGGCATTATTGGTTTTGAGGACTAGATAATTCTGTTTTGCTGTCCTGTGCATCTAAGGATGTTTAGCAGCATGCCTGGCCTCTACACACGAGATGGCAAGAGCAGCCCCCCGCACACTGAGACAACAAAAATGTGTCCGGACATTGGCAAATGTAACCCTCGGGGGCAATACCGCCCCTAGCTTAGAACCGATGCTGTAAATGCTTCTGAAACATTGGCTTCCTTATGCCACTGACATCTTGCACGGAGTAATATGAAGCCCTAATAGTACCTGAGAGTGGCCTCACAAGGCATACAGTAAGAAATAAAAAACCAGTTCTAATTAGCATTTCAGCTTATTGCATATAAAAGCTTACTCCTATTATTCCTGGTAACCGTTTGTCCTCTCCAGTGGGTAAATGCTCACACTGTGAAAAGACTCAGAAGCTTCCATGGTTTACGGTCACCTCAGGAATTCAGCCCAGACTCCCTGGGAAGACATTCTAGGTCTTTCCACTTTGGCCTCAGTTCTCCCCCCTGAAAATCAACATTCTTTTAAGCTCCAGCCAAGTGAGGTGATGCCCCCGTGGTCCAAATACATCAGACGTTTTCTGGTTTCCGCGTCTTGGCTGAGGACACTCCATCTGCTTCACGAGTCTCTCCCAGTCTCGCTCCCACACCCCCCAGCTCCACCTCTGGATTCCCTGCATCCGTCCTGCGGCCTGCCCCACATAGCACTGGGGGACGGCTCTCTCCCTCACAGCTGGTTTTCCTCTCTCATCTCACCCAGCCTTGTCCTCACCCAGGGCAGTGTGTGATCTTTCCTGCTGGACTGAAACCTCCTCGAGAACAGGAACTCGATTTTAGCCTCCTCTGTTCAGTCCTTACCTCCTGGCAGATGTGCCCTGTTGGTCAGAGTGGGCTGGATTAGACTGGCGAGGGTCTAGAATGATAGTGCAAAGGTCAACTGCAGACCAGTTTCCATGGGATTTAAATAAATTTCAAACATGGAACCTGAACACTGTAGTGAGGACAGGCGAGCACAGCTGTTGGCCTCTAGTGTACAACCATCCTGCCCCATACGACAGGTGCCCCGGGTAGGCCTTTGACATGGGCCACCACTAGGACCCTGCTCATTGAGCCCCAATTGGTGGCATCCAGCTAGGGGTGCTTGGGACTGGCATCCTATCCGTGCTTTCCTCGCTGAGGGTGTGTTGGGGCAAGGTTGCAGGCATCCACAGGAAGGGCACCTTTTCCCAGTTTTCACAAAGGCGCCATATTGCCTGGCAGAAGCTCTGACAGTAAAAACTCCTCTGCGGTGGCAGGGACCCTGCGTCCAACATCTCCATTCCCAAATATACCATCTACACACTCCTTTTACTAAGAGCTATCACTTTGAATTCTGTCCACCCTAATCAACTTTTGTTTTACCACTACTTCTTAACTAGAGAGAGGTTTGTATTCATTGATTCAACAAATATTTATTAATCACTCACTAAGTTTAAGGATACAGCAATGAAGAAAACAAAGTCCCTGCCTCCATCAAGCTTCTATTCTAATAGATTCTTGTATTTACCCCTCGGGTGTTTGCCATCAAACCACAGCCCACATAGAATTAAATTATATATCCAGGCTCCTACTTGGGACAGGTTTTGTTTTGTTTTGTTTTGTTTTGTTTTTCATATCCCTGGCTTAAGCTTTTGTTGAGAGTGGATTTTCTGAGTTAGAAGAACGAGTAAGTCTGGGGTAACCATTCTAAGAAAGTGGCTTTGCCCTAAGTTGCCGAAGTGACTAGATGGGTAGCTTAGCATTGCCCCCTGGCTAATTCCAGGTCACAAGGCTAATTCCAGCTTCAGCTGATTCAGGGCATTCAGCCAAGACTCTGGAGAGAGTCTGGATGTCCCAATCATTTGCATTTTATATTAAGCTGCAACCTGAGCAGTTTCTAGCAACCAGCCCAAAGCCATCTCTATTCTGAAAATATCCAAGGAGGTCCTCCCAGGACCAAGGAGGTGAGCAGGATCTAAGTGGTCCCATGATGGCTATGGATCTAACCTGTAATGTTCCTACTGGCAAAAACACTACTTCGTTTCACCATTCCCCCCTTTTGTATCTCCAGATGGAAAGCTGTGCACCAGCTACCACCGAGGGCTCATCTCAAAGGCAAAAATCAAAGCCATCAAGTATAGCATTGTCATCATTCTGGGTAAGGAAAGTCCTTCCTCGTGTTGCAGAACTGTACGAACATTCCAAAGCAAGCTTGTCCCAGGAGCTGGTGGTGGAGAGCCCACACAAGAAAGGAATTTGCCAGAACTCTACCTTTGTCTGACTGGAGAGAAATGTGTGGAATTTACCAGTCCATCTATGTCTCCTTCAACGGCAGACAGTGGTTCCTGATCCCTCCCTTTATGACTATAGTTGCCCACCAAGACCAGGGGGTGGATAATTTGGAGAAAGTCAATTAAGTCATAACTAGCCGAATGATGCTCACAATTACCCAGTTGACCCAGTTGCATTCTCCGAGACACAATCTCTCCTAGGACTGGAGTGTATGAGCAAAGAAAGACAGAAGTGGCATTCCATTTCTTCTGGATATTTAATTGCAGGGTCACTACAAGTCCCTCCCTAATGGCCACTTTACCTTCTTCCCTTTCTCTCTACTCCTAAGACCCATTAATATCACTTCATCTTAGGAAAAACGGTATTTCTAGAGCACATAACATGCATCAGACTGGTGTGTATTCTTTGCTATTCTCAAACCTTCAAAGCTTCCTCCCCCTTACTCCCTCTTAGCTAATGACCTTGCTCCATGTTTCCCTAAGAAAATACAGTATCAGAATAGAACTCCCTCATCCTCTCATCCTCCTCCCTTCACTCCATCGACCTATCTGCCTTTCTACAATGTGCTCTGTCTTTTCTCCTATTCCTTTGGATAAACTGGCATTGCTTCTTTCAAAGCCCAGAATGATTGTTGGAGCCCCAAATCCCATTCCTTGCTGCCTCCTCAGGAATTTCGTGCTCTCATTATCTCCCTTCCCTAACAGGTCTCGCCTTAACCTGATCGTACGCACGTAAAGGGTGTGCAGGAGGCCCCTCGGTGAACTCCTCAGAACACACCTGCTTCACCACTCTCTCTTCTAGCACAACTCCTCCACGTTTTACTCCCCATTCTCTGGAGGCTGTTTCTATCCTCTTTCTCTCCTGTCTCTCCTGAATCCACCCTCATCAAGGTTATCACAACCTCTAAAAGGCCAGTGTCAATTCTCAATCTTCATCTTATAAGCAATGTGTTATCAGTTTCTCTTTCTTAGAACACTTCCTTTGCTTAGAAATTATGTTTATGATTTCTACTTGAGATCTTGATTTGTATTTCAAATAAGCTTATCATAGTCAACATGTCAAACCAAAAGTCTTGGCATGTTCTCCTCCCCCCTGCAAAGTAAGTCTTCCCCCAGTTGTCTCCATTTCGGTAAATGACACCATCTTTCACCCAGTGTCTGTATTAAAAACCTAAGGGTCATCTATCTGTCATTATTCTATTTCTCTGACATCCCACATAACTAGTGCATCAGCAAGGCCTGAAGGCTTTACCTGCAAATTGTTCTCACACCCAACCAGTCCTCACTATCTATACAACTCCTGTCTTAGTCAAAGCTTCCGCCAATTTCTGCCTAGAACACTATAACTGGTCTTCTCTTTATTCCTTTTCTGCAAAATAGCCAATGTGATCTTTAAGACTGTAAATCAGGTATCATTACCATCCCTCAAACCCACCTCTGGCTTCCCATCACATTGGAATAAAACCCTGCAGTTCTACCATGTGTGATCTATCCCTCAGCCAGGTCTCCAGCCTCGCTCCCAGCGCTCTCCTCCTTGCTCATTCTCTCCCAGTTGCATTGATCTTCTTGCTATTTCTTCAAAATGTCCACTTGTTTGCACCTGGGGGACCTCGCGCTCTTTCCGCCACCTGAAATACTCTTCCTCCCGATGGCCTGGCTCCCTCCTCACATCATTTTGTTTCCCAGCAGTGCTCCCTCCTCAGCCAGGCCTCCTTTGCAAGTCTTAAGTAGCCCTCCTCTAGTCTTTACCCAGATGTATTTTTAGTCCTATTCCCACTTCTCCCTGAATATTATATCTATTGATCTGCTTATTGTCTGTCCCCCCTACTGGCTTAAATCCATGGGAGCAATGACTTTTGCTTTTGTGTTCCTTATATATTGTCACCAAAGCCTGAAATAGGATCCCACATACACTAGATGCTTCATTAATACTTGCTGGGAAAAAATGAATTAGGATATGCAAGAGGGAAAGGGATTTGTGCTATTTTCTTTTTATGTAGCTCAAATACTCCCCTCCCTACCCCTCCTGCAGCTCCTGGGAGCCCTGAGAAAGCAGGCCTCTCACATTAACTGCATGTCCAATCACCAAAACAGTCAATCTCACCTTTCCGAGACGCCATTGCAAATTGCCAAACAGACCAGGCGCAGTGGGACTCGGCCAGCAGAACAGGCACCAAACAGCAGTGCAGGCAGAGCTGGGGCTAAAGCTTATACAACCACGGGGCTCACAGCCCTTCCCCAGCAGCTGACGCAGCAGCGCAGAGATTCTCTTGCCTTCCCAGACGGTCAGAAACAGATATACACATCCCCTGGATGGTGAGTCGGGAAAGAAATGTTATACGTGTGTTCCAGAGCCAACATAATTATTTGTAATCAGGAATCAGATGCTCAGGCCCTGGGGGTCCTTTAGTCGGAGAGCAGAGAGGCCCGCAAGAGGGTCAGCTGGTGTTAACAGCCCAGTCAGACCAAACCAGCCCTTCCTATAACAGATATGTTGTAAAGCCCCTTTACCATCCTGAAATGAAATGTATAATTAATACTCTCTACCTAACATGTCTTAAAAGATCAATATGTAATAACTTAAAGAGGACTAGAGAGAAAATAATGTATAATAAAACAGAGCAGATTTCACTATGTAAATACGTGGCCACAGCGACACTGGAAGGATAATGAAGCAGGCCGCTAGAGGTAGTAACAGCTACAAAGGAAAATCAATACAGGTGTGTTTTCATGGAGACATGAAAATAAAGCAGCATTGCTGTCAGGACTTGATTTTGTGAGCAGGTAAATAAATCCTGCTAAAGTTCCAAATTAAAGAAAGTAATCTTTCCTCCCTTTGCAAAGGAATTGCATTTCTGGAAAATTCACTATTAAAAAAAATATTTGTGTTCACATATAGAATAGAGTTAGGTTTCCAGACTGGGGTAATTATAAACAGAGTTCTCTGCTACATAAATGCTCACCTGGGCATTCAAAGGATATATGGGACACAGGTGGGACGGCCGGCCCCACACAGCAGGCCTGGTATCCCTGGGCAAACCAGATCCCCCACCAGCCCTGCACAGGCACATATGAACATGCACATTTTTTTCAAAATGCCCCTGAAAGGCAATTTTGTCCCTTGCTGCCCCAGAACCACCATTCTAGGCCAATGTGAGGCTTAACTAACCTCCAGCAGCCAGAATGCTCAGTGGTCTTTGTGTTTCCACTGTTCCTCTTTAATCCATTGCCAAGGCCTGGGGAATAAACACGCGCCAGTCAAATAGTTACAGGGGAGAGTTGGCCCCGCAAGCAGGTGGCGAAGGAAACCTGACTTCTCTACGGAAAAGTACTATGGGTAAGAAAGGGGGACAGGGGGGTGGAGAGGATGTAGCAAGAAAGTGGAAGAGGACATGTCCCTGTGTAGTCAACCCCAAGGCTGTTTACCTTGGTACATGTGGACATAAGTCCGGTTCTCCGGAGAAAGAGGAAATAGACATATATGTAAAGAGAATTATTACTATTATAAGGAATTGGCTCACATGATTAAGGAGCTGAGAAGTCCCAGGGTCTGCAGACCCAGGAGAGCCGATGGTGTAGTTCCAGGCCGAGTCTGAGTGTGAAAGAAGGTGGGAGAAGAATGATGTCCCAGCTAGAAGGTAGTCAAGCTGACAGCATGAATCCTCTCTCACTCAGCTTTTTGTTCCATTCAAGCCTTCCAGGGATTGCATGGGGCCCACCCACATCGAAGAGGACAGTCCGCTCTACCTTGTCTACCAGTTCAAATGTTCAGCTCATCCAGAAACACTCAGCAATAATGTTTCACCAAATATCTAGGCACCCCCTGACCTAGTCAAGGTGACCCATAAAATTACCACCCCAGTCACCATCCATTTCCTCTAGGATTTGGAGACAAACAGAATCAGGGGCACACACATACCGATTGACTTGGAGAGGGATAGAGGGCAGTTATTTTCTGGAGTGGCTGACTTAGAAACTGAAAAGAAAGATAAGAACATTGTGATGAAACCAGACTGTGCTTTGAAAACATTAGGCACCACCTTTTCCCCCTGCCATACCCTAAAACCAGGAGTCACTATTGGTCAATACGCTTCCTGTTCTTTTGCTGTTGCTGTTTGTTTGCTTGTTTGTTTGTTTGTTTCATAGCGTCTCCAAAGAGTTTTGTTGGTTTTCCTTCCACACTATGTGGGATGAGAGGCTGAGGCCATGCCAAGCATTTCCCAAACTTTCCATAAAGGCTCACAACAGGGGTCAAATCAAATCCTCCCTTTACAAATTCACTCAACTCTAGCAACGTATCTGTGCGATGTGTACGCGTGCGTGTGTATATGTGCGTGTGTGTGCGTAAACATGACATTAACGTTGACACGCAACTGTTCTAAATATTTCCAAGAGATCTCAGGTGCTAAGGAACCTCCTATTTGCAGCTCCACTTGGGGCCGCCCCTGAAAGCCCCCTCAGCTGTGGTCTACTACGGGGCTAATGACTCTCTTCTCCCCAGCCTTCATCTGCTGTTGGAGTCCATACTTCTTCTTCGACATATTGGACAATTTCAGTCTTCTTCCAGACACCGAGGAACGCTTTTATGCCTCTGTGATCATTCAGAACCTGCCAGCCTTGAACAGTGCCATCAACCCTCTCATCTACTGTGTCTTCAGCAGCTCCGTCTGCTTTCCCTGCAGGTAAGGGGCACTCCTGCCCGGGCCAGGGCAAATCGCCACTGTACGTGGACTGCAACATGTGTCTTTTCTTTCAGTGCTCCCTGGCAGCTTATAGATGAGATGCTTGAGGGTCAGAATCCTGCTAGTGTGACAAATTCCAACCCAGGTCTAGCTCGTGGTCCATGCTCTTTCTCCTGTACCCCCTCACCTGCGATAACAACCATCTTAATCAGGTCACACATAGAAGGACTTTCTTTTGTTCGAAGCTTCCCAACATGAATTTCCTCAATACAATCCTGTAGGGATAGCAGGGCCCAAAGCATTATTACCATGTTATAGATAAATAGATGAAGGCTCATGAAGGGAAGTGACATTACTGAGGTTATATGAAAAATAAGTACCAAAGCTGAAATTAGATTCCTCCCACAACTACTCAGTCATGTTGCTGTTTTTGAGCTGTTTTGCTGCATAAACTACAGACAATAGGTGGAGCGATCCATAAGAGATAGAATAGAAAAATAGTTTAAGGCTTGGGTTTAATGCCAGTGGCTGAGGTTCAAATCATGCCATTGCTGACTCATAGCTATGTGTTTACTTTGAGCAAGTTATTTAACTTCCATAAAACTCAGTGTCCTTGCCTATAAAATGGGGCTAGTAGCAGTGCCTACCCAGGCTCTGGTACCTGCCAGTGGGAAGGAGGGCTATGAGGGGTGGGGAAGGAAGGTGTGTATGTGGGCGGGGGGAGAGGGGGTACACATTTAAAGTGCTTACAACAGTGTTTGATCCTCAATACATCCTCCATAACTATTATTGTTTAACATCCTCGCTTCCCTCTTCATCAGGTCAAATTATCTTCTCTCCCTGATTTATTCTTTCTCTAGGAAGCAAACTTCACGGGATTCCAGAATGACCTTCCGGGAGAGAACTCAGAGGCATGAGATGCAGGTTCTATCCAAGCCAGAATTTATCTAGACTCTGGGGCAGTAGGATTGCTAGGCTGAACCCCATCAGCAAGTCTGGGTCCCTGTCACCACCTTGGGCATGCGCATGGAGCCCGAGATGACTTCTCCATCCTGTTCCTTCCATCACTTGGAAGATGCACAAGGCAAGCATCCTATGGAGTGTGTGTCATCTGCATCAGCAAGTACTGGCCAATGTGAGGTCACCACCTACTCATGCCAGCCAGGAAAGATGCTCCCTCCTTCCCCGTGACTCCCAGCCCTCCTTCCCACTGGTCAACACCAGAACCCAGTGGACAGAGGCATCTCCGGCCCAAGGTCCAGGTGTGGGCAAGCAGAGGGGACTAAAGAAGTACGGTCGTACTGCAAGAGTCTTCTAATTACAACTGAAGATGCAAATAAAAGACTTGTTGAAGCCTAGATTTCCACCCCTCCATCTTTGGATTGCCAGTTCAGTAGTTGTAGCCAAGAAGGTATTTGTCCTTGAAATGTGAACAAATTCATTTCGAGGCACGGGTACGTTGGGTCTCCCCTGTGGGTAGCCTCGGTTTGCAGTTGGGTGTGTTGGCAGCAATTAACCTCACAGTCTTGTAGCAATAGATGATTTGTCAAAAGATCCCAATGCTGGCCCTCTAGAGGAAGGTTAAAATTGAGGGGTTCTTTCTCTGATGGGAAAAAATAATAATACTAAGAAGTCATGGGCCCCAGACCGCCAGTCTCTGAGAGTTGGGACCTGGGTTTCATATGTCTTTGAGGCTCTGCAACGGCCCCTCCCTTGGCTTTCCACATCTGGGCCACTCTGGGCTCCAGTCCTCACCCTGAAGGGTCGCCTCTTCCCCTCTGACCTTTCTGAACCCTCTCTTTAGTTGGGAGCTGAATCCCTGTGGCTTTTCCAGGCACGATATTCCTGTAAGCTATTGGTTTTGCACGTCGCAGCCATTGTCTATCTAACACCTCGGCCAGAAAGTGCTGGTGGGTTTATTTTGACAAGTCTGGAGTTTGGTATTTATAAGCCTAATCCAAGTGAAATATGACTAAATGTTTTCTAGTCAATTTTTGCCATCAGATTTTTTCATAAGTGGAAATGGCATAATTTAATTTGATTATATATACATCCCCACCCACGGCTCTGGAATGTGCGTGAGCTCCTTATTTTTAGCCTCACATACATTCTTGACATTAAAATCTCCTTGGCAAAATCCTCCTTCCCAGAATTATTCTGAGCTTAAGTCTTTTTTTTTGGCCTACCGCTAGTGGAGTCATTAAAATGTGCAGTATATTTTAATAGCACTCCATTCCTCATTATGGTGTCAACCCAGAAACTGCATATTTAAGGTCACAGTGGCATTTTTTCCCACAAACTCTCTTATCAATTCTGTCTGTCCTTAGGGAAAGTATCTCTTTAGGCAGAAATCAGATTCCTCAGTCACCATCTCTCTGAGAATTATTCTCTGAATTGAGGAAACTGAAATCTAGTTTTATGTCGACACAATAGTTTTGAAGGCTGCCTCCCTTTCTGTCCAATCAGCTAAATAGGAGAAGGCCTGGACGGGTTGGTGGTCGAGAAGTACTTTTCAACGTTTCGCTTTAAATCAAGATGCACTGCGGAAGACCCACACAGAACCGTTGCTAAAATAGCTGCATGCACGGAAGCCAATTAACAGAACAAAATCTGGCAGGTGTCCTGGATGGCAAAACGGGAGGCCTGGGTTCTCCTGACAGATGCTTTCAATCTCCGTCAAGTTCTGGTCTGCAAGAGGCATTCCATGCCCACCTCATCTATCAATAGAGTCTGACAGTGAAGGAGAGAGCGGAGTGCGGGGCTTTGTGCTCCTTAGAAACTGGGAATGCGATTCTGTAGTTGCCCTAATGCTTGTCTCTCCTTCCCCGAGAAGACTGGCCATCAGAAAGATAATGGCTCGCATAGCTACAGGGGAAGTGGCCGCTCAAATGAAACTTGCTTTATTATGGTGTGGATTCTGGAATCCTCATCTGCACGTATCTGCTAAGCTTGGGGAAATACGATTTAAATATTATTAGAACACTGGTAATTACTAGTCTTCGGACCTTGGGAAAAATCATTTAATGCCTTTGGGCATCCACCATATCATCTGTAAAATGGGAACAGAGTAAGGCTGGAGCAGAGGATCTTGTGGGGTCTTTATAGATGCAATTCTGAGACCAAAATGGTTTAAATGACACCCAGAGAATCAGACCTTCTGAAATTCTTTCTCCAGGGGACCAATGACTTGGTGACTCAACACTGAGTCATTTGCCCTTTAGAAGGTGTAACTTCCCCATCTATCAGTATGACCTCAGAGAAACATTTCCCAATCGAGAAATACAGTTTGAGCTGCAGAAAATGAGAAGCTTAGTGTTGTGATGTCACTGTGGGTAGCCGTGGATGCCCAAGTGGGGTCACAGAAGTCAGCAAGGCACTATGCCAAAGAAAGATGAGTACTGCCTACACTGAGATGTCCCAGAGGTCTATGGTTACATTATCTCATAGCTTCAGGCACAGGTGAAAATTTAGGATAACAAGAGTAGGTGTGCTTAATATATTTAGCCATGCTCTAGAAATAAGTGTGTCCACTTTACGGAACTAAATTAAACATGAATGGTTAAAACTTCTCTGCTTTCAGGCTTGTGTGAAGCATAATTTAATTGAAGTTTAATTTCACCAAGCAACATGTCCTATCATTTTTTTCCGGAAAGTGGCAATACCTTTTTAATGGCCCTAATTTGAAATCCATCATGAGAAAAAAAGTATCCCTTTTAAAGCAAACAAACATGCAACCTAAACTTTCTTCCTTCATTTCAACAAGTTTGTACACACATACACAGACATGACTTTGCTTTTTCCTTCTGCATGTGCCGTGTGGAGAGAGGCCACAAGCCTGGGTCTGCTGAGGGAACAGGAAAACAAAAACGCTTAGAGCAGGAAGTAAAGTGATTCTGTACTTCTAGAATCATCTTAGGTGAACTACAGACCTGCTGGCAACTGCAGTTCTTTTATCATCATCTGAATATACCTCATTTGATATGCAGCTCTCCCCATGTTCCCTACTGCTTTTCAATTGCATTTGATTAAAGGAAGATAGCCCCATTTAGGTGCCAGCCTCCTTGCTTTGGGAATCATGAAAAACCCATGCCTCATTGCTCTGCAACTGCATTTTTAAAATGCATTATCCACAACAGGGCTGGTCCAGTTAACATTTTAGAAGTGCAGCTCCATGCTTGTAGAATGTTAACGTGGACAGCGGCTTGGCTCGTGGAGTCTCATGGTTTGCGGACTGCTCAGGGACCCTCTGAGAGGTTCCCAGGAGATGTGACTCAGTATTACCATTTCTACACACAGCAAGAGCACATGTCTAGAGAAAACTAAATGTAGGAAAATTGGTGAAAGGTCTTAAACAAAACATAAAAACCACAGTTCATAAAGGAAAAGAGCAATACATTTGATTACTTAAAATTAGAAACTCTGTTCATCGAAATCCATCATAGGAAGGGTGAAAAGGCAAGCCGTAGACTGGGAGAGGATGTTTGTAACACGTGTAACTGAGCAAGAGGGAGTATTCAGAATATTTAAAACTCATACTAATCAGTAAGAAAAGACAATGGAGGACAGGAAAATGGTCAAGACTTGACTTCAGGAACAAGGTTGTCCAAACAGCCAGTAAACATGTGTCATGTTTAATCCCATTAAAAGTCAGGAGAAGGTAAATTAAATCACAATGAGAAAATAATATGCACCCACCGGACTGGCAAAAATGTAAAACTTTGAAAAATATCAAGTACTGGTGAAGACGTGGAGCAGAAATTCTCATTCTGTTCTGGTGGGTGAATAATTAGTACAACCATTCTGGAAAATTATGTACCTTTTACTAGTAAACTTAAGGATGCGTCTACCCCATGACCTTGAAATTCCTTCCTGAGTACACACACCACAGAAGAGGGTAATTAAATGCACCATGATATATGTGAAAGAATATTCATAATAACATTGATTATAAGAACCCCCACTGGAGGCAAAGCAAATGCCCACCAACAGGAGAATAAACAGATGATGATACAGATCACACAGTAGGATCCTTTACAGTAACAGAAATGAAAAAAAAAAAACCCACAGCTACTTATCGCAATATGAAAAAAATCTTTCAAATCATAACATAAAAGTAAAGAAGATTGATACCAAAAGATAACATATATAATTTGATTCATATGAAATTCAAACCCAGCCAAAATTAAACGACTGTGTTTCGGGGTGTGCACATAGATGATACAATTCTTAAGCAAAGCAAGAAAACTACTTTTTATAAAAGCTAAGAACGGGGCAGCTTTGTGGGGAGAGAAGCGCTATCTTTGAGAGGGGGCATGCAGAAGAGGGATGGACAGGACTCTATTTCTTGCTCTGGGTGACTCTTACATGTTCTAATTACTCATTAAGCTGTGTATTTCTGTTCTGTGCACTTTTGTGAATGTGTGTTATATTTCACAATAAACAGAGTTTCTAAAACTGTCTTTCAAAAGACTTTTAGAACAATTATTCTGGAAACAGCGTGGCGAAGGAAACCAGACTGGACACAGGGAGGTGGGTGATCAGTTGGGTCTCAGTTACACACAAGAAATAGCAGAGATGGCTGAAAGATCTTTCTGGGTTCCTTCTCTACATTCAGAGCCAACATGTATCATTAGCATCTAGTAATAGGGATACTGATGCCAACATTTTTCAAAATCTCCAGAAACGTCTTGGCTCCTTCACAGAGCCTTGGGAGTCAGTTCAGCAGAAATCAATATTCATCTTCTGTTCTCTTCTTGCCTGTCGAGGGGGCCTGGAGTCCTTAAGCTTCTCCCACTTCCGTATCCTTCCCCAAAGTCTCCTCCTCTTCCTTGCCCCCATCCTTTCTGCCCTTCCTCAGAGCAGAGCAGGTATAGAATACACCTGCTAAGATGTTACGCCCAGAGACAGCTGAACGCAGCATTCCCTAGGAGACTGACAGGTACATAGGGAACACTGGAGACGGTGCTGCCCTAACCCCAAAGAACTGATCACCGCAGGTGTGTGGTTTGGGCCCACAGTAGGTAACTGGGAGAAATATTTGGCGCCAGCAACATGTAACTCACACATCCTCCTAACTACACGACTGGCTTTAAGGGACTGACCAAATGGTCCTAAACCTACCTCACAGAATCCCCCAAGGAGTTTTAAAAAAGAAAAGAAAAAAAAGTACAGCTTGCTTGATCTCCAGCCCTAGATTTTGCTTCACTGGGTTTTCGGCAGAGCCTGGAACTCTCTATGAATGGCAAGCAACGCGGGTAATTGCGGTTCAGGGAGTTTTGTGCAGCCCTTCTGTGGGCCCACATGCCTCATGGCTGGAAGTGTGTGGGCTCCCGTCACTTACCTCCATCCAGTTTCCCTGGGTCTGACCTGAGCACAAATGTGTTCTCCTAAGAGTACAACTTCATCACCTTGCAACTCTCCGGGTATCTGGTAGGTAAACTCAGGATAGCTCTAATTTCATCTTTCCGCTCTGGATTAATGGCATTTTCCCCCCAAGAAGACAGACTTAATCAAAATTAGTTCTGCACACATGTAGATACCCAAAAGAGAGTCAAGTGGACAAGAATGGCCATGTATCTTTTTAAAGATTTTATTTATTTATTTATTTATTTAAGAAAGAGGCGGGGGTGGTAAGGGACAGAGGGAGAAGCAGAATCCCCGCTAAGCAGGGAGCCTGACGCAGGACTGGGTCCTGGGACCCTAAGATCATGACCTGAGCCGACGGCAGACACTTAACCCACTGAGCCACCCAGGCACCCAAGGATGGCCATATATTTATGTGACATCTGGACACAAGGAAGGACGTCCCTGAAGAGGTATTTTGGGGGCTCTAACAACATGTGGGTGTGATATCATTTCGAAGCCCTCTAGAACAGGCTTTCTTAAACTTATTTGTCTCAGGACCCCTTTATGCTTGTTTATGTGGATTATACTCATTGATATTTACTGCATTAAAAATTAAAAGTGAAAAAATATTTAATATTTATGAATTCATTTACAAGTAACAATAATAAGCTCATTCCATATTAACATAAATATCTTTTATATGGAAAGTAACTCTACCTCCCCCCAAAAAATGAGTGAGAAGGGTGACATTGTTTTAACTTTTGCAAATCTCTTTAAGTTTGGCTTAACAGAAGACAGCTGGATTTTCATATCTTCTGCATTCAATCTGTTGCAATATGTTGTTTTGATGGAAATGTATAAAGAAAATCAGGCTTCACACAAATATGTAGTTAGGAAAAAAAGGAGTATTTTAATCTGCTTCTGCACTCAATCTGTTGTGCTATTACATGCCATGTAACCTCTGGAAAATTCTACCATACACATGAGAGAATGAAAATGAAAAAGGCAAATAGCATCCTAGTGCTGCTGTGAAAATAGTTTTGACCTCACACACCACCCCCTGAAAGATCCTCGAAGACATGGCCCTCCACCCTCCAGGTTCTGGACCACACTTTGAGGACTGCTGCCTTAAAGAAAAACAGTGTTGGCTTGCTTGCCAATAGCATCAGCCATTACCACTGTCTTGGATGCAAGTCAGAAACAGGGTGAGGTGGGCAGGGCAGGGGACCACAGGCATCTGTTTGCCAGCTGGTTAAAGCACTAATTATAGGCAATTCTAATTGAGGCTCCCAGACGACACCTCAGGAAGGGATTAAACCCGTCTCTGCTAGGGGCTGGGTTCATAGACCTACTCATACAAGCCACTCGGGGCATGTCCAGGACTGGGGACAAGTGATTGCTTAGACTGAGGAACAGAATAGTTAACTTTCCCCTCCAAAGCTAGGGCCTTTGTTGGGGTTCTGAGGGTCAGCCACAAATGGCACTCTGTGTGTGCTCAAAGGTGCGAAGTGAGGCTACCCAGACCATTGCTTAGAACCTCAAGTGCTGTCCAGCAACCCTGGTCCCCCCTCACTGTTCTGTTTTTCTTTGCACCCGTGTTTATCACTTCCCAATACACTATACGGTGTACTTATTATGTTTATTGTTTATTGCCTGCATAGGCCACGAGATAAGGATCTTATCTATTTTATTCCCTGTTGTATCCTCAGGACCAGAACTGTGCCTGAAATAGAGCAGGTGCCAATAAATATCAGTTTCATGAATGAACTAGAAAGATTTACACGTGGAGGGGCAGGGGAGAACCTCAGCTTCCTACAAGCAGGCTACACCCAAGAGAAGGGGAAGGCTGAACTGAGCATGCCCATTTTCTTCTCCCCAAATTCAGGACACATATTAGGCCATTCCTCTTTTCTTGGGTGATTGAAGGGCAAGCAGAGACAAGTGAGGAATGTGACATCTCCATGTGAAAGGAAACATCAGGAACAGAGAAGCATCCACTGTGACTTTCCTCAACTGTTAGTTCTCAATCTACTTGCGCTCAACTATTAAGCCATGGTTAGCAGAGTGTGGCCATGCTCAGAGAAGGAGATCGGAAGTTCTGTTGAGACTTTTCTTCTCCTCCTTCCCAGGCACGCCCCTGGGGCCATCCACTACATGTAGGCCCTTCATCTCCCTACTGCTTCTCAGCTCCACCATTAATTTGGGGGCTGGGACTCTGCAAACTGCACTTCCCAGACTCCCTTGACAGTTGGTTCCTGTTACGTCAGGTCTACCGAAGGGAGATGGGCAGGAGAATGGAAGGAAGAACACAATCTGGGGGAGATGGGGGGCTTTCTTCATGTCCCAAGCACCAGCCTTGCCATGTTCTCAGAGTTATTAGGAACATCCAGGCTGTACTTCTGCTCAGTTGCATGGAGCTTGGATCCTAGGATGACTCCTTCTCTTATTTTTTGTTTCCCCAGTCTTAGGGCTGGTAGCAGCTTCTTGTCGTTACTCATCTCGCTACTCCTCCTCCTTTTTGCTCTGTCAGTCTGTCCTCCAACACTTGTGCCCCCAATTCCCTGCATCGAGTCCCCTCTCCCTGAAGTACCTATGGTGGCCCCTCCTGCCTGATGGGATGGCCCCTGACTGGTTACGCTCCTTTCTGGATCCTCCTGGGACCGCTGGTGGACAAGTTAGAACTGATCCCCAGAGGGCTTTTATGCGGGTCAGAGAATCTTCATTAATTAAATCTGCTACAACTGCTGGAAATTCATTCTCCATTCCAGTTTTCTTTCCTAATTATGTCTTTCCGCATTGTTCAGTATAGCTAGAGTGACCATCCATACACGTTCACGCAAAACAGTCCAGGTTCACGCCTGTTGTCGTGGCTTAATTATTAATAGAGCCTCCTTTCTCTCTCAAAACTATCCTAGTTTGGGTGATAAATTATATGGGCACTCTAAATAGAGACCATTATATGTTCTGCAATGAAATAAAACGACATTAAAATACTCCAGCAATAAAATACCAATTACAACATGTTCCAAATTTGAATATCGACCCCTGCTCATCATGAGTTTTCTGGGAAGGAATTAAAGTTCAATGATTAAGTTAAAGTCCAAAGATATTAAAGTCCAAAGGATTTAAAGTCCAAAATCATATTCTCTTCCCCTTCTGATTTAAGGTTCAAAGAAAATGAAAGTCTGAATCTCCTCTCAATTTGTTATTCAACTCCTACGTTCTATTTCTCAGTGTTCCAAGGCCATGCACCAAATGTTGGAGTTGAGAGGTCCAAAAATAGCCTCTCTCTTCCCCATGAGAGCTTTGAGCAGATTATAAAATAAAACAAAGGATGACAGAAGGGAGAATAAAACACCCTTATTACAAATAAATGTGGCTTATACCTGCAGGCAAGAGAGCCTACTAATAATGAATTCTAGAATGAGACATCCTGGCTGTGGCACATACAGCTGCTCACCAATATCTTTGCGGCCCTTCCCCGAGGCCCAGCTGCACTCTGTATTTCTCAGCCTCTCTTAGAGGCTACTCTGCTCACATGAGTCTTGGCCAATGGATTGTGAGAAAAGTCATGATCCATAAACACTGCCCTTGAATTTTCTCCTGCTTTCCTTCTCACCCCCATCTGCAGACTGATTGGTGAGGACTCTGAGGGCATAGAAAAGGGAGAAGCTGCCCAATTTTCAGAAGTTGCTTCTTCCAGCCCTCAGCTCACCCTGCCCGTTGTACCCATCCCATTTCTGGAAGCAGTGACTTGAGATGGGTTTTCCTATGGGAGGGAGTTAGCTGCTTCGGTAGACAGAGGAGCAAGACAAAAATTTCTGCACCCTATGGACAGCCCAAGCCCGAGAGAAGAGAGCGGGGCTGAGCTGAGTGTGCCCAGTACAGTCTGCCCACCTTCAAACCAATCAGATTAAGACCTACCTGGTAGGAGGGCGCCTCTTTCCAGTGGCTAAGATCATGATACCACCGTGTGGACAGAAGTATCTGCCAACCAAAGACGTGTTTTCTTTTCATGCACCTCTTGTTTTGATCACCGACATCTTTCCTTTGCTCCCCATCCAGATTCTCTTAGCTCTTTTTCAAGATACACACTCCCACCCCAGCCTCCTTAACAGATGTGAAGCACAGGGCAACTGCCTTTGCTTCTCTCTTGAGATTGGCCCATGGAAGCCCAGCCAAATTGTCCTCTGGGCAAAGCTAGATGAAAATGAAAGGAAGAACAACGCTTCTTGGCCCCCCTTCCCCCTCTGTTCCAGATTCCAGAAGCCACAGAGTGTTATGTTCAGTAGATATAACAGGAGATTCTTGGCACTTTTTTTTTTTTTTTTAAAGAATGGTGGCATTTGCTTACAAGTCACCAGGCTGTTTCTAGGGAAAAATTGTGCTCTTAGCACCTCCAGAGTCCACCTTCCTGGGAGCTATCTTTCTTCTACCTTTAATTGAAATGGGAAGAGAAAAGTTCACACCCTCACCATAGCAAGAATATATGCTGGGGTGGGCCCACTTCAGCGTACTTGCCACACCCACAGTCCCTTCTGAGGGACACTGCCCCGCACAGCACTTAATGCTTAGGCCAACATTTGGCCTAGGACCATGTGACCTAGTACCTCCTGACCAAAGCAGATTAGACCAAGGAAGCCCCCAATCCATGGGGGCTCATCTACGGACTGATCCACAAAGCTAAGAGGCTAAACCATGGGAATTGAAACCCAAAGTTCATGATATAGGATTCACACAAGAGAGGTCACAATGGACCATCTCAAGCCCGTAAGACAATAGGACCCATGAGTCAGCAGAGGAAACTAATAGAGAAAAGACAATGGGACAGCTGTGCAGAGAAATGCAAACAGAGACAGGAGAGGGGAGAGGGGAGGAGGGGGGGGAGGGAAAGAGAGAACACAGTTTGGAGGAACCCATCCATGGAGATATCTTGGATCCTGACAGTTGTTCAATTCTTTCCATGTCTATCCTTATAATAACCTCCTTTTTCCTTGACCTGACTTGAACACATCACAGTGCCTTTTCTGACTAGAACAATTCATTTCCAAAACTGTGTTATCAAACTGTGATGAGTGATTCCCTAGAAACTATGCTCATGTGAGCTTCTTCCTCTTCCTTCCTACCTGTCAGATGCCTTGAGCTACAAAGTTTGGGAAGAAGCTGTGAATAAATAATAGAGACTTTGGCAAGATTGGCACTTTGGGAAGAAAGGAGAATAAGACAGGTGAATCTTTGTGGTATTCTCTAGGTTTTTATGAGGTTTGGAATTTAGGGTAAAAGTCACCTACTGAAAAATTCATGCCGGACTGATGAATTCTCCAGTCCAGGCCTTGTGAGGAAATGAGGGAGGTTTCCTCAAGGACATCATGGTGCTGGTAAAAAAAAATTAGTTGACTTTTTTTACTGCTGGGAAGGAGAGAACTAAATCATGTCGTCGCTATCATCTTTCAACCCAGGACAGATACTGATCCCTTCCCACCATGGCATGGCGAGGCCTGGATGAGACCCTTCTAAGAGAAGGTAAAGAGGCTCTGAGTACAAGAGCCCAAAGACATGAGCTGCAGTCACATGGAACCCAGAACCTCAATCCATTATCAAGACCAACAGATGTCCCCAAGAAAAGGGGTGGTTGTCCTGACAGAGTTGCAAGGGCTTGTGGACAAGCCTCCAAAGCAGCGTGACGGGAGGAGGGATGTGGGAAGAATTTAGCCCCAAGCCATGCCTTGAAGGGAGTAGCAGAGTGGCAGCTGGAAGCTTGGTAGATTGGGAGACTGGATCCCCAAATGAGACCAGAGATCCTGGCACTTGATGACTCACAGTGCACCTTCTGTTCCCATCTTCAGGAAAGGCTTGAGGCTATTCAGGCAGGGCCCCAAAGCCAGGAGCTGGAGGTAGACCAGATGAGCTCATTTATCCGAAGAATGTAGGTCTGTGGGCCATGCCCGTTTGCCAGTAACATCGCAGGTCCTACTAGAGAAACACGTCCAAGTCCCATGACCCACACCTGTTACAGCTGCAGAGGAGTGCCATCTTTCTTCCTGGAGATTTCCCATTTATCACCCAAGGAGCAATAATGGCTATTGATTTTGATCTGGAAATAAGAAAAGGGTCACTGGGGACATTAATGGAACTTCTTCAAGAAGCCATATCTCTTAAGAAATTCTAAAGCAAGTAGCTCCCCCTGCTCAGGGGCATAGTGATCCCAGCCTGCATTCCAGGATGAGTCCAAAACAGTCTCACATTCAATTAAGAGAGTTCATTTATGAAAAGGAGGCACTCTGAAATCTGTGGAATTAATAAACTAATGAGACATGTCTACTACAAATAAACTAATGAGGCATGTCTACTACAAATGCAGAAAGTTCAGCCAGTTTTACTAAAAATTTCCAATCTTTAAAATTTATAACACGGAAAGCTATAATATACTGAATTATCTTAATCCTTACCAAAACAAAGAAGTTAGTGAGGAAATCAAATGAGATGAAGCTAAAACTGACAGTTCAACTAGCCACCCGGCCAGATAAGCTGGTGCACATACTAGAATGTTATTAAATAAATCCCTGGTGAATTTCCTTTATTAAGGACTCGGCAGAAGAAAGGCAAATTTCAGAAGCCCGGGGGGTGGGAGGGTTGCCAGAAATGAAAATGAGAGGGGGTCTGGAACCCCTTAGCATCCTCAACTGGAGAGCTAGGGTGGGGGGACCAGGCGGCTGCACCCTTCAGTACCCACAGACGGCACATGAACAAATTATTCTTGTTAGCCTCTAGGGGCAGGGTGCCGTGAAAATGAGTCCCGTGATGGCCGTGGGAAGAAGACTGCCCATCTTGCCGCCCTGTGTGGTAGCAGATAGATCTGTTGACAAGTGATGCCAGTGTCCTTCATTAACGAGTGAAGGCAAAAATCTGACAAACGGACACCAGACAATAAAGCAATTCAAGTGAAACAATAAAATAATTCAAGGGGAGAAAATACAGGCCCAGTCATTCACAGTGCTTGAAAGTCATTCTTCTAAAATGCAAATTTGGTGACATCAGATCCTGTTTAAAATCACTGCCTTTTCCCCAGTCCTACACACCCTGCCTTAGCTCAGACCATAATGAATTAGCGCTAGGATGATTGCAGTAGTCTAACTGCCCTCAGCCTTACCTTGCTCCCTCCCCACATGCTGCTTTCTGGAATCACGCTTTGAACCTTTCTTAGGTTCAGAGGAGGGAGGCATCACAGAACTGGCAGGGCTGAGTGTATGTATATTCGTTGACAGGCAACAGGAAACAACATCTTTCTCAACCCGTACTCATGATTTGTGCCAAGTGCTGCGCTAGGTACTTTCTTATGCTTCATTTCATTTAATTTCATTGCCGCATCCCCTCCTGAGGCAAATGTCAGTATCTGCATTTTGCAGACAAGGAAAATAAGACTTGGGAAAGGTATCCAAAATGCCAAAGCCACGCAGCCATAAGTGGGACATGGATTCTGAACTTGGGCTTCCTGACATCCAGTCTCACGGTGTGGGCCAGGAGCAGCCTCTCCCTGCCCTCCCCTACCCTCCACTTGCTCTTGGCTCCTCAAAGCCCAGGTGCAACACTGATTGATCCTGCCCCCCCCCACATCTCTTTCCTGATCCACCCTGGTCTGAGATAACCAACCCTCACCATCACCTTCTGTCCTACCTATGCTCCCCCTTCATCTCCCCTTCCCTACCTGTCCTCCCAGACCCCAAAGATTGCTATTGCTTCACTGCCCTTTTCCTGAGAAGAGATAAATAGACCCATGTCCCTGTCCCACAGTATTTCTGAGGAAGGAGGTGGGGCCCAGGCAGGGGCTGTGTGAACAATGGCTGTTATGGTAGGGCTTTCGGGGGCTGGGCAAAGCGTGGCCCCCTCACAATGCCTTGCATTTTGTCTCTTAATCATGCCCTGGCCTATCTGACTGGCTCCTGCCATTGAAACCCTGTAACACCCAGTGATAAAGAGCCATTGTGCTTCTTTCCGGAACAGAACTGGGCTGTCATTCCACACGCAGCTAGGATCTGAGCTTCACCCTGTTACTCAGCATTTGCAGTGCCACTGTCCCCACTGGCCCTTACTCTCCCCCAGCAGAGCAGCCAGGGGTCACCAGGAGCAGGGACACCCCAACCAGAGGCCTCCAGGCGGCCCCGGCTCTTGATGCCCCTTGGAGAATGGCTTGTGTTCTTCCCTTCAACTTGGGATCTCCAGACCAATCCAGGCTGGAGGACAGACTGGGACTAGAGCTGCAGGGACAGGTCTCAGCAGCTTGCTTGCCCTTGCAGCCTGTGGTCTCATCCCTCGAGTAGACCCTCGAGTGTAGGGCAGCCATGCTCTTTGAATGAAGTTCCCCCTTAGTGCAGGGCTTCTCAAACTTCAGTAAGTACAGGCATTGCCCGGGATCCTGGGAAAAGACAGGTTTGGACTCAGCCCGAGATTCTGCATCGAGGTCACGTTTCTACCAGCAAGGCTGAGAGGCTTGCTCGGCCCCAGCGGTGGGGTGAGAGCGGACCTCTCCAGGGGTGTGTGTGACACTGGGCGGGAGCCCCTGAGCTGGCGTTGGCCAGGGTGCCAGCTGTCCTCACAGCAGACCGGATGGAGCAGCTGTGGGGAAGGAATCGAAGACGATGAAAGAAATAATCAGAGCTGCTTACAGGGGAAAGGGGGGCACCCACAGTGGGACTAGTTAGGAGGTGAAAAATGGGTGGGGGTGAACTCTATGCGCTATGAGGAGTCCTCCAAATGAGCTCATGCAGAGGAAGACCCGGGCTTATCCATTCCGATCCATCTCTCTTCTTTCCCACAGTGCTCCTTCCCACCTCAACTCCAGGAGGCCGGCTCTGCCACTGCCTCGAGAACGCCAGGGAGAAACTCGGTCAGCGGCCTCCCCCCGGGCCGCGGGGGCCCCGTGCCGGCGCCACTTCTGACCGCCTACCACAGCCCCTGGTCACCCGTGGCTCCGAAAATGGGTCGCCGCAGGCCAGGCTGGGTCACAGTCGCCAGGGAGGCTTGTCAAAACGCAGAGTTCCAGGCTAGAAATTCTGACGCGGTCGTGTACGGGAAAGAGCCCAAGGCCCGGCAAACACGGTGAAGCTCCCCGCGCGGGTACGAAGCACGCCCGGCTTGGAGTGAAGGACCGACTTCCACCGAGTAACACCCCGTGCGGCTGTTTCAGAGGACGCCAACGGAAGGCATTTCGATGCCAGTATCATAAATAGCGTCGCTCCAGCTGTGTGCGCGTATATGTATAAATATCTATATCTACTTTGTAGTATAGGATACATAGTACAGACTACACACACAGACTAGATACATAGATACTAGGCAGTAGGATGATAGGATGATAGGATGAGAATTTTCCCTTCTCAATTTTCTAGGTTTTCTACAACAAGCACGTATTTCTTTCATACTGAATATGTGCTTTTGTGAATGCTGGGGAGCAGATTATGGCATATTTGGTGTGGGGATCCTAAAAATGCAATGCCTCCCAGAGAGGTGTGCTGCTCCTTCCTTCCTTCTGGAGAGAGTTCACAGAGGTCTGCTTCAATGTACTCCTTTTGTTCTGACTGCTGGACGGCCTGGCTGGCTTCTCTAAATGAACGAATACTCATTGCACTGCATTAAATAAATACATCGACTTTTTTGTTTTTAACAGGCGTTAAGGAGGAGGTCGGGGACCTGGGCACGCATTCAGGACCGGGCTCCAGTCAGCAGGAAATGGCAGGACTGAGCAGGGAAACGGAGGCTCACATCAGCACGGCGGGGCACAGGGGCAGCTGGGGCTGTGGGGAGGCTGCCGAGGTTCCCCCAGACCTACCGATGCCAGAGCCCAGCCGTGCCAGCCCAGCTCTGCTAGTGTTCATGCTGGGACGGGAAGTGGGAGGATCTGGCTTCAGTCCAGCTTTACTACTTCCTGGCCATGTTTAACATCAGCTGCCCAAATGAAATGCTTTTCCTCTCATTTTCCCACCGCATAAAGGGAATAGGAAAACCCACCTCAAAGTCCCGGGGATGGTGATGATAACTTAAGAGAAGCCCCATGTGGTATGTGGCACACAGATGGCCCTCGGGGAACACCCCTTCCCTGCCTTCAAGGTGGGCTTACGTAGGGGGAGGGCAGGAAATTGCAGGTGGTGGGCACCAGGGCTTCCCAGGGAGAACCTGGGAAGAGAAGGAAGGGCCCGACAAAGCCCAGGGAAAGGACAAGGGTTGCCATGGCCTTGCTTCCACACCACCATCCTGGGGAAGGTTCATGCAGCACAGAGAGCTCCCTGAGAAGCCCGGGCATTGTAAAGGCCCTTCCCTCATCACCCAGGAGATGGGGGCGACCTCGGGCTCCCTTGTCCCTATGTGTCTGACAGATGGCCCTGTTGTCTAGAGACAACAGGCAGCTGGGGTCAGGGAAGACTTGAAGCGACACGCTTGCATTCCAGTGCTGGTCTCACCCCTTACAAGCTGGGCAAGGGACTTTGTTGTTCTGTGCCTCTGTTTCCCCATTTGGTCAATGAGGCTAAATAGCACCTTCTCCGGAAGGCTGCCGTGCCCCTGGCAGCGAGCACAAGGTATGTGCTCAACAAAATGTTTTCCTTCCTGACTCCTTTACTGGAAATTCCTGCAGATTTTACTCCAGGTAAGTCTCCAGGGCATTAAATAGTAAATCTTCCACTTATTTCTGAGGGGCCTAGACATTCTTCACTGTATAAGCATGAAATTCATGAACCTTTCCCTGGCCAAGCCTTGTGAGGATTCTCTAGGCCGGGTCCCCAGACTCTGAACCCACTGCCCAGGCAGCGTCTGCCACTGGGTATCCTGTCAGAAGATGGGAAGGGGGCTTTCTTGTTATCCTTTCTCTAATACCGGCACCCACCCCCACCCATAGCATTTGCTTCTGGGGTCTGTTTCTATGTTAAAACGTACCTAGGATTTGTGTTAATCGAGTCTGATAGAACGCACAAACACAGCTATGACTGCCATGAAGGACAAATTCTATCCTCACAGATCCCAAGAAACAGGAGACAGGCCACACCTCGCAGGACCACACCCAGAAGCAGCAGTGTAGTCAGGAGGTGGAAGAGGTGAGAGGAGAGCAACACGAATCAAAGTACCAAGGTAGGACCTGTAAGGTGGAACTGGAGAGTATATGGGAATCCAGGCTTGACAAACATGGGTCATCAAGAGAAAGGAAGAATGTCCATTCAGACTCATTTGTTATGTGAGTTCTAATAGACCTTTCCTGCTTATCAACCTAACCACCAAGGGGGCTAGGTATCTATTAATGAAGAGGACTCCAAGAAGCACCAAACAGAAAGTGAAGAGAAACTTAGAAAAACACAGTTAGTATGCACACATGTCAGCTGAGGGGGACGAGAAGCAATGACACGCTAGTGGCAACCGGCACATAGGAATTTCTAATACCATCCTCTAAGCACTAGAGAAATGGCTGATTCTAGAACCAGGACAGGAAATACACAAGATGAACCCAGAGTGTCTCATATGCCAGAAATAAGGAAGTCCTTGGGAAGGAAGAAAAATCCCACAGTGATGGGGCGGTGCTAACGGGAAACAAGAGCCGACGGAAGGAGCCCCCATGGCCAAGCTCGAATACTTTGAGCAACGAAATAAATAGGGTTGGATCATAATCCACAGTATAAAATAAATATCTACAAGTCCATACTTATAGGAAAATGATTGAATAAATTAATCAACAGGAAAGAAGAGACAAATCTCCCATGCAGAATTCTAAATAACGTATGTAGATATTTCACCCTCAAGGGTGTGCAGTGTAACACCCATCTCTTAAGTGTGGGCTGCAGATGGCAACTTCCTTCCAGAGAGCACAGTCGGAAAAGGAGAAGGGAAGAGTAACTTTGCAGGACAGGAAGCGGACAAACCACAGTCATAAATCATATCAATAGCATGCACCCTCAATATGATGGAATGAGAATCCACTTTACCTTTGTGTCTTCTCCAAAAATTCCATAACCTCAGTGTAATCATGAGAAAACCAACAGACAAATTCTAATAGACGTGCATTCTGCAAAATACCTCACCAGCACTCCTCAAAACTGTCAAGGTCATCGAAAGCAAGGAAAGCCCGAGAAAATATTCCAGCCAAGAGGAGCCTAAGCAGGCATGACAAAGGTCTTAATTTCCTAAAAGTTCTGTAACAAATGACCCCAAAATGAGGGGGGGGTACTTAAAACAACAAAAATGTATTCTCTTACAGTTCTGGAGGCTGGAGGTCTGAAATCGAAGTGTTGGCAGAGCCAAGCTCCCTCTGAAGCTCCCAGGAAAGGATCCTTTCTTACTTCTTCAAGCTTCTAGTAGCCCCAGGTATTCCTTGGCTTGTGGATGCAGCACTCCAATCTCCGCCTCTGCTGTCACGTGACCATCTTCTCCCCATGTGTCTTCTTCCCTTCTTATAAGGACACCAGTCATACTGGATTAGGGGCCATCCTACTCCATTAGTAGACCTCATCTTAACTAATTACATCTGCAACAACCCCATTCCCAAATAAGGTCACATTTACAAATAAATAAGGTACCTGGAATTTAAGGGAGCAAATAAGGTACCCGGAATTAGGTCTTCAATGTATCTTTTTGAGGGATGTAATTCAACCCATAACAATCCCCACACCGATTGTTACCCCCATTTCATGAGAAGCCAGGACTTGGGAGAGGAAAACAACTTGCTCAAGGGCACGTGACTAACAGGGCGCCAGAGACAGGTTTCTAACTCAAGTCTGCCTGGTTCTCTAGCTTGGGCTTCTGTACTACATTATACAGCCTTTTTCACACTAGACGTCCCTTCCTGTCTTTGCCTTCACTGTCCATCCTCTTTTAAGTTACAAATGAGCAAATTCAGGTCTAGGAAACGGTAGTGATTTGCCCAATGCCACACAGGGATAAAACAGGCGGCAAATTTTGAGATTGGGACTTCTAATTAATGTATATCAATTCAAAAATGCTTATTAAAAATCTGATCATTCAGCCATGTGCAGGGAGTGGGGGGGTGCAGGGAGAGGAGCTCTGGGGGTTGATAGGCTCTGGGTCTGAAGGCTCCGTGTTTATAATAAAAGGGTTGTCCATGGCATTGGGTCTCCAGTTGCTTCTGCAGTCTTCCCTCCCATGCCACTCTCTCTCTAAACAGGGACCTAGAAGAGAAAAGAACAAAAGAAAATTCTTAGAACAGGTCATCTGTCTCCTATCATCTGTCAAGGAGTTGGGGTATCGTGGATTTCATGGTGCCCTCAAAAGGAAGCCCAGACTGCAGAGCCATAGACACGTGCTCTGTCTTCTTTGCCTGGGAAAATGCTGTGCATTTTTCTCCGAGAACATCAGGAGTTATCGGCACCCTCCTCCAGGACTGATTTCACAAAGGTTGCAGCTATGATGACAGAGAGGCTAGAAATGGCACTGCAGTCACTCATCTCCCTTGCTCGCCGATGGCCATTAGCAAAGCTGGTATAAGGTTGTGTCATGGATTGAAAAATGGTCACCCAAATGTATCAGACTCTGACCTTTGGAACTTGTAAATGTTATAAGGAAAAAGGTTCTTTATAGATATGACTTAGTTAAGGATCTTGACATGGGAAGATTATCCTGGATTATCAGGGTGGGCTCCAAATGCAATCACAAGTGCCCCAAGAAGAGAGCACAGCCGGAGGTCACACACACAGAAGGGGAGAAGGCGATGTGACCTTGGAGGCAGAGACCAGAAGAGCACAAGTCAAGGAATGCCAGCTGCCACCAGAAGCTGGAAGAGGCAAGGAACAGATCCTCAGAGTGAGCGAAGTCCTACCGACACCTTGATTTCCACCCACTGATACCGATTTCAGACTTCTGGTCCCTAGAATGATGAGAGAATACATTTCTGTTGTTTTCAGCTACGAAGTTTTGGGGAATTTGTTACAGCAGCCTCAGGAAAATAATACAGATGGTAGAAGATTTATTCCACTAGTAAGGGGGAAAACTCTCTAAAGCAAATATAAGCTTCCTGATTTAGATTAATCTCTGTGGGAGTGAGATGCTGTCCAGCCATGCCCCTGTGCTCACCTCTGAAGGGAACGCGGTCCATCAATGCTCTGGGCTTCCATCTGATTAAGGAAGAAGTTGGGGCTACAAGAAACCAATATGGAGTGTGATTTCCTCACTTTTCAGATGAGGAAAAGAAGATCCAGGGATGTTATTTAACTTGTCCAAGAGCAGTTAACCAGGTCCTAATGAGTAAAGCTTCATTAGATCTCTAGACCTAGTGCACAGCAGACACACACACACACACACACACACACACACACACACACACGAGGTCATAATGACAAAAACACATTCAATGAAATAATGATAAAAATAGAAAAAAATAATCAGGATCTAGGGAAAATATGAATAAAAGATTAAGATCAAAGCAAAAAAATTAAGAAAATACACAGAACCCCTCAGAGCCAACACATTATCTATCTAGAGTCAAGCTTCAAAATGGATGAAAGGAAGGAAGGAAGGAGAGGGAGGGAGAGAGAAAAAGAAAGATATTTGCACAGGAAGCAAAGGGAGATCCTCAAGGATTTTTTTTAATGAAGTGCGGGCTGTGTTGAGAAAGATGAAGGGACCAAATAAAACATTGCCAAGGGACACTGCGGCCCGCGGAGGCTGGAGGCAAGGCATCCATGATGGCGCTGTCTGCTCGCTGCGTGGCTCAGGGCCTTCTCCTGCCCGGGGGGAACGGCAGGTTCAGGCTGCGACACCACCAGAGACAGGAACGTGGAGAGGTTTGAGAGCTCAGGTGGCCCCTGGCTCTCCTCTGCCTTGTTCCCTCAGGCCCCTGCCGCTTCCCTGCAGGAAACTAAAACACGGGGACAGCGATTGGGATATGAGGGAATCCTCGCAGGGTGACTCGGAATCTCCAGTCTGAGGTCCCCTCCCAAGGGACGGAAGAGCTGCCCCAAGGCTTGTTCCAGGCTGCCCCCTCCCCTGCCTTTGCTGGATCACTTCCAACAGGATTCGAGCATCCTCCAAACCAGACCCGTCCCATACTGTCCCTCCACGCTCCTCTAGTCGCGACCCCGTTGCTCTCTTTTCCAAAACCGCCTGGAACGGACTGTTTGTAGACACCCCCCATTCACTGCCTGTGCCCTGTGCACCCACACAAGCCCATCGTGCCCCTGAAACTGTTCTCCTTCCCTGCAGCATGAAAGCTTGTCCCGCCAGCTCCAGGGAGGGCTAAAGTGCTTTTATATCATGTGAGACAGGGACCCACTGTGGAAGCAGGCAATTCGCAGACACCAGACCACTCACTAATCCCACCTGCGTCAGGGTGTTTCATCTCTCTGTGGTCTGTCCTGGCCACCCCCTTCAGCTCCAGGCTAAGCTTGGGCTCCCAGGATCCCATCTTTCTCTTCAAGTTGGTCCAGGGGTCATCTCGGGTTCATAGCCTGGTCTCCAGATGTCCTAAGCAGTGACTGCCTCCTCTGCCCCAGAGACGACACTTCCTAAGTGGAGACCTTGTCAGCATCCCCCAGGGGTTCCTCATTCATCTTCAAATCCCTCCAGGCGAGTGTCTCCTTGAGGCACCCCCACTTGTGGCAGATCTCTCTGGTTCCCCAAGTTGTCCCAACGACTCTGCTTCCTCTCTGGCCCTGCTCACCACACCCAACGCTCTGCTCACAGGACAGAAGGAAGCACTGGGAGCCCATTCCTCTTTGTACTCGTTGCCCTGAAATTCTATCTTCGGCTACAAGACACGGCCTACCTTGGCCTTTCTGTTAGAACGTTAATGTGCTCAACTTTACAAAACGTGTACGACCATGATGAGATTTCTGGGGGAAATGTGCCATTGAGCAAGGCCACAAGGAGAAGCACGACATGCATAAGAGAACCCGAGGTTAGAAGCAGGGAAATGGCATGGCCCAGTACGTGCAGTGATGAAGAAAAAGAAGGCAGAGGAGGCGCTGCCCAGTCACGTGCCAGCAGGTCAGATGAGCAGCCTGGGGTGCGGGAGAGAGGTCATGGAGAGGCCTAGATAAGCCAGCCGAGCCAGAGCTGCCCTTGGGTATGGTTCTGGAGACACCACACTGAAGGAAGCATCCCTGGGCCGGAAGGGGCAGGGTTTGCTTGTGGTCTCCCCCTCCCACACCACCGGCTGCAGTCCTCCTGTGCTAGGATGAGCCAACCTCCTCGTCCCAGAATCTTCTACCTTACATGGTCAAAGGGATTCTGCAGATATGGTCAAGTAAAGGATGTTGGGATGGAAAGATTATGCTAAATTATACAGGGCGGCCGAGCATAATCACACAGTCCTTATAAGAGGAAGGCAGAAGGCCCAGAGTCAGAAGCGGAAGCAAGAGGTTGCAGATGGAGGAACACAGGCGACTCCTAGACTCTGAAAAGACAAGGAAATAGATTCTCCCCTAAAGCCTCTAGAATGAACACAGCCCTGCCAACATCTTGAGCTTTTAGACCCCTGACTTCCAGAACTGTAGAAGAATAGGTATGTGCTGTTTTAAGCTACTGAGTTTATGGTAATTTGTTATAGAGGCAACAGGAAAGGAATACACTTTCATATAGGGCAGGGACGAGGGGTGGGTGCACATGGGGAGCTTTGGACTTTTGCCAAAACTTTGGGGGGCCAGACATGCTGCAAATGGCGACATCAGCACCTCCTCAGGTTCCCGTCCCCATCCTTGGGTCATTCACCCACTTGGAAGAAGGCTATTTATATTGCCAGCGAGGTTATCTGCAAAGGCGGTAAGGTCAGTGTCCACCCAGAGCCCTAGGGAATCCTCTTCCCAGTGGACAGCATTGCATGGATTAGGGCCAGGGACGCCCAGCCATTCCACCAGTCACCCAGCCTGTGAACGGAAGCATGACCTGTCTTACCCTGTCCCTATGGGGACACTCGGGGTCGGCTCTTGTTTCCTCACTCACACCCAGATAGAGCAAAGGGAGCCAGGGAAAGCAGGCTCAGGCAGACCACAGGATGCACAGAAAGCCCTTCTGCAGCCCAGATGGCCCACGAGGCCAGCCCCGGCAACACCAACGTTGTGCCAACGGCCCCTGCCAACCGCGGCTGGCGGCAGCCCGGCTGCTTGCAAATTGAAGGCGAAGAGACAGGAGACCTCTGGCTGCCCGCCGGCTCCACTGGTCCAGTTCCCTTCATAAAAGCAACGTTCAAGCTACTTCCCTGCAGAGCATTAGCATAAAAGAGCTCTGGCAGTACCATCCTGAGTCTCTCATTTGAAGCACATGCTCGTTATAGACTTTCTTTCAAATAAATCATATTGCTGGCTGCAAAGGAGAATATTTCTCTGGGCTCGTGTGGCAACCCAAGAAGAAACAGCAGCACCACAGTCTCTGTGACAGGCCAGGCGCTAGGGTCTTACTGTCAAAAGCTGGCAAGTGCCTGGATTACACCTGTGTTCCTACTGTGTTCCTACAAGAACGCCACCGATCCCCAGGTGCATTTTCTATAGGGGATATTAGCTGGCATGCATCTGCCCTACTTGAAGGGGGCCGGCAGGTTGTGGGACGGCAGGGGCAGGACGGCCACCCGGGCCCCAGAAGGCTGTGAGGCAGTCGTCCGGGCAGAGGTGAGCCGACACCATGACACGGAGTCCTCTGAGTCCAACACCACTACTCTCTCCACTACCCATTCTGTACCATTATTGGTAACCCCAATCCTCATGCTAGCGGCCCCCAAATTCCAGCATGCCTCTTAAGGGTAAGTGTAACTCTCCAACAGGCTGCTGAAACTCACGCTAAGCCATTTTTCTTACCTAATTTCTCAGTGGTACAAAGGAGCAGAAAATGGTCATTGATTGGTCACAGCCGGGAGCACGCACGCGCGCACGTACGCGCGCACGCACGCCCAGCTCACGGGGGGCCGGCACGCCTGGGCGGGGCCTCCAACTCCGCGCAGGCCCAGTCAGGGCTCTTTCACTTTTTTAAAAAAAGATCTGTTTACTTGTTTAGAGAGAGAGAAAGGGAGGAGGGACAGAAGGAGAGGAGAGAGAATCCCAAGTGGACTTCCCACTGAGCGCAGTGCCCACCTTGGACTCGATCTCATGACTGGTGAGATCATGACCCGAGCAGAAATGAAGAGTTTGATGCTTAACGACTGAGCCGCGCAGGCGCCCTTGCCCGGGGCTCTTTCTCTGACACCTTCATTCTGTCTGTAACTGGGTAGGAAATTGAGGCTGTGTCTTTAATTTTCTGGGAAGACGAGTGAAGTCTTTCTTGGACTCCTATCTTTGTACTGAGAGTTGTTGCACCTGGTGCTTAATGCAGAGGCACACAGATTCCCATTTGGCTATTAATCCTTGTGTGTTACCCCCTCGCCTAGTATCCACACGGGGAGGCAGGTGTGATCAAGCCCAGACCCCCACCGCTTAGGAGACAATGTCACTGGAGGTCGTACGGCAGGCCTTGGTGAGTAAGTAACTATAACTGAAAGGGACTTGCGGGGATTGAGCAGTCCACTCTTAATTCTCTTCAAATCATAGTGTGGTGTTTGGGCATTATCGAAACGACTTGCAAGTTGGTTTTGATAGAGCCAGTAAATGCATTTGAATTATAGGACAAGGACAATCCTCCGTGGTAGGAAGAATAATGGCCCCTAAAGATGCCCACCTCTTAATCCCCTAACTTACAGAAACAGTCGGTTACAGGGCAAAGGGGAGTTAAGGCTGCAGATGGAGCCAAGGTTGCTAATCAGATGACCTGAAAATCGGGAGGTTATCCTGGTTTATCCAGATGGACCCCACGTAATCACAGGGTCCTTAAGCGAAAGAGGGAGAACCAGACACCTGGCAGCTGAGACCTTGGCCCCTGCTCTTGCTGGCTTTGAAGATGAAGGACGAAGCAACAAGTCAAGAAATGGGGGTGGTTTCTAGAAGCTGGAGAAGGCAAGGAAGTAGATTCTCTCCTAGAACCTCCACAAGCAGCACAGCCCTGCTGACACTTTGATTTTAGCCCAGTGACACCCATTTCGGACTTCTGCCCTCCAGAACTGTAAGATAAAAATTGTGTGTTGTTTCAAGCCATTGTGTTTGTGGAAATTTATTGTAGCAGCAATAGAAAACCCTTTCAACCGTCGTTTCTCAACTTCAGTACTATTGACATTTTGGGCTGGGAAATTTTGTTGTGGCAACAGTCCTGTGAATTGTAGGCTAATAGTAGGATTCCTTGCCTCCACCCAGTAGATGCCAGTAGAGCCCCTTCCTCAACTTGGAACAACCAAGAATGTCTCCAGACATTGCCCTGAGTGGGAGAGAAGGGGGGAAATCTCCCCTGGCTCAGAATCACTGCTCTGAACCTGCCATGGTTATTCATTCTAATATGCACTTTGTCCTCCTACACATTGGATTCTGTTCACTGACCTTTTCTATATGGATGCTTCTGGATGAGGCCTTTGATGCCAATTGAAGAGTAAGTGCCTAGGGAGATACCACACAAAGCTGTCATCAGTCTCTGACACCTCCGAATGAATTCCCACTATTTCAGGCAAGCTGATTTGATGGGGAGAGAGAAAGGCATCTGAATGTGCTATTAAGTAAAGAGAAGGACATTGATGGGGACAGGACAGGCTTGCCCAGTCCATGCAATGCTCTTTATCATTTAAGGAGGACCAGAGCATGCACTTGAATAAGACGCAGTTTCTGCCCTTAAGAACTCACTGTCTCAACAGGGAGACTTCCGTACAATTTTTTTAAAAACACTCAACGAAATTAAAAGGACTATAAACACACCATGGGCCTATATTCTGAATCAAGCATCCATGGTCTGGACACAGGCTGTGAGAAAGTATAACAATAGGACCAAATATTTTAAATCAAGACTACCTCAGAACCGTGGCCATGCCACCTGTAAAAGGCATATAGAGCTGCTACCAGAAGCTTCCAGGGCAGAGACCTGCATATGGGCAAGAGGAGAAGGAGGGAACCATAACCCATGCAGGAGAAACCCGTGCACAAAAATGCAGGCTAGGAAAGCATAGGGCCCACTATTTGAAATTAACCAGCAATTCCTGATAGATGTAGCTGTTTGAAGAGAACTCCAAATATGCATTACCAAACATCAAAGAAATAGATAAAACAGGAATGATTTTTATTTAAAAATATACTACAGGTCAAGAAAGTCTTCAAGGGTAGGCACCAAGGATTTAACCTAGATTCTTCCCTCTCCCTAATTACCCATGGTTTAACTTTGGGCAAGATACTTCTCTGTGCCTGTTTCCACATCTATAAAATGGGAGTGATAACGTCTGCCCTCGGGTTCATTGACAGAGTGTATCTACATGATGCCCTTGGCAGGGTGTCTGGACCACGGTAAGTGCTCTGTAATTGTTCTTATGAATAGTACTGGAAGTAGTATTGTCCGCGCATGCTGCCTGGGGCCCACTTGGGAAAGGGGGACAGCTGCGGCCTGGCACTCCCCAGAGGCAAGCAGCTGCTGCAGTGCCTGGAGGAGAGCCACGCCCCCCTGGCCATCAGGGAAGGGTGACCGTGCTTACGACTTCACCTACATGCTCAGGGGCTTGGACTGGAAGGTTCAGGACACACGGGCTCTTCTACCAAGCAGCGGCTTGGGGACTCCTTAACCTGCAGCCCTGACAGAGTGATGGGGCCTGTCATGAACCAGACGTAGAAATGCCTTTGGGAAAGAGTCTCCCGGGGCGCCTGGGTGGCTCAGTCCTTAAGCATCTGCCTTTGGCTCAGGTTATGATCTCAGAGTCCTGCAACTGAGCCTCTCATTGGGCTCCCTGCTCATTAAAAAGCCTGCTTCTCCCTCTCCCACTCCCCCTGCTTGTATTCTCTCTCTCACTGTCTATCTCTGTCAAATAAATAAAATAAAAATCTTAAAAAAAAAAGAAAAAGAAAAAGAGTCTCCCCTCAGCTCCAACCAATCGTCCCATGAGAATGTTAGCAGATCTTATTTTTAAAGAGAAGATGGAAATCAGAAATTCCGTGGGGGAAATTCCCAGTTTTAAGACACACTGCACACTAAGTCAGCTCACTGGTCTGGAAGCCAGATTCGGCCTGTGGGCCACCCTTGTGAGACCCCAGCTTAGAGACTTACGAAATGATCTTTCTTGCCATATCCTTTGATGTGAGAGCACCACCGGCGGGAAGTCTGGATACTGCTCTTGCAAGACTCCAACCAGCCCCAGAGGAAGAAATTATTTCTGACTTTCCTCTGGAAGAATCTATATATCGATTTAAGTCGCATTCCTACCTTAACACCGCTTTACTGCCACTTTGCGTCAGCTGGCAGCTCGCCACGCTCTTCAAGGCCAGGAGGTTGGGAGTCCCTTGCCATTGCCTCACCCTCGCAGCCAATCCCTGACCACGGCCGAGAGAATGCATCGCGTCAGGATCTCATAGCTCTGCCGCTCCCGCCAGCACTTAGGCAACGCCATCCTTCTGCTGCAGCCCCGGCGATGCTCCCAAACAGGTGCTCCTGCCTCCGCCTGACCAGGTCCTCCTGCACACATCGCCCTGCAGGGTGTGTGAGCCCGTGTCACTGCCTTGCTTGGAACCGCTCAAAGACACTCCATCACTAGCGAGTCAGAGCCCGCGCTCCTTGGCATGACATACCCATCGAGGGAGTGGTGAGTATTTACGTGAGCCTGAGTGTTGGGGGCAATGCAAATGGGCACCTCAGGCAGGGTCCACACTGTGGGGAGCCTTGAGCGTCCTGCTGAGTGGCTGGCTGCCTTGCATAGGCAATGCGGAGCTATGGAAGGTTAGAAGCAGAGAAGAGCCTTGTGCGGTCTAAATTTTGTAAACCTCAACACTCCGTTTGCTTCTTTCATGGCACTTATCACAGTTTATAATTATTTCACTGACATTTTTTTTTTTCCCTGTCTCCCATTAAACTTCAAACTGTGAGAGGGGGAAAAAAAAAACCCATCTGTGCTTTGTTTACATTTATTTCTCTACTACCTTGTATGTACCTGAAACATAGTAGAAGTTCAATAAAACGTTGTTGAATAAATGAGTAAATAAATGATGAATACAGAAACGAATGAGTAGAATTAACACAAAATTAACTATAGGCCCCATTCAACCCATTCCTCACGATTCCTACTTGTATGTAAGATCCTTCAGAAATATGTCAAGATAAAATGTGTATTCTGGTGAAGATTTGCAATGCGGGGTGCAGCGGCAGTGACTAGACATTAATGATGTGCGTTTTTATTGAATAAAGCAAAATGCAGAGCAGCAACTAGTAAGTACTTAGAGGAATAAGACCTTCAAGAGTGCTCATATGCCATCATTAATTGAAAAATCTGCTTGCTCTTACCAGGAGCATAAATGCCAAGATTTGGTATTCAACTTGGTCTATATGCATGAAAGATCAGGAGAATTAGCAACAGTCTTTATTCACGTATGCCTTCTTTTAACTTTTATCAATCAAGTTCTTGAACAATTTAGACATACACTGAAATGTTACCAGGGATCTTCTTTGGGTAGTGACATTTTCTTGATTTTCCAAATTTTCAGCAATAAACATGCATTATTTTAAAAATCGGAAAAACAATAAAACCTTAAGAAAGGATTCCTAGCAAGGAAATCAATTTATTTTGTGTCATCTGGGGTCCTACCATTTTTCAAATATTTTTCAAATCCTTTCAATACCATTTTGGTCCTTAGAATCATGAATTTTTAGAGTAGGTAGAAATCTGCAAGATCATCTCATAAAGCTCCCTCATGTTTCACGGGTACATTTTTGACTACACAGTATCCCTCCCCCTCTATGTGTGATTCTAGCAAAACTGTCAGTCATGGGGCTGAGGGGCGGAGGGGAGTGTGGAGAGGCTGAAAAACAAGATCCAAATTAAATAATCAGAGTAATTTACATCATTTCCCTGGAAACAGTAATCAATCTGGCAGTGTTCACATGACCCAGGCAGCCACTCAGATTACTTCTGTTGGGGAGAGGATTATTCTCTTTGTCTTGGCCCTTGAGTCAAGGGAAGACATGAGTTTGGAATGATCACTCAAATCTTGAGTAACAGATGTGCCTGGCCTAACTCCTTGGACTTTCCAGAAAAGTGTTAAACTAATTAATAACCTTTTTTGCTGACAGTTTGAATTTATTTTCTGTCACATACATCAGAAAGAATTCTTAATAAATAACCACCCATAACAAATACTATTTATTGTATTGTATTTTGTTTTGTTTTGGTTTTTATTAAAAATGTAGACTGCCACATTCAGTGCCTCATTGGATGTGTCTGGAGCTTTGGAAGCTTGACTACAGTCTGTTCTTCTACAAATGGACTTTGAGAGCTTGATTGGAGGTTCTAACAGGACAGCATAGCTACTCATAGATCCTTGGCTGAAGAACAATTTTCCTCTATGGGCGCGGTCGTTCTCTTGGATCAAGCATGCGGTTTTGGGAGGTGTGCACATGCAGCAGTTAGGAAGGACAGGGACACCTGCCTGGCCAACCAGAGCAGCCAAATCAACCCTGGCATGAATGGGGTGACAGATGTCCCAACCAGATCACCCTCTCAACCTGTCCCTTTTATTAAGGCTCCAAACATGAGGACTCCCACATATTCCTGGGTCTCCTATTTCAATGATTTTTTTTTTGTTTTTCTAATAATGGGAGTAAAAAAAAAAAAAAAACAAACCCATTCCTTACATTCAAATTAAACTTTCTACTATAATTTTAAGTTAAATACTTCTGCTTCCACCTGAGATAGAGTAACAGGAACTGGATTTATCCTCCTACCGAAATGACAATAACAACCAGCAGACAAATATATGAAACAAAGATTTTCAAGTCACTGGATATTAGACAATGAAGAACAGTGATCCCTGAGATGGCTAATAATGAGGTGGGCCCTATAATTGCCACAGATTACCTTGAGAGAATTTATAGTCTGGAGCGTAAGAAGGAGGAAGCCAGATAGAGCCTGGTGAACTCTGTGAATTGAGAGTCTGGAGACAAGAAGAGAGCTGGAGCTGGTAAGACAGGGTACCAAGAAAGGAGAAAACTGCACAGAGAGTGGTCTGTCCAGGGCCCTTCTTGGGTATCCAGCACAGCAGTGAGCAGTATATACGTTTAAGGAAACTACACAATGCTGGGGAAAGCCATCTAGAAGGATTGGAGAACAGTGCCCGGTGCTCACACAGGGCTGTGAACAGAGCCTGTTCCCACAAGGTAGAGGGGAAAACACATAATTCATGGCACATTGGGGAAAGTACTCAGGGAAGTCATGCTTTAGTAGTGGGAATAAATAGTCCTAGACTGAGCACAGCTCCAAACCCACCAAAAAAATCACAAAAACAAGACCCACAAAGATCCACCTCAAAGTAACTTAATTGCATCCCTGAGCAAAGTGTAAGGATATTTATAGGGACATAAAAAAAAATCCACACTAAGCAGGATAAAATTCACAATGTTTGGAATCTAATCAAAGATCATCAGATATGCAAAGAAGCCAGAGAATATGACCCACAATGAGGATTGATCAATAGAAGCTGACCCGGAACTAACACAGATGGTAGAAAAAACAGACAAGGACATTAATAATGCCTTAATAAACATTTATTATAACTATTCCAATATGGTCAGAAGTTATGTAGAGACATGGAGAATATTTTTAAAAGACCCCCATGGAACTTCAGGGGGTAAAAACTGTGAAGTCTAGGAGGTGAAATACTTTACATGGCAGCCCTGGCTCACTGGACATTGTAGAGGGAAAAAGTAGTGAGTCTGAACACATGGCCATGTAAATGATCCAGAATGAAAGGGAGTAAAAAGAATCCCTCCTCTCCACGGCCCCCAAATGAAAACAGCATCAGTGAGCTGCAGGACAGTCACAGGCAGCCTAAAATTTAGGTAGTTGGAGTCTCCAGAAAAGACATTAGAGGGGTGTGGACATTCCTTCAAATGAAGAAATAATGGCTTAAAATTTTTCAAGTTCAATGAAAACTATAAACCCATGGATGAAAAGAGCTCAATGAAATCCAAGTGTGTGCGCGCACACACACACACACACACACACACCCCAAACCCTTAAGAAAACTACAGCAAGACACATCACAATGAAATTGCTTAAAAACAATGATAAAGGGTAAAGCTTAAAAACATCCAGAGAATAATGACAAGTTATATACAGAGACATAAAAATAAGAACTATAGCAGATTTCTTCTTGAAAATATAGAGGGCAGGAGGACAGTGGAGCAATGTCTTAAAAACACTGTCCTGAATGTCAACCTACAACTCTTTACTCAGTAAAAACATTTCAAAACAGGGGCAAAATAAAGACGTTTCAGTCATACAAAGGCTGCAAGAATTCATCTCCAGCAGACCTGCACTGCCGGAAGTGAGAGGAAGTCCTCCATGCAGAAGGAAAACGATACCGACGGAAATCTGGAGCGACACGAACGTGTGAGGAGCACGGGAACTGGTAAAGCCCTGAGCAGCATGTAAGATTTTTTTTCTTACTGTTTAAATCTTAAGTCACTCTTCCTTCACTCGGTTCTCCATGACCTCCAGCTCTTCATTCAAGCCCTTCCTGTAAGTGCAGATGAATCACATTGCCTTTTACCCACCTCTCCTTCTAATTCACATCCTCATTTCGACAGGTTTTATTATCACGATCTCACCCTCTGTACCGTTAGGACTTGGGCTCCTTATTCTTCTAGCTTCTCCCCACCTTTCTGAGCCATGCAACTAAATGTTCAAAACAAGTATCATTCACAGCAAAAAAGCCGATAAGTGGCTTGACTGCCACCTCCTCTGAAGAGCTTTCAATTGCTTTACTCTTGTCCTGGAAAGCTGTGGTGCCTATTAACATATTAAAGTTTCTGAGAAAGTCATTCCTAAAGCACGCTGAGAAACTTATCCCAGCATTTCCTCCAACTTATTGGCTACAGGATCCTCAGAACACAATTTGAAAATTATTGATCCTATTCAATGTCCTTACTTTATAGACGAGGAAGCTAAAGTCCAGAGAAGTAAAGTGATTTGCCCAAGGTCCCATAGAGCGATACAGTGGAGACTAATCCTTAAGTCTTCTGGAATCAGTCCAGTGTTGTTCCCTCACCACTCACCCTGAAACCTGGGAATTCTTGAAACTTTAAGAACGTCTTGTCCCTCCAAAACCAATCTCGCAGCTTTCAACTTGGCCTTTTGCCCTCAAAGTTCTTTTCCAGCATAAAACTCTGCCACTCGAGGAATCACTGGATGCCTTGGGCATTGGGACAGGACTCAAGTCTTCAGATCATAAGCCTCTGCAGGGAACGCGAGCTCGTTGTGGAAGCGCCGTCTGAAAAGACAATGCCGTGCGTCCTCAGAGGCGGCAATTCCACTTGGAATTGGCTGCCATTTCTCTGTCATCACTTAGTCATTTTCCTGTTCAGCTCAGAAGGCAGCCCTGGCTCTGCTGGGAGTGACAGATGCTCTGTTGAGCAGAGCCCCAGCCCATCGCACCCCACCAGTCCCACTTTAAGCAAAGCTGAGTGAAAGGGGCAGATGTGGAGCCAGACTATTTTGACAGGGGATTGATTTCCCCCGTCCTTTCTCCCAAAAAGCCTTTTTTCTCTCCTTATGTTTGGATGAATTATTCCTATTCTAACGAAAAGCAAAGAGGAACAGAAAGAAATTATTCCAAAGGATTTGGGGAGACATCTGGGAGAAAAAGTACAAAAAAGAAAACCTCAAAGATTTTCAGCATTAGAAATGGTTAGCGAGCAGATCCACCCTGATTGGCTCATCTGTGCTGGGCACTGTGATGAAGGGAAGAGAATGGAACAGAGATGTGATTTTTGAAAGCTCTCTGCTATTTGAGCTTGATAGAAAATTCATTTCAAAGAGAGTTGTGGTCTTCCGGTTGGGAAAAATAACCTAACAAACGTGTTTGATTAAGAATGTGAAACCCTCTTGGAATAGATCACCCAGATAAGAAGATTAGATGAAACCCCTGAAAGCAGGATCTCAAAGAGATAGGAGCCCTCCTGCGCTCGCTGCGTTCATAGAGCCAAGACATGGAAACAACCTAAAATGTCTGGGAACAAATAAGTGGATTCTTAAAATGTGGTATATACGTACAATGGAATATTATTCAACCTCAAAACAGAAGAAAATCCTGCCATCCGTGACAACATGGATGAACTTTGAGCACATTATATTAAGTGAAATAAGGGAGTGCCAGAAGGCCAAATCCTGCCTGATTCCACTTACATAAGGAATCTAAAATAGTCAAAGTCATAGAAGCAGGGAAGAGAATGGTGGTTGCCACGGGCTTGTGGGAGGAGGAATTGGGAATTATTAATCAACAGTTATGCAAGATCAAGTTCTAGAGCTCTGCTGCTCTGCACCGTGCCTATAGTTAACTAGAGGGGGTTACACATTAAAAATGTGGTCAGCAGGGCAGACGTTGGGTTAAAAGTTCACACCACAGGGCCAAGGAAGGAAGCTCGGCCGGTGAACAAGTTCCCGACGTTGGAAAGGGGGCACGATGACAAAACCACGAGGCAGGCCCTCCTCTCACCGCTAACCTCAGGGGACGTCCGGGACGTGCTGCATCTTGTGTTAGTGGGGTTTGGGGACTTTATAGTGCAGCTCGGTGGGAGGGGGAGAGAAGAGTGATAGGGAGGGAGATGCCGGTGTGGTAGAAAGGCCAGCATGATGAACAGTGGTGCGTGTGACAGGATCCCAAGACGGAGTTTATTCTCACAGTAAACGGGAGATTGAGCAGAGAGCGGGCAGTAACGTGATCAAAAACTACTATCTCATTTAAACCTCACACCCAGACTGTGAAGAATCATTATCCCTATTTTACAGACAGGAAAACGGAATTGGACACATGACTGCGTTTGCCTAAGCTCACGCAGCCTTTTCTAGAGGCTGGCAGAGCCTGGCGGCATACCCTGCTCTGACCCACTCCAGCTCCCGTGCTCCCGGCCAGTCTGCTTGTGATGAAACTTGCATGTCCCTAAACCTAATTCTCCATCTCCTGGATGGCAGGGAGCGCGACTTGCTTCTTTTCTAGTGCTCTCCCCCCGTCTGACATGCAGCAGGTACTCAATATGTATATGCTAGGTTGCAACCCAAAAAAAAGAAAAAGAAAGAAATGATATCCTACAAGTTCCGTCATGGAGCATATTTTCTAGATAGCTCACAAGTTAATTAATTTGCTTGAGATTACATAGCCGGAATGTGACCCAGGCGTGCCTCAATAAAACACTTACTATGGACCCTCCGCCAACCTCCCAGAGGTCCCGTGGGTGCACCACGAGTCCCCACAGCCTGCCACACCTCTGCAGACTGAGGTAGAGGGCCCTGAATAGGAGCGGAGAGATGGCAATTCTTTTCCACCCAGGGTAAGATCCCAAAGTCAGGACAGAATAGCAGGCAAGGGGAGGCTGGATGAAGGGAGAAACCATTAGAGGAATCAGTCGTTCATCAAAAAAAAAAAAAAAAAAAAAAAAAAAATGCTTTGCACATAGACTGTGAATGATAAAACCTCCCAACTTCAGGAAATTGATTCTGGCACAAAATCTTTGTTCAGCTTGATGCTTCTGTTTCCCATAGGGATCTCTCGGCGATAACAAAAGCTCTGCTTGTCTGGAGTAAACAGGAAACAACAATTGTTTTGTTTGCACAAATGTAAAGTGAATGTCCTGTCATCTGGAACCAGAAAAACTTGGTTTGAGTCTCAAAAATAAGAAGCAAGGAGCACCAAGAAGATACCAAACCCCAATGTGCCCCTCTCTGTGTGAGCACACCCGGAGAAGCGCCGGGCTCTGGCTCTCCTGCGGGCGGGCTGCTTCCCTGCCTGGGTGTGTGCAGAGTTGACGATGTCACATCATTTCAGCCTCCTCATCTCCTGCCATCGTGGGTAGGAGGTAAAGGAGGCAACTGGCATTGCTTATACTCGGACTATAAAAGTTTCACATACAGTACCTCATGCAATCTTCTAACAGCCATAGGAGACTGGCACGATTGCCAATCCCCCTTTTACCCAAGGGCAAACTGGGCTTTCCAGAATGTAACTGACTTGCGCTGGCTCATAGAGCTAACTAAGTGTCAGAGCCTGGATTCCATCCCAACTGCATTGTATTACCAAGCCCATGTTCTTCCCACCTTACCGAGGTGACCGGAGTGCCTTGGGCTAGGACCCAGAGAGCTACTTTCTAATTTCAGCTCTCCTGCTTGAGCAGGAGTGTGGGGTAGGCAAGCTGACTTCCCCTTTCAGAGCCTCAGTTTCTTGATTTGTAAAAAGAGGTTGATCTCAACCATGCCTGTCAACACTTCCTTCTAACAGTCCGTGGTTTTGTTATCCTAGTGGTCACTGCTGGCCTTTTAAATGAGACACCTGTTTCCGTCATCCCTCTCATCCCTTCACATTGAACTGAGGGTCCATCATTCACCAAGTCTCAAGGGAAATCCTATTTACAAATTGTGATTGCCAGAGAAATTGAGGATTTCTTCTCCACTTCTTATCATACCTATTGGGGACTGTTCTTTTCATGTGTATTAGCATCTGAGAGCGTCTACTTGTTTTTCCAATATTGAATATTTGTTGAAGCATATTTATAAGATATTTCAAGTATAAATAATTATCAGGGGCGCCTGGGTGGCACAGTCGGTTAAACGTCCAATTCCTGATTTCAGCTCGGGTCATGATCTCAGGGTTGTGAGATCGAGCCCTGCATCAGGCTAACACACTGGATGTAGAGCCTGCTTAAGATTCTCTCTCTCCCTCTCCCTCTCCCCACTGCTCTCTCTTAAAAAAACGTATAAAAAATTATAATAAAGTTACATCTACATACCCACTACCCAAATTCAAGCAACATAACCTTCAACTTTGAAGACCCCAGTGACCCCTCTTCCACCCCATCCTTTGAGAGATGACCACTAATCTGATTTTGTATTTATTATTCGTTTGATTTTCTTTGCATTTTACCATGTTTCATGCCCTTAAAAATAGTTTTAACTTTATATGTTATTGAACATTCTGCAAATTAGATTTTTTCGGCGGAATAATAATCCCCTGAGAGTCATCCAAGTTGTCGCCTGCCACTATTTTACATATTCAGTAGGACGCTTTATCTGTCTATTCTACTGTTTATTCCAGACGCCTGTGCAAGTGATCTCCAGGTTTTGGGCTATTATGAACTCTTCTTAGACGTGTCTCCTGAGGCACATGTATAAGAATTTTCCTGGGGTCTATGTCTAAGGAGTGGAGAAGCTGGGTTATCCTGTGTACCTTCTCAAATTTATCAGGTAATGCCATTTATTTCCAAAATGGTGACCTTCTACCAGGAATAAAGGGGACTGTGCTTTTCTACCTGTTTCCCAGTGTACTTTTCTTAAACCAATGTCGTGTTACCGATGTTATCATTATGGTTTCACTTTGCAGTTCCTTGATGATGAGTAGGTTGGATTTTCTTTAATGATTCTGGCTCATTTGCATTTCTTTTTCTGTGAAATGTCATGTCTTCGGCCAGTTTTTCTAGTGAGTTCTTTGTTTCTTACTGTGTGTCAGAGTTCTTTATTCTGGATACTAATCAAGTATCCTCTACACATCGTGGCTTGCTTCACTTTCTTCATATCTTTCAGCGAACAGAAGTTAATGACCCTAGTGAACTGACTGATCCTTTCTTCCATAGGTTTTTGTGTGTTTGCTTTTGTTTTGGAAGTTCTTCTTTGAGGAATTCCTCCTTGAGGACATGAAGATATTATCTTACGCTGTCTTCTAGGTTTTCTAATACTCTCTCTCCTACTTCGGTCTTTCTTCTATTTGCAACGTTATTTTTATGTATGGTGTGAGGTAGGGAAACAAGTCATTAATTTCCGTGTAGATAATCATTGTCAGCCTCGTTTGTTAAATACATGCACATTTGTTCTTGAGCTATCCTCTTTTATGAGTCAATTTGTATATTCTTGTGCCAATGCTTCTACAGCTGTTGTGATAAATCTTGTTACCTGGTAGGAAAAAATTCCTCTATCTCATATCTTTCTTCAAACTTGTCTGGACTGTTCATCCATAAAAATTTTACATTCAGATTGTCAAGCTCCATAAAAAGCCCTATTAGTATGCTGATTAAATTATAGGTCAATTTGAGGAGACCTGGTATTTTTCTATCTTATGTCCAGTTTATTCTTAGGTTCTTGTTTGCATCTTTGTTCGTGCATGTAATAAACCTGCACTTTCCTTTTACTGTATTAACCCCACTCTGCTGTGGGTATTAATGTGTCAATCACCTAAAAAATGGAATTCTCTAATTGTCTATTCTCTGGATGTTTGTATAAGATTGGAATCATCAGTATCTTGAAAGCTTAGTAGAACAAACTTGTAAAACTGTCCAGGATATGTTGTTTTCTTTGAGGGCAGATGTTTCTTAAAATTATTAATTCAAATTCTTTACTGGAAATGAGATTTTTCCTAATTTCTATTTCTTTTGGGTCAGTTCTATTAAGTTTTATTTTTCTAGGAATTTAACCACTTATCTAAGTGTTCAAACTTACTGAAAAAATTGTTCATAATGTCCCCCTGTTAACTGATCCTAATTTTTTTATGCCTCCTCTATTTTGTCTTGATTATGAATGATTTCAAATAACCAATTTTGGCTTTGTTAATCTCTGTTTTCCATTTCATCGAGTTCTGCTTGTTGTTTCCTTTCATGGGTTGGGGAAAGGGTATGCAGCTGTCCTTTGTCTATATTTCTGACATAGATATTTGAATTCATTCTTAGTTTAATGCATGCATTTTAGACTAAATAGGAAAAAAAGTATACCTCTAGACCTGCTTTAATTATACCCCACAAGCTGTTTGTGGTATATCATTGTTCTGTTTTTTCCCTCAAATTTGTTTTCAGAGTTTTTTGATTCATGGATTACTTAAAACTTAATTATTTGTATTAATTTCTAACATAAGGGTTTTTCAATCATTAATTGTTTTTCAAAGTGCTATTTGGTTCCACATGTGATCGATTTTTTTTTTTTTTTTGACAAGTATTGAGCACTCATACATGCCAGGTATTGGTTTAGGTGCTTGGGTTACATCAGTGAACAAAACTGACCAAAAATTCATGCCTTTCTGGAGTTCATGTTCTACTGTCAATCCTTGGCAACGTCCTACATGCTTACCTGGAATGTGTATTCTTCACTTGTTTGGTGCAGTTGTTTTAAATATGATCATTAAATCAAGATTCCTTCTCCTATTACTCGAATTATGTACATCCTTACTGACTTTTTTCCCCTGCTTATTATATCAATTTCTAAGAGAGCTTATGTTAAAATTTCCTGGTGTCTTTGTGAATTCATCTACTTCTGTTTTTAATTACCACCAGAGGAGGCATATCCTGTTGAAAGACAAGAACACTGATTTTCAAAATAAGAAACATATCTTATCTCACAAAGTTCGTAAAAATGGAGGCAGGATTCCAAATTAGTTGTCTCAATTATGACAATATTGTGTGATCGTCATGTTTTGTTTAATATCCTCATGTAGCAAAAACACATCAATCTCTCCCCATTTGGGGGGCATTTCCTCTCTCATACTTAAACCACATTCCTAGAGTTCTCTGCTTCCTGGCCAGCAAAGAATGTGGCCAGAACTGGCCATCATAGTATCTTAAGCCACACAACCTAAACCAGGCCAACGAGTCCTTCCTGTGGAAATAGATGTATCTGTCTTTGTCATATTGCTTTCTAATAGTTCTTTGGTTTCTATCCATGTCTGAATGTATCAACATACCCAGTCAGAATATGTCTTGAGGTTAATTTTTGTTTTGCTGTTTTTCAAGGATATGCTTCTCCTATATATATTAATCTCATCTGAGGATATTCTGAATGTCAGTATTTCATCTCTTCAGCTAGAATACATAATCTTCCATTTCTTTTAGTTCAAATAAATAATTTTTAGTGCTATATGGAATTTACTGTATTGCTGAATGAAGTATGGTTTATTTCAAAAATCATTAAGCATTACCATGTCCCAGGAACTGTGCTAGGGGTCACTGTAGATTCAGAGCGGAATACGATACAAGTCCAGTCCATCAGGACACGATGCAGTAGAAAAAGTCATGCTGACTGTGTGGAATATAGGAGTTATAGGAGCATGGGCAGTATGGACAGGTCACTCAGCCAAGGAGTAGGCCATCAGGGAAGGCTTCACGAAGGAGGTGACACTTAAGTTGCATCTTGACGTGAAACTGATCAAGAAAGCTCAGTCCAGGAAAAAAGAAAAAAGCATCCAGGAAGAGAAGAAACACGATTCTCCACACTAATATTAAAATGGCAGTGATTTTGAAAGCAAAGTCATTTTAATTTTTTGCTGTTATAGTCCCATTCCTCACTGGCACTCCGTAGTGGCCCCTATGCCGTCACGCTCCACCTACCCCATGGCAGGGATCGCTAACTGAACACAGCGTTCTTTCCTTAAGGAGTCTACTCAACACAAGGTCCCATGACTAATAAAGTAGAAACAGTCCATCATCCGTAATAAAAGACAGTGTATATGAGAGAAACTTGCTGACCATGTCTAATTTGATTGGGTGGAGATGTGGAACGGGGAATCCAGAAGTGAAGCAGGGAGGCCAGGTTCTAAGATATTATTTGGGCAGTTTTAAAAGTTCCAAATCTTCGGCTACACCCTAGACTGATTCAATCCCAAACTCTGGGGGAGGGGGAAAAGGATTCAGTATTTTTGAAGCTCCCCAAGTAATTTCCAATGCGTAGACAAGTTTGAGAATGACTGCCATAGGGGTCTTTGTCAGAAAAAGTCAAACTCCTCACAGATTTAAAGGACTGGAAGAGTTAACAAATTGCACTTCCTGGGGAGGGTGTTTTAGGGCAAGAAGGCAGCCTCTGAATCTGGACTCTGGTCAATGAGCAGATACCAAGCATGAAGACCTGAGGCGCCTGGCCAGCAAGCAGGGCATCATCACCCAGGGACAGAGCCAGAGATGTGAACCGTGTCAATAAAACTGAGCTGAAGAGCTGGCCTTCGGGCACCTGTTCTTTTTTTAAAATCAGTTTTAATGGCCTAATGCCAAATCTACTTTAAAATGGTCATTTCTTGCTTTCATTCTTTCTATGTTTTTAGAAATGGCGAAGTACTAAAGCTTTAAGGGCAATCGACATAACAACTGAATGAGCTTAATTTTGCTACATTGAACTTTCTTTCAAGGTATTAAATTTGCATATAGAAAAAAGCCCAGGTACTTAAAAGAATGAAATGATATTATGCTCAATTAAAAAGAACATGCCTGTGTAAACACAATACTTGGTAGCACTACCATTTATTTGAAAGTCATTTTGACAACACACTGCTTACTTAAAGTAATTAGAATTTAGGGTTACAGATAATGGAGTACAGAAAACACTAGCTTGAAAGCAGAGCCAATGTCAATACCATCCTAATCTCTTTGCACAAAAAGAAAAATCTACCTTTTAACTACACGACAATGACTCAAAATCTTAAGAGAAAAAGACTCCAACTTGTACCTTCAATCAGAATTTTAAAATCTCTCTCATGGAAGGAAAAGTTAACGGAAAGAATTTTCAAGACCTTCCTATACCTTAATGTCCTTCTCAACTCCAAATGTAAAACTGCATTTGCACTGATATGGTACTGTGAAATAAAGACCAATTCAAGAATGTAATGAAGTTTAAAAGCAGCTTTTCTTTTCTCTGCACGGGGAACAATTTTACCGATTTAAATTAGAAACTTCTAGTTGTGGGGAAAGAGAAAGGGAAGGCAGAAGAGAGAAGCAGGTGATCCGTGACTCAAAGCTGGTCCTTAGCCGCTCTCTAATAGGGGAAGATTGAAGATTTCTGGGGCCAAACAAAGGTAATAAAGTGAAAGATGGAGTTTTAAAATCCACACACATCACTGAATTTATCCATTTTCTTCTAGACAAAGTAATTTTACAAAAGGAAGTTCGATCTTAAAGGATTTCTCTCGTTTTTCCATTTCTGAACTGAAAAGAAACTGAAGCCCAGTCTAGTTTCAAAATATTTAAATGATCGTAAGTCACCTATTCAGCAAACTCAATGTAAATAAGCTGCACTAATGTTCTGGTTAAAAACTACCTTATCTCGGGGCGCCTGGGTGGCTCAGTCGTTAAGCTTCTGCCTTCGGCTCAGGGCGTGATCCCGGAGTTCTGGGATCGAGCCCCGAATCGGGCTCCTCCACTGGGAGCATGCTTCTTCCTCTCCCACTCACCCTGCTTGTGTTCCCTCTCTTGCTGGCTGTCTCTCTCTCTGTCAAATAAATAAATAAAATCTTTAAAAAAAAAAAAAAAAAAAAAGAACTACCTTATCTGTTCTTTGCTCCCTGCAAGTTCTGTTGAAGCAATGCCCCCTGAAAGACAAAGAAGGGACTCTACACAATTCAGTTTCCAGTATAGGGACCCTGTAGCCCGTCCTGGTGTGATAAATGCTGTCAAGAAGGGAACGCCCTCTAGAGGCCAGTCATCCACATAGTCTTTTGCAATCCATCAAAGCTGCAGTTCTCAAGTGTGGTCCCTGGACCAAGAGCGTCAGCACTACCTGAGACATGGTTAGAAATGTAAATTCTGGGGCCCCATCTGCTTAGTCCATTTGGGCTCTCCTATAGACAACAGAAATGTATCTCTCACGGTTCTAGAAACTGAAAGTCCAAGATCAAGGTGCCAGGGGATTCAGTGTCTGATGAGAACCCTCTTCCTGGTTCATAGACGGCAACTTGTAGCTGTAACTTCACAACGTGAAAGGTCCAAGGAACCTTTCTTGGGATTCTTTCATACAGGCACTAATCCTACTCATGAAGGCTCTACCCTTATGACCCAATCACCTTCCCAATGTCCCATCTCCTAATACGATCACCTTGGGGATTAGGATTTCAACATATGAATTCCGGGGGGACACAAACATTCAGACCATCCCACCACCTTAGGTGAATTGCATCAGAAACCTCTGTGGTGGGGTGCAGCGATCTGCGTTTTAACAAGCCCCCCAGGTGATTCTGAGGCACAGTAAATTTGAGAACCACTGTATTAGAAACACTTCACTCCCCAAAGATGTCAGAGAATGAAGGTGTCACTGTGTAAAGAAGTTAATTATACAGGCATGAACTAAGCTAAACTGCCTTTCCTCCAGGCAGATAAATAAATAAAGCTGATGCTTGTATCCAGCAAAAACAGGGCGATATAATTTAGGAAATATCATGAGACCACACTATAGTTTAATGTATGAGAAAACGCTTTCAGTAACTCTAAAATTATCCCCAAACTATGACTTTAAAGAATGATAGTGCCCCTCGATGTAAATGCTAACGTAACATAAATGTGTAATAACATAACTATAGAAGAAGGGTATGGGTAACACCAGTAGCTCCGCCACCCCAATGGAGAGGACTAAGTAGTTTCATGGACCCCACTGTTGGAACCCTTCCCCATCATGCGGGACTGCAGCCTGCCACACACCAAGTTCATGGTTATCTGACTACAGAATGAGGCTGAACGCCTTAAGAGTCAAGGTAGGAATGAAAATAACAATTAAAAAAAAAACCACTTTCTAGATTTTTCATGATCTTTTTTATTGAACATACATAGTACATGTAAAACAACTGGCATAAAATTCATAAAAATACTTCTATGTGATATCACTTTATTCCTGATACAGCCTTTCACCTTCTCCTTAATATCATTGTCCTATTTGAACACAATACTTTTTCTGCGAAGCGGTTTCAGAGGCTTTTCTGCTTATAGAAATACTGCCCCCACTTTGTTTTTTCCTATGTCACAGCAAGAGCTATTTTTACCACCTCCTTGCCCATCCTTACCTTCCTCACGCTAAAGCAAAAATATTTGTAAATGCTAAAAATGAGTAAAATACTGAGCTTTAGTACTGTTTTGTCGCGTATATGGAAGCTACGACTAACCTGTGTTGCCACGAGAGCTCCGCATCACCTACAGCCCCGGCTGCTAGCAGACGTGACCACGGCTGAGTGCGCCCTGCAGCCCCAGGCCTCTGTTCTTAACTCACCGACCTGAAATACAAGCCTAGCTTGCTGGTGGAGTTACATCAGTAAACACCGTTACAAGAGGATTCTTAGGGGCGGAGAAAAAAACCAACCTAGTCTGACCACTTTTAACTTTTCCCAGCGCATGAAATAGTCAAGACGGTATGTTAATGTTTTTCCTGTACAGAATTTCCAGTCGTTACATGTGAACTCATCAGGAAGGGAATGACTGGAGGGTGGGGAGGAAAGAGAGTGACTTTAAAAGTACAACTACCTGAGACCTGGGCCGGCGGCGTGCATACGACAGCCGCGCTTCCGCGCAGTCACCCAGGGAGCGGAGCACGCCCCCCGCCCCCGCCCGCCTCGGCCTCAAGCGCCCTCCTCCCACTTGTCCGGACTGCTGCATCACCGCTCAAACTCTCCTCCTCAGCCACGACTCCCCAGCTGCTTCCCTCTCTTCTGAAACTGGCAAAAGCCCAAGGAATAAAAGTCACCCGGCGAGCGAGGAGGAGGGGGCAGGCACCTGAAGACGCGGACGGCAGCTCCCGCCGGCAGGAGGCTCCCCGGAATCGCGGGCTCGGGCCGGGCCGGGGGCTGCCCGCTCGCAGCTGTCTGCTCTAAGCAAGCTAGTGCTTCCCCCAGACCAGGCTTGTCCTTGGGCTCTGGTGAGAAGGCAGAAAGGGAACAGCTCTTCAGTGGCTCCCAGGACTGGGCACCGGAAACCATCCCTGAGGACTCAGGTCTCAAGGACAGTCCACAATGAGGTTAATCTGCCTGTGGTTAATAAAGAGAACACTGTATAATTAAATGTGTAGTCCACCAGTCATGGTTTGCTTAGAGTCTAAAATCTGAAAAACGTCTCTCAGAACTATGAGGTTTCACTGTTTTGAAGAATCTCATTGCACACAAATTAACTTCTAAGAAACAAAAACTCATCCTAGGAATTCAGAGCAGGTTTGGGAATCTTTCAAAATAAAAATATATAAGGAGGAAAGACCATAAAGAGGAAGGCTGAATATATTCATTCCTCGTACTGAAATGATAGTTTCGGGGACCAAAATTGTAACATAAGGCTTAAGGCTTTGTCTTACTAAAGACAGGCAATTTAAAAAGTAAAATATAAAGACTCCATTCACTTCTCATTATGCGTTTACTTTTTTGACAGAAAAATTAGTCATGTTTTATTGTATCTTAATAGTAAAAGAAAAGTCTACTGTTCCGCTGTAATTTATGTCTACTCAAATACACGTTAGTTTGTAGATGCATTATATTGGGTCATTCAAAATACTTGTTCCTAAAACTACAATTAAACATGAAAAATTTTTACAGTGGTTTAAAGGTACTAAAATATAAACATCTGAATAATACTAAAAATGAGAAAAATACACAATTGCCATTAATTTTTTTTAACCAAGAATAAGTACTTTTAAAGCAACTAAACGAGTAAATAACACTTATTTGACAAAGAATGCTAAGAGAGAAAGAGGGAGAAAGGAGAGAGAGAAGACACGCTAATGCCACATGGTTGGTCATTTACAGGAGTTTGGTCCTGACCACTAGATCCAAGAATCTGGATTAGTAATGGGCAGGAAATGCTTCATTAACGAGACAACAAGAAACAAAAGAACACGAAGAAGTGAAACAGATAATTCCACGGAGCAAATACCCACGTCTGCCCCATCCGCTCTGACAGAAGTTGATGACAGGGGCCCGACACGACTGAGGAGCTTACGACAATCACAGAGATGTCCAAATGACAAGAGCAAGAGGCAGAAAAGGAAACAAGGGGCACCAAGAGTCCATAAACTAAAACCAGCCCCTCAGTCAGAACTGATATTTTCATACCCTCCTTGTCATGACCCACCGTATTTCTTTTACCAGTAGCTTTGCTCACTCACTTTAGCACAAATATTTAAGTCAGGTACAAACATATACTCATTTGCATAGCAAATTTTAAGGGGTGCATTGAAATAGTAACCAATTGATTAAGGTATAAGTATTTTTACAATCAGAACAACATTCGAATTGACCAAACAAATTGTTTTCTATTTGAAAACAGTTACCTATAAAAGTTTTTGGGATTTGAATTAAAAACAAGGCATGAGTTATTAGCAAAACATTAAAACCATTACTGATGTACTTCTCTGTAGGCAGCAGTCATTCTTCTATAACTTCTAGGACCTTGTAAACACTGTTCTGGAATACAGTGGCGAAGTGTGGCTTGGAATCCTTCACCAAGAGGTTACATAAGGGAGGTTTCCCGGCATTAGCAGGATCTTCCACGTCCCAAATTTCGGGCATACTGCACCCAGGCCTAGAGACATTAAGGTACAGATTAAAAATCAGAGTACCTTATATATGGCAGATGAAGCAGAGCGTACCTTTTAGATTCCTGCCCCCATTTCAGTTTTTCTATGTAAATTAACTGAGTTTAAGAAATCCTATTATAGTTAGTTATATTTATTTAAGCTGCCATAAATTCTCTTTAGAACAAGGTGAATACAGCAAAGTTGACTATAAAAAAAGAAACAGACATACAAAAATACATGAATTCAGGTGGTGGGGTGAGAGAGAGCTTGCTTAAATTCTGCCTCAGCTACTTAGCTAGAATGTGGCTTTGGAGAGCTCACGCAATGTCTCCCACATTTGCCAACCGGGGAATACCCATGACATGGGCGTGTCATGAGGACTTAGAGAGAGAGATACTGTATCTAGCTAGCATTGTGCCCAGCACACAATAAGAGGTTAATATATTATATTGACTTAACAAACATAATTGGCAGATATGTTTAGGTCACATTTATGCAACTTCCCACTACTGTCTCCTAGAATGAGTCAATTTAAAGGAAATCCAGTGGTGTTCAGCTCACGTCTTAGCTAAATGCACAATTAAATTTTAAAATCAATATATTCTATAAAGAAGAGAAGTGAAACTGGTATTGTGTGATATTTGTTCCAATAACTTCTGCAGATAACTGTAACAGTTATTTTAAATCTAAAGCAGAGTTCTAGATATAACTGTTGGTTTTCACAATTTTTTTTTTTTTTTTTTTTTTTTGGCTTTTTTTACATTGAAGATTTTTATGTTCTTACCTTCCAAGATGTCACTCTTTCCTTTTAGGGCTTGTGATTTCTATGTCTTGTGTAAGGAATTCGTCCCTATCATGGTATCATGAGAATATGCATTGTGTGTTCTATGCAAGTTTTAGAGTTCTGTTTTTCACAGTTAGACCTAGAACTCATCTGAAATTAATTTTTCTGTATGGTGTGAGGTAGAGATTTAATTCTAATTTTTTCCATAGAGATAGCCAACAGCTCTAGGTCCATTTACTATTATTTATCAAAGCCATCTTTGCCCCCACTACTCAGTCCGTGGTCCATTGCTTTCAAATCTCTATTACCTGTTTTATAATGACCAGTGTAATCGCTGATTCAGGCAACAATCAAAACTGGATGCAAGAACTATCTGGTGAAAGGTTGTTGAGAAAGAGGATCAACAATGGCCCCTAAGTATCTCCACAGATTTCTTATTAATTCTAAAGGAGATCTGCCTCAATAGATCAGGTGGTCCAACTTAGCAGCACCAATGATAGAACAGGGTGATCTCCATCTCCTCAGGTGACATATGGAGAGTATATAATCCCTCTGAGGTCATTAATATTCTTGCCACAATTTGCTAAACTAAATCTAATCATGAGGAAGGAATTAGACAAATCCAAATGTGGGACATTCTTGGAAGACAACTGGCCTGGACTCTTCCAAAATATCAATAAAAACAAAAAAGGCAAAAGGAAGTTCACAATTTCTTTTGTGCTATTTGAGAAGTTTAAAAAAAAACAGAAAAATACAAAATATAGAAAAAATTACAGAGCATTGGCCTTATGTTTTGTCATGGATGCTTCACCATTTCCAACACGTCCTTTTTATTCCCAAAGGCAGCCCCACTCCCCTGCTCTCCACCATGAGGCAAGCACCATGGCAGGAGGACATACGCTCTCTTCTTAATAACATCTTTAAATCAAAGTTAACTACCATCCAAAAAGTGTCAAAATATAGGCCTACCGAAATAAAAAAATATCAAAGTCACTGTCACTTCCAATGCCATTTCTCAGAGGTGGCTGGGGTACAGAATCTAGCACGCATTCTGCGAGACCTCTTTCATCCAAGTTCAGACACACGTGCGTACAAACAAAGGCACGGACTTATATACGCGATGCTCCTGGGTTGCTTTTACAAAAATGGGATTATTCTGGGACTCCTCACTTGACAAGAAAATGTGGCTATTTTTCCACCTCAGCACCTAAAGATCTACCTCATTCTTTTTAATAGTTGCTAGTACGTCTATGTATTAACGAACCGCTCTTTTATGGATAGATAGTGTTTCCCATCTTGCCATTATAAAGTGAGGCTGATACAAACGTTCTGGTGCCGGTATCTTTCTGCAAGCTAACCTTCCAGACGCAGCACTATCGCTACATCACAGGGCTACACAATCTTCACTGTGCCCCTGTCAGATTATCTCCCAAAAGGTTTTCCCAGCGAGTGTTCTCAAGAAGAGTGTTAAGGGCACATTTTTTGCACACCCTCCCTGATACCGGATTCTATCAACACTGAGCACATACGATAGCAAGACTGGGCTTGGGGTTTCTACCCCTTAATTTTCTCACACATGCCGAGGCCCAGCTGCGACTACACTGCCAGCCGTGGGCAGCAGAGAGCACAACACAGGGGCAGAGAAAACCACCGGGCTCCTGAGTTCACCTGCTTTCAGAGAAAGAGACGGCTACAAGCTAGCTGCCTTTGTGAGCTCTGTTGGCCTAAATGTAACACCCTGCAGTCCTTATCTGGTTTCCTGAAGCTCCCCCAGGAGCTAGCCAGCTATATCTTTAAATAGCATTATCGAAAATGGGAATAATTTTCTTCTGAATTCATGTGTTTTAATTTTATGTCAACTCTATTATTGGAATTAATGAGAAAGAAAGCAGAGAACTGAGAATAAAAGAGTAGTTAATTAAAAACTCATCTACAACTTGCATTTGAGTATATTTTTGTACTTGTATTTGAACACGGGGTGTCAAGTATTTAAAGAATCATCAAGCCACACAATTAAAGCCACTGGTACCGAGATCACATGAATATAGTCACCAACGTGCTGGGCACAGTTTAAGTGCTAGATATATATTGAGTCTCTCTTCCCATTCTTCTCCTACTTGAGTTCCCCATTTGCTCCCTGTTCTGACACACTTTTCTCTTCCAGTAACCTCTAGATGTTTCAGGAATAAGTGAAATGGACAGTGGGGGTCGAAGCATTAAAGAAGATCCTAGTTCTGGTAGAAAGTTCTGTCAAGAAACTCAGTCTTCCTGCTGCACTAAATATTAGTCCTTCTTCCCTTTCCTCTCCCGGGTCCCTGGTTTGCTTCCCTGGCAGAACAGAAAGTACAGCTTGTGTTTCGTTTCAAGGTTTAAGCAGAGTGCACCTGCCTAAGGTTTCCTGAGGTTTATTATCGGTCTGACTTAAATCTTGCAGTAGATGCAGAGTGCTTTTTTAGTTACTGAGGAAAACGGATTAGAGAAAGTCACTTCTTTAGCTTCCTCCTCTCCATTCCTACCGGAAAAACACAACAGGGGCAAGTTAAGGTCCAGATGGGAAATCGAGCACACACTTCCACCCCACATTCTCAGTCTTAGTGTCCGGAAGTGAGTGCTAAATGGATATGATCCAAAGTCAGTGAACTCACTGCTGACCTTGTTGAGTGTGCAAGATTTATTGCCATACTTCCTAAATTTGACTCTCATCCCTTCTGGTATATGAAACAGTGCTCTGCCCATCAGAACATGAGACCACTACAGGGAGGCAAATCCAAGGAGCTCCACCAACATCTTAGAATATAAAGGGCCCCAGCCCCTGCAATTCCCACATATTCAGAACACTATGCAGGGTCTAGGAAAAAAAAAAAAAAGAAGAATCTTGAATCAAGGCTCATCATTAGCTTGGGGACAAAAAGGTTATAAAGCATTATTTTTATGTTCCCGTAACCTATAGGTGTCTCAGGCTGATCACTAAACCAGAGAGTGAAGCCCAAGGCAATAAGATCACAGCGTGGGTGGAAATCTCCGTCAAGAAACTATGTTCTCCTGATTGCGAATGTCAGCTCACCATTCATTTATATTATGATGTCCTCACAAACCTGCTACGAGAGATGCTTGTGACTTTTTTGTCCTAAGTTTATATAACAAAGTTAATTACAAGTGAGAATATGAATTTCATATATATTCTTATGTTCATAAGGAATTAAAACATTTTCTGAATTACAACTCCAAGAACAAGAACATTTTGTATAGATTCTGATTAAATTCAAGTCATCTGGGACCCATTCATAGGAAAATCATTCACTAATCAACAATATTTAATTATTTCGTCTTAACACCCTTATGTATCACTGAAATACATGGTAAATAAGTATGATTAAGCCACAAATACAGCAACCTCCAAAGGCCTCTGTTTAAAGAATAGTGAGAATTTTAAAAGTAATAGTATTCCATAAAATACTGATTTCTAATGAAACTACTCATGTCTGTGCTCCTCGTGGAGCCAACGCTTTGTTATTTTAATAGCAAGCTACTGACATCAGCTGTCTAGTCACCCAGATGCAAGATTTCTATATAGTCAACTTCAAAATTCATATTTGCTTTGAAGATCTTACTAACTTTTGCTATCCTCTGCTTAGTGGACTTCTCTGAGTGGAAATAGCTTTTAAAACTATAAACCCAAGAGAATGTGGGTCACAGTAAAGTTAATTATTTTCCCACTCAAATCAGATGTGAAACAGCAAGAAAGAAGTGTCGCTCTGAGGTGACGCTGGGGCGGGGGGAAGGGGCCTGTCCATCACGGACATGGTGCAGAGAAGTGGCACAGGAGGCCTTACTCTCAGCTGCCTGCCGTATTTCATTACAGTGAGACTCTCCATCATTCGGTGGCAGACGCTGCAAGTCTTTTTAAAAGAAAATACAGCCAACTTTAGGTAAAAGTTTTTAAAAACATCAAAGGCAAATATGAGCAATTTGGGCAATTATCAGTCAATGCCAATATAACACCTTTAAGGTAGTGTATGCATGCAAATCATTATAAAGGAAACATGTGCAATGACTAGAAAAGAAAAAAACTCCAATTCAAATAATGACTTAAAAAGGTTTTCCACTTATACTATGCTGAATGTTACATATATCTCACACATACGACGAGTAAGGCACTTGCCATAAGACTGAATTAATTTTTCATGTCTTACAAAGGTAAAATATTAATTGTGTTGAATACTCACTTGGATCTTCTTATACACCAGGACTCTTCTAGAATGTAATAATTCACTTGTAACTTTATCAATTCTCGCTTCACTTCTTCAGCTGCTTTTCGACTATACATTGAGTAAACTATTTTCGTTCTGGCTCTTTAAAGAAAAATAATCGGGCAGAAGATTTTCAAGATTAAAAGGATGCAATCAATCTATTTGGAAGAAAGCACTGAATGGGAACAAGAAGAAAGACCCCACGGAAGAGTCAGGTCAAGAGAACATTCTTCACAGAGTTCCTGCTCAGAGGGCATTGGGGAGTTTGAAAAAAAAAAAAAAAAAAAAGGTAGCAGCACAGCATAAGAGTCCTGGGAGCAGAGGTTCAGTTTAATGCAACCCTGCATTTCCAAAGTTCGTCTTTTGGTTTGTTTGCTTGGTTTTGTTTTGAATTCTCCACGACCCTATCATACAGGAGAGTAAGGTGCGCTGTGCGCGGACGCACACAAACACGGCACCAGACTACGGTATAGCTGCAAGGCAGTCCCAACCTTGACAGCAGCCAGAACTGGCACTAAGGGCTCTCCATTTTATTCCTAGACTGGAAACAAAGCAAAACGAAACAAAAAACAACTAAACTTATTCAACACAACTGTTCTGGAAATTAGCTTACTGAAATTGATTTTTAGTGAAAAGATTGTTTATTTATAAAATAGAAGTTTCAGTGTTATACAGAAGAATAGATTAATAGGATTCACCCAATCACTTAGGAAATGAATAGCTTGACCTATCCCAGAAATTGCATGAAAATTAAATCTATGTCCTTTTCAAAGAGAACACAATATTCTAATTTATGAAAAATAGAAAAAGCAAAAACCAAGATCATTCTAGTAGGCTATATGGATGAAAAGCAGAATAAAACCCTCTTTGAATGGGATTCCATTTCAACTGACTCCTCAGAATTCAAGAAAAATTGCCAAAAGGAAACCTTAATAAAAGCTAGAGGCTCATGAATCTTCTGGGGAGCTTAAGGACGGTGATGACTAATAAGGACCTGGGTGTCCTGCAGCCCTCTTCACCTGGAGAAGGCAGACATGCTATGATTTCATTTTGGTGCCTAGCAGAGAAGAGAACCCCAAAAGTTGTAGTTTTATTGCCCAATAAACAGTTCTGTACCTGACTCAGTCCTCCTATTTCAGCATTGTTTTCTCCCCTAATTCTATAAATCCCCGTTCGCCGCAGCCTTCTGGAAACACTCCTTGCTATTTTACTGGTTCCCTCACTCAGGATTTGTGTGAGAAATCTGTTTCCGGGGATGTGAGAATTGTGTACTAACCTTAACCCTGCATCTTCATAATGCGGATGATTCACAACGGGCCGAAGCGCAGACAGCTTCACACTTGCCATTGTGGGCATGGCACCCGCAAACACTGCGTCTGCAAAGCAGGCAAGAAATCTCAGGAGGACAGTCAGTGGGTGTTACAAGGTCTTCTGGTCAACTCAGTCACTTCCCAGGTGAGAAAGTGGAGACCCAAAGAGGTTCACGACTTAAAGATTCAATGGAAGAAACAGGCCGAAGTCAGCGGGCTGGTAAAAGGGCTATCAGCCCCCTGGCTTGGATAAACCATTTTCTTTGGAAGTTAAAGCCTCTCCTTTCATCAATGAGGATTTCTGGGGTTTTGTTTGTTTGTTTTTCTAATGTCTTAGAAATTTTTCCTGCCTCTAGGAAAGAAGTATCAAATTGGCTAGGAAAGTTTTACAGCACCAAGGAACTCCGGAAAATGATTTTAAAATTCAGTCATTTGATACTCAGATAACAACAAAATCTCCCTGAATAAAATGTCCTATTCCATGAGTTCATTTCAAGAAGGAATGTGCAGGACTAAGATTAAAAACTCATTAGGAAAATAAGTACAATAAAAATTATTTTAAATCATGCCACATAAAACTTTGGATAAATTTTGAAAAAAAAATTAGAATTTATGGAAAAAAGCAAAATAGGTTACTAAGAAAATATAACATTTCCTTTGCAAACCATTTAAGTAAGATTGACATCTCTCTTTTTCTGAATAATCTAGAAGCAGCCCCGCTTAGAAAGAGTAAGGTCAATGGAAGCAACGTGGGTTTAAGATTTTGCAGTGGTATATAACACTGTTGGGAAAACTTACCTGGTTTAGTACTGTATTTGATCCATTCTATAAGTTCTTCTTGTGGCAAATTGCTGAACTCCCCTACAATATTCCATTGGGTTTGCAGATTTGCTGACCCTTGTATTGACATTGCTGCTAATATAGCAAAAACAACAGCACCAGGATGTACTTTGCAAAAGAGCCATCCAAACAGCTGAAACCAAATGAAGAATACATTGCTAATTGTTAGTTCAAAGCAGCCTGCATCCAATAAACAAAAGTTCTTCCCAGAGAAGAACACAGTCTCTGCTAGAGTCCCAGATAAAGGACTAATTATCCTAAGAGAAAGTTCCAGAAACAATGACCAGAGGGATTAAAAGAATTTTGCCATTAGCCTTACATAGGTGGGACATAATTTTAAGAAGCTGTTCTCTCAATTCATTCTAATTCTAGGTTCAGGTAACGCCAGCACAACCTACATAATTTGCCAGGCCCAATGCAAAATGAGAATGTGGGGCTTCTTGTTCAAAAATTATTTAGAAGTTCAAAAGACCAACAGAAGAGCATCCCAGTAAGTGCAGGGCCCTTCTGAGGGTGGGCCCCCATGTGTTCGCGGAGATCCCACACCTGTGAAGCCTGCCCTGGGCAAGGTGCTCTATCTTCAGTCATGGTGCAGGCTGGGATTTAAGATGCAAGGCTTCCCATCAGCCTCCTTTCCTGCCCCAGCCTTAAGGAGTCAGGAAGAGTGGCTTCACCCCTAAGTCGGCCTCCGGCAAGCAGTGCCTCTCTAACACAACACCAACTGATTGGGAACCTTGAGGCTGGCTGATTCTTCCATTCAAATAGTCCACTCTCAATAACACTTTGTCCCTGTCATTCTCTCCTTAATTTCTCTCCATGTCTGTAGAACCAGATTTCCAGCTTTTTGAGGGCATATATATTTTTTTGCTTTTTGATTTTTCTATTAACCATTCTACCCTCATCCCCAGAGCGTGCTGTAGATGCTTAGTAAATACTTGCTGAATTTAAGAGAGCTGCTGCCGCTGCACCTTGGCTAATGGTCTGATGAAAAGGGGACACTGTGTAGAAGCATAAATCTGTGGATACAGAGCAAGGAGGCAAGTAGCCAGGAAAAATAAGTAGCAAATAACCAAAGCGGCTTACACTAAGTTTTAAAAAGTCAAGTTAGGGATGTGCATACAAATGTATACTCAAAGGAAAAACAAATTTTTTAAGCTTGATACCGAAAAAGAACATCTATTTGAAAGTAACTGCAACTTGAAATCACTGGTTAGAATTCTTTGGGGTGGGAATATCAGAACACCAAAAAATTATTTCTACAATGAAGCTCTGTTTTCTATCAACATCTGTAGTAATCACTCATGAATTCAGCCTACACCACTTGAGTATTCATCGTATGCCAAAGACTATTTTAGAATAAATGACCTGTTTTGGCCTTTGTCCTTTAGGAAAGATTAATACAAGACCATGAAGAACTTTCACTACAACAAGTTAAAGAATTTTGAGTAATTCAGTATTATTTAGGGTCATTCACTAACAAAGGCAGGGGTAAAGTGATCATAGCAGCTATCATGTCAACTAACAACCATCTTACCTGTCTTGAACAGATCAAGGAAGCCATAACACACATGTGTGGTGTCAAGAAGAGTTTTAGTCTCATAATTAAAATACCGAGGACTGTATATGCTAACAGTTGCAATGCATGATAAACTAGCTGAAAGAAAGAGAAAATATTTTTTCACTCCTACTATTTGTGAAGTTTAATATATCGTTAAATAGATGAATATGCAGGAAACGGTACTTTTTCTTAATAACAATGTTTTGATTTCTGAAATAAACGAGTCTTAAAATTCACTTTCAAACTTCTCCATCTTATTAGAAGCTAAAATTATAAGTCACTACCACAAGTGGTTTTAGAATTTTGCTCAGAGTTAAGCCTGCAGTTAATAAAGCCCACATTTCTGAATCAACCTTTTTGCCACCATCAGATTAAGATAGGAAAGCGGTAAACAAAAATAAGTACTGTTTAAGATCCCAGAGCTCTCCCTTGGAACCGCCATCAAAACCAGGTTGAAATATGCAATACAGTATCATTAACTGTAGTCACCATGCTGTTGCTAAGAGAGTAGATCTTGAAAGTCTTCATCACAAGAAAAAAGACTTTTTGTAACTATGTATGTGATGGATGTTAGCTAGACTTAGTATGGTGATCATTCTGCAATGTACACACATCTGATTAATGGACTCCGGGAAACAATCTGAGGGTTTCAGAGGAGACGGGGTTGGGGGGATGGGCTAGCCCAGTGATGGGTATTAAGGAGGGCACATATTGCACGGAGCACTGGGTATTATATGCAAACAATGAATGAATGAATGAATGAAACTACGTTAGAAACCAATGATGTACTGTATGGTGACTAACATAATTTTAAAAAAATTATGTTGTATAACTGAAACCAGTATCATGGTACATGTCAATGATATCTTAATTAAAAAATAAACAAAAAAACAGAAAGGAAGGTAGGAAGGAAAGAACGAAGGGAGGGAGGGAGGGAGAGAGGGGGAAGGGAAAGGAAAGGAAAGGAAAGGAAAGGAAAGGAAAGGAAAGGAAAGGAGGAAGGAAGGAAGGAAGGAAGGAAGGAAGGAAGGAAGGAAGGAAGGAAGGAAGGAAGGAAGGAAGGAAGAAAGAACAGGTGGAATCGCCAGGAGATGGGAGCAGTAACCATTCGCCCAATAAGCTGGACCACCATGAGGAGGATCTGAGCAGACCAAACGGGCTTCCTACTTAACTGTTTTAACAAATGAATGGTCGTGTTTGTAACAGTCCCATAAAAACACATACAGACCTGTTTTGAAGATGATTAGTGACAATTACCAATCCTTTAGAAACTGGAACTAGAAAGAAAAGTCCAAATACACACAAACATTAAAATAAAGTAAATTTTAGTAAGATTGAGTCTTTACCTCTCCGTGATCAAACTGGTGTTTTCTGAAATGGAATAAGAAATACTACTATTGAATCATTACTGGAGCACTTAATTCAGTTATTTGCAATTATTATCTTACAAATACGAGTTTTAAAACTTCTATAATATTCCAAGGACACATAAATGTAGATAAAAATCACTCAAAGTTATGAACCGAAGCTGGTGCCACAATCTTTGAAAAAACAGTTAATTTTTTTTTTTAAATGACCACATTGCACGCCCCGCACATCTGATTGCATGGACAATTACTGGGCCAACAAAAGGCACACTGTGTTGTATCAGATACCTCCCTGGGGATATTCTGGCAAAGCAGGGAGTGAAGAGAAGGGAAGCCTGAAGCCTTCATACTTCCATACCCCTGCTTCTCGTCGCCAGTGGTCCCTGATCTCCCCCATAAACTGCAGCTGCTACAGAGATCATTTAGGAAACCAGACATAAAAGATGATTTCAGCAGCGGCTCTGGAACATACAAATAGCCACAAAATTCCCCCTTAGTGATGCTCGACAGTTTTAATTTCCTGAGAAAGGGTACATGCTTAGAGGCCCATACACCCTCCCTAAACCTCCCTCTGACTCCACACCACCCCTCCCCTGCCATCCCATTTCTATTACCATCACAGCAGTACCAGCAATTTTTTGAAAATGGGAATCTAGTCATCCCAATCCCTTACTTAAAACCCTCCAATGGATTCCTTTTGTAACTAGAATAAACTCTCAAATCCTTACCATGCTGCACACGGTCTTCCTACTCCTCATTCCCAAAACTCATCGTCTACTGTGTTTCCTCTTGGTCACCATGCTCCAGTCACGCTAGACTAATCTTACTCTGTCACACACCAGGGAGACTCCCCCATTCAGTGCCCCTCTCCATAATCACTCCTACTCCATTTCCCTGTTTTATTTCCTCAAAAGTGTTCGTTCATTGGTTTCTTGATTACCCTCTGTCTCTCCCTACTAAAATGAACCCCCCAGGACTACAGGGTACAAACACACCCATCCTCAATTTCGTTGAGGCTGATGACACTGGAGATACAGCAGTAAATAAGACAGGAAAATACCTTTGCCCCCACAGAGCTTACATATAAGTCAAGGGAGACAAACAAAAAGCAAATGAGCATATGTCACATGGTGATAAGTACTGTGGAGAGAAAGGAAACAGGGCAAAAGATGCCAGGAGTGCTGGATGATCAGGAAGGTGTATGTCAATCCACGTGGTCACCAACTGAGTGACATGTGAGCAAGGCCTGAAGGAGTGGAGAGTTTGGGGTTGAGCATCCCTCAGGCAGAGAGAAAGACAGTGCAGGGCCCAGGGTAGGAAGGTCCTTAATGGGCTAACTGCAAAGACACCATGACTAGAGAAGAGCGAGGTGGGGGAGAATGGCGGTGCCACAGGCGACAGGCAGCGCACCAGTGTCCAAGCGTAAATGGTGATAAATGCTGAGCGAGAAGACAAAGCATGTGATGATGGAGAATAATAAGCAAGGAGACAAGAAATCTTCTCAGAAGTGATGGTCAGGAAAGGCTTCTTGAAGGAGGTGACATTTAAACAAGAATTAAAGGAGTTGGCCACGGGCTGTGAAAAGCGGAGAGCACAACCAGGGCAAAACTGTAGGAAACAACCCACCATGGTTAAAGAGCAGGAGTGTAGTGGAAAAGAGGAAAATGAGAATTTATTTTTCTCTCAGTTGCCTCTTTGTGTCCTTCTTCTAATGGGGTTTTAGCATTTTTCCTATTAATTTATAGAAGTCCTTTATATATGCCGGTCATTAGTCCTTTGTCGTATATTGTGAATCTTTTCCCCAATTTGTCTTTTTCACTGAAGAATGTTCACAGTATCCTATCAATCCAAAATATTTATCTGGTCAGCCCTTTCAATCTTTCCTTCTACCTGACAGGTTTTATGTCATACTTAACAAGGCCTCTCTAATCCTAAAATTCTAAAAATAATCTCTTGGTTAATACTGGGGTTTTATTTTTTTCCTACATTTAAATCTTTGCTCCATCTGGAATTTATTTTGTGTAAAACATGAAGTATGGAATCACTTTTTATATTTCCCTGCTCTTCTCTCAAGAGACGGTCCACTGGTCCTAAAACCATCAACAGAATAATTTCTGTTCCCTGATAAACTGAAGCACAAAGCTGTGTCCCTCGCGTATGGATTATGTGGAGGGCTACAGCCAGATTGTACGGATGGACTTTGAAGTATGAGTAAGTGGTGTTCTGACTCTGCACAGACAGGGAATAATGAGAAAAGCAAAAGAGAGGAATGGCAATTGAAAACACCAGTTATCAAATGTCAAGTGTGCAACATGAACTATAAAAATACATTATAAATACCTACTTAATAAAGTAACAAAATGATTAATAGCATATTTACCTTATATGTGTCTGTTGTTTAGTTAAGACACCCCACATGTCACTAATAATCTGCAAATAGATTTTTTAACACTTTAGAAGAGCTGTTTTGGGAAAAACAAAATTTCAACTAAAGTATCTTCAAAACTTTCAAACTTCTACTTAAAAATATAAGAAGAATGGAGCTAAGAGATAACTCAGGAAGTAATTATAACACCACACTCTTCCATTTATATAGTACTTGATCATCTCTATTACCCAACAACCCCTGCTCAGGTAGATCGTGTTACCCTCATTCTGTAAATGAGCCACAGACTCGGATGGCTGAAATGACCTCCCAGAAGGTGGACGAGAACGAGGAAGCATTGCTAGGCCCTGAGACCTGACCTTCTGGCTTCCAGGTCACATTCAGTGAATCCCACCATGCCGAGGTGGTGGGCAGTGCCTCTCCTTAATCACACATGCACATATCTGGACAACGAGCTCAGAGACCGGTAAGTACAACTAACCAAACACTGAGTTTGCACATTTAGCAGCAACTGGAAGGTCGTCTAATCTGAATCCTATCCCCAGTGGGCGTCCTCTATCACGCTGCTGACAGGTTTTCCTCCGGCTCTTGGAAGAACACTTTCCTAGTCAGTCCAGGTCAGTTCTGGTCAAAAATCCTACCCCCTAGAATTGGCCATGATTCTAAGGAGCCAAAATGAGTGTAACTTTATTTCCAAGTGGCAGGCTTTTAAATATTTGAAAATAACTATCCTTTTTCGCCTTTGAATCCTTCTTCTTTAAATCAAACATCTCAACCTTTTAAACCTGACGTACTTGTTTTCATCTCTCGCCATCCAGGCTGCTGCCTTTTTTGATGCATTCTGAATTGCCAACATTGGTATTTTCTGATTACCTATGGGGTGCACACCCACATCAAGTATGCAAAAGTGCAAAGGAAGTGCAGAGCCCGGCGTGGAGCAGAAGCTGACTATAAACTCATTAGATTTGAAAAGCTGTGGGACTGCAAAGCTGAACACGACACCAACACTCAATAAGGGGGGAAAGGTGCTGAGTCTGATTCTTGCTCTTCCCTTGCTTTTCAATGGACACGATGTGAGGCTCTCGATCTTCTAAAGCTGCATCTGTCAAAATGGGGATAATAATATCCCCTACAGGGCTGTCAAATAAGCAGGTGCAATAACATATGTGGTATGTTCAGGGAGAGCACAAATATATAATGTGAACTATAATTATAGTACAGAATATTCTACAAATATATAACGTTAACACAGAAGTCACTAACTACAAATCAGAAAACCTTTAGGGTCTATCATCTGGTTTTTGATTATAGATTAATCTTTATTCATTCTCTTAAAATACTTGCAGTTACAGAATTCGCCAACTGTTAAAAGAAAAAAGAAATATCATACCTGCTCTTTGCTAAAGACTGGAACTTCCCTGACCTGATTTAAATCTGGGCTTAGAATTTCATCACCAAAGCCAAGTTGGGAGTCTAACAATTTTATCGATGTTGGTAATATATCATTAATATTCTATTTTTTTGATCAATAATAATAAACTCGATCTAGGAGTCTGTGAGCAATGTAGAGATGACTGAGAATGGCATATATTAAATATTTTAGTGAAATACTACATAAAGCTAAAAGTCAGTCAGTAATAATTTACAAAGACAAAAATAACTGTATCTGGGTCAATGTGGTCTCTTTGATAGTGTCTTTCAAAAATATAGGACTATCAAAACTCGAGTCATCCTCTTCCTATGTCTATCTTAAGCTGGTAGATAGTAGAATATTTTTAAGGCTGGTAAATGTTCGTCAAGGGCTAGGAATAAGAAAGTACAGAATAGGTTTCAACAAATCCATATAAAACATTGTGTCATATTAACATGTAACTTAATACACTTAACTACTAGGTAGAAACAAGAAAGTGTTTTATTATAAGAAAGAGCTCTTAAAGGGCACCTGGGTGGCTCAGTCGGCTGAGCATCCGACTCTTGGTTTTGGCTCAGGTCATGATCTCAGGGTCATGAAATCAAGCCCTGCATCCGGCTCCGTGCTCAGTGGGAGTGTGCTTGAGATTCTCTCTCTCTCCCTCTGCCCCTACACCTCTAGCCCACTCTCTCTCTCAAATAAATTAATTAATTAAAAAAAAAAAAGAAAGAGCGAGCTCTTAAGTGATAGACCCACCTTTTTAACAATTGCAATGAACACGACCAGAACAACCGGAAGCAACAACGTCTTTGTATACCTCAGTGGAGTCTGAAATTCAAAGAGATGTTGTGTTAGAGGAAAATATTATTTGCAGACAAAATTTCATTTCAAATAAGGAACAAAATGAATTTTAAAAAGTGTAAACAGAGCCTTCACGCATCTAGGGTCCATCCAATATAGCCATTGACTCCCATCATAAAAATGAAGATGCATTTCCATAGAAACAAACTTCCCCAAAATGTTGAGTTGAAAACATGAATAAATACAGTCCCCAAACACTTGTAAGTATAAAATGTGACCGGGACAGGAAAGATTACTGTTCCCTCTTTGCACACTACTTTTCTAACTAGAGAACTCAACTTAATATTCACCTAAGGTCAGCAGAACTCCTTTAAATGGCATGAGCTTTTCCTGTACATTTGGCAGGGGATAAAAATCTTAACCATCATCCCAAGACACACACACACACACACACACACACACACACACACACACACAAACACACACACAAAATAATGACCAATGTTTACAAGAGAAATAAAAACATTTTTACCTTTTCTTAATAAGATAAAAAACTACAGAAACACTGAATAACAAAACCCTACACATTGCAATACTATATATTTCTCAATCATTTGAAGTCATAGTCTAGGCTTGAAATTTCTAAATTGCAATTGATTTGCTTACCACCAATATTTACCCTCACAAAAATAATCCTATATTATTGAGCTAAATAATGTACACTTTCCCAAATATGTTTATCAAGAGGAAGCTAGCTCTAACCATTTTAAAAACACTGGTACATTTTAATCCTATAAAATATAAGTAGTGTTTTCTGATTTTCCCTTTCATTAGTCCATTTTTCTTGCTTGTTAGTCTGTATTAGACAAGTAATTTTGATAATTTACTAACCCCAAATGCATACTTCATAGTTAGAAGTCCCATTAAAAGGAGACTTTTTTAATGTTTTTATTTTACTATTTACCTTTATAAACATTTGCACAGTACTTAATATTTTAAAATATATTTATTTCTATTTTGTAAATTTTTAATTGTCTTAACCTCATCAAAAATCATATAACCAAAAGCATTTTATTATTCAAAAATTTAGATATTTGCTAATAACAACTAATAATAAATGTCAGAAAAGCTGTGAGATACAGGTGTATACCTTAAAAAGGCAATGTGTCAAAACTGCATTAAAAGTATTTAACAAAATTTAACAAAGAATTCAAACAATCTTAAAATTATATTCCAAAACTTTGTTTCAAAAGTAGTTTTTAATACTTTCCTTAAAAAGAAAAAAATCAGATTAGCATCAAACTTTGACGGCCAACACTTAATGCCGGAAGATGCTGGAGTAATTTATTTAAGACACTCAAGGAAAAACACATGAGCCAACGATTTTGTATCTAGCCAGACCTTCACGTATAAAAGCCACTGATAAAATATTTGAACATGTAAAAACTCAGGGATTATTGTTCCTATGGCTCTTCCTGAGGAATCCACTGGAGAGCAACCTTCACACAAGCAAGAAAAGCAGGAGAGGCTTCAATCCCAGAACATGCAGCATTAAAAACACCAACCTACGGACTGTGACACAGACTGGATATAAAGGTGACAGAACAGCATGAGTGGCTACATGTGCAGACACTGAAGGTGCAATGAGACTCCCACAGTGGGGTCAGAGGGGAGATATGGCAAGTAAAATAATGTCGCTGATGACAGTATTACAATAAATTAGAAATGGGGGAAGTGGTGGAGGGGAGGAAGTGACTAAGTTCAGTATAACTCTCAGTAGGAAACCAACAGAAGGGACTCAAGCTAATATATAAAAGTATTAATATAAAGGAAACAATATTATACCATGTCTTCAATTCCCAAAGATCCATCAGAGAGAGCGTATGCACAAGGACAAATGCGAAAGAAACAAACCACACAGGGAGAGAGGTGTGTGTGTGTGTGTACATGCGTGTGTGCTATGAGAATTACAAGTTCTTTTTCTACGAATTTTTGGTTTTATTCTAAGCATAAAAGTTATATATGCTCATTGTAAAAATTAAAAAATGCAGAAAAAATAAAGACGACAACCAGTTTCACATTTTAATCAGCTATCAGCATTTCCTCCCCCATGGGTTGTCTGTTCATATCCTTGCCGCATTTCTGCATGTGTGTGGGAGTGGGGATGTATTTTTGGTGATGGAGAAGGGTAAGAGTCCTCGGTAACTTTTTACTGATCTGGACAATCTCCTATACTCATTATATTAATCCCTAGTTTCATTTGTTATATTTATGGCAAGAGTCATCATCCCAGTTAGTCATTTGCTTTTTAATTTTTATAAGATGTAATGTACAGATGTTTTAAGTTACATGCAGTTAAATCTATTAATCATTCTCATATGTGCTTTGCACTGCTATTATGCTCATTAAAAAATGAAGCTAATACTCATTGAAATGTCTCTCAAATTTATTTTTCAGGCTTCATTTAATTTTGACACATTAATTAACTGAATTGAAGTTTATTGCATAATGTGACACAAGGCTTTAACTTGACTCCTCACTCCAAATCCCATTTTCAAATAATATTTATGAAATAATGCATTCTTTAAGTATTTATCTGTGCTTTTTTCTTCATTTCATATTAAGTACATACATATAAACATAGTTAAGTACATACACATGGGTCTATCCAAGCCTTGTCTATTTTTGACTATAAAAATTTTCCTGTCTTAGTATCCCTGTACTTTAAATAGTGTTGCTAACCATTTCCATATCTAGAAAGGAAAGATCCCCCTCATTGTTTTTACTTTACTTTAAAGCAGAATACAATTGAAATATGATTATTGAAGAAAAGTTTGAAGATGCAAATTGCCAAAAAAGTTAATCACTGATTATCTCTCCAGCCAAAAATCACTGTTAAAATTTCGTGCTCTTACACCTTGTTCTGTGTGTGTTAATTATAGGTAAATAAGGTCATACTATTTTGTTCTTTCCATTATACATGTCTTTCCATATCAGCATAATACCATGTTAAACTGTTCCTTTTTCCCGAACGTATGGATGTGTCATACAATGGATGCACTCTCTGAACTGGCACCACACTGTCTCTGCGGCACAGTCCCTCTGAAGACACCTACGGAGACGCGGAATAGCAGGCTGCAAACAGCTTTACTACCTTCTTCAAATCAACTGGAGTCATGCTACACCTCAAAAAACAATTCCGTCTATCATCTAACTGATGGTGCATCCTCTCAGGTTATAGTGACGTGAATATCCTCAATAAGGTCAAAGGACTTCCGCCATCTCCTGAGGCTCTGCCGATGTCTACCCTCTACTTCCTTTACCACTTGCTTGAAGGAGTCTTGATTTTCTATGAACGTGCATTTTAATGTCTTGCAAGACACTCTTCCTTAGTTTCTTTCAGTGGGCTCAATACTACCATTCACACACTATTTATTACCCATTATGTGTCAAAATCTGCCAGAACCTGGGACTGAAGACTGACAGGTCACTGGAGTAAACGGCAGTACATCGCAGGACATGCTCAATTCGGAATGTCTGGTTGATTAGAGCTTGCAGTGTGCTACACTATCATTCCCTGGTCTGTAACTCAGGACACAGCGGTAACTGCCCAGCAGGGCTCAAGGGGACATAGAGTACTGGTGACCAGTGTAAGACATACGCACGCATAGTTCTGAAGGAAAATGTTTCACAGATAATAAAATATCATAATAAATTGGGGCCACATGGATGGTGTTAAAACACACACACACACACACGTTTGTTGAACCAAACCAGCTCACTGATTGCTGCAAAATAATATGTTATACAAAAGATCATTAAAATATCAAAGTACTTCCCGACATGTCTCACTTGGCCCTCACAGAATCTTTTTGCAGCACACCACGAGGGACTAGGAAGCTATGACAGAAAAACAAACAAGTCGCTGTCCACGAACACCCAGTAGTACTGCAGACTCCCATCTCACAATCCCCCACGCTACTCTCTGGTTTCTTTTTAAACAGCTGAATACAGTTTTAGAATGAAAAACATTGTTGGAATGAAAAACTTGTACTCAATGATATTTCGAAGCAATGAGATTATTCAAATCAACAACCGCGGAGTGAATGGAAATGTGAGAGCTCGAGAGCAGCACCGAATTAACGCTATTCCTGAAAAGAGGCGACTTGACATGTCTCTGTGTTTACTCATCCAAAACACTACTGCTCGTCTGAATGCATGCTTCTAAATTATCAAAATGAGAAAAGACAATACGTTTCGGGGCGCCGTACTAACGTAAGTAGGGATGTCCTCCTCCAAGACATCACTTTCCTTTCCTTCCCACTGAGGTAACAGCACAGAGGAGTCTGAGATAACAGGAGCGCCCTTTATGAAAAATGAATGGACCAAAATCTGAGGAAGGAAAACTAGAAATTGCATCTTACCTCCTTTTCCATAAAGTCAAACTCTGCGGCACAGGTATACAATAAAGTATCAAAATCCTTGTAACTGAAGAATTTTGATGTTAATAAGTTGCCAATATGAGCCTAGGAAGGAAGAAAGTGAGGTACCATTAGATTACGCCATATATTGTAGTAACGCACTTTAATCTTGATAGTATCTAAAAATAGCTTTCACTACGTCGCAGAACTCGCTGTTCCCCTGCCAGGCTTGCTTCTGTTAAAGCGCTGCAACTTCATGGTTCCCCTTCTCTTGCTGGCAGATGATAGCTCCAGCAACACCCGCCTTCCACGATCCATCGTCAACACGCCAAAGGCTTTTTATCCATGGGTCTTCCCTGCTCAGTGTGCTAAGCCTGACAAAATACACTACACAGAATCTCCTTTTCCAGAGCCTACCAGGAGGGGCAGGCTTGGTAACAGACACAGACATCTGTCAATCATAAGGGACAAAGAGTAATGGAGTGAAAGAAAAGAAAACATTGATATTGATTTCTGAAAAGGGGATGGAAAAGACTCTTTGAGGGATGTCTGGGTGACTCAATCAGTTAAATGTCTCACTGTTGATCTCAGCTCAGGTCAATCTCTGGGTCGTAAATTCAAGCCCCATATTGGGCTCCATGCTGGACATGGAGTCTACTTATAAAAAAAAACAAAACAGAAACAACAACAACAACAACTCTTTGAAATAAGTGGGCAGGCCCTGGGATAAAATCCGCCTTTGAATAATGATCAGTTATCTGTGTAATTCTTTACATTCTACCAAGTGCTCTCATTTACACATCATCTCATCTACTTCCCGCAAAAAGCCACATGAGGAAGGTGGGATTATTTGCAATTAACAAAGGAGAAAACATTTTCCAAATTTTCAATTCATAATTGTCTAAAGAAGCAGGAACCAAAAAAAAAAAAAAAAAAAAAAGAGGGAAATTACATAAAACAAACCATAGCTAAAATCCTAAATGATATATACACGAAGCAGGGGGAGAGTGGGAACTAAGAGGTGATGGGAATGTGCTGAAGAATTCCAAAATACTTTGTTTTTGGGGGGAACAAATGAATGCTGATAAGTTTAAGAAATCAAAAGGGAGAACATACAGTGCCTTAAATAGCATAAGAAAACTATCCAATGAAAAGGAGAAAAAAATCTAAAAAGCAAGTAAAATAGTTGGAAACTCTCAAACAAAATGGAAGAAATAACTCCCAATATAATGATAACTGCCATATATATAAAGACCTTAAATTCACAAATTAAAGGACAGATGCTCAAATTGGGTTTCAGGGAAAAAATTCAAATTTATATTGTCTACAAGAGACATGTTTAAAACAAAAGTATGTAGAAAGGTTGAAAATGGAAGAGGACAACAAAATATATTAGATAAATTGAACCAAAGAAATCTAGGTTAGCAATCATAATGTCTCACAAAACTGAATTCCAGCAAAAAATATATGAAAAGAGACAACAAAAGACATTATACCCTCATAAAATGAACAGCAAAGCAAGGTCTTATGTATCATGAACATATCTGCAGTTAACAGCGGAGATTCAAAGCATATAAAGAGCTGAGAAAACTGCAGGATAAATAGATAAGTTGACTGTGGTCACTGGAAATGTTAAATATTTCCCTCTAAGATAGAAAGAGCAGATGGATGTAAACATAACACCTGAATATTACTATTAATATGCTTGTGGAAGATACAAACTTCACAAAAAGAGAATACATGTTACTTTTGAACATAAGTAAAATATTTTTTAAATGTTCACATGCCATACCACAATACATTTCAAAGACTTGATATAAATTATTTTTTTCTAATCATAAATGCAATAAAATTGTAAAATGACTAGAAATGGCTTTAAAAATCTTTTTGGCTACAAACTAAATAACATAAAACTTAATAACCATCAGGGTAAAAGAAAACCTCAAAATAGTTAATTTGTAAGACACAGAAAAAAGTATTACTAATAGGGAAATTTATAGCTTTAAATGCATTTATCAGAAAATAAAAGAGGTTGAAAACAAAAAAGCCAAGCACTTTCCCTCGAGCAAGAGAAAAAGCCACAGAACAAGCACTAAGACATAAGAAACAAGGATGACACAATTTGGTGACAAAGAGAAATTCAGCAAAACCAGAGAACCAAAAAAAGTGTAGTACTTTGAAAATATTAATATAATAAATAGAAAGCAGGAAAAATAGCATGCACCAAAAAAAAAAAAAAAAACCCAAAAAACAGCTCATTATAGGAGACTAACACAATATTGATTCCGAATCCAAACAAGGAAAATAAAAGAATGTAAAAGACCATTTCACATACATGCAAAAATTCTAATAGGAATTTGCACTGAGTTCTACAATAATTTTTTTAAAAAACATGATCCATTTGATGGCATATATGAAATGGGTGAGTTTCTTCTAAAGACATAAACTACCAATAACTTCCTAAAGAAAGTGGATTTGTAGCAGAAAATTCTCTCATGAAGAAAACTTCAGGCCCTGAAGACTTCACTGTCAAATTCTATCGAACACTGTAGGAAGAAATAGTATCACCTCTGTATAAATTCTCTTTGAAAGTAGGAGATTGGGGGCGCCTGGGTAGCTCAGTCGGTTGAGCAACCAACTCTTGATTTTAGCTCAGGTCATGATCTCAGGGTCATAAGATGGAGAACCACGTCCGACTCCACACTCAGTGGGAGTCTCCTTGAGATTCTCTCCCTCTGCCCCTCCCCTGCCCCGCATGCAGGCACATGCATGTTCTCTCTCTAAAATAAATTAAAAAAAAAAAAAAAGAAATAGGAAATTGAACATTTCCCAAGAGTTTTAGGAAGCTAGCATTATCTTGAAACCAAAGCCAGACAAAAACATTGTATGAAAATAAAACGACAAATATCCCTTATAAATAGATTAAAATCCTTAAAAATATTAACAACCAAATTCAACAATACATAGAAAGAATAATACATTGTGAACAAGTGAGGTTATCCAAGAAATACTAGGCTGGATCAGTACTCAAGAATTGATGAAAATGGGGATTTCCCAATGGGGACGAAGAAACTGACAAATCCCCTCCCCCAATAACACCTATAAAATTGCACAAAACTGTCAAAAACAACTGTATCACGTTTTAGAAATTGACCAAAAGACATTCATTCACATAAAGGCTGATGAATTCTGAATGGAAATAGTGGATGTCTGTGGCATTCGTGCCTGGGCTGCTCCCATCCGCCATCAGCAGCACCGCCACTTCCCCAGGCTGGTAGGCCCAAGAGTTCCACGAGGGTGGGGCTGGCCATAAAAAGCAGAACCTTTGCTACAGAAGGGTGCTGATTTGTTTGGGGGCAGGGAGCAAAAAAATCTATGTTCAGAGACACTGTTAATAAAAGTATCAAACAGCAGGAAATGCTTTGTCAGCCTAATGTTGCAGTATTCCTGTAGTGAACAGCGGCCTGGCAGCCTAGCTAGAAACTTTACAGAGATCCTGGAAATGGGAAAACCAACAAGGGGGTAAATCAATTCCCCCAACCCTGGTGGACTGGAAAACTGCACACACGGGCTGAGGGATCCCGGAGCCCAGGCTCTCCACAAATCTTGGAGGTGGAATGCAGATTCACGGAAGACCCAAGAAGGTGTGGAAGAGAGGAAAAGATGGGACAAACTTGATGTTCAGATGAGAGTTCTCATAGTAGGCCTGATCGTTATCCTTGAAAAACCTGCTTGCAAAGCTGGCGCTTGGCTGGCAGCGGGGAACTGAGACTTCAGATGGCTCTTACCACTCTAAGTGAGAATAAGTAGTGGCTCACTGTACCTAAAACACTCTGGTTTCTGCGGAGCACCCACATTCCTTCTGGGAGTCTGGAATTTTGATATGTGCCAGGAAGAAGGTGCCTATGTTACCAGCCCCCAGTGGAAACTGCATGTCCCTGAGTACTGACTGAGCTTCCCTGGTAAACAACCTCAGAATTCTAGCAAGAAGAGTGCTGACAGGAGCAGGGATGGGAAGTCAGGCTGTACTGAGAAACGGCTCACGTGGCTCCTAAAGAAGAGGGAAGTGTCTAATTATCTTAATAGAGTAGGGTGAGCGGAAATGCTTCTTACAGGCTGCGTGGCCTTGCCAGTCTCTTCCTTTGACCAAAGTCACAATTCAGAATCTATGAGCTGATGTCCTCAATCAGTGTCACAGATTTCTAGAAATAGTGAAGTTGCAATTAAATTACTTCTCATTTGTTTGGTCCTGCTACAACATCAGGCTGTGACAGAAATGACATCACTTCAACCCGAATCAATACCTTAACTGGTCTGTCTTCCCCAGTGAGGAGACAGATTTTATTCACCTAGGACTTGGGCTGTCTCCCTTTTCTTCCTGCTCACTATCTGCATCCTCACCAGCTCAATCACCTTGCAGCTCTCCTCTTCTCAGCGGACTTCCAGGAGCCTTCCCCGACTCTCCTCCTGTGTATTTCTGCAGCACTCTATGCCTGCCTTTATCACACGTTTATTACATTATATTAGAGTTGCTGCATATCATCCCGAGCTCCCGCTAGACCATGTCTTACTCGGTTCTGTATCTCTCCAGGCACATAGCAAGTACATACTGAATGAGTGAATAAGTAATTTTAGACTACGGTTTTCTACTTTAAAAAGTCTTTCCACAGGTTGCAGATCACCCAATGAACAACCTAATTGCTTTCAATCTTTTTTAAGCAAAAAATTCCCTTGTTCAAATGAAAAGCTGTGTAATTGTCCAATGTGTAAGAAATTAAAGCTGAACTGCCCTGGGTAAAAGAGGGGCTGCCAGGGAGGTTGGAAAGTAGACAGACCCCACAGAAGAGTCTGGAAATTCCAGGACTTTACAAAACCCAGCTTCAAAACTATAGCTTTAATCTATTATGGACGAAGGAAAGATAGCAAATTATAATAAATTACAGAAAAATATGTGGTTTGCTTTACTCTATGTTGGTTGTTGTGCTGCTTCCTTTTTAAATTTAATCAACGTGTTTACTAAAACACCAAAATAAAATAGGCAAAGCAAAATTATGGATAGGAAGAATCCTTAAAGTCATAAAGCAGAATTCTTCTCATTTTATTTCCTCTCCTACCCAAACACCAAAACAAAACAAACAACAAAAAAACCCTTCTCTTAATAAGACTAACTTGGATTAAATTACCTGTATATAAACCTTTCACAAGCACTGACCAGGAAATGGGGTTGGGGGAATGAGACTACAATATGGTCTATAGTTTCGGAAGCTCTGAGGATGGCATACTGACGTGTTACCGCAGGGGATTATAAAGAAACCAGAGAAAAATGACTGTATGGACCTTAAAATTTGAACTGAAGTCTTTAGAGCTTTTTTGCTTTAAAATTTTAGAATCTTTGTGATACAGAAAGACCGATTAAAATAAAAGAATTGTGTCAAGAAATTAATATTGGAGAACAGAGACTCTACACAGAGTCACATTTACTTTCTATTATCGTAAACAGATAAAATAATAAGTGAATAGACTTCATATTAGAATTTGGCTTAAATAGTGGTACTTTAATAACTCAAGTAATTCATTCTTAGCCTGTTTGATTCTTTACAAGTCTTTCAAGTTTAAGCAAAAATGCACTTACATCATCTGCAATGCCAAAGATTTTAGATGTCAAATACTTGAGTACTACGGTTCCAAATAACCAAAAACATCCTTGGATAACCTACAAAAGGAAAACAAAACAAAACAAAAATAAACTAATGCTTCATACAGACATTCCTTAGACATAGCCGAGGAAGAGAAAAATTAATGTTTTAATCACATGCGAAATAAGTATTTCCATACCCAAGAAAAAAACTGCTAAAAAATGTAGCTTAAAGAATGTTATCCAAAATCAAGGGGCTATCACCAAAAATAAAAAAATATATACATATGATATTACCGAAATTAATATATCTTGTAGGAGATTTACATAGCAATTGCAGTTACATTCCCCTTCTACTAACGGTCTCTTACACATGCACTGGTCCCCAGAAAAATCATGGGTGATAAAGTACGTAAAACCAGAATTCTTCACCTATCCAACATTAATTTTAACTTGCCACATGAAAACAGCGATTTGGCACATTAAAACTGAGCCCTAATTATGTCATAAAGCTGTTACATCTCTTGCATTACAAAAGAACAGATAATTTCCTTAAAAGTAAAACATAAAACTGATGATATATTTTAGAAAAGGAAAATCTTATGCATTCAAATAGACTGATTCTTACCCATAAACTAAGTTCGGATACATTTATTTTCAGGAAACGTGGTTTCATTTCCAGTATACCCTTCATGGAGAAAACAACATAGCATACAGTTAATACTTATATACATAAATTCAAGTACCAAATACATTTCTAAATAATAAGACTTTCAAGAAATCTAAAATTCAGCACATTGTCAATGTTCCATATAGCATCACCACAAGCTCATTGACTTTAAGAAATAGCCCTATTTTATCAAAAGTAGATTCGATCAGTTAGTGGCTTTGTAATGTTGAAAACAAAATTACCATATATAAATTTCTATGACTGATTTTACATTTCTGATTTACCTGAGAAGCAATAGTAATATATAATAGTATATAATATAGTATATAATATTTATGCGTATTATTATATATAGTATATAATAATTTCAGAATTTTAGACAGGTGTCTTATAGTCATAAGATTTTCCTTAAGTTAAAAACTATCAACTCAGAATAAACTACAAATGAGTTTTTAATGGATCAACTAAACACTTCTCTACCAAATCTTTTCTCTCTCTAGGAAATTAATAGACCCCCAAGTATAGTACTTATAGGGAGCTAAATCTACTTCAAACTTGGCAAAAAAATATGGTTGGAGATCAAAACATAAATACGTGAACCCAAATTAAATCTTTTCAGCAGTTTCTGAATATCTGAGAACACAAAAAGTGATAAGATTTAGGTTTCAAAGAGATTACTACAAATAAAAATAGGCAAATGTGTGTTTATAGTAAATATGCACACATTCTCTATATTCTCTAACTGTTGGCATCATTTACTTTTATACACCCAAATATGAAATATACATAAATATGCTTAATTCATACCCAAGACACACCTTACTGTCAAGCACCTAAAAGAAAACCTGATCCATTGTAGGTACTGGAATGAAGTGTCCTGACAAATGTACTTATGTTAGATTTTATTGGCACCTGTATACAAGTATCAAGAGTCATGTACTTTAAGTAACAGCAGGCCTTGCCTGTGTACACATGTAAATATAGAACTACTGCATTGATACGTTTCCTGATTACAAACAGAATTCACTGACTAAAAGAACTATCATTTATCTCAAAGTACAGCAACTCAGTTAATGATTTTTTTGTCATTGCTGAAAACCCCACTTCCCCATATGCTAACTGCTAATATCTGTGACTTCTTACTTGAGCCACACAACCTGAAAAGGGTAGCAGTCCAGACTGGGAAGAGGCATATTCTTGGGAAACAGGATCTGAAATTTTATTTGCGAAATGGGACAAAGAAATAGGAAGTTCCCAAGCTGATCATGGGTTCTAGAAATCAAGAAAGCCAAAATAATCTGGGTAACTTAAATGATTATTCAAGAAGCAGAATATAGTTCAATTAAGACAGCACAATACACTTTTGTCTTCAGGAAAACAGCCTCATGCTAAAGCATGTGCACTTTAAATATAGGAATAATTTTTTTTCCTCTTAGGTTAACAAAACATTATAATGGTGAAACCTACTAATGAAAAAGGCATACCCACTTCTGGAAGTCCTTAAATTTAGGAAGACATATTTACAAAGTCATCCTGCCAAAAGTGGCAGAAGGAGTTAGATGACTTTTCACCGTTTGCTCTAATTCTAGAAGACAGTTTCCCAATAATCTAAATCTGCTCTTTGTAGTGAGTTAGCAAAATGTAACCGAATCATCACCCAATTTAAATGATCTAAATATTTTACACAAATAGACACAAGGAGTAAAAAAACTAAAAGAACCCAAGGCCCTAAGCCTCTGATCACAGCGAAACCAGGAGAGACTGATGCAAGACACCACGGGAGGCAAGGGGGTCAGAGTGGAGCAGGAATAGGAGAAAAACTGCAAAGGGGAGGAAATAAGAAAAAGAAGAAAGCATAAAACCTTTCTAAAATGAACCCTGGACCAAAACTCATGTGACAGAAAAACTGAGGAAAGAGAAAGGGCAAAGTAGGGGTATAAGGCAAGGTGCTATGTTTTCCAATGTTAACCCTGTGTTTCTTTCCTGTTGGGGACGGGAGTACTAGAGTACTCTACCACATACACATGTATTCAGTAAAATGCCTGAGATGATTCTTATCAAAAACCCCTCACGAATCCCAAGCCAGTGATTAAAAACTGGCGAACCATTAGTTTCAAAAATAGCCATGTACTTAAGCGACACTTACCCAAATAATTACCAAAGAGGAAGCATAATAAGAAGTTAATAACATTGAGTTTCCAAACATCAAAACAAAACAAAGTGCAAGAGAAATCTGGAAAAATCCAAGAAAAATATAATTAATGCACATAAAAAACACTGATTTTTATTCTGAAAATTGCATATGCCCATGATGAAATTCAAACCATTCAAAAGGGGATATACCAGGAAAACAGCCCACATTCTATCCCACGCTTAAAACCCAAAAGATCTCCATCAACAGTTTCCTGTGCATCCTTCCACACATTCACAAGTACAAATTCTAGTTTGTATTTTTTAAAAACCACAAATGGAAATTTGGCCCATAAGCTATGCTACTGCTTGCTTTTACTCTTTGTTTCAGAGAGCTTTCCATATGAATCCAAACCAATCTAATTCATCCTGTTGAAGAGCTGAAGAAAGTGTACCACTCTAGAGTCATATCATAATTTACTGATCAGCCCTATGACTACTGCTCAACAGGTAAGTACTTCCCAGTTTTATTTCGTTATTTGCTGTTATTTTGTTTTTCCTACTACAAACACCGCTACGATAAACATCCTTAGCTGTATATCTTATATACATGTCAACACTCATGAGATAAATTACCAGAAGTGGAATTGATGAATCAATGGTATACACTTTTGAAATCTGAAAAACTACTGACAAACTGCCATAAAAAATACGGTACCAATTTACTCTCCCACCAGTAGGACACAAGCGCTCCTGCTGATACACTCTTACCAATTCTTTAAAATGCTTAACCGTCTCATACAAGAAAAATGTTGCCTCATTTTTCACTTTTCCATTCTTTTAATACTCGGTGAGACAGCATCTTTTCTTCTATTTGCTGTTTTTGTTGTGGTCTGAACTGCTTATTCCTACCACCCATTTTTCTATTGGGTTTTAGTTATTTTAAGAGCTCTCTTTATAGGTTATGAAAACATCACTCCTTATCAAGCAAACTGTAAATATTTTTCCAAGTTCATTTTTATCTTTGTGGTATTTCTGTATTATGGTTATTTTCCAAATTTTTATGTTAGTCAAATTTATCATTCATTTCCCTTAGAAATGAATTCATTTCCCATTATTAGAAAAAAATTTTAAAAATAAAATAATCCATGTTTTCTTCTAGAAGTTTTATTTTTGATCCATATATTTGAATTTCCATTTGAATTTTAGGATCAGCTTAAGTTTCAAAAGCTGACATTTTTATTAGAACCACTTTATTCAATAACATACATCACATCATATTTAGAGTTATAACTGTCCGCTATTGAATCTTTACATCCAAAAATAACACATGCTGTTTCCATTTAAGTGTTCCTTTACATTCATTAGCAGAGTGTAAAATTTTCTTCATATGGATCCTGCATATTAAATTTATTTCGAAGTACTTCTGTTGCTATTGTATCAGGAAACTTTTCTCATATTTTCTGACTGCATATAGAAAAATTATGTTAAATATGCAGAAATGAATACACTCTTTCATTGTTTCTAATAGTAATTAGTTAATTAATTTTGGTTTTTTGGTATTCAAAATCATATCACCTACAAACAATATTTCTTCACCTTCCTTTCTAATTTTCGAAAGCCTTATTTTTTAGTCAATTGTTTCGTTAATATTCTTGCAACAAACTTAAGTAATAAGCATGGCGGTAGGCATATTTGTCAAGCTTCTGGCATTAATGGGAATATTCCTACTGATTTATCATTTTGTGTGATGCTACTAGCTTTTGAATTGAAGTATATGTATATATTTAAAATTTCAATGAAATATCCATCTATTGTCATTTGATTAAGATCTTAAAATCAGAAATAGCCACTGACTTTTACCAAATGCCTTTACAGCATCAAAGGAAATGATCATATTGTTGATCTTTTTAAAATATATTGATACGATAAGTTACACTGATATAATTTCTAATGGTGCCAAATCATTCTTGCATTCCCAGGAACGAACTGAACTTGTCATGGTATGTTATTCTCCTATACTTACGAAACAGGTAAGCAACCAAATCCTCAAAATTTTATGACAATAGCTTTTTCCCATAAGTGCTAAAATTTAAGACAAACTCTAAACTTTCCCAATCAATTTTGGCAAAATTTAGCTGAATGACATCACTTTGAGTGAACAGATTCATAACCAAGAATCAGGTAAAGCAATGCCAAGGGTATTCAAGATAAAATATAAGGCAGTATTAAAAAAAGGATGTGCTACAGGTCTAGAGAGAGATTTGCAGTCCATTCCTACCTTAGCAGCCAGTCTGGTCAATGCCCTGCTCAAACCCTCCAAAGGCTTTGATTCTCGAGTTAAGGGAAAGCCAAAAGCCTTTCACACACCTACAGACCCTCTAGGGCCTACCCCACTAACATCTGGGACCTCATTTCACATTATTCTTTCCCCTCTCACTCTAATCCAGCCGTCTCTTGCACATCCTAGAACACACCGGTACACCCCCACCTCAGAGCACTTATGCTAGCTGTTTCTCTTAACCTAGTGCCTGGCTACTTCAACTCCCTTAGCTATCCCCATGTAACTTCTCAGTGAGGACTTGTCTTCGCACCATTTTCAATTCTGACCTCCCCTACATACTCAGCAAATCCCATGCTCCTTGTCTGCTTTATTTCCTCATTAATACCTACTAACATTTAACATAACTGTTTATCTTATGTATTTGCTTTCTTTGTACACTAGAACATAAGCTCCATGAGGGAAGGGTTTTTTTTTTCCTTTTTCTTGTTTTCATCGCTGCTGTTTCCTTAGAACCTAGGAAATGTTTGACAAACAACTGGTTGCTCAAAAACATCAGCGAATTTAAATTCAAGGAAGAAAATTTGAAAATGAATAAAGCAAGGAAATTGAGAACTTAAAAGGTACAGAATAGAGATTATTACAAATTATTTAATATTTATGTCTTTTTTGAGTATCTGTATTTTAGGTTAAAAAATATAAGACAACATTTGTGAATGACTTATGTTAGTGAACTTTGAAACTTAGATAGGGACAATTCCTAGCAAAATAAAAGTCACCAAAGATTACTCAAGAAAGAAGTCTAAACTGTCCTACTATCATGAGACAAGTTAGATCAATAATTTAAAACCTGTCCACAAAGAAAATAGGCCCATATAGTTTAATAGGCAAGATCCATCAAACTTTCAGGGAATATTCTTTCCAATCTCACACAAAATCTATCACAGAAAGAAAAGATAGGGACACTTTACAATTAATTCTATAGGGCTAAAATAAATCTGATATCAAAATGGGTCAAGTGTAGCCAGAGGAGTCTGGGAAAATGGCAGGAATCTGTCTCCTCAGCTAGACAACAACTACACTGCCCACACCTGTCTGAAGGAACTATCTGGGAACTTGGGAGTCTCCTAGAACTCTTCGATGGGAAACAGTTATTTTGAGTGCATTTCAGCTCTGATGTCAACAGCAGCTGCCCATCCCTCCCACACCAACCCAGATGCAGACAGTCCTGCACGAGTTCAAAAACACAGGGAACAAAAGCAAAATAAACAAGTGGGACTATATCAATCTAAATAAAAAGCCTCTGCACAGCAAAAGAAATGGTCCACAATAGGAAGATGCAACCTACAGAATGGAGAAAACATGTGCAAACCATCTAGCAGATAATTAACATTCAAAATACGTCATTTTCACAATTCAATAGCCAAAAAACAAACAAAAGCCACATAATCTGATTAAAAATGGGCAGAAGACCTGAAAAGACATTTTTCTAAGGAAAACACACAAATGCCCCCAGAGGTACATAAAAAGGTGCTCGACATCACTCATCATCAGGGAAATGCAAATCAAAACCACAATGAGACATCACTTCACACCTGTCAGAATGGCTATGATAAAAAAAGACAAGAGGTTAGTATTGAGGAGGATGTGGAGAAAAAGGAATCCTTTTTCTCTGTTGGTGGGGACATAAACTGTGGAAAACAGTGTGGAGGTTCCTTAAGAAATTAAAATTGGAACTACTATATGATCCAGCAATCCCAAAGAAAATGAAAACAAGATTTCAAAGAGATATCTACGCTCCCATATTCACTGCAGCGTTATTCACAAGAGCCAAGGCGTGGAAACAACATAAATTTGCATCAATGAATAAACAGATATTGAAACTGTGGTGTGTGTGTGTATATGTGTGATATATATATATACATGATGCAAAAATTATTCAGCCATAAAATAGGAAATCCTTCAATTTGCATCAACATGGGTGGATCCTGAGCACATTGTGCTGAGTAAAATAACGCATTAAGAAAAAGACAAATACTGCATGATTCCACTTACATGAGGTGCCTAGCACAGTTAAAATCATAGACACAGAAAGCAGAATGGGTCTTACCAGGACCTGGGGGGGGGCGGAGAGAAGGGGACTAGAGGGTATTGTTTAATGGGTATAGAGAATCTGTTTCACAAGATGAAAAGAGTTTGGGAGATGGTAGTGGTGGGTACATAACACTGTGAATAACACCACTGACACGTACACTTAAAAAGATTAAGATAGCAAATGTTACGTGTATTTTACCACAATAAAAAAATTGAAAAAATTCTTTTTGGAAACAATTCTGTATTTTTATTCCTTTATGTAACTACAGAGATTTAGGAATTCAGAAAGTGATAATGGGAGAAGATACTCCACAGTAAAAAGTAGTTCCATAGTTAGTTAAGCCACATCATAAAACATAAACCATTCATCCAAGATAGGTCCTACTACAAACTAAACCTCTGTAATGTTAGTACTTTTATAACTGTAATTGAGTCAAACACCTCATCCATACCTATGTGGCCGTGTGGCTGACCAACTCTAAATGCTAACCAATTATCCTGATTTTTCCTGCAATGCAATGGGGGAAAAAAAAGCTATAATATATTAGACAGTTTGGAAAAAAAAAAATAAGCCGAGTGTAAAAAAAGGATAATTACTGCCCAATCCCATTCATGAACAAAGATTTAAAAATCCTAACAAAACAGCAGCAAAGTGAATCCAGCAATATATAAAGGTTGTGTTTAGCCCAGAAAAGCAAGGTTTCTTAATGTAGAGTATCAATTAATATAATTCACCACAGTAACATATTAGAGGGAAAAACACACAGGATCATGCAGACAGATGCAGAAAAGCATCTGATGAAGCTTAGCTTTAATTAATTTCTTTTAAGAAGTGCTCAAAGCTTGAGGATATGTTAAAAGGACAAAGAAGCCAGCTTAAAGTAGTTGGCCAAATCAGGAACAAGTCAAGCATAAACGCATAAAAATAAATAATGAAAACAGTGGATTACACTGCCGTGAATAAGACAGATGCCATTTTCTCTTGGATTTAAGAGAGAAACTGGTAAAAAGATTTGAGGAGGAATGTCACAAAAATAGGAATTTCACAAAAACGGAAACACAAAAGGCCCATAAACATATCAAAAGACCTTTGGCTTTACTGAAAATCATAGAAAATGCAAATTAAGGCCATAAGATACCACTTTATACTCACCCCATTGACAAAATAAAAAAGGATGTACAATTATATGAGCTATGTATTACACGTTACTGTTCGAGGTAGTCCAATCACTTTTGAAAAACAATACAGGATTAAATTAAAAAGTTGAAAAAAATAAAATTAAAAAAAAAGTTGAACATGTACATAATTTACCACCCAGGAATTCTACTACCAGGTAAAGACCCTAGAGAAACTCTTAATATATATGCCTCAAGAGGTATTTGTGACAATATACAGCATTATTCATAAGAGAAAAAAATTAGAGGAAAAAAGCCTAAACATCTTCCAACAAGAAAATGGACAAATTGTGCTTTATTTATGCAATGGAAAATATAAAGAAAATGTCTGAACTCCAATAACTTCCAAATCTCAGAAACCTAAGTAAAAATGTAAGTCTCATAAACAGATAGCATTTTTGCAAAACTTAAAACCAATACTAATATTCAATAATAAAGATACATTATTTAGGAATGGATATATGGTAAAGTCATAAAGAAAAGCAAGCTAATTACAACTTAAAAGGTCAGGATGGCAGTTCTCTCTAGAAGTAAGGGGGCATGTCCAGGGCGCACAAGGGCTTCCAAGCTGTGATGGCTCTAGTTTGCAGTTAGAGGGGAACAAGTCATGCTTGTTCATTTGATAACTTTGTTCATAATTTCCATTATAATGTCTTTTTATATGTATCAATTATTAGAGAATAAAAAATAATAGTGGCATATTATAATATCAAAATTACAGAAAAAGAAAACATCAAAATTGTAGAACTAATGACAAAGAGAGGACCTGTTTTTAAAAGGTAAACATTCATCAAAATCAACCATCCAGTCTTAGGGCCTTTGTTCTAACTGTTCCACCAACCTAGAATATTCTTCTCCATGACATCTACTTAGCTAACTACTCCCTCTTCTCCCTACCTTTGCTACACAATCCTCTTCTCAATAAGATCTGCCCTCACCACCTCATCTGCGATCTTAATCCCCTGCCCCCTAACACTGGCATTCCTGCTCTCCCTGGAGTACGTGACTTGTTCTTTTCTTTTCTTTTTTTCGATCATCCTTTAACACCTTCTAACATACTATATATAATTTGTCCATTTACTGTGTTTATTATTTATCCTCTGTCCTCTCGCCTTCCTCCACTCAACCAGAATATGATTAACACATATGCTGGGATCTTTGTATTTCTATTCTGTGGTAGGACCCACATGCCTGGATAGTTGGTGCTCAGCAAATGAACATTCTGCTTCATTTTAACAGAAGGCTCCTGGATAATATACTATTCTGTGTTTCTCTCTCATGAATTATCTCTTTTACTTATAGCAAGACAGACACAGTCTTAAATCAGATAATATGACCCAAATTAAAATTTGCTGGGTGGCCTATTTAAAACATGGTCTTTCATTATATCACAGTATTTGAATGACACATGTTTTAGTTATGGAATCCTGTTACAACTAGTCTCAACCACGTGCAAAACAAATACCAATCAGGAATTTGTTTTAAGGTCAAACTAAATGGAAAAAAAAATTTTAAACCATTACCATGTGTATGTAAATGATCTTCCGTAATTTGCATATATCAATGTATCCCACAACATATACTGCAAATAATGATGAAATCTGAAATTTAAAAAGAAGTTAAATTACAAATAAAAATTACATATATAATGAAGAGCTCTAAGAATGAAAAAAAAGATTATTTTTTATTGTTTTGTCACATTGATTTGTATTTATTTTCAAAGGGAATTCTTTAGTTTCCCTCTTACCTGCCAAATTATTATTGAATACAGTCAATAAAATAATAGAGCAAATATTGATTTTTTTCTTCCATGAACAACTTTGTCAATTAATCACGTGAATTATTTACTTTGTGGATTATTCAAAACAATACTCATTTTAATGTCAAGGTGACTATACTGTCAACACGTACAATTACAAAGTGCTTTGCCCAATCAAAAAATATAAAAATTTAATTATAACATACGACAATTAATACATAATTGGGAAAGGTACATTAAACTCAAGAGTAATTATGTAATGTGTATGTGTGTAAAAATGCATTAAGTTCTGCTTATCAGTCACTCTTTTTACAAGAATCTCCATTAGTGTTCTTTCATTTATGTAAATATTCAAGTGTTCGTTGTAACCAAATTTATCAAATTTCAAGTTAGAAGGAGTACTTTCATTACTTTTCACTTTCTTCATGGTTTTGAAGAAACCTGTGTAGGTGTTGACCAAGAATTCAAAGAGTACTGGAGTTATTTAGGTGAATTAATTGACTAAATGATGATAATGTACCTCTTAGTAAAATGCAGTTATTATGTCAAACAATGTCTCTCCAGCCTTCTTCATGGAGAAAGCAACTCAGATTAAATCCCATGCTTCCCCTACTACATACACAAACATGGTATAAATAAACTGCAAAGTAGCTGAATACTTAAACATATAACTTAAGTTTCATTCATTAAGTTTTTTACCTCCAAACAATCTACGACAAATTTTCCCATTAGCAAGAAAAACAAGATTTCCCTTTCCCCAGATTTATCCATGGGGAACATGCATTGCTTAAGAATGAGACTCCTATGACACAACAGCTGTGAGGAAGTGTGCCTTGTTATTCAACATAAGCCCTTCACTGCAAGATACAGACCCCCCCCCCAACAAAAATCAGGTCATCACCCCTAGCTGGAAGCAATGGGAACTCTCCCTTTGCACCCCAGGGCCAAGCAATACACAGCAGGCCTACAAGGGTAGAATCTTTAAGAAGCGTCTTTCAGGGACTTTTTTTGTTTCATTTTCTTTTCAGGGACATTGTTAACCAGGAACATTTAAAATGTCACCACGCTAAGGAAGACAAAGGAGTCTAAAAGGTAAGATCAAAGAAAGAATTAAACACACATAGACTGTTTTTTTAAAAATACTGATAAAAGCAGCTAACCTTACTGACGTCTTGCTAAGTACCAGCAATGTGTTAAGTCATACAACAATCCCTCATCTGATCCTAACCCAATAAAGTAGGTTCTTTTATTTTCTCTACCTCACAAATGAGAAAACTGAAACTAAGCGCAGTTAAGCAGTTTGTCCAAGTCAAGCACCTAGTGGGCAGAGTTAGGACTCAAACCCGGATCTTACTTCATGTCTCAAGCAAGACATGTCCCAGAAGACTGCAAAACAACTCTCAAGCTGCTTTATATGAACATGAATACGGCCAGCATGCCAGCAGAGCGAGGAAGCAGAAGTAGCTGGGGGTGGGGAGCAGCATAGGGAGACACCGGCGCACAATTTACTCCCTCTCTTAGCAAGCACCTTCACCTTGCTTCATACACTGCTATTTGAAGGGAGAGGGAGGCAAGAATGCACAGAAAAATGACAAATTACAGATTGGTAGAGGAGTTACATAAATAAGAACTGTTTAGCTATTTGTCCTATGTTAATCCTATGTGCATTTATCCTATGGGTAAGAATGTACAGCATTAATCATAAAAGAAGTACACTTATTTAAGAGAAATACTTAAAGTTACAGCACTAGTCCTCTTTTAAGCTAACACGAACAATACTGAATAACAAAGCATTCTTATCAACTTGAATTGGAGAAATGCACTTCACTAGTAAGTAAATAATTAACATTCACTAATAAATAAATCATTCAAATTTCCCTACCCTGAACTTTCTTTATAAGTATTAACTAAAAAACATTTTAGGACTTAGAATCATATAATATCTCAGTTCTATAATTTTAGACAAATGAGTTCACATAATCAAACATACTAAGCTTAATTCAGCTTAAAAATATAAGCACCTTACCTGAGTAAGAAGTACAAACTGAGCAAACTGCCACGGAAGCATGAAAAATACATTGGAAATGCAAAGTGCAATTAAGCTTCCTCTATAAAGTTTCGTAGCCCTTGGGAAGAGAAAATAAATATGAGTAAGTTCTAGCATGGGCCCAAAGTACTGCAGATTAGAATCTCTACACCTGATCTGGTTATAACATAAACCAGACATAAAATGAGCCAACGGGTTAGAAATTATACTTCCTGACGCTTAACTACAACAACTTTCCATGAAAAGTAAATACCCATCATTACTGTAAAAACAAAGCTTGCCAAAGAGGGAGAGGGCAGCTGGGTCAGTATATCCATGAGTTCTGTCAAACTCTATTTTGGTGACTTCCTAATCAAACGTATTTAATGCTGCATCCAACAGCTTCATTTGGGGAGACAGAGGACGTCTATAAAGAAGCAGAGAAAGCAGCATATTCTAAGTGTTAGCAGTATTCTGCAGACAAGGAGAACTCAGAACAGGGGCTGAGCCAGAGGGCGACTCCGTGGAGGATGTGAGGTGACAGCTGGGTCCTGCACAGGAAGGACACAGAAAAGAGAAGCGGCGGCAAAGGCCAGGGGCCAATCTGTAGCCAACTTTAGAGGCTTCACTTTGGTCCTGACTTGTAATTTAGGGGATTTTTAGGAAGGTGCAGTAATTTTATCTTTCATGCTGGTTTTAAGAAGTACTTTTCTCCTAAATCGGTGAGCTAATGCGAAGCCCCCAACATAGCTAACACCCTCACAAAGTGAAGTGTACACGCAACATCTCGAGCTTACAAGGTATGCACCTTAAAGAAATCCCCTTCAGGATAAACCTACCTGGGGCACTAAGAGCCACCACAAGACGCCTTTCTTTACTTTCTTAAGAATCCCTTCTCCAAGGACATCCCCCTCTGTTACTCTAATCTGACTTTCTATCACACCCCTAAATCGAGTCTTTTTAAAATCCAGATAACTTATTTGTGAGCTATGAAATCAATTTATTAGATAAAAGCCTGCAATTTTTACTGGAGTGAATAGATTCAAGTAATCAAATCAAAAAATGGGCAGAAGATATGAACAGACACTTTTCCAATGAAGACATACAAATGGCTAACAAGACACATGAAAAAATGTTCAAAATCATTAGCCATCAGGGAAATTCAAATCAAAACCACACTGAGATACCACCTTACGCCAGTTACAATGGCAAAAATTGACAAGGCAGGAAACAACAAATGTTGGAGAGGATGTGGAGAAAGGGGATCCCTTGTTTCACTGTTGGTGGGAATGCAAGTTGGTACAGCCACTTTGGAAAACAGTGTGGAGGTCCCTTAAAAAGTTAAAAATTGAGCTACCCTATGATCCAGCAATTGCACTACTGGGTATTTACTCCAAAGATACAGACGTAGTAAAGAGAAGGGCCATATGCACCCCAATGTTCATAGCAGCATTGTCCACAATAGCTAATTGTGGAAGGAGCCGAGATGCCCTTCAACAGATGACTGGATTAAGAAGATGTGGTCCATTTATACAATGGAATATTACTCAGCCATCAGAAAGAACGATTACCCAACATTTGCAGCAACATGGACGGGACTGGACGAGATGATGCTAAGTGAAATAAGTCAAGCAGAGAACGACAATTATCACATGGTTTCACTCATTTATGGAACATAAGAACTAGGAGGATTAGTAGGAGAAGGAACGGAAGAATGAAGCGGGGGGTAAACAGAAGGGGGAATGAACCATGAGAGACTGTGGACTCTGGGAAACAAACTGAGGGCTTCAGAGGGGAGGGGGGTGGGGGATTGGGATAGGCCAGTGATGGGTATTAAGAAGGGCACATATTGCATGGAGCACTGGGTGTTATATGCAAATAATGAATCATGGAACATTGCATCAAAAACTGGGGATGTACTGTATGGTGACTAACATAACATAATAAAAAATTTAAAAAAAAAAGATTCCATATTCAGAGAGAGAGTCCTGTCTAGAAACACAGACAAGCCCAAATAATGACTCTAGTCCAGCTGAAGTCATCACAGGGGGAAATGGACCATCCAAAGGGTTTGGTGTAACAGACTTTAGCCAGCTCCTCCTAAATTCTGCAGATCCTTCAAGGGAGTTCTTAGTCTGAGCCATCTTCAGATTTTCATTATGCTTCGTTCTATTTTTTTCCATAGTCCCCATTTTGTTTTATTTTTACCCTCTGAATCAAGGTAGCATCTGTCCAAACTCAGTATTTGTCGACAGAAAGGGGAGAGAACTGTTCTCAGTCCTATTCTCTTCCACTCATATGGTGCTTGGATCTCTGTGAGGTCTCTAGCTGAAGGCCAGATGAACATGGGAGAACCCAATCCAATCCTGAATTTCCAGCAGGANTTTTCCTAGTATAGCTCTGGTCTACTGAGTGGTTTCTTTCTACGCCTACTACCTGATGCTCAAGGATACTAAGCAAATATGGGAAGAAGAATTACACATTAACGAATCCGGCCATGATTAGTCTACAAACTGTTGTTTCCTCTGAAGGACTATATTGCACAGGTTACACTCTGTTGCCATCAGTCTTCCCCCTTCCTCCTGCCTACTTCTGGGATGCTTTGCTGGCGGCAGAGAATGATGTGGGAAAGTGGAGATGGCAGAAGTGGAAGCAAATTTGCTGCTCCTTGAGCAGCTCTGTGGGCCACTGAGAAAAAAGGAAGAAGACTGGAAGGCAGAGGAAGGAAATGTTTTTGGTAGTAAATATTTTGAAGTTACACACTTAAAATAACCACAAATTCAACCTAGCAACATCATCTTAATTTTNNNCCTACACTGACTGTCTTTATTATGGAAGCTTAAAAAATTCTAGTTTAAATTACTCAATGCAATCAACACACAGAAGACCTAAGGGTAAGTCAAAGTTACCTGAGAATATGAGTCACGAGCAACATCTGAAGTACGAGGAATGGATAGGAGAAGCTTTCGCGGAGGGGTGGTGTCCACATCACACGAGTGCACTGAAAACACAATTCATAATGTATGGTCTCTTTGCTAAATTTGTTAAGTAAGACATACTCATCAAAAGCAGCTATTCATAAACACAAAAAAGTTTTCTCACACATAATTTAAATGGTATGTTGGAAAACAAGCTGCTAGGTTTTCCACCAACAGCAAAACTGAAAAGTGAGAAGGAAACATTATTGAGAGGGAGACACACATGGCATAAGATCTTGTGAAATATTAACATGAATTGTCAACAGCAAATACCAAAAACTTCAACTAGAGCCTAAAAGGAAAGTAGGGAAAGTANNCAGCAAGAAAATGTTCTGCCAAAATTAACATTTCACTGGAATTGGTTGTATAAACCAGTTTAGTTTGTCCTTCCACTTGAATTTCAGCAAAATTATCCATAACCAATACTTCAAAACTCTTCATAGTCATCAATATTAGCATTTTGATTCACAGTGCTGCTAAAGAAAGACTGCTCCATTTGTGTTTTTACCTCTTCTTTGCCCAAGCTAGCCTGGGCTGCAAAAATTTTAAAGGAGAAGAAGGGATCAAATAAAAAATAACAAAAGTCCTAAAATGTCATGTACCAAGTCTACTGAAGAACTCACTTCGGACTTAATTAAATAATGTTGCATTCCATTCTCTCTCTCCCTCTCCCCTGCTCCTTCCCCTGTTCGTGCGCCTACTCTAAGATAAATAAATAATATCATTAAAAAAAAATAATGTTCCATCCTAGTTTCAGGACTCTCATTTTTCTGCATCTATACCAAATAAATTAAGAAGTCTATCTTTCAATTAAAGGAACACTGCACTGGATGAAATATAAATACTCTGATATTACCCCGACTAAGCTAGTCGCACTAGAAGAAATCATTACATCTTTCAAGTCAAGCAGTCAAAGACCAAATGGAATTACAAAGACCACAGTGGAAATAAACCTTTCCTTTATTTTAGCTCTACCTCAGGCTATTAGATCTTTCTACTATTGCTACAGAAAGTTTGAGCCAATTTACTTCTCTTTTTAACCAAAATTCACTATCCTCTATGAGATTTAACATAGATACCCATTTATAAATGAACTATACACACAAGAGAATTCTGAAAAGATTGCAAAAATCTTTTTAAAATGTGTATTTGTTGTTACTGGAATACAATTTTAAAAATCTGTTTACAGAATTAACTAGAAATTTCAATGTGATTGATAGTAGAGATGTATAACCACAATTTATAAAGTTATCCATCTCTGTGGAAAAACCAAGAAGAAAATATTTAAACTATATGATGTACAATTTGAGAATTTTCTTCCTACAGACTGTTCACTCACATTTATTTTGTTACCCAATTTTAACTATGTTGCCATCTCTTAGAAATTTGTTTCCTTTAATAGCTGAAGGCACTCAATTCTCTAAAACTCAATTACACCCTTTGTAAAGTAGGATGAGAAGGCTAAATTACAGAATTGAAACAAAGAGCAAGATCTTTCGCCTCTACGATGTTAAGAGTGAATAAAGGCAAATATGTGAAAGTGCTTTGTACTGTGTCTCCAATAACACAATGTGCTTTACTAGACCTGCTACAAACGTAATTGCTGGTCCACATGACCCCATGGCATCTGAACAGTAAACAGATTTGCTTTAATCATACCTTACGTTTCAACAAATACATATTTTTCTTTAATTATAATACAGTTTGCTATATAGGTTGACAGTTCAAAACGCCAACGCCTTCTAAAGGCATTATCTTGACATTTAGGAATTAGGAAAGGGAATAAATGAGCGAACTCCTTCACAAGGGGTTAGAGCACTGTGTGAAGCGCTCAGACCAAATACAAGACATTCCTGAATTGTGCAAATGAACTCAATGAAAACCTCACTTTACTTAAACTGTCCTCTTGGAGTATATAATTTTTAGCACACATTGCAAAGCACTGGATAATGCTGCAGCACAATACTGCCTAGGTATTGACAAGAACAAGCTCCTACTGTCTGCTTAGGAAAACCTGAATTTTCAATCATTTACTCAAGAATCAAAAACCAAGGATTTTAGTAATAGGCAGCTTCACTTGTCAAGCTCTACTTCCAAAATAGTTCACCTATACTATTAGAAATCTATCATAATCTAATCTACTTCTCTTCATAATGCAAAACTAAATAGGAGTACAACTATTGAATTATAAATTACAGTTAGTAGCGAACAGATCATACTTAAGGCTCGTTCCAAGAGTTTTGACTAGAGCCGATTATTTGTAGGATTAGTCATAAACTGCTGTTGGTATAATGTTCAGGTTTAAAACAAATCACCCCACTTCTGAATGCTACATAGCCTTATTCGTTATAATACTGCTTTATATTGCTTAATGTTAACTATAATATTGTGTTAAACCTTGCACTTACAAGTGCTTTCAAAAAAGATTTATGGCCAACATGGAATTAGAATCTTCAAAAAAGAGAGAAAATGGGAAAAACAAAATATTTGAAGAGAAGATGTTGGCTAAAAATTTTCCAAAACCGATATATAAAAAAAAAAAAATCAACCCATGGAACAAAGATGTTCAGGGAGCCTTCAACAGGGCACATAAAAGCAGACCACATCTAAGTTTATTACCATCAAACCAATAAAAACCAAATATAAAAAGAAAGTCTTCAAACCACCAGAGAAGAGACACTCTACGTGCAGAGTAACAATAAGAATGGGGAACGGACTTCTCATTAAACAAAGGAAACCAGAAGACAACAGAATGACACTGAAAGTGCTGAAAGGTAAAGCTACCAACCTAGAATTCTTATCCAGCAAAAATACACTTCAAAAAAATGAAGGCAAAGTACAGACATTTTTAGACAGGCAAACGCTAAGAGACCTTGTTGGCAGCACATCTTCACCACAATGCTAAATAAAGTTCTTAAGACAGAAGAGAAATTATACCAGATGGAAACCCAGATCTGTAGGATGAAAAATATCACTGAAACCCAAACACAAATATCCAGATGTGAAGGCTGACTAGGAGATAAGTAGGAAGGGAAATAGGGCATAGGAAATAGTATCTACCAAAGCCCTGAGGAAGGAAAAGGAGTAGTCCTCTCCGGGCACCAGAGAAGGAAGGACGGTGAGACTGAAGCAAAGAAAACAGCCTGGAGAGTGGTGAGAGCAGGCAGGGCCCAGGTCATAAAGAGGGCTGTAGGCCAGTTCTACCCCATTATAGGCAGTTTTCATCTAAGCAACAGATACATTCCCATCTAAGATCAGCACGCTCGTCTTTTTTTGGGGGGGAGGGGGGACTTTTGGAATTAATGCAAGTTTAATGTAAATTCACAAATCCATAAGCACACCTCTCAAAAGCCTGAATAAATAATACATCTTGCACTCATCCTAATTTCCAGATTAATGTAAAAAATAATTTAAGCCACATTACTCTCTTCTGCATGTAACCTTCCAATGGCCTTTCCACCTTCTCCAAATGAACCTTACGATGACCAACAAGGACTACAGAAAGGGCTCCTTCCACATCCCACCTCCCATTATTAACTGGCCTCATCCCTTCCACTCTCTCTCCTGTCTCAAGGGCCTCCTTGCTGTTCCCCAAACAAGCCAGTATTCCCCCACCTTAGGTAGAAGGTGTGTGGACCACCTTCACGTGATTATCCACAAGGACAGGGATCTTTGTTTTACTGACGTTATCAACATATCCTCAGCAGCTACAAGTACCTGGCATACAGTGAACCCTCTGTATACATTGTTTTAATGGAGTTGAATAAAAAGAAGATCCAGAATAAACGTCCTCGCCAAAATGTGACCCTCACAAGAAAGGGAAGAAAAAAGGGAAGGAGGAAGGGAGGGAAGAAGAAGAAGAAAGGAAGAGAGACAGAGAGAAAGGGAAGAGAAAAAGTTTCACAAATTAGCAAGGAAGGATCTCTACTTTTTACTTGTAAAAGATAAACTGTGGTATTATCTTTGAACTCCTACCACCCTATCTAAGAGTGATCTATGTGGAGGGAAGTTTGGAGAGATCACTGGTTAATCAGAAAACTTATCCCTGCTTCCCAACCTTGAGCCAAACTTAACCTGCAGTGCTTCCGATTATTACACAAACTGAATATTGTTATGTATGAGTTATCTACCATACAGGAACATTCTAAGGATTAATGAGACTGTTTTCAAAGTGTTCTAAGAATTGTTTTCCAAAGCTTGCATAAATAACTTTGTCAATAACTAATTAGGAATACGTACATTTACATGTACGTCATCTCAGTTCGGTTCAAAAATTTTTAAGAAACTAATATGGGTCAGAAATATGTTATGGGTAATAAGAAGAGGTTAATTAGATATGTCTCTAAAGCAAACCTTTCACATACTATTTTCATTTACTTACTTTAGTTTCAAAAAAAAAAGGGATTTTTCTCCTCATAAATGTGCCTATCTTTTCATCTGTGAGCATGTTTTATATAAAACACCATCAATTATACTGGGTAATAACTTTTTTAAAATCTCAAGATGAAAAAGTTAAACCTACTTCACATATGATGAATTTCTAACAGTCAAAAATTGGAGAAAAATATTGTATTTCTTTTTTTTTCACATACTCCTCTAAATGCTTTCAGGCAGTACGCTAAAACTCCTGCGGCATCAAGCCACGGTGCCCACATCTGCTCTTACAATAAGGAATGATTTAAAAGGCAGAGAACTGTTAGCTTTCCTCTCAGCAATCATTCTCAATAGGGACAGAGCCAATATTTAATAAAAAAGCTTAATAAGTGAAAACAGTGACATAATTTTTATTATGAAATGTATAACCTCAATTATTATTGGTCATTACTATGAGCAATTAGTGAGTTCTTTATCGTATCCTCACAGGTTCCAGATTTGAAGGTTTTCAACTTCTGTTTTAAATCATCTGATTAATCCTTCTATTCTACACATCTTGTAGTTCTTTTGTTGAGGCCAAATTTTTCCCTTGCAAAACCATCTGAGTGAAAGAATATTTTCAAAAGTACACCACATTCTATATTAGAGAGCAAACTGAATAAAAGAAATAGAATTTAAAAGCAAGTAACAATGGACAACTATGTTTTGGTACATAAACCACTCACTGGCATGATTAACATAACTCTCCTAAGAAAGAGGGATTCCAAGTACCAATCAGTAACCCCCCAGCAATTTCAGCGAGTACACACTGTGATACCCTAAACAAGTTCACCACAGGTGTGAACGGGTACTACCAGAGTCGATGCTCCCCTCATATAAAACTTACATACTTTGGGCAACATTTTTAAAATTCAGGTAATAATGGGGTCTGACAATCTCACAGTCTGAAAATCAAAATAAATATCAAATTATAATAAAACAGTTTTTGTTACTTAAGTTCTCACCCTTATTTTACCCAAAATTACAGTTTATTCGCTCAATTTCCCTCCAGTCCCTCACTCAAACCGGTCACTTTTCTACTCGTAAGCTAAGTTACTGATATGAAGTACAAGTATCTACTTGACCATTTCGGTAAAACTAATTCTAATTCTAATCACATTTAGTTTACCCCTTCCTAAGTAGAAAGAGATATCTAAGTATGTTTAAACACACCAAGTAGCTGAAAGGTAACAAAAACAAAACACCCCCCCAAAAAAATAAAGAAGAAGAAGAAGAAGAGGAAGAAGTCATCTTTCAACCTGAAAAATGAACTGAATAGTCCAAATTTCATTGGTATAAACTGAAAAGACTTTGTAATGTAAGTCTTACAATCAAAATTATAAGAAAAACATAAGATCGGGAATTGACAACCTCTAATTTAGACTGAGGGTAACACAGCAGACCTTTCTGCTTCACAGACAGTTGTCTTTAAAACTGCACCTTGACTTCAAATTTTTCTATAATCTCTTTCCTCCAACACCTTATTGTGAACACTCAGTGCTCCTTTCCTTCATTGTTAAGTAGTTACTTCCGATTTCTTAGGTCATTCGCACAGGATCTATGCCTCCACATGTTCTGTGGTCCACACTATGACATTGAGAAGCACCCACAGTCAAGAAGAGGCAAAAAAAAATGCTTTTTCCTCAAAGTCAGACCAAACCATCTTGCAATGATTTGTCTCAAATGCTCTAATCTATAAGGCCACTCCAGCTTTAAATTTCTGTGATTCTAAATACTAAGCATGTGTTAGTTCAATATCCAATAGTAATCCATTGAACAATAAAAAAAAGTTCAACCTTGACTCTATAGTTAAGTTTTAGTATGATTACTCTTAGGGCTTTGTAACGTGCATATTCAAATATTATACACGCTGAGTTTATAAATGCCTAAAAAGATTGAGTTACTTCACACAAAACAAACTGAGCTTTCTTCTCTTTCTCTCATACAAGATTTACCATGAAAGAAAACCAGGTAGAGATATATTAATAAATATTAATATTCATGTACAACTTTAAAATTCATGTACAACTACGACTGATCTAGTGGAAGGATTTCATTGGCATCCTGAATTTTTATTAGAATTTAAACTAAGTTGGGACACCTGGGTGGCTCAGTCGTTAAGCATCTGCCTTCAGCTCAGGGCACGATCCCGGCATTATGGGATCGAGCCCCACATCAGGCTCCTCTGCTAGGAGCCTGCTTCTTCCTCTCCCACTCCCCCTGCTTGTGTTCCCTCTCTCGCTGGCTGTCTCTATCTCTGTCAACTAACTAAATAAAAATCTTTACAAAAAAAAAAAAGAATTTAAACTAAATAATAATAATAATAATAATAATAATAATAATAATACAAAGTAACAGTTATATAAGGGTTACTATGTGCCAAACATTGCTTCAGGCACTTTACACTTGCAAATTCATTTAAACTCACCAATAACCCCATGAGATAAGTACCATCATTACAGCCCATTTACAAAGAGGAAACTAAGACAGGTGAGATTAATGATTTGCTCAGGTCAAGGGGTCGCAAAACAGCAAAGCCAGGATTTGAACACAGGTAGCTTGGATCCAGAGTCAATACTTTTTACCATAGTGTTCTCTTTAGAAAGCCCTTGGATATGTGCAAGTTTACAGAATATAATATTCTGCAAAGGAGACTTAAAAATACATCTAAGTTTAATAATATGCATTAAAATAGAAACACACGATATAGCTCCTACAACAAAAAGTTATCACCACACAAGGAAATTAACTTTATCCATGGTTGACTTATTTCTATTATAGCTAAACATGAACTTTCACTTTTAAATTATAAATAAAATTGACACAGACCCACTATTACTTCAAATCACTAAGAGATATATAACATAAAAGATATAATGTTCATGAAAAGTTAACTTAAAATAAATGCTAGTGTTAAAAAAACTTGAATTAAAATAAGACCAAATATTTAAAGAATGCTACTACAAGCTAAACTTAAAGAAATTAAAGAAACCATAGTTCTGGAAGTAAAATCTCGTAAAATTTTTTTAAAATATCTGACTGACTACTTAAAGAAGAAACTTGTATTTCTAAAAATACAATCCTCTAAAGATTTTGAAAATACTGTTAAATACCTACCTCTCCATGATTGAAAAAGAAGCACAGCACTGTAACCAGGCCTCCTAATCGGCTGCCGCTGGAAAAGAAGATAAAAAACATAAATAACAAAAATCCAGGTCAATCCTAATGAAACCTTGGGATAAAACAATATGATAAAATTCTTCAGTTTATTTCCTTTATAGTATCATTAGTCAAAATAAGTTTCATTTTTAAAAAGTCATCTTCCGTCTTCAAAATGTACCAAAACAGTGAATAAAAAATTGTGACTAGTCATGTTACCAGACATCATGCAACGTGATCTTTTTCTTTCTCTCTCTCTCTCTTTTTTTAATCTTTAGTGCCACATATTTATTTGTGTCCTCTAGCAGTTCTCAAACTATTTTTCTAGGGACAAATGATACACATTCAGGAGAAAGGTGAGAAGTGTAGAAAAAGCCTTTGTGGTCATAAAGGCAGAAAACATCACAATGTCTCCTACTCTTGGAAATTCAGAAAGCAAGCCAGCACATTAAAGATTTAATTAATTCAGCAGTATTTCCCAAGCCCACCCCAAGCTACTTTTCTACAGAACATGCTTGGAGAACACTAGTTTACAAAGTTTTATCTTTCATCTGTTTTTAAAACCTTGTAAAAGAACACAAATAGCAAAATATGACCACCAGGCTTCTAACTGTAGCTAAGAAATCACAATACCATAGTTTGGCCGTCCTAACAACTAAACCTTCATTTGCTTAGCTAAGAGTAATGCGTGCCCCCCACTCTCCTCCCATCCTGGCCAGAAGCATCTGGATAGGGGAAAGAAAAGCTGTTTTAGGTCTGTTCTATCATTTCTTTCATTTTTACTCTTGAGGTCTTCTACTCTCTTTAGCTCATGCTTTTTTCTCATTATTTTACCCAAATACCCTTCCTTCTTTTTCTCTACCCAATAAGCATGTGCAGAACATAGACAAGCCAGAGGGGTAACAAGGACTCAGACACAGGTATTCTAGGCCATGCTACTTACTCCTGGGGATGCAGGAATGAGGAAACATGGAGGAGCTACAGGAGGTTGCTGGGCTAATCCGTGCAGCGAGCACACACCCCCTCCGCACCCCCTCCTAACCTCCCAGGAGACAGGAAGGGCTGGCAGCCCCAGCACAGGTGGCCAGTCAGCCTTGGCACAAGACGAGGGTTAAGTCTGCACGTTCAGCGGCAAGTAGTTTATGGAGTTGCCATCTTCCCTACAGAGTCTTGAGCCCCTTGCCGCTCGAGAGAAGAGATGGCAGTGCTAGAAGTTTGAGGAAAGGGGGTTGTCGGAAATACCACTTGGATTTAATGACAGAGTAACGAGGGAAAACAGAAGGGCTGCAGAGCCGTCTAAAGGGATCATGGGAAGTTGGAAGACCACAAATTTACAGGACACTAATGGAATAACTGTGTGATTTTTCTCTACTGCTTATCAACCTGGACCAGCACAAATGAAATATAAAGGGGCAAAGAAACAGCATATCGGCCAGAAAATGGCTGAAGTGATGAATCACAGAAATAAGAGGGACAGAAAGGCCAGGGAGCGGAAGTCAGGGCTCTCCCCTCAGAGGCCCAGCACACCTTCTTAAAAACATCAACCAACAGGCCAATGCCAGGCTTCATGGCAATTCTAAGACACAGGCTAAATTAAGTGTGAGTTATGGGTTTAAATAAATAAATAGTAATGTTTTGAACTTATGCCAACAAAATAGAAAGGTACAAAGGTCTGTATATTTTAAAAATGGGTTTCCTCATTGCCACCCTTCTCTCAATCTTATTCACCTAAGATACTAATAACATTTGTGTGTGTGCCCATCCTCCCAAATCTTTCTCTATACCATACTTTAATGTGATCATGCTACTAACACCTCTCTGAAATTTGTTCCTTTTCTAATTCATCTATTATAAAGATTATTCCTAATCAATACACATAATCCAAGGCATTCTTCTTCTTTTTTTTTTTTTTAAGATTTCATTCATTTATTTGAGAGAGTGAGAGAGCAAGCGAGAGCATGAGCAGAAGGGTGAGGCAGAGGGGAGAGGCAGAAGCAGACTCCCCGTGGAGTAGAGAGCCCGATGCAGGGCTCGATCCCAGGACCCTGGGACCATGACCCGAGCTGAAGGTAAACGCTCAACCAACTGAGCCATCCAGGCGCCCCAACCCAAGGCGTTCTTGTTAATAGATGTCAAACATTGCATGGTACAAATGTACTACGATTTGTTCAGCTCTTTCCCTATCATCAAACATATAGGTATTTTTTAATTTCTTACTATAACAAAAACATGTTAAAATAAATATCCTTGTATACATAAATACCAGTGCTTTTATTTCTATAGGACAGACCTAACTGTGAAGCTACCAAGTCAAAGAATGTGAACCAGAAAATGCCATACCAGTCCACAGCACCCCCCACCACAGTGTGTGAAGTGTCTGCTTCTCCAGAACACAGCATCTGATGTGTCCAGACCCTTTTATATTTTGCCCATTGGGTAGGTGGAAACTTTTTTCTCACTGATATTTTGATTTGTACCTCTTGCCTACTAGTTTGGGGCATCATTTTAATGGGTTTTTGGGACAATGTGCATTTTCTCTTCTGTGAATTGTCTGTTTACATTCTTGTCCATTTTTCCATTGGATCACCTGTTTCCCTATTCACAGATTAAGGGTATCAATTTTTTGACTGTTATATGTGTGATTAAGTATTTTGATATAAATTATAGTGTATTCTGCCAAAAAGAAATTTTAAATTTGATGTAGTTAAATGTCAATATTTTCCTTTATTTCTTCTGCATTCCCTGTCTTGTCTGTGAAAATCTTTCCTACCTCAAAATGACACAGTGTTCTAAACTATCTTCTAGTATCATTGTATTTTACATTTACATCTTTCACCCACAGAAATGTATGTGTAAAGCCCTAATCTTGTTCTCTTTGAAACAGCCAATTATGCTAACACCATTTATCAAATAAACATTCCTTTTTCTGTTGTAATGAAACTCAGCCTTTACCATACATTAATTTCTCACAGTACTAGAATCTGTTAATTCCAGTCAATTGATTTAATTCTATATTTTTTATATCACAGTGTTTTCATTACTGTAGCATTATGGTAATTTTAACACATGATAAGGAAAGTTCCCCACCCCTAAGTTCTCTTTTAACATTTTTTAAGGTAATTCTAACCAGTGCCCCTTCCCACACACAACAATGTGTTGGATTTCTGATCAGATGTCATTAAATTTACATACAATTCTGGAAGAATTGTCATTTATATGACAGTAGGTCTGCCCATTCAGTTGGATAGTATGTCTCTCTCCATTTACCCAATTCTAATTATATTTCTTTAAGTAAAAATGTTATGGACAAGCAATACAGCCACCAGATATCGTAGAGCTAAAACTACTAAAAATAGAGGGATATAAAATCTGATCATAGTACAGTATTTTAACACTTTCAGACTTTGGCAGGTCATATAAGCTAAAGAAAACATACCAAGGATCTGAATAAGATAATCGATAAGCTCGATTTTATGGATCTATACAGTACTTTGACTATACAGAGAACATACATGATTTGCATAGCACCTGGAGCACCTGGCTGGAAAGACACCTCATCCTCTGATTTTAATCCAAAACAACCGACACAAGAGAGATTGAAAAACAATAGCAACAATAACACTTTAGGAAATTAATGTAAAATTCCCTTTTAAAAATACCCTGAACAGAATAAGAGTCAAAACTGAAATTTTTTAAATTCAATTTTTTTTAATGGCACAGTAAAGACAGGGTCAGGGATAAAAAGAGGACAAGGACAGAAGAATCCCCAGTCCAACTTCCCGACCAAATCTCGTGATGGGGTCTGCTCAAGAAGTCTCCCACCCTCCCTCGAGTGCCATACGACCCGTGGGGCTCTGAGACCGGACATTTTCCCAAAGGCATAATCAGTGTGTCATCACTCCCTTTTCAGCAAATAACCACAAGACAGGTTATGGCCCAGCATCTTCCACAAACACAGATAGCTTTGCTTAACTAACGAGGCAGGCAGATTTTCTGGGACACTTTCATGCCCTGCAGAGCTAGAAGGGGAGAATAAAATTTGCTTCTCTACAAGAAATATCTGACTTACAATCATTTTGAAATGGTGTGACTTGCAGTAAGTCTAAAATAGTGTCCCCAGCATTTACCCCCTTCCCCTCCAGTCCTTACAGACTATCACATAGGTCATTCTATTTTGCTAAACAGAAAAGATGTAATAATCAGAAAACTTAAGACTGATTTTTCCCCCATTACAGTTGATCAGTTGATATTTCAGCATTCCCTAGTGGTTAAAAAAAAAAAAAAAAAAGCTTCTTCTGCAATATTACCACCAACTGTCAGAAAATATGAAAGCTCCCACTGTGCAAATTTTAAAGTAGTCTAAGTTTGCACATTTACTCATACATCTCATTCACCTTTTGAGCCTCGATTTCCTCAGGTATAAAATGAAGGGGTAAGCGTGTAAAAGAGCTTATAAATACTTTTCAGTTCTGACATTTAATAATTTACAATTCTCTTCTTTCTCACATCTTTAAGTAACATGGATTCAAATCAATCATCGTATTTCGGTAGGCTTAATCACTGACCCTTGTACCTCTATCAAAAAAATGATAAAACGTATGAAGTTCAACATTCAAGGAGAAAAAGTAATAGTTAATTCAAAATGTTATTAAATAACTCTTGGAGTGAGTTATATAACTTTTGCTGTATGAATGCTTTCGAAAGAGAAGATCAGAGAATAATGTGGAAATAACTGAATTAAGAGAATTCCAGTCTCAAATTTGATATGAAAGGCCTAAGCACCTTGCTAGCCAGATGAAGAAATGCCCAGCAGGCCTGCTGAGAGCTGAACATCTTCCCCTAAACTTACACATCCTCTGGCTTCTCTGGAGCATAAAAGAAAGTCACAGAAAGTAAAGGTGAGGAACAAGAATGACAATCAGGAAGGCTAGGAAAGGTCTCAGCTTAGTCCTTCCAGTCTGTGACAGTCAACTAATCAACGCCTTTAATTTAACTCTTTGTCTGCCAGGGCCAAGAAACAGATTTCTACTAGACTGTGAACTTCCCAGTTCATCATGGTAGCTCCCACTGTGCCTAATACAGGGTCTGAGCCTTGTCTATGGTACAGAGTCAAAAGGTACCTGAGGAGTAAATGAGAACATAAAAACTATCCAATCACAAGTTGGCTGGCATTCCTTTTTGAGGAGAGGGGCACTTTCAGTCGCACACACCACACTTTCCATCACTGCTATCCTTGGTCACTGGCCTGGACACAGGCTCCTGCTCATCATCAGTGCCATGTGTCCAGTGGAGCCTCTACGGTGACCCATCCACCACACTGCTTGACTCCCCATCCAGACCTTTTCCTGTGCCCTCAAGAACCTCTGTTCCATGGTGAACAATCCTTCCAGGAACCCTCAGCCTCCACCCGGATGCTTCCCTCTCCAACCTCGAAACTTTACCCTCCTCTGAGGAGAAGTTTCCCTTCCTCATGGCACCATGCTCCTGTATGGCTTAAGGCCCAGGGCTGAGGCCGAAGCTTCCTCTATTGCTACTTTCAGACACCATCTGGGATCTTTCATGAAAGCCTGCTCCTCTGAGCTCACTTCTCCCACTTGCCCCCTCACAGAAGTTCTCTCCCAATACTCCAGTTCATTCTTCATAATTCACATCTGTTCTCCTTCGTCAAGAGCACGTCTAGAGTCTTAACTCACAGAGTCAGGGTCCAGGGTCCCCTGTTTCTCTTTTCCATTCCCTCTATCACACTGAGGTGGCTTTTTGAGAACTTTTCAATGATCCATTTTATGAACTTCTCTAGATTTAATGTCTGCTGCTCTGTACCACTGTGGTCACTCTGATCTGTCTCTGATGTCTTCCTCCTCTGGAATATTACCTTTCTCTGTCTCCACTCTGTTGGATACACTGAGAAGCCATGCCACTCCATGGCTTCTCAGCTCTTGTCAGAAAAGCCTGTCCATTCTCTTGTAGACATAGCTAGTCACCAGAAAATGCCTTTTCTTCCACAGGACGAACCAACCAGTCACAGAGCATAATGTATTCCTCCTCTGATTTTCTACTCTACTCTATTATTTTCTTTGGTTATTGAAGGTTCATGCTTCTTTGACACCAGAAAGAATTTTTAACTACTTTATTTCTAGATGTGTCCCAGAAGCCCTGAAGGCATGGTAGATTAGTCTGTATGCCAAATCTTCCTTTTGATTTTGCTTACTAACATTCCCCCTTTCTGTCCTCAATAGTGAAAGTGAATAGTCATAGTTAATATAACCAGTTTCTCTATTTTCTTCTCATGATCCAGCCCAAGTTATCTATGAAGTGACTCAGTGTCCTTTTTAGACTCTGTGGCAGAACAGAGTAGCTTTTCATATCAATTCTTTATATCAATCAATCTACACTTTCCCCTTCCCGTACTTGTTTTAAGGCAAAGTTGAACTTCTTATTCTTTATGCCAATTTTGCTTTGCTTCCATTGTTTTATTTGAGATTTTTCTGTTGTTCATGCTTCATTAGAAAATCAAGCATTATTGTTTATGCAGCCTGGATTTTTGGCCAAAAATATGTCTTAAATAAGCTATGAATGACATCAGCTCAAACGTTCTCAGCTCCATGCTGTTGCTGCGGGTTGTTTGTTTTGTTGTTTTTTGCTTTTGGAATGTTCTATTAACTTGGCCTTTTAGCACGTCTTTAATCACTTGCTCTAACAGTTGTATATGAATATTTAAAAGATAAGTATTTCTCTTCAGTATGCATAAATTGATGAAAGTTATTGGTTGAAAATACTGGCATCTTTTCTCTAAAACCTGTCCCTTTTTAGGTCATTATCTCAGCAAATGACACTTAACCACACTGTTTGCTGCCCAAGTCTGACCCTAGGAGAGATGCATAACTTTCCTGTTACTCTGTTTCCTCAGAGTTACCTCTTAAGGTGCTAGATACATATTTCTTCAGTAAACAAATAATCTTAAGACTAAAATTTGAAAAAAAAAAAAAAAGAGTGGAATCTGCAGAAGAAAAGCTTCAGATGAGTCCACTGAGAAAATATTTCCCAAATTGGTAAAATGTTAATAAAAGCTTTACATGATAGATAATATTATATTATTTTTTGTGCCTTTCGTAAATAGTAATCAAGAGCTAAGTTTTTTCCCAATAACTTATTTATTTGCTTCATTCAATTAAAAACTATCTTCTGAAAGCAGGCATTCTTCTAGGTGCCTTGCAAGAATTATTTTATTGTATTCTCACATAGAAGACAATGCCTCCTAAGTCATTTAGGTGTTCTCCCTTCTACCCAGGCACTTCTTAAAAATTCTATAATCTTGCATTCCAGTTAACTTATGAAACACTTTACTTCGCTATTACAACCCCGAAAAACCTTTGTTACATTAAATTTGCTTTTACATCCAAAGGCAAACCAAAGAACTGGCAGTCACTCTAAGTTCTTCCCACATCATTTATTCAAATTATATAAAAACTCAATGTTAACAGGTTCCACCCACGATCTGGAGCTCCCATACAGCTTTTTTGTCCTCCAATCTCAATCATGACAGCCTAGGATAGCCAGACAGCTAAGGAAAACTTCTAACATGGTAGGTAAAGACCGAAAGATTTAAAAAAGTGAACTAGAAGATACCAAATTACTTAGGGAAGGAAAAAAATCATTAGTATCTTCAGAGAGAAAAATATTGAATCCATGAAACAAAAATACTATTTTTTAAAAAAGGAACATACACAGAACAAATGAAAATTCTTGAAAATTAGAAGATAACAAATGAAAAACTGAATAAAAGAGTTGGCAAAATAAAATCAACAAAATTTCCTAGATTGTAGAGGAATAATGATATTAAAAATGGGAAAATATATGAAAATTAGAGGATCAGGAAATGCAATATCCAAATAACAAAAGTTCTGAAAGCAAAAACAGAAGGAATGAAGTGAAGAAATAATCCAAGAAAATTTCCCTGAAATTAAGGGCATAAAGTGCAAGACTTTTGAAGCAATGTGTCACACGTCCAAGATAAAAAATGGGAACAGATCTACAGTGAGACATATTGTGAAATTTCAGAACCATGGAGACAAAGAGAAGGTTCTACAATCTTTCAGAAAAGGGAAGAAAAGGTCACACACAAAAGTTTAGGAATCCGAATAATTTAGGAACGCCTGAACAGCACCACGTGAAGCAACAATCGTGTGACACCTTCAAAATTCTGAAGGAAAATGATTTCCAATCTGGAGTTCAATACTCAGCAAAGCTATCAATCAAACATGAAGACAAAATAAAGACATTTTCAAATATACAAGGTCTCAAAAATTTACGTCCCATCCACTCATTCTCAAAAACTTCTAGAAGATGGACAATGTACCAGAGCAAAAAATAAACCAAGAAAGAGGAATACATAGAATATGGCATAAGAGATCCCATTATAAGAGAACAATGAAAGAACTCTGGATAGTGAAGGAAAATGCCAATGTGACAGATAAACACCAAACAACAGAAAGCAGTCAGTCCAGAAGCAAGCACTGACTCACGCCCAGACCCTCATGTTTTATTTAACCTGAGAATAATGCCCCAGTGAGCCTGGACCAGACTGTTGTCAATATTTTGTCTTGGCTTCTACATGTCTTACTGTTGGCGTCAGCTAAAGACACTCATTTCACCTGCAGAAATTATTCTGCTTTGGTATGCTCTTGAGAGCCAGGGTACACGGTGGTGAATTTGGAAACAGAGGACAACTCTTCCCCCTCACAATATTTCTGCTGGACATTCAGGACCAGGACCACACTACATTTCTTCCAGACCTCCCTGCCAAATGAGTCCTACATCTATCCTAAGACTAGCTCATGACCTTGCTTACTAATGCCCTATGGAGTTGGGCCCCTAATTAAAAACCCATTTATGATTTCTGAGGCCCAACCACAGATAATTACAAAGGTTTACCTGACAGGCCTCACTAAGACAGCTACCCTCCCCACGCAGACGTGGTTCATGGCCAGCACAATGCAGTCTCTGAGGACTCAGGATGCCCTGGCCAGTCATGCCCTTCACATCTTTACATTCCTAACCCTAGCACCTTTATTCCTAGGTCTCTTTATCTGAGACTTTGGGCGGAGGTCCCCTTACGGAAGGGTAAGAGGGGGCAACCCTGAAGACATTTTTCCCCAGTCTGACTCAGTATCCAGTACTTTTCCATTCTAGCCATCCCCCCCCCACCTTCCCCCCTCCCACTTCAGGGTCCATAAAACTGCTGGCGCCTTTTGTTCAGGGCTTCCTCAACAGTGAGATGACCTCCATGTCTGCACTGATTCCTCGATTCTCAACCAAGGCACTGTTCCATGGGGGGAAATGGACTAGGGGGAGTCTGTTTTCTCCAGTTTTAGAATCTTATTACACCATCACAGTAAGTAATAAAAGGCTAAACTCTTTCGCTTTTGGCTTGCTGTTTTAAATGACTACTCCAATACCTGGCAGCTCAACTCCCTCTCCTACCTAGCTCGGCTGAGCTCCTAAAGGTCCCTGAAGGCTCCCTCAGGGAGCCCTCCTCCCTGCAGAAGAGAGACTTACACACACCAGGTCTTAAGCAACTGGCCTCCAGAAACTGCTTGTAGCTGACACATGTCAAGGCATCTTATGAAATAAATAACTGTAATTATGCATTAACAACACGGCTTTTAGAAAACAATTAACAACGTGTGTTTTGTTTTTAAAAATACCAAAATACTGAGAATTCCAGAAGAAGAGGTACAACAAGAATAGGCCGTGTTTGCACAAGCGTCTGACTTCATCTCTTCAAGTCAGAGCTTGGCAGCCCAGCCCCATTTCACCATTTGGCTGTGTTTTCTATTTTCTCTTCCACTTTCATTTTTTGTGAAATGGACTGGCTTATCTGACTTCAGAAAACTTATATCTTACTATTTTAAAAGAAATATACTTCTGGAGTAAAAATGTCATACTCAATCTGCCTGTAAATTTATATAATACAACTTATAAAAAGAGTCTAACCACAATTATAGATATCCTCCTCTTTATTCTTAACCCACATGTTAAGAAGTCTGCAGCTTCATCCCACTTTATAAAGTTCGAAGGGTGACAAAACTATCAAGGAAGAAAACAATAAGAACTACCTAGCAATATGAGACCTCTAAAAATACTCAAGTCAAGAACACTTTAAAATATGATGAAAAAGACTGATAGAAAAGAAGTGACAGAAGACTTTATTCAACACAATATAAACCAGGATCTCCACTGGAATCTAATTTACACACCCGCCCTCAAGGCACAGTGCAGTACTCAAGGCTCCCTGAATACAAGGAGCTCTATAATGTAGGAGAACTCGATGCTCATTCGGGGCTGGGAAGAAACGAGTTTAGGATGTGTCCGGATAGAGCTAAAGTGATTATTCAGGGGTAAAAAAAAAAAAAAAACACTCGCAAACAAAGCAAAGGGAGAGCTAGAGAAATGAAAACGTGTGCCACCAATGCAGTGGCTACATCCAGACACAGCCACATAAGGCAGACCACTCCGGGGGGGGGGGGGGGGTCCAAGGGTCAAGGACACAGAAAGGGGCCAACTAGAGCCCAGAGCAGTCAAATGGGTGAAGTTGAAACAGGCTGCAACCCTTGGAGCTAGGAAGAGAAACCAAAAACAGCTACCTGGAAAGGCTCAAATGCCTTTTTTTTTTTTTTTGAGAGAGAGAGAGAGTGTGAGAGGGAGCAGGAGGAAAGGACGAAGGGGAGAGGGAGAGAGAGGATTGTAAGCAGGCTCCACACCCAGCCAGCACAAAGCCAGACTCAGGGTTTGATCTCACAACCATGAGATCATGACCTGAACCAAAATCAAGAGTCGAACGCTTAACTGACTGAGCCACCCAGGCGCCCCAAGACTCAAATGCTTTTAAGGCAAAGTCACTCCCTCCTGCTACCCTAAACAATGGTCTACAGATTTTTTTTGACACTCCAACTACAAAAAATGAGACTTTACACTATAACTCAGCACATGTACGCGTAGACGCGTATCAACAAATAGAAATTTCTCTAAATAACACCTATCTTACAAAGTGCTGTATACTCTGTTATTTATGTTTATAATCTTTACTTTTTCATGTAAAAAAACAATCCTAGGCCAAGCCCACTAAAGTGATTCTAAAATTACCTTGCAGTTTGACACACAGTATGCTGAAGTAGTCACCAGCTAACTTCGATGACGGGAAAAGTCAAGGGTCTCATGAGATCATAGTTCAGCTTGAATCCTGGCCCTCTATTGGTTAAACTTCTCATTTCCCTCACTGGCTTTGGAATAGTCTCAGACCAGCCAACCTCATTCATCAACCAGCCCAACCCACTTCTTCAGTCTTCATCTTCTACAACGGCCCTTAATAATCTGCATCCTAGCAAAGCTGATCCGCTTTCTACATCCCAGGATGTCCACCTTTGCCTCTCCCTGGGATTCTTTTCTCCCCAACATACCCAAAATGCTCTGACCCTCTAAAACACAGTTAAAGCAACCCTCCACACAGAACAAATATCTCCTGCCTCCAGCATTATAAGCACTTTATCCTTGCTGTCTGTCTACCACTGACACACAGCCAGCACCATCTCCCACTCCCACTCCACCCGACCACAAGCTTTCAAAACCCAAGCATGCCATCTCCAAAAGAAGCCACTTGGTCTGTACTTTATGTTGCTTGGACAAATGGCACACGTATCTCCTATGCAGGGAGAAAACTGCTGTCTGGGGACTGTTGGGGCTGAAGACCAAGAAATCTCAGGTCAGGGCCCAAACCACCCAGAACCTCTCAGTCAAAACCAGAACATCATACTCTCCACAGCAAATGTTGTACCTTTGGCCTTTGAAACGATGGTTATAACAAGCATGATAAGAAAATGATACTAAATGGGGCGCCTGGGTGGCACAGCGGTTAAGCATCTGCCTTCGGCTCAGGGCGTGATCCTGGCATTCTGGGATCGAGCCCCACATCAGGCTCCTCCGCTATGAGCTTGCTTCTTCCTCTCCCACTCCCCCTGCTTGTGTTCCCTCTCTCGCTGGCTGTCTCTATCTCTGTCAAATAAATAAATAAAATCTTTAAAAAAAAAAAAGAAAAGAAAATGATACTAAATATTTAATAAATGTTTAGAAATTCTTCTCTCAATTTCAATTCTTCTTTCAAAAAAGCAGCATAACTATAGATCAGCAATTTCGCAACATTGCCATGTTCCATATTTTAACTTCTCTTACTCAAAATCAAATCTCCCAAATGCAGTAAAGCTATCCACTAGTACTTAGCGGAATGATAAATTCCCCCCCAAGATAGAGACCTTTGGCTCATCATGATACAAGGCACACTGGCCTTGCTCTCTTTCAAGTCAGCTTCCTCTTCTGATTACCATATACTTTTGGTTATCTGTGTGTCTTGTTCCAAAAACAAAATTTTCCACCTCATCTTTTAATCATGCATTTTCATTTCAGTCTCCCCCAGTGACATAATTAAAAGAACTTTCCTATAGCTAAATCAGAAATATTAGCATCAAAGTATCTTAAATCTATATGCAAATATACTCTAAATTGATCTTCTAATAACTTCTTCATTTTACAAATATTTATCAAGTAACCGTTATCTGCTCAAACACTGAGCTAGGAATGCAGCAGATCTCTGAGGTACTAAACTGAAAATGCCATACTTCCAAAGCAAAGATATAGGATAATAGCAGATTCAAACTCATTAACCCAAATGGAAAATAATATACCTATGCTCACACTTCTGTACTACAAGAAATCAGTAAGCAATAAAAAAAGAAAATTCTAAAGATACTCTCAAGGTAAAATAGTTCAAACAAGTATACAATGTAACAAACTGTCAAAAATAAAAGAAAAAGAAACATAAAAACCCTTTAAAAATTTGTCAATCCTGGGGCGCCTGGGTGGCACAGCGATTAAAGCGTCTGCCTTCGGCTCAGGGCGTGATCCCGGTGTTATGGGATCGAGCCCCACATCAGGCTCCTCCGCTATGAGCCTGCTTCTTCCTCTCCCACTCCCCCTGCTTGTGTTCCCTCTCTCGCTGGCTGTCTCTATCTCTGTTGAATAAATAAATAAAATCTTTAAAAAAAAAAAAATTTGTCAATCCTTTTAGTTTAAGGAATATTGCTGGACTATGAAGTTAATCAGGTCAAATATTAAATATCTGTTTAGAATATATTTCCATTTTAATGTCAGCAAAATAGAGTCATTAACACCATTTGATAATGAGTGGTCCTTTCCTTATATTTTATGTAAACAATATACTGCTTATGCTCAAAAGCCTGTGAATATTTAAAATTTATCCAATATCCCCACCATTCTCTATTTAAGCATCTAAAATTATTTTAAGTTTGGCTGACTATGCCAATGGTGAAATCATTCAAATGGGAAAGAATTTTGTATCTATAAGCAGATGTATTAGAAATAACATTGTTATAGAACTGAACTGCAAGTTCATCTTTACCTCACTATTTTTATTATTTTAGTACATAGTATTATAACACATACCAATATATTCTCAATGAATGGTCTTACCTTAAATATGTGCCATATATGAAGAATAATGCCATCATTAGTCCATTTAAAATAAAAATTACAGCAACATAAAAGCAAGCAGGATCTCCCAATCCTTTAAAAATAAAAAAAAAAAGCATATGTTCTAACTATAAATTACTTTGTGTGTCTGGCAATTTATATTAAAATGTGCTTATTTTGAAAATGGCACAGATATATTAAATGGTTGCCTTGGTTCCCATATGAACACGTGACACTACTGCCGAACAAAGATGAGAACACGACACTAGCTGCGGTGGTTTTTAAACAGGGCTGCCAATTCATGGACACGCCTCCTGTAGAGGTACAGGGGTCTCTGCTCCTCTTTTGAGCCCAGCTGGGCTTGTGACTGCCTCAACAGATGATGGCAGGGACCCTACCATGTGACTTCTAAGGCTAAAAGAGGCCAAGCAGTGTCTAACTTGGAGCCTGACTACCCGGAGGTACTATGCTATACAAAAGCCCAGGGGGCATGGAAAGGGCATTATGTAGGTGTCCCAGTTGACAGTCCCAACGGAGCCCAGCCTCGCAGGGACCTCAGCCCAGGAGCTAGAATGTAAGTGAAGCAGTCTCCAATCAATTTCAGTCTTCCCAAGCCACTTGAGTCTAGCAGAAGCCTCCGACATGATAGGAACAAACCAACCCTACTATCCCCTGCCCAAATTCCTCACCTGCAGAATCCATAAGCATAATAAAATGGTTCTTTATATCACTAAGTTTAATGTGCTCCCACAAATAACTGGACAATATCATGGAAAGAAACTTGCCTTCACAGCTTTCAATAGGACTGAGTCCTTCTCCTCTGGTCACCGTCCAACATATCTTGGTTTGAAGACCAATCAAGTCCATTATTTTGGTATAAATCCGGTACCAGCTGGCTAAGATTACCTATTTTTTTTTAAATAGAGACTTTTTTTTAGATTTTTTAGAGAAAAGATATTATCATCAACAGTTTCATTACTAGAATATTTTTGAGATATTTTGATAATTATCAAATTTTCCTTTCCTCTACCATCTACTTAGCTCCCTTTAAATCTAGTAAAATAAGCCTTACAATCCCCTACACAGATTCTTCAATGGTCAGTCTTCAACTCTCCCCCCATGGGTAAGAATAAAATATATAACATGAAACACAAGATTTATATTTTTCAAAAGGTATAATATTCTACTAAGGTACACAAAAGAAAACTTGAACAAATAGATACTCTGTTTTCTTGAGTAGATCTAATTTCTCAAGATGTGAATAGATAATTTCTATACAGAAAAAATATATACAGGTCATACACAAAGTTAAAAGGCAAACAAAAGGCTGGGAGAAAATGTTTACCCAGATAGCATGGTATTAATATCCAGCATGTAATAAATGAGCTCTTATAGAATTTCAACAGAAATATAGACAAAAGGCATAAGCAATTACTTTTAAAATTAAAAATACACTTTTAATGTAAACATGGAATGAAATACATATACACACACATATATAGCAATGAACAAAATATATCATGTGATTTTAATTTTTTTGTCTACCAAATTGGCAGGGATTCAGGGAAACAAGCATTTTCAAAAACACTGCCAATGGTAATTTTGATTAGTATACTCTATCAAGAAAGCATTTTGGCAACACATACCAAAATCATTAAAGTATATACTCTGTTGAACTAAACAGTTCCACATCAACAAATTTATAGTTTTAAAAATATAAGGATATGTACAGAGATTTAGCTTCAAGGATGCTTATGGTAGCTTTAGACTATTTTAAAAGTTGAAAACAATGAATATTTTCACAAAAGATGGACTAAATAAACAATGGGAAATTGTATATACATATATATAGCCACTAAAACTGATCCTGAGGAAGAAAAGATGACACAGGAAAACTGTTATAAATATTCTAAAAGACAAAAAGCACTTATTAAAAAAAATATTTGCTGTGTGATCCCATTTCTGTAAAGGTAAATGTGCACATGGTCATAGAACGTACTCAATAAACAGTACATTAGTAAACCATCACTGAACCTTGGTGGTTGTCTCTATCTCCATCTCCTCATTAATCAATCGGCTATTTCACCAATCTGGGTGGAAGCTGGACTTCTCTCATTCAATGGGAAATGCCTGAGAGCCCCGCTAAGTCCAGGTACTGAGCCTGGACTTGAGATCCCCAGAGTCCAAGGCAGCCAGGGCCCTGGCACGAGCACGTGCTGTCTAGCAACATCAGCGAGCTAAGAAGGGGGAGTCATGCGGGCAGTGTGTTAACAGATGACCCTCCTATCAAGTCAAGGAGGATCTCGCTGCAGAAGTTACATCTCAACTTGGCCCTGGACAATGCTTAGGGATGTGTCAGATGAAGGCAGGGATGGTAAAGGAGAGGCCAAAAAAGTTACTGATATCACTGCCTTCCTCCCTCACCTCCTGTGTGGACACACCTCTCCCCTACTCCACCCAAAAAAAAAGCATTCGATTAAGTGAAGAATCCCAGAGAGGGAAGAAACATTATTTGGCAAATGACATGTAATGGTGCTTCCTTGCTGTAATCCCTACAAACACACCGAATCTAGATAGTTTTCAATTTTTCTAGACCATGCAATCATAACAGTTTCCATGAAATCAGTTAAAGCCCACCAAAATTAATAACAATCTTTTTTCCATATTCCTTTCCAAGATACACATCTTCTTTAAAAAATGAGATGAAATATAATATATGGAATTACACCTCACATTTAGAATCAGCATTTAATGCAAATAACACTTTAAAAAAGTAAAAAACAAAAAAATCACAACTGAAAAAGTAACTTACCTCAGGGTAAAGATTGAACCTTTTTAATGTATTAATAACAAGGGGGTATTCAGTCAGTTTATCATTCATAATCATCCATACTCCATTCAAAAATGAGGGTGCTTCCACAATAGTCTTAAAGTAAGAATAATACAGTCCCTGAAACAAGCATATGTTATAGTTATATTAAAAAATGCATAATTCCTATGCCTCTTACCAGCTTAAAAAAACTTAAATACACTGTTTTTGAAAAACAAAGCAATCAAGCAAGTAATAGCTACAATTATTCTCATGGTTTCTGATCACTAATACAATCTTAGGTTATAAAAAAAGAACTACATATTTGAGTATAATCTTGTCTTAATTAAAATAATTGAACAAAATATCTCAAAAATAGTTTCAAAACATTTAAAAAGTAATATACATAACTCAGACAACATATGTAACTTAAGAAAACTCCATATCCCATACTAATTTAAGTGTTAGAAAAGGCTATCTTATGAACAGGGCAAGTGAGTGGTTAACTATGGAATTTAAATTACCGTGATCCAAGAAATCTCCCCTAGCCAAAAATCTTCCCCCCTTACTGCTTATTTGAATCCCCAAAATGGTGCTATCAGTCATCTTTCCTCCAGATTTACATGTAAAAATGCAAATATATTAGGAAGGCTACATGTTGATATATTACATATAAGTTACATTCAGATGACAACTAATTTTACAGACTATTTTCCTTCCTTCCAGCTCAGAAAAAGGTAAGAACCCTGGAGGATGGAGGCTGTGTGGATTGGGGGTGCGGGGGGAGGGAAGGACAGTAGTGGTACTCTCATTTTGAGGGAATTAGGACAGATATTGAGGTTGGAATAATACATGGACCAAAAAATAAGCAAGTACCAGTACTTGCTCCCCTCGAGAGGCAGTGTAAGTGGCAGTACTGGCTGCGACAGATGAACACAGGAAACAAACTTCACCTTCTATACGATTTTGCCCACAGCTGCTCTAGTAGCCAGCACCCACGAGCTATCAAACTCCACACCGGATTGAAGGCTCATAATTATGAAAGCGATTTGCATACCCAATATTAATTGAAAAGGAAAAAAATGGTTCTTGATATTATGGTGTTTAGCTTTCCTATCGCTATTTTTTAAAAATATTTCCTACTGTACTAGGTGGAATAATATCCACCCGAATTTCATATCCACTGGAACCTAGAAATGTGAACCCATGTGGAATAAGCTCCTGGCAGATGTAGTCAAATTAAAATGAGGTCATCTAATATAAATGGTACCCTAACAATAAGAGGGAAACTTAAACACAGAGACAATGGGAAAAGTGCCCCATGAAGACAGAGGCAGAGAGTGGAGTGATGGTGTTTCCGATGCCAGCCAAGGCATACCAAGGATTGCCAGAAACCACAGGAAGCTAGGAAGAGGCAAGGAAGAATTCTCCCTAGAGCCTTCAGTGAGAACACGGCCCTGCCAACACTTTGATTTGAGACTTCTAGCCTCCAGAACCCTGAGAGAATAAATCTCTGTCCTTTAAGCCACCTAGTTTATTATACTTTTGTTATGGCAGCTGTAGAAAACCACCACGACCTATCTTGTTTTGTAGGTTTCTTAGAATCGTGTAAACATCTTATTTAATTATAAAATGAAAAATTTTAAATCCCTAAATATCAAAATAAAAATAAAGGAATTAACTATCAAGCTGGAAGAAGATTTCAAAAGGCTTTAAGATATAGTAATTCTACTGTACATCCCCAATGGAATATATTCTAAAGTCAAAAAGAAATACAAGGAAGTCTTAAAATGTTTTCAATCATCTTACTTTGAATAATACCTTTGGTACTTTTATTCCACAAAAATAAGGAGTATGAAACCAAGATTCTTGGGCTAACGGTAAAGATACAAATTTAAAACAAAGTAAGGAAAAACCATCTAATCCTAAATTTGAATTTTAAAATATGAATATAAATAAATAATTTAAAAATTGTTTCTTAATTCTGTTTACTAAAAAGGCTTAGACACAATGGCCAATCTAGTATCAAATACAGTTGACTGTAGAACAACACAGGTTTGAACTATGCAGCTTCACGTACACACTGACCTTTTTCGATAAATAGAGTATGGGACTGTAAATTTATTTTCTCTTCCTTATGACTTTCTTAATAACATTTTCTTTTCTCTGGCTTACTTTGTTGAAAGAATACAGTATATAATACATGTAACATACAAAATACATGTTAATCGACTGTTTATGGTATTGGTAAGGCTTTCAGTCAACAGTAGGCTATTAATAGTTAAAACTGGGAGGAGTGAAAAGTTATATGTGGATTTTGGACTGCACGGGGGTCAGCACCTGTAACCCCTTGTTGTTCTAAGGGCCAGCTGTAGTAGCAATAAACATCTCTAGCACCAAATCTGTGGTCTCTAAATACCATTTGCCACTGAAAGCAATTAGGGCTCCCTGGATGATTCCAGGTCTGGAAAGGAAATGTCTTAATGGTACCAGAGAGTAAGAAAACTACAGAATACTAATGAATACTAATGAATAATAATGTGTCCGAGGGGAGCAGAGTCAACTGTAAGGGCTCTCACCAGCTAAGACAGGTAAGTTCACAAAACATGCTAAAATCCATCAGATCATAATGATATACTCCAAAAGAAGGAATTCCATTGGTTACCAAAAGAAAATGCTAGCAAACCAACTCATTTTTCTAGAAAGTGGTAATTAAAAAGAAAAAAAATCAAGCATTCACCTGTCTTACCTGTAGGAAGTGTAAGAAGATCATAGAAACCAAATAAATATTATGGGAAAATTCTTCTTTATAGAAGAATTACAGTTAACAAATACAGGGGAAAAATAATACAATAGATAAATCACCATTTGGTAATCTTAATGAACTAACTGATCTAGGCTGATGGCTAGGCTATAATGGAAGGACCAACATGATAATACCTAAAGCTACCGATCAATCTTGACACTGCAGAAAGTGAGACAACCAGATACGGTGCGCCTCTTTGTACGGTACAATAAATGCACACCACTTATGAAATATTCCTGCCAAAAAAAAAATTAAGCCTTCAGCTATCGAGTCTCTTATCTATCCATTTTCAGGAAACTTCAGGACAGGGGAATATAGTCAATAACATGAATTTACCAGGGGTACTTCTATAAGACAAATAACCTGGATTCTTCAATAACTAAACAGCAAAACAATAAAAATGGGAAGTGGAATTTATAGATTAAAAGACTTAAGAGACACATCAACTAGATGCAATGTACAGACATGGTTTGAATCCGGATTCAAGCCTACCAACACACAAACTGTAAAAAGAAAACAAAAAGCCAATTGGTCATTTAAATACTGATTGATACTTACTGATATTAAGTGATCGCTGTTCATTGTTTTCAAGTGTGCCAAGAGTACTGTGGGTAACAAAAAATTCCTTTCTTTTGAGGTACATACAAAAGTTTTTACCGATGAAATGATATAATGTCTGAGCTTTCCTATGTGTGTAGGTGTATACAAAGGAAAAATGGCCGTGTCACCGGTTGTTGAAACTGAGGGATGGGCAAGGAGAGGTGTCTACTCTTTCTATTTCAGAACATCTTTGAAAAATTCCATGAAAGAAAGCTTAAAGATTTTAGATCCCGAAAATATCACATAAAAACTAACCATTTCAGTGCGAAAAGCCATCTCCCTTTCCAATGTTGAGAGGTGAGAAAAGTGACGATCATTTTCAAAGAGATGTGTTATATGGCTCCTGCAAAAACAAAAGGGTAACCAGCCAAGTGTTGACGCTTACACTAAGTACTATTTTTAAAAGAAACTCTAAAAGCAAAAACAAAGGTATCTAGCAACTTGCACATAATTTTGTAATAAAATTCAAATACAATGGTATCTATATCTATTTTTCCACTCCGTATAACATTTCTACTAAAATTTCTAATAGAAAACACATTCAAATTAGATTTTAAAATTAGAACGAACCAGAATAACAATATTTTAAGTGAAGTACAATAAAATTATAAATTGAACTATAAATGTCATTGGGTTACCATTTCAGAAATGTCTGATTAATGAAATTCATATTTCACGCTATCCAGAAGATTAAAAAAATTAATATTCCTCTCAACGTGAATACTATATTAACATTAAGTGAAATAGAGTCTCAAATATAACCTCTTTAATAATGGATCTCTTTTTTCATTAAAAAATTACATTATTCTGACCTTGATTTATCAATTAAACTACTTTTTCAGACTATTGTGTTGCATGTAGTAATATCCATTCATCCTTATCATACTGAAATTATTTCTTTATATATACAGGAAATAGCTTTGGTGAGCTGTAAACATCTGCATAAAATATACCAGAGGAAAAAAACAATCTTACCAGTGCAACACTGCTGCAAAGGCAGCTGAAAAAAAAAAAGAAAGAAAGAAACTTAAATTACTATGTTAGCGTAAAGAAATGTTTTCACTTTATAGAAAAGCATTATAAAGATAAGCATTTGGGATGTGTAATGTTGGACTCTTAGCAATTGGGGAAAAAAGAGTGACTCTTTGAAAGAGACCCCAGGGCTATGCTTAAAATCCAACAGCCTGGATTATAAAAGAATTAGGCATATCTCTACAAATTTCATTCATTCATTCATTCAACAAAATGGGGGCCTATTATTTGCCAAAAGCTATACAAGGAACCCTCAGAGGGAAACTTCCACAAACAGAACTGCCAGAGGGACAGAACCAGCAGTGAGAGGTAACTCTGGAATAAAGAAATATGGCGACCTCATGGCGCAGGACTGGGGATGAATGAAATGAGTCCGCCACTTCTTAAATATCGTTGCAATATCTGCATTTTTATGATAAATTTTACTATTTTTTAAAACAAATTTAAAATGAAATAAGTAAAGACAGAAGGAAGAGGTGGAGGGCTTGTTGATGCAAAACAAGCAAACATTTTAGAATCTCTAAAAATAAGAAAGAGTTTTACTGGAGGCCAAGTTAGGACAGCTGCCCAGGAAACATGCTCTTCACAGGGAAGAAAGTACTTTGGAGAATAAACAGTTTTTACAGGGTTATATACTTTTTTACATCTTGTAAAAGCTCAAAAGATTATAGATTAGCATACAGGCAGGCAACCCAAGTTTTAATGTCAAGGAATGCAGGGAGAAGAAGCATTGATCAATATCTTAAAGACAAGATGGTTTTCCTTTAGGCTACTCATTTACAAAGCAGGTGTATAATGTATGCATGGCAGGCCATAAATCAGGCTTTTGGTTTAAACCAAGTTTATGTACAGTCATGCTGACTTAGAAAGAAATCTAAAATGACTTCCCTTATATCTCAGGCCTTTAGAGTTTTTTTCTTTCGTCAGGGTAAAAGGAAGAAAGAAAAGGTAAGGAAGAGAAAACAAGCTAATAATAAAATCAGTCTCATAGGAGAATCAATAGTTGCTTTATGCCCAAGTACAAAGAATATATTAAGATGAATCCAGAAAATACCAATTTTCTTAAGCCACAAGATTCATCTTATTGCAGGCTTCTGACTAAATAACTAATAAGGAACTGAACTATGAAAATGCTCTTAGAAATGAAAACCAATCTAGATCTTATTGTCTTATTCTTAAAGAAGTATTTATATTTTTAAAAAATAAAAAATTTTTACCTAGGAGATATTAATGGTTATACAAGACAAAAGTTACTCTTTCTAGATCGCTACAACTGCAAATATTTAACTAGGTTTGTCATTTGACATTTGCTTTTATGTGGTACTTTGACCTTTCAAAATTTTGATTTTTTCTTGTTGACAAATCTACTATCCATTTCCTTTTTGGTTTCTGCCTTTAAAGACTTCACTCTGCAATAATGAAGTTTGGGCTTTATTTTCTCAATAATCTTTCCTGTTCTGAATAAATGATTCTTCTCTCACAGACTGTAAATGCCATCTTTATCATACAGAACACCTGACACACATACTTTGGTAATCCCTTTCAGATTATAATTGGGATTTCATCATAAATTAATTTAGAAAGAATCCACATGTTAATGATATAAATCCATACGTTTATACCCATAAACATGGTATATACCTTCAATTACTCAACTTCTTTTTCAATTGCCTTGAAACAAAAATCCTATCAGTAGAATTAATATAATTACAGTTAATTCATATTTCTTAAGTCTTTCTTGTAAGCTTAACATTTTTTCTACTAAGATCCATGAAATCTTTTATTATACTTTATTAGATACTGTTAATGTATTTATTTTTGAAGTGTATTTATTTTGCAATGTATTTATTTTTTACTCCTTTACTAAACTATTATTAACTCGTATAGTTTTTTGGTTTATCATCTTCAATCCTCTATTTTGCATATTGTTTAAAAATGATAATTTTGCTCCTATTTTATAATTTTGCTGTTAGTTTCTTCTTCTCATTTGACAATAAAAATAAACCTCTAGAATAATACTAAGTAATTCTTGTAAAAGAGGGCACCTAGTCTTCTACTGACTTCAATGGCAATGCATTTCACATATGCTTTAAATTAGCCTTTAACCTTCACAATTCTAGAGTGATAAATAGGATTTTTCAAGGCCATCACCTCTGTACTTCCTCAGAATACCACAATTCCTCAGACGAACAAAGGTACCAAGTGGCCTTTGGTGCGTCTCTTTAATACAATCGCTAAAGCACTAAACAATTCTTAGAGTTCTGGGCATTTGAACAGAGCTCTTTCTTAGCCTCCAGGGTCAAATCATAATCTGCCCAGTATTTTTAATTCCTTTGCTCATTTCAATTTAGTAGTAATAATAATGAAGCAGCTAACATTTGCATTCTTATTATATGCCAGATACTTTTGAAGTGCTTTACCAGAACTAACTTGAGTAACTTGCGCAAGGAAACATAGTGAGTAGACAGAGAAAGGGAAGCTGAGCACAGGAACTCTTCCAAGAAAGCCATACACTGCATGGCCTCTAGAAGAGGATGGGGGGAGGGGGTGGTAAGACAAAAGCCAGGCTTTCCCTTACCCTAAAGTGTCTTATTCCCCTCCTTTTTTTTTTTTCTTAAGATAAAAGGGAGGAAAAGTTGCAATTCATCTATTGACATAAGCAGTATATTTTATAGAAACTACCAATTTTTACATAAAAATGTAGGGTTAATGGGGCGCCGGGGTGGCTCAGTAGGTTAAGCATCCTACTCTTCATTTCGACTCAGGTCATGATCTCAGAGTGGTGAGATGGAGCCCTGTGTGGGGCTCCGTGCTGGGCGTGGAGCCTGCTTACGATTCTCTCTCCCTCTCCCTTTGCCCTTCTCGCCCCCTCCTCCAGCCCCCTCAAAAAGAAAAAAATATATAGTTATGCTTTAATTTATTCAAAATTGAAATACATGTGCATGTGTGTATATCTATATATGTCATTTGAAAATGAAAGCCTCAGAAAAGCAGATACTGCCTATGATTTAAGTATATAGCCAGAAAATGACAAAAACCCCTAAAGGCACCCCTAAAGAGCTTTTCTTGATTTCTTGCCTACAGAAAAGATTATAAACGATTTTCTCTAAATTTAGTCCAGTGATTATCAACCCTGTCTACAGTCTTTTGGGAGTGTCACAAAATTGATAATCCTTTTTTTCCATTTTTCTACATATGCTATTTTTTGTCATTCTAAGGGACTGTGGTAAATATAGTGGGTTTTTTTTCCTTTTAATCAGAACATTAGAAGAAAAAACAAACAAACAAACAAACCCAAACTTTCAAAAATCCAAGCCTATTCTGTAAGAAAAAAGTGTTCAAGGAAAGAAGGTTTGCTCTGTAATCTAATTCAAAAGATTGCAATCCTATGGCTGAGAATTCTGAAAGGCTTTTATGTTTTGCTGGAAGCACCAAAATTACAACACTCTGAGACTAAATTGGACACTCCTTCCACTTCCTGATTAAAGAAATTTTGTACCAGATTATATGTCACATTATATCAATTTTCAGTTTCATGGGATGAACAGCCTCTTTACTGAAAATTGTGCTTCTCCTGTTATTAGAATCTTGTTTAAACAAACTAGAATGTAACTCCCTGAGGGCAGAAACAGTGTTTTACTGAAGTTTAAACTATAGTATTTATCACAAAGCTGAGCACGCAATTGAGCACAGAGCTCAATTCAAATGTTTGCTGAATTAATGGGTACAACCCGATACAATTAAGGAGAAAAATGAAATAATCTAAATCATGTCTCCATAATAAAGTTGAATGTGCTTTGATTGATGGATACACATATACACACTGATATGTATGTAATAGGTCTGTGGGGGTTTTTTTCCAAAAATCGAGTCCCCACTTACTTGGTGGAAATTAGACACCTCCCCCACCCCATCCCCACCCCATCTACAAGCAGCCTGGTGCTAAAATTTCCAGCCCCCAGCACAGCAGCAGGCAGTGGGGTGGAACCAACGCCCCCAGGTAAGATCCCCAAGATCCGCCCCAGCTCAGCTCCCTCTGACACCCCTCCTTCTAGCTGCAGCTCTCTAAGGCCAGTCTTGGCCTTTGTTCTTTTTCTCTGGATGGCCCCACACCGACAAGTCCAGTGCCTTGGGAATGTAAGAAGGGAATGCCCCCTGCCCCCACCCCAGTGCCTGGCCCACAGTGGTCAGCAGCAGGGGGGAGGGCAGGAGGAACAGAAAAGAAATGGGAGAGGGGGCTTTTCCACAGGTTCCACTCAATCCTCTGGGACTCTTAAATCCTATTCCCTCTCCACCCAGCACCCAAACCTTGTCTGCACTCACCTCCTCTCCCAGTTTCCTCCCTTCCCTCAAGTTTCCCCTCCTGAGATGACTCTGAAGTCTTGGGCCCCTTTGTGGACACACCCCCATCCCCATCGGGACTGCTGGAAAGTAGAGAGCCCAGTGATTGGCATTTTTAAGATACCCAGCTCAGTTTCATGCACTCTAGTGCTGGAGACACACTGTCCTTTCATTCTTCCTCCTGCTCAAGGGAGGAGAGCAAAAACTACGAAGCCAAGGTGGGCTGCCTCCCCCTCCGGCCCCCTGTGGTAAGCCACAGGAGGCTCTCCTGTAACGCCAGCCAGCAGCACGTATTCCGGACCAGGAATACATCATCCCATCCGTGCTTCATTTTTCCCTTACATGGGTACTTCGTAACCAGTATTTGACTTGAAATTCAGAGCACCTTCAAACTCTCTCATTTGATTCTCACACAGCCTTGGGGGCACTTACTCCTATTTTACAAATGAAAAACTGGGCCTTCAAGAGGTCATTCCCCCAAAGGCACATAGTTGATAATTGGCAAGAACCACCTGGAGCCAGGTGGTTCTAATTCAAAAATTCCATTTCTTTCCACTGGGACAGAACTGCCTCCTCTCCCATTTGCTGGCATTTGATGACCTCATCTTCCAACAATATTTATATGGAAAACTGTATTCTAAGTCCAAAATGACTTGCAAAATTTAATACAATTTATTCCTAAATTGAGGTTAATCCATACTTAAAGCATTCTAAAGAGTTTTAGCCTTTCTAACCCTCAAGTGACAAATGACATAAAAAGAGGTTAAGGATGCTCCCCGTAAATCTATTGGACAAGGTTTCCCAGTCAACCCTGACAAGTTCTATACTCAACCCCTTCCTAATATTACTAATCATTACTATCATTTCTTATTGTTCTCAAGGGTCTATTCAGAGTTTAAAAGTTTCTTTCCAGAAGGAAAAGGCACCAGTAAATAGTCTCCTTGTTCCACATCAACAATCCAATCTGGAGAATGAAGTCAGTTTCTAAATGTACAGGTTTAAGCGTCTCATCCCCTTGTTTGAAAAGTTCCACGACTTTCCACGGCTCAAACCATGGAGCCCACACTGGTCTGTTTTTCCAGTTAATCCCCACCACACACCCTTCCCGCTGGCTGCACTGGACAATAATCCCCTAAAATACCACGTGTTTTACGATGCTACGCCTTTGCTTCTGCGTGCCTGTAAACTCCTATTTCATCCTTCAAAGTCACAGGCATTCAAATTCGGCACTTTGTGAAGCTTATCCTGCCGCCCTTGCTAAAATACCTTTATTACAGCACCTGAAGAGCTAGGCATGCACATGACGGCTTCCTCTGCTAGAATGCGAAGGCCTTGAGGCTGAGCTTGTGTTTAATTCATCTTAATATCTACACCTCTTAGCATTATGCCTGGCACCTCACTGGGTTGAACTGTTAAATGATGACCACCATGTAAGAGAAACTATAGAATGTACTCAACTAAGTAAAAACCTTCATACCTAAAGATAGTATCGAAGCATTCCAAACTGCTCAAAGGGTTCCCGTGACATGAAGGTATATATATTACAATAAAATTAATATTGGAAGAAATCATATTTTCAGTCTATAGTACCTAGAATGAAACAGAGGCCAGTTTCTGTGTAGTGAAGTTACAAAGTGAAAAGACATTCTGTAGGACCCAGGTTAAGAAAGAGAAAACAGTCATGTATACCACAAGCTCAGCTCCTGTCTTCTTTCCAGCACCTAGATTTGTAAGTGTTCTAAAGTCAACAAGTATCTAAATGCCTACTAGCTGCATAACACATTTTCCTAGAAACCAACAACATTAAAGAAATATTAACCAACATCAAAAGTAAAACCTTTGAGAGATAAGATTCAGATACATAAAATAATGGCACTCAAACAAAGGGCACAAAGTCTACGAACTGTAAAAAATTTGAAAAGGCAGATCAGTAATGACCTTCTCAAGGCAGGGTCTATTAAAGTGGGATGGGAGGGAGGACGGCTCAAGACATGATTACCATTTACGGTGGGTAGCCAGAAAAGACAGCTACAGTAAAGCTGTATGTGGCCTGGGCTCCAACATGAAAAAAAATTCCCATTATTAATACACAGTACAGAATATAAATAATGGCAATAACAAGGCAACATGTATTGAGGGCCTACTCATTATATATACAGTGTGCCGGGCTCTCAGAACTCCCTGAACACCAGGAAACAAGTTTAACAAATCTTCTCAACCAGTGGGGCCTGGAATGCTAAGAATGAGAGCACGAGAGTCCCCGGGGCCAGTAACCTCCAGGCTTTGAAGACACCACTTACCCACTCCATGCCAGAATAGAAAATATTCTCATTTTCTATGTGTGCCATGTTGTGAAAAAAGTGGGGAAGCACTAAGCCACTCAAAAAAGAACCAAAGCAAGTTTCAGAGAATACAGCATAATGCAGTAATACAGAGTCATAGTGGTCTAAACCCTGGGGTTGCATCCGAATCATCAGTGGCACTAAAGAAAACTAGAGATACTTGAGTATTAATCCAGAGCCCCTAAATCAGAAACTCCAGGGATTTTTTTTTAAAGGCTTTATTTACTTATCTGAGAGAGAGAGGGCACAAGCAGGAGGAGGGGCAGAGGGAGAGGGAGAAACAGACTCACCACTGAGCAGGGAGCCCAATGTGGGGGCCTGATCCCAAGACCCGGGGATCATGACCTGAGCAAAAGGCACACAATTAACTGACTGAGCCACCCTGGTGCCCCAGGATTTTTTTTTAATTCACAAGTGATTCTGATGTACAGTCAAGGTTAATTATCATTGGTACAAAAATGACTCGAACAAAATGTAGGTGGTAGTTCACAAAATTGAATGTGAGATTGGCTCTTCGTGTTCCAGGTGTCCTCCAGCAGTGATTGCATCACCCGAGAGCTTGTTAGAAATGCAGACTCTCGGGGCCCATCCCAGAAGCCTGACTCCAAATATACATCTTAACAAGGGCCCTCAGATGATATATAAACACTTTTAAGGACAATGTGTCAACATCGACAGCACCGTGGAATCACCTCAGAGCTTTGAACTTTGCTAGGTCCGGCACGGGGGTGATTCTAATGTTCTCCACGAGGGTTACTTAATCTAGGAGAAGCATATTAAGACTGCATTTGTGGGCCCCCACTCTCAAAGACCCCAATTCTTTCACCTGGGGCTTGGAAATCTACACTTACAGCAACTTTTATTAGGAAAAGGCAAATATTAGTTCAAAAGATACTCTGAAGGAGAAATTGTCAAAATCCTGACAGCAGAAAACAATGATTAAGAAAGGGAAAAAATTAAAAATAAAAATCAAGTCCTTTTTTACTTCCCCTGGCAAGAAAGTCACTCTTAAAAAGAAATAGTCCCTGGATTTTTTGACTTATAAGTTATTTAGCCTCTCAGAGCCTTATTTCTACCAAAGTGAATAAGCAGTTTTTACTCGGTTTTCTCTATTCCTTGCAATTAATGACCTTGTACAGCCACGACAATTACTACTAATACTTCGGACTTCACACTCTCCAACATGCCTGCCTGGTTATTTTCTGTTTCCATTTTGATCTTCCTGCTCCCCAAACTAAAAGTCTTTGTAGGTTTGGTTCTTTTAATTTGTTTTCTTTTTTATATGGAGAAAAAAAAGAAAAGCACCCAATTTATTACTAGAAATATTGAGTCCTAAGAACCACGATTGCTTTAGAATTCAGTCATGTATGAAGACACTACTAGTAAGATCTAGAATTCAGGGATCTATGTGATTACAGCTGCAAGGCTGACTTTTAGTTCATTTGAATCTCCTCCATATTTTTGGCATTGAGCAAAATAATACCTCATAACAGGAAAAAATTAAGAAGCTCTCAATAACAATGACAATGTCTAATATCTGTTTATCAGTTGTAGTTTACAAAACACTTTCACATATTAAGCAAAAGATCCAGGAGTCCTTATGAGTCAAATATGACTCTTATTTTCCTAGAAGGTATAACGTCACATGATTGGGACGCACCAATACCTGGAAGAAAGCCTGGATTCTGTGACTCTGGCCACTGATGTCCTTTGGACTAGAAGCTCAGGCATGAAAATGTTAATAAGCACATTTAACCGAAAGACTGCATTCACATATGGAAGGAAATTCTTTAGAAAAAATTTAAAAATCAAGGGCAAGGTCTTATTTTAAAATGAATATATGAAAACAGAGCATAGAAAATATATAACACTACCCTCAAAAAGAATATAATTAGGCTTCTAAACAGAGAAATATACAAAGTAAATTTTCACATTTTTAACCATTTATGCATATATAAATATTAAAGTAGGGAATACTTAATGGAACGATTACCCAGCAGATGGATTTTTAAAGCAATAAATTATAACTTCCTTTAAAATCTTATCCTCACATAATGTGAACACAAATATTTCTAAATCAAACAGTTACCTACATTAGTAATTTTCATAAAGTAACTTTCTCCTTATTGAAAAAAGGCATTTCAGTGTTCTAAGTACAAGTAGCTAGATAAATATAGGCCCAAAAGAATATGCTAGCCCATTAAATGCTTCTGAGCAATCATAGCAAAACTGAAAAACTTTAGTGAACCTAATGGAAAAAGTACAGAAGCTGCATCTCTTCTTTAGAGGGGAAAAAAAGATCCACACATATACAATATAAACCCAGGCTATCAGGCAAGAGATTTCAACAAGTTCATTAATCAATAAACCATTCCAATTTTCCGGTTATGGATTCCCCCACAAATTGCACACTGCCCTTGGATGTCACAGTTTGCCCTACTCTTTAATGGTTAAGAAAACCAAGATACTGCTTATTACTATTTTACTCTGTTTTTATACTAATACCAACCAACCAACCAATCAAAAATAATTCAGAACCTAGTTGTTTTCAAGAAATACTTAAGAAAAACAAAATGGAGACTGACAGGTGGACCTTAAGGATGTAACAGAGTGAGTCCCCCAATTAATCAGAAGCCAGCAAAGTAGTGCTCTTGCCAAGAGATTTATCAGGTCTTCGAATATAGGAGGTCATTTTCCCATTAATGTGTCTTTTTTAAAAAAAGATTTATTTATTTATTTATTTATTTATTTATTTATTTGAGAGAACTGGGAGGGCTGGGAGCACCTGGGCAGAGAAAGTCCTAAGGAGACAAGGTGATGAGCATGGAGCCCGAGGCAGGGCTCCACCTCACGACCCTGAGCTCTCCAGCTAAAACCAGGAGTGAAAAACCAACCAACAGTGCCCCCCGGGCGCCCCCCATTAATGTATCTTTGACGGTTTTTTGACAGTTGCCTAAAACTAGAGATCTGAAACCTACAATCTGACAGATAACAAGCCAAGAGACCTTAACTTCCATCTCAAACTTCCCCCTGTGAACTAACTAATGATGTCAGGCCATTTACCTGGCCTACTTTACTTTCTTCACATGTAAAATTCCAGTAACTAACCTTTCAGCACTAGATTTTTTACGATATTTCCATGGAGATCAAAGATGACAAAAGAATGAGAAATAAGGTCTTATTTAAGAAAAAAAAAAACTTTTAAATGTAGTGGAAAACAGTGGCACTGTGCTAGTTACATAAGTACTTTATGATTATTATTAAAATGTGGAGAAAAGATTCTGAAGTTTGACAATTGAAGCACTGAAAAGCTGCATTACAAAAAGCAGTGATTATTGTTAGGAAGTAATAGACAAATCCAGTGCAGAGCAATAGCACTTTCGGAAAATTTGAGTTGAGGTCTATAAAAATATGACTAAAGCCTCACTCTTCTCAATATAACAATCTTCCCAAGTTAAAAATTTGTTAAGATGGCAATTTTTCAAGAGGAATTGGCCAAGTAATTTATAAACTCTGTTTAAGATACAGTTGGGTACTACTGTAAACTAGAAGAAAAACTCACCCCATCCTTGGTCAGTACAATCAGTCACAACAGAACTTCTGTGAGTGATCTTGGTGACTAGGTTATTATGTTAACATTTGCTGCTAGAAGTTAAAATTACAAAATGCTGCCCAAGCACTGTTCATGTGTAGTGACAGACCTGAAAAACACAGCTGACAATTGGTTACTTTGGAAAGGAAGTCAAACACAAAGGAATAAGCCAGACAAACGTGAAGATATGTGAGCTGTTCATTTAAATGTATTCGGGGGGGGGGGGAATAACAATGCTGAGAAAATAAATAGTATTGAAGGAAAAAAAAAGTTACAATAGCTGTAGATTTATGTACTCTAAAAATCAATTCTTCCACTTTTAAATTTATTCCTATTCAATGATTCTTGAATTACGAAAGATCATCCACGAAGAACTGATCTTTCCTATGAAATGAGACTGCTTTTTATGGAATTAAACAGCAGCATAAAGGTCTTGACCTAGAAATAGATGTAATTTTTACCAACTTTGATGACTAATACTTATTAGAATGGTAACTAAAGAAAACTAGCAAACTCTTCCTGGAAGAGTGATGTTCCAAAGGTTTGGGTAAAGTACAATCTGATGGCAAAAGATAAACTAGCAAAGCAAGAATTTAGGACTAAAGATTTAAATTATAAAGCCTAGAGCTACCCCGCTTAGAAACATGCACACAGACTTACAGTCTCTGTGATAATGTAAATCTCATTAACATAAACTTCAAGAAACATTAATACAGCCTAACAGGCTAAGTGTATAAAACTTATAAAAATAGCTATAGTTCAAATTTTAGCAACATCCAAATATGCCTGTGTATAATAAAGTTTCATCTGCTTTCAGTACTGATGCCATATTATAGGTCAAAAGTCAATCACAAATTGGTAATATATCTTTATATTTACACAATCTAAACTCATCACATTTGTTATTTGAGCACACATGAATATAACATATTCAGAACCCTTCTAATTGTTTATTTTAATAATTAAAAATGTTTAAGTGATTATAAATGTCCTTTAGAGTTAACCAGAAGTCTATTTTAGAAAGAAAAAAAAAATGGTTTTGAACATTGAAGAAACTCTTTAAATCCCAAATTCCCACTTCATTCACTGGCTTTCCAGGGACCTGTGCTGGCCCAACATCTGCATAGTAATACACCCTCAGGGCTAATGGTCAGTTGTATCTAAGTTTGTTTGAAAGCCATCCCACTAAGCCAGTGGTCCCTGTGCCTTCACAGTTCCTCAGCTTTTCTTGTCCTTTATGCTACCGCTAATATGCCCTCTTTCCACTTCTTATTCCCATATCTCTATGCATGATCCTTCTTTTCTTCATTTCCCCTAAAGAAAGAAACAAGAAAGCTAACACTTATTGAGCACTAAATGTCGGCGGTCTCTCTGAACTGAGTCCTGGGGCTTCATTTCTTCTAGTACTCACCCTAGCGAAGATGAAATATAGCATAGCAGTTAAGAGCACGAACTCTGAAGCCACATTGCCTGGGTTTAAATCCTGAGCCTTCCACATTCTAGGGATGACCTTGAGCAAGTTATTTAACATCAATGTGCCTCAGATCCTCTAGCTGATAAAACGGGTACGACGCTTACAAGGTCATGGTCAGGACTGAGTTAGCAGTGAAATGAGTTTAAGATAAATGAGTAACTCCAAAGCACTTAGAACTACGCCTGGCACAAAGTAAATCCAGTATCAGTAAAAGATGCTATTCTCAATTCCCATTAGTTTTATACCCCCCATTTGCTGTTGATGCCCTATTTTGTTTCCATCCTGACATCTTATGTCTCACAGCCCACTTGACAGTTCCACTTGGACATCTCACAAATGTCTCAAAGGTACCATGGCCCGGATACAATTCTCGATCTTTCCTCTCAAACCTATGCCCTCACCCATGCCTCTAGTCTTCACGATCTCAGTGAATGCCACCTTGTTTTCCCAGTTACAGCAGCCAAAACATAGAAATTATTCATAGCTCTTCCCTTTCCCTCAGTACAAGTCCAATTCACCAGCAAATCCTACCACTTCTCTCTCCAAAGCAGATCTCAAATCTACCCCCCTCATCACAGCCAACGACTCTCTTACTAGATCCGTGCCAGAGCCTCCTCCCTGGTTTCTCTCTGCTCTGCCCTTGTACTCCACAACCCATTTTCCCAAGAGTAGATTTCTCAAAATAAAAATTAAATCACGTTACACTCCTGTTCAACACTCCTCAGTGGCTTCCCATCGTACTAGGAATAAACCCCAGCTCCTTAAGGAGATCTGGGTTGTGCCCCTGTCATGCTGGACACACTAAGCTATGGCCTACGTCAGCATCCGCTGTGTGCCATGTCCACACCGCCCCTTCTCTTCCTCTGGACAGTGTGCACCTTCTCTGCCTTTAGGGCTCACTTCTAAGGCTACCTCCCCAAAGACTTTTCCGGTTCTAAAGCGGGTATCTCCAGTTTTTTCTATCTCGGCCACGTTTTTGTTTCCCCCACCGGACTTACTGTAATGTACTATTATTTTTATTTGTCCCTGACCCTTTTAGAATGGAGTTCCATGGACACAGAGGCTCCAGCTGTCTTTTCCTCCATCTTAACCCCCCAAAACTGGCATCAGGCATAGTAGGCATTCAGTAATTGGTGAACATGAATAAAGCTGCTGTTACATACATTGCTTATTCTTTACCATAACCATGTGGGGCATTTATCTCCCCATTTTAAAGATGAGGCAGTCAAGAGTCAGAAATATTAAGGGATCTATAGCTCTTGAGTGTAGAAACAAGATTCAAATGCAGGTCAGTACTGAGATGGCTGTGCTGCTTCAAACACACCACACTGCCTCCTCCCCAGCCCTATTGCCGACACCTAGCCTCAGCCCTCTGCCTCCACCCACTTTCCTACCCCTTCTGCCCCTAAGAAGTCATATATGTTTCCCATTATATGGGCTTTCACACTCCCATAAGTTGTGGCTAACAAAAGCAGTGGTCCTAAATGTGGCATTTTTGCTTCCCAAAGGATATTTACCAATACATGGAGACACTTTGGTTGTCACAACTGGGGAGGTGCTACTGGCATCTAATAGGCAGAGGCCAGTGATGCCGCTAACCATCTCATAATGCACAGGACAGCCCCCCCCACCAAAGAATCATTCAACCCAAAATGTCATCATGCTGCATTTGAGAAGCCTTGCCAATAAAGAACCCGCTTACAGTAGGGTGAATTTGCCATTGACCTTAGCAACCAGACACGTAACATAAACAAGTCAAGTAGGACAGATGCAAGGGAAAAAAACAATAGTTTTCATTATCTCTCTCTTCCATATTCAGGTTACAATTTTATTATGTTTTGTAAATGACGTCTTACCTTGCAGTCTTTCACCACAGGCATGCTTTATTTGCATGTTTAACACGTATATTCTTCACTTCCACAAAGGAAAGGACTCCTTCCATTTCTCCTTAAACACAGAGCCCTCTCCAGCTACCCTTTTTACTTCCTTCTTTTGACAACTGACATGGGTATAAGAAACTCTCATTAAAATAACAGCCATATCAGATGATGAATGGCAACTCACAGCCCCAGTCTTGGGAAAACAATAGAGACTAGGAGAACCTTGGGCAAACTGGACTGTCTGTACCCCTGCCTTAAAAGAGGGGAGGGGCGCCTGGGTGGCTCAGTCAGTTAAGCATCTGCCTTTGGCTCAGGTCATGATCCCAGGGTTTTGAGATCGAGTCCTGCACTGGGGTCCTTGTTCAGCAGGGAGCCTGCTTCTCCCCCTGCCTGCTGCTCCTCTTGCTTGTGCTCTCTCTGTCAAATAAATAAAATCCTTTTTAAAACTTTTAAAAATAAATAAATAAACAGATCAATTAAAAAAAAGAGGGGGGGCAAGAAGCACTTAGTACTAGGGGGTCACTGCCATGTAGGAACGTCAGTTCCGTGATGTTATTAGACAGTCTGCTTCTAAGTAGAGGCAGGACATAGGACTTTAAAATTACTGACGCTTCCCTCCACCTCACCCCACCCCAGATTCTGATTTAATTGGTCTGATGTGTGGCCTATCAGGATTTTTTAAAGCTTCCAGATGACTCTAGTCCAGTTTTGCGAAGATTGAGAGCCACAAGTCTAATGCTGGCCTCCCATTTTTACATATACACAAATTGAGGCTCAGAGAAGCTAAATGCTTTTGTTCAGGCCCCCAACTAGTTTAAAACAGGTATAGAATCAGAAAACAGTTCTTCTAAGGCAGTGTTTTCAAACTGTAGGGTATAATATTAGGTCATAAAACTCAAGAGTTAATAAACGGCTTTTATTTTATTTTATTTTATTTTATTTTATTTTATTTAAAGATTTTATTTATTTGACAGACAGAGACAGTGAGAGAGGGAACACAAGCAAGGGGAGTGGGAGAGGGAGAAGCAGGCTTCGCGCTGAGCAGGGAGCCTGATGAGGGGCTCGATCATAGGGCCCTGGGAACTTGACCTGAGCTGAAGGCAGACGCTTAATGGCTGAGCCACCCAGGCGCCCCAATAAATGGCATTTATTTTTAAAAAGACAGAATGGGAAATCAGAGTATACTGTACATTACAGGAGTTAAGTATTGTTACATGACACTTGTTTCAAGTATATGCACATATTTGCTGGTCTCCACTGCATCTCTAAATCCATTCTCCTCCTCCCTTCTCTGCCTATTCCCAGCCCTACAGAATGATTCAGCTGGGTCCCTTGCCAGAGGGGTTCCAGTTGGTCAGCCAGTGAGAGGCATGACGGGAGAGCAGAGGGTGGGAGGAGAGTGTCTGGGGTCCCTCTTCCTGGGAGATCCTACTCCCGTAGCACAGCTCTCCCTGGGTTCAGCTCCTGATGAAGTTCCCCTTCCCCTGAAGGCCCAGAGGTGGTAGCACCTTCTGACTGCTGACAGTCACGGATGTTTCAATGTCTTTTATGGGTTCCTTAAAACTGTTCACTTCTGAAAACAGTCCATTTATTAAATCTGTTTCCTGCCAGGACACTGACATACCTAAATGGAATAACAGACACGTGCATAAATGTACTGGGTTACACTTTCAGAAGTGTGAGCAGGTTTAATGTCAATTGTATTGCTTACTGTGAGTTATGGTCAATAAAGCTGGAGAAAAACAACATCATGGTTTTTCTTTACTATACTGCTACTCACCCTGACTGACGTAGGGCGCTCTTGGATTGACACTTCAAAAAACAAACATTTGAAAAACTGTATGACTGTTACCACTAAATAAGCAGCAAATAATGTCCAAAAATAAGAAAAACATGTGTGTTTGTTAAGTAGATGTTTTTAAACAGTGCTTAACACTGTCCAGCAGCGGAAGGGGCCACCGTGGTAGGTAGTGAGTTCATCAGCGCTTAGCACATATGGAGGAGATGAAAGAAACAGAACCGAGAACCTCTAATCAGTTTCTAACTCTTAACAATGTGTGCTTCCATCAGGGAGATTCAAGTTGTAAAATTTCTTTCCAAACAGAATGAAGCCATTTTTGTGAGAGCAAAATCCCACACCAAAGACCTACACGGTGTCAGCTCAACTCACACTCATTCTGCGAAGGACAAGAAGAGAGGAAATGAGGAGGCTTTCAAAAACGTCTAAACTCTGCTCCTTTTTGCAGGACCCAAGGGTACAGAGCCAGAGGAAGAACCAAACATCCTATGTCTGATCATTCTCCGAATCCCGTAGATGGCCTCTCATAGAAAATCATCCAACCTCCATCCAATGACCAGTGTCCAGAGTACACCCAAAAATGTGAGACAGCCCCTTTACTGTACCTCCTGCCAATGTCCAGAGGGGTAAGGAAAGTGCCACACTGTTCTATTAATACAAACCTGTATTTAGGTATAAGCATTAAATATAATGCTCACCAAATCCAAAGCTTAGCCATCCAATAAAAGAAAAGTAAATGCAATTACAAGAAAATGGCAAGATGATTATCCTGTGGGCGTTACTGTAACTTCCCTGAAAAAGAAGTGGTGCCCTTCCATATTTCACTATGACATGGTTAACATTTATACTAGCCATTCAACAAAAATGCCAACTTCATCGTCACCAGATCGCAAATCAGTATCATGCACATGCTTTTATAATAGCAACTAAAACTTGTTAAAGGCTTTAGACACAAAGTGCCTTCCCATGTATTAGCCACGCCTTTTAGTTCTACTCCTCAGAACATGCCCATGAGGCAAGTAGAGGAGGCGATAATCTCAGGTCATAGAGAAGACGGACTCACAGAGGAAATAATTTGAAACTTAAACCAAACCACCACTCTGAACAGAATTCGGAGCCTGTCTCATCCATTGTACCATGCTGCCTCCCCAAGGTGAACTTATCTAACCTGCACACTGGCAAGGTTTTTCAAGCTCGCTACTGAAAAGAAGAAGAATATACTGAAAATACTGAATTTTTCTTGCCTTGAATCTACAATACATAAAAGTACCCAAATAACAATATCAACCTTTCTGACCCCGTTAAAACACACATACACACACACACACACACACACACACACACACACGGAGATGACTCTGGCTTTTTATGATTGAGTGGCTTCTAGTGGTGGATGTTATGTCAGGGGAAGCTAAACTGCTGTGTGCTATTCCTTCGCCTATACTGGAATCCAAATTCTTTTGGGTCACTAAGGGAATTTGAAAGAATAATTAGGCATAAATCACCAATAGTTAAATAATGCAGTAGCCAAAGCCCATTAATGGTATTATATAGGAAAGGCGGTGTTACAGTATTTTACTGGCTTAGAAAAATTAGGCCCATTATCCAAACTGCTATAACTCGCCTTATCGGAATGTCAATCAGGAAACAAAGGAAACCTGAAGTCGGTCCACAACCTGTGACTGTTTAACTTTATTTTTTTCAGCACATCGCTGCACATCATCCATTTGGTGCATGGCAGCGGAAAAGGAGGGGACCCTCCACACCAAACGTTCCCAGGTCAACAGAGAGGATTAGAGCTCCAGTGACCAAAACATAACACAACCTGGAAAGTGACGTGCCGAGAGGAATCACAAAGTGCCACCGGCGGTGTTTGCGGCCAAGAAGAAAAAAGCACGCTAAAATTTAATTATAAGTTTAGCAACTTTCTAGGATAGGGAACGTGCTTCTGCTTTGAGCTCCACGGAATCGCTTCCAACCCAAAGCAAACCATCCTCCGGGCAGGGGCCAAGATAACGGGAAGGCGGCCGGTCCGCGCCAATCAGCAGCGCCCAAGTCTCATTAGCGCAGACCTGTCAGTTCGCCGCCAGGCCGGGCAGCTGTTGATCTCGGGGCCATTTTTTTTTTTTTTTTTTTTAAACAGAGACAGAGAGCGGACGGGAAGGGAGCGAGGAAGACTGAGCAGGGCGGAGGGGGAGGGGAGGAGGAGGTGAGGACGTCCCAGGAAAAGTCGGAGAGGGCTGCAAACTGGCGGGGACCGGGCGGCGGGGCTCGGCGGCGCGGGAAGTGGGAGGGGAGCATAGGGGAGGGGGAGAGGGGCCCGCGCCTCAAAGTTCCGCGTCCCGGCGGCGCCCGCGCTCTGGGGCTGCTCACCTAGCAGGAGCGTGGTCCAGGTCCGGCCGCACCCCGCGCGCCGCAGGCCCAGCGCCCCGCGCAGCCCGGCCACCAGGCGCCCCCCGAGCCCGCCCCCGGCGGACGGCGCGGCGGGCTCGGCGCGGGAGCCTTCCTGCGCGGCGCCCGCGCCCGGGACCGAAAGCGCTCGGGCCCGGGCTCCCCGGCGCCGGCGTCCGGCGCCCCCCTCAGCGGCGACTGAGAGGCGCGGGGCGGCTGGGGCGGCTTGGGGGCCGCCTCCCGGTGCTTGTTCCGCGCCTGCAGGACCATCTTGGCATAGTCGCGCCCGCTCGCTGCGCGCGCCCGGACGGCGGCCGGGGAACGGCGGGCTGGCGGGGCGGCCCGGGCGCCGCTCACTCTCCGGCGGGCGGGCGGAGGGCGGGCCGTTCCCTCCCCGCGGGCCGGGAGGCGGGGAGAGCAGCAAGGCCGGGCGGCGGCTGCTTGCTTTGGCGGTACGGCCGGGAGGCGGCGCCGGACTGGCGCGCCCGCCGCCGTTGCCGCCGCTCCGGTTGTCACGGCGACCGCGGAACGCTGGGGGGCGGGGGCGGGGACACCCCGTGAGCGGCCGCGGCCCCGCCCCCGCCGCCCCTCAGCGCCGGACGCGCGCTCCCGGCCGGCCAGCGCGCACGCGCGGACTTCCGGCGCGGGAGGGGGAAGACCTGGCGGCGGCCCCGCGACCCCCGCCCTGCTCGGGGCCCTTGTGGGGCTCTGCCGGGGCTTGGGTGCAGACCACCTTCCGGGAGCGGCCGCCCCTCCCTCTGGGAGTGGTTGGGAAGAAGGAAGGGCCCTTTCGGGCCGGGGGCCTTCGGCGAAGTTTCGGACCCGATTCAGGGTGCGCGTGGAGCCCCGCGAAGCGCGCGTGGCCCAGGCGGCTCGTCGCGGGGGTGGGCTGGGCCGGGGAGGAGGCGCTCGGGAACGACCGCGGGGGGCGCTGTGCGCGCGCTCTACAGCCGCCGTGGCCCCGCCGCTGGAAGACGAGCGGATAAAAGTCAAGCGGCGGTCTCACTGACTCCACAGTGTGTGGCCTTGAAACTGGGAACGCTGCCCAGTGCAGCTCCCTCCACTGATGCGACCGACGGTGCAGCCCGATTTAAAATGGCAGCAAAGTATCTCAGGGAGAGTGATAAGCGTCGAGGCACAAGTAAGTGTGTGCCTGACGTTACAATCGTAAAGTGAAAACCAGGGTGGGAGCCGAGGTTGAAGGTGGCCACATTGAACTGCCCGAGAAGGAAAGATTATCAACAAGTATGTTCTGTAAGTTTCGCGTGCTTACTCTCGTGACTTAAAGCAGAGAAACTTATTTGCTGATAAAATACAAAACTTAAGTTGAGAACGTATTTTCTGTCACATAGCACGGAATGCTTGAGTAAAGGAAGCCCAGCAAAATCAAGAAAACCAGGCAAAGCCCAGTTATCCCTCCTCCCTCCATTACACCGCACTCCCGAATACTTTGCACAAAGCCCTGCAGGTTCATGGTTAACTGAAAGGTTCCCTACCTTGCGATGTCCACTGGGCTTGTTCCAGAAAGTTGTCCTTAAGTCCCAATTTTGTAAATCAAGTCCCATCGTTTGATTATTTCCATTGTAATTCCAAAGGCTTCACGTGGCTATGGATCCTCACCCTTAAGTTTGTCCACTGAGCGAAGTCTTTATTAGAGAAGTTAATACCGACATTCATTCACTGTTACGCCTTTTTAAGAGACGGAGAATTATTTTGTAAAGGAAAAAAAAAAAACCGTTGCCATGCTAACTGGTAATCCCTCATACTCTATATTTTGTGAATTAGGATTTTCAGCTGTTGTTTTTATTGGAAGAGGGAACAACTATTTTTAGATACTATTTTTCAAAAAATGATTGCAAGTGATATCAGGGAATGCATGAATTCTGAAACAATGTGTCAGGTGGATCCAGTGTTGCCCTCTTTGGTTAATTTTGAATTTATTATCGATTAGATTAAAAGAAAATAATTCAGTGTCTGTTAAAGGTAATACAAATAATTCTTGACTGACTTTTTTAATGATTGGAAAAACACCTGAAGAAGAAGTTCAGTATTTGAACTACTGGATTGCTTGTCTGTCTCCTATACGTGGTGGGCTGGATTCAGGAACCGCCTCCTTTCAACCGGTACCCTTTCGCCAGAGAAAATACGTGTTGAATGAATGAATAAATGAATGCAGGAAATGACATAATCAAGTGATGATTCAAAGCCCTGTGTTCTGTAGTGCACTTGAAAGTCACTTGTTCTAGCTCTCTTCTTACAGTCTCAAATTTCTAGAGGACAGTCTTTTCTATTCAATTTCATATTGTCCTGCAGAACCTAAACCAGAGCCTGGCTTTGGAAGTTTGTGGAATTGAATTGAAAGAGGGACACTTATATTTAAGACACACCCAGTGGGTTTTGATCAACTCCACCACTGCTGATGAGACCTCTTCTTTGCTTGGAGACCAAATAGAGAATCCCAGAGAGGGGCAGTGTGGGATATTGATCAAAAGACATGGTGATTTTAGGCCGAAGTTCCAGCCTTCGCTCTGACATGTGCGAACCCTGTGACCTTGGCCAATTTCCTCATCCCTAAAATGGGGGTAATAAAAACATCTATCCTACAGGTTTGTAAAAATTAAATTAGACAATATCTGTAAAGTATCTAACAATTACTTCCAACAGAATAATTGCTCAATAAATGTTCAAAGCAATGGATGGTAGGTAAGGGAGATGGTAAGTCCTCTGTCCTCCCAGAGGCAGAGGCTGACAGTCTCCGATGGGTATGAGGATGCAGGGGAGTAGAGCACAGAAAAGCAAGGACAGCTGTGTGCTCTTTGGACCAGTCCTACACTGGGTGTAATTCAAGCTTATTAGCTATCTGAGCAGTTGACCTCCCCTGAAGTTCCTGCTTCCCACACATGCTGTACAAATGATCCCTGTTGCTGGGTAATTAAACCCGGATAAAACAGTAGGCATCTCTGCTCTTGCCCCTCTTCCCTCCATCCTCCCCCCCAAAAAAAGTATATTTCACACAGGGTGGGTGGTAGAGCAGAAACTAGAACAGTCATGGAAGGTTACACGCCAGATTTCATTTTGCATTTATCACTGTGGGATCCGCAAGAGCCAGGAATGCAATGTATTCATATCTGTATCCTTAGGCCAGTGCCTGCCACATAGTGGTGGATGCTTAAAAAAAAAAAAAAGACAAACTGAAAGTTGCATTTTAAAAACTATGTTGTGCACAGATGATCCTATGAATCAATTCAAGATTATAATGAATATGGATTAAGCAATATAGTTAGTGGCCACCTTTAATGTGCTTTTCTTTTTAAGAGTTACAGATGCAGCAGGAAGGTACTTCCTTATGTGACATTATAGAAATACGGAGCCAAGGCTGACAGATTGCAAACATAGAAACCCAACAGAGCAGCCACGCAGGAAGAATCCCTGGTCTGGTCCCCAGGATGGAAACCCAACCATTTTCTCACTAAAAGCTACACTTTGGGCATTTGAAATAAAAACTTTTACATAAAAAATAATCTATAAAGACTTTGGGGATGGGGAAAGGGGGAATTAAAAAGGGGAAATGAGCATAAAATAAAGAGGGAGAGCATAAAATAGAGGAAGACAAGTAAATGCTCCAAAATAAAGCTTAACGATATTAAAGTAAGCAACCAGGGAAACGTTGTTAAATGAGCAACGAAAAGCAGAATTTGGTCAAGGGAAGACTGTGCTGGGCACCAGTGTCCTTATTTCTCTACATTGGCATTTTAAAGGCCCTTTAAAACTTTCAGGTTTCCCCCATTTCCTCCCACTCGCTCTCCCGCTCACAGAGTGAAGCCAAAGGAGAATCTTGACTGTGGCCTCTATTTTCATTTCCTTGGACTAGGTCACTTGATTTGAGAAGTGACTTGGGGCAAGTTCTAGATTTCTCTGCAGTAGCCCATATCAAGGGAAGAACCTGCAAAATCCCAGCACACTTCCCAGAAGCCTAAAATGGGTGGGTGCAACAAAGTCTATCTGTGTAACATTCAACTTTCAGCAAAGCTCCAGCATTAACTTGTCACTGTGTTATAATGTATTCCTTTAGTCTCTGGCGAGAACAAATGTAAATTGCTACTTTATTGCTTTTCAAATTTTATCTTCCCTCTTTCGGGTAGCTGACCTTGTAATTTAAACCGTTCATGCTCAAATGGAGTGTTCCTGAGAAACTCAGGGAGAGCATTATTAGTCCTAGTTACAGTGCATCCTCCAGAACCACTCCAGTGTAGAGGTGCATGTTTCTCGAAACTGTAGTTCCTGTTACTGAGGGCTTGCTATGTCCTCAGTGCCTTAGTAGACATTAGAGACATTAAAAATTCATACACTAAGTCTCCAACCCCAAAGGGCTTACGGTTTAGTCAGAGAGGCAGGGTAAGCTAGAACGAAATCTCGTGTAGGAAAACACACGATCCAGAGTGTAAGTACTGAAAGAGCTCCAAAGAGAAGAGACCATGGCTGGCGTGACTGAGGCGTTTGCAGGGAGGAGGTGAAACTGGGGCTAGGCCTTGTTGGAGCACTAGGTTTTGTTTGAACAGAAGGAAACATGGAGAAGGCATTACAGACGGGGAATAGCACAGTTCTAAAACCCTGTGTGACTGGTCTGCTATAGAGTAGGTGCTAATAGGAACATCTTAAATCCTTTTCACAATGAGGAAGGGAAGAAACCGCAATGTAAGTTTCAGGAATAAATAAACAGATCAAAGAGTGAATAAATGAAGTCATGATTGGAGCATGACATGCCCAGAGCGCCCCAACATGGCTCCTGGCTCTTAAAGTCCCACAGATCTATCTAGACCTGAGCAGACTCCTCCCAGAAGGATGCTGAGCGACCCTCACACCCAGGGGGCCTTAGAAATACTGAGAGCCAATGAGTATCCCCCCAGGCTTTGATCTGGGCCAGGACTTGCTTGCGTCTGGCAGGCTTCTGCTGACTCCTGGCCAGAAGACTGAGCCTCTCCCCCTGCCCCCAGCCACAGATCAGGTGGGGGACTGACTGACCTAGACATTGTATGGTCTCCTGTCTCCATGCTCCGGGAAGCACCCGGATGATCGCACAATTTTGCCGCTCACTCCTAAACTGTTGCCTCTACAAACCTTACCCTGTATTCCCTGAGGCCACCAGTCCCTGATACACTCTGTTCTTCTCGGTAGTCTCCACCTCTCGGCTCTTTCCATAGGCCCCTTCTCCTGCGACAGGTCCATTCCCTGACGAGGCCACTCCTTCTCTCCCCGGAGCTCCTTTCTGCCTCCTGGGGAGCACCTCTGAACTCCAAGGCATCTCTACCCTTCATCATTGCTGTCCTCCATGGGCACTTACTCTAGCCCTGGCCCCCATCTTCTCAGTTCCTTCCAATGCTCTGAGGGACTTCCACACCTAACACCCAGCCTCTCAGCTCCCCCACGTCCCCCTCTCTGGTGACCTGCACTCCTACTCCGTGTCATCACCCACTCTTACGGGCTCATCCTGATCCTTGTCATCACCGCAACTGGCTTTGCCTCTACATTTTATAATTCAAACAACCCAACCTCCAATGCCTCTAAGTTCTTGATTATTCCATTTCGAGTGCCAAGGCCTTTCACTGCAGCCTGCAGTAGCTCATATCAAGGGAAGAACCTGCAAACCTTTGCCAAGATCTCCACCTCCCCCACTGCATGGTCCTCCTCTCTCACCAACCTGGCAAAATGTTACTGTCCGACTTCAGACCTGCACCCAGTGCTGCTGAGGAACACTGGAGAAATCCCACAACATGGAAGGCAGTAATCCCCAGGAACTCTTAGTTTCCATCTGTAGCTGGACCGTAAGTGCTGCCAGAAATCCTTCCCTATTCCCCTGGTCCCACTCTCAGAGCAGGTGCAGCACATGTTCTCTAGTGCTATGGAGTGTCCCTACAGAATTCGCGTGTTGGAACCTAGTCCCTAGGGTGGTGGTGTTTGGAGGTGGGATCTTCAGGAGGTGATTAGGTCATGAGGGCGGAGCCCTCGGGGATGGGATTAGTGCCCTTACTAAAGAGACTTAGCAAGCTCCTCCACCCTCTTCCTCCATGTAAGGACACAGCAGAAAGAAGGGTGTCTATGAACCAGGAAAGAGACTCTCACCAGACACCGAATCTGTCAGTGCCTTGATCTTGGACTTCCCAGCTTCCAAACTGGGAGAAATAAACTGTTGTTTATAGGCCAGCCAGTCTCCATCTTGTCATCTGACCACACCCTTCCTTTGGTTTCTCTGACCCACACACTTGGTTTTTGTGTCTCTTTAGCTGTTCTTTTCCAACTCCTTAAAGTCCCCTCTTGTTCACTAAATGTTGATCTCCTCCAGGGTTCAAAAACGAGCTTCTCCCCCTTTTTTACTCTACATACATTCCGAGCGTTCTCACTGCTCTTTTTGATGAATATTTCTGTCTCCAGCCCAGATCCTCTTCCAGCATCTCAGGCCCATATCCACAACTGCAATTCGATATCACTCTCGCATATCTTTTTGGCACCTTAAACCCCCAAATCCAAGCCTGCTTCTTTTCTAGTGTCCTAATCTTGGTAACTGGCACCACAATTCCCTCTATCCCTCTATCCAGGGAGTCATTCTTATTTCTTCTCTCTCACTTCCATCATCCCATCAGTCACAGAATCCTACTGATTTGTCTCATGAATATCTCCCAAATAAATTCCTTTCTTTCCACTTTTATGGCAATGATCCACCATTATTTTCCCCATGGCCTTCAGCACCACTTCCTAACTGGTCATTTTGCATCTTCTTTTGCTGCCCATCAGTCTTCCAGAGAATGCAAGATGCAATTTGATAATGTTTCTCCTTTAAAAAAAAATCATTCAGCCCTCCCAAATTCCTCAACATGACGGACTAGGCCATCGTGATCTGTGCCATACTGTGCTCTCCCGCTGCTGTTTCTTCTCCAGTCTCATCCCTGCCTTGTCCCAGTCGTCTGTGCCCTCCATCCCCTGGACCTGCACATGCGCTCTTCTCTTGAACTGCGCCACTCCTGCCTACCCAGCCCCTAGCAGTTGTCCAGAACAACTGACTCATCCTTCACCCCTCCCTTAGAAATGAGTTCCTACAGGAACTTTCCTTCCCCACCTCTCCCTACCCCCTGGGCTATACATCCAGTAACTTAAACTCTCTTCTGTCATATTACTTACCACACAGTCTCTTTGCCTATTTATTGGTCCAACTCCTCTGTTAGACTGTACGTTTCTTGAAGGAACGCTCTGTAGTAGATTGCTTTGCCCAGGAAGCAGACTCTGAGGTGAAAAGGCACATGTGGGTGGTTTGTTGGGGGGCGCTCTCAAGAATAGAACCTGTAAGGGAGCGAGGGAAGTGCAATTGGGCAGAAGAGGAACCGAGCTGCAGCACAGTTGCAGCGGAGGCCTCAGCCAGCCCATCAGGGAGCTCTGGAGCTGGGATGGCCCTTCCAGATCATCCCAGCTTGCGGCACGGGGCACACAAGCGTTTGACAGCACATCAACCTTGATGCTGGCTGCTTGCGGGGGGGTGGAGGTGGGGAATGGGGAAAGCTGAGCAAGGCAACTCCACGGAGTGTGCACACCCAAGAGCAATTTCCCAGTTCTGAGGAGGGGCTCAGCAGTAAGCCCTCAGCAGCCTACACCCCAGCCCCCCTCCCCTGCAGACCAGGAGGGAGGCTCTGGGTGGCACACCACAGCACCCACGTCCACACCGAAGGGTGTCTCAGGGCCTGACGCACCACAGGCACCTATTCTAGCTTTTGCTTCCATTTTTGAAGACAAACAAACATTTTCCTCAAATTCTTCCTATTATTTAATAACCTGTACATTTGTGAAAGAAGACATTCAGGAGAAACATACAGATTTTGCTCGTAGGAAAAAAAAATGGAAAAAACGATAGACATTTTCACGAAGTTTACCTTTCTTTCTTTCTTTCTTTCTTTCTTTTTTTTTTTTTTGGAGTCATATTTTGGAGAAATAGCTCTTGAATGTCCCTAATAATTCTTCTTTAGTAATTTAAGATGGATCTTGGAAACAGTTCTTGAAAACACTGCCAAAAAAAAAAAAAGAGGTAGATAACAATAGACCACATACTATTTATAAAACTTTGTTAAAAGGTTACACAGATGTATGATTTTGAGTTCTGTGGGAGGTGTCTATGGTGTCACCTGACCTTTTTCTTGGAGCCTGAAGTGGAGGGACGTAGGTGCGGGGGGATAGCCACAGCTGCTCAGTGACTACCACAGCTCGGCCAGCTCTCATCCCTCTGGCAACATTAACACCACCCGGGAGCCTTTAAGAAATGCCAGTGCCCAGACCTCACCCAAACTAATGAAATAAGAAAGGGAGGCATCTGAACCTCTGAGAAACTTCCCAGGTGACTCTGCCAAATGGTGAGGCTGAGACCCCACAACCTTCAGGAAGAGAGAAATTATCTGTATTTGTATTCCTCGGTTACGTGCTAGACTTTTAACATACATGGATTTATTTTCTGTGGGGTCTGTGTCGTAAAAGGAAAGAACAATGAGGTAGCAAGAAATACAGGATGTCATTCCTTTCAAAGCCAAGAGTGGCTGTCACACGTCAGAGGCAGACTTTCGTCCAGGACACTGTCTCTGTTTGAGTCTCTCTTCTGTAGCCTCTCCAACACTTAGGCCGGGTCACAGACGTCAGCTTAACCCACGGCGCACAGTAGGACACAGCTCTGGTTAGAACACAGTTTGGAACATCGACCTGGAATGCCAGGGATTCGCCTTCTAGACTCTGTTCCTCCCCCTGGCCCGGACCCAACTTTGCTACAGAATCTCCTCTCTCTCCCCCACTCCCTGGACCAGCCAGAAACAGAAAGAGCTGGCAAGTGATGGATGTAGGGAAGGGGAAAGGAGTCAAGGTGTGAATGTGAGAAGCCAGTGAAGAGAGTCACGAAATATTTTGGAGAACGGCTCCTTGTGCCAGATCTCGGTTTTCCTGGAGCTACCCAAGCCCAAGACATATTTCTGGAGTTAGCCGAGGAAGAGGCCCGTGGGATTTGAAGTATCTTGAAAACAAACGAAATCCGGATGGAGGCACCCTATGCAGTTACGTGGGGGCATCACTCCATGCAGTAATGGTGTATTTGTTCTTTATGCCCAGAGACCAAACTACTGGTAAAACATCAAGGAAAATCCTCAGAGAAGTAAAAGCCTCCCAATAATAAATAGCAACAGCTACTCTAAAACTCGCCTTTACCGGGTCCTGAGCACTGTTCTGGGTCATTCATACACATTATTTAATCCTCACAACAGCTTATAAGGCGCACACTTTTATTCTCTCCAACTTACTAGGGGGGAAACAGAGAGAGGCTGACTAACTTGCCTGAGGTGAAACAGCTAGTTAGGGGTGGAACTGGGGTATGAACCCAGATGAGGCCACTCCGCCCAATCCTGAACTCTGTACTCTCTTATGAGGAGGAACATTCAGGAAAGACAGGCACCATGAGTTGTGGTTTCCTTTAAGAGCTAAAAACTGCTTCCTTGAAAATAAAGGCTATTCACGCCCCTCCAACAATTATGGGCTTTCACAAGAGAGTATGTTCAGGGCGACTGAGTGTGACACACCACAGGGATCAACTTGAGTTCTCTTTAATTTATGTATTGAAAACTAAGTTGTTTGCAGACTTTGGGACTCTATTTTTAGTAAGACACGACTTGCCCTATTGCTGCCAGCGCACTACAAGCCCCCGGCGGGATTGCAACACCACCAGTTTGGGAAGTACCAGGCTGGCGAATAGACCTAAATGGAAAGATATTTATGTGATCGAGTTGGAAAAGGTAGCTGAAGATGTGTAAAACTAGACATCAGCAGTGTGTGTCAGACCTCCCATCTTCGTGCCTTTCTGGAAAAATGGGCAAGGAAAGTAGCTGGCAGAAGAGCAAACATCACGGTGTTGCAGTCGAGCTGCAGAGATACGCTTCGGGGCATCCTGCTGCCTGCCAAGACTACAGGACAGAAGTCCCAGCAGCCACAGCACTTATTGCATAAGATTAAATCGCTGCTGGCTGAGAGTTTTGCCCTTTGAAACGGCAAAGGCAGACGCTAGCGGAAGAATGAGCTACTTCTCCCGGGACATCGCATGCGCGGAGATCTGGGTCCCTCGACGCTTCAGGTCAGCGAGGTGACTTTGGTCAAGTCACTTAATATTACGATGAAAGGGTAAAGTACATACTTCCCTTAAGTCCCTTCTTGCTCAAAGCCCTGTGCTGCTTTGATTGAAGCGAGACTGGTGCACAATCCCCTTGAGGAGGGCTGGCTTGGACGCTGCATTTTCACGGCGTTTTCCTCCCGCCTTCAGTCTTCTCCCCGTAATCCACCTCCTTATCATGTTCTTTTTCATTGCCAATGAATAGATTTTGTAAAGCCCTAGTGTGTCTCTGACCCAGAGACTCTAAAGCATGCATGGCTTGTATTCTATCCGTATCAGCATTATTCAGATGATAAGCCTAAAAACTATCTATATATCCAAATGCTACATCCTCAGACTTCCCTTGATTACTATGCACTTTTTCTTTACGCCATTAATTACAAACAGAAAGAATCCCACCTAAATGCATTTTGTGACATTTAATTAAAGAGAAGAAGCTATACGGGAGAAGTCTGTTTTCACACACTAGCACGTACCTTTCTGTTACATTTCAAATGATCCATTTGGACATAAAAGAGACAGTCCCATTTCATATGCTAATCATCACAAGGTTCTCGAAGGTTGTACCCATGACCCGAGCTCTAGGTGGTTTTGTTATTTACTAAATGTGATGGTAACAGTTTTCCTCATACATCCAGCACACGCCAAGTACTTACTGTGGGTTGGGCAGTGTGCTTGATATGGACGGAACAAATAAAGAAAACATAGTCCTGCCCTTACGTCTAGTAAAGCAGGACAATGTGTGAGTAAATTAGTTGTAGCTACGCCCTGGAGTGTCTCTCCCTGTGTACCAGCCCCCCTGGCCTTGCACCCCCACTTCCCCACCTACACTCGGGAACTTGCAGCTGTACTATGTGACTTGACCCTTCGCCCCAGGTGAATGGACGTTGACCCACACAGGGCCCAGCATAGCATCTCTCCCAAGAATTCCGTCTAATTTAGTTTGGACAAGCCTGCTGAATGAAGAACTCAAAATAGAAAATGACGTCACAGCCACCTTCTGCTTGTCATGTCAGCTGAGAAGTAGAAAAAAATCAATCTGCAGGAAGAGTGGAATGTGACAGCATGGGAACAGGGGTGGGAGAGAGGGAGAGAGGGAGAGAGAGGGAGAATGGACGAGCGAATGAACCCGGAAGCATCATGCTACCTGCCAGCGGCCGCTCGCTGACCCTGCCTGAGGTCCGGCCATGTTCCAACACTCCGGGGCCTGAGGCGCCCTGCAGTTCTCTTTTCTGTTAAGCCTGCTCACATTAAAAAAAAAAAAAAGCTTACAACCAAGCGTTCTAACTCACAAATGAGTGAATTGTTATTAATGTGACAACTGAAATGGACGAAGGTGAGGTAGGAAAGCGGAACAGACTCCATTTTAGAATGGCTCCGTTTCTGCTATTTTTCTGCCAGGCCCCGTTTACTCATGTTCTATATTTTGCCTCTGAATAAGCCAAAGAAGCTATGTTCCCACTTCAAGGGGAAAGCAAGAAAGTGAATCATTCTCTAACTTTTGTCCTAGGCCCCAGACACCTGATAACATCGAAAAAGAGCTGGATCTCAAACATGATCCAGGACATTCGCTTCAAACAAACCTCAGCTGACACTAGCATCAACACTCCTACCTTCAGTAACTTATGGAATAACACCTATTTTTCACCTGACATTTGCCTTTGATAGGACCCTACCCTGGATTCCTGGAGGAACTGGTACCCTAGACCCCTTTCCAATATAAATCCCTCAGCCCAAGCAAGAGTGAGACTCATTCTCCTTTTCTTTCTGAGTCTCCCAGACACTCTGTCCGCTATTCAGTCTGTCACTCATGCTATTCAATAAACCCTGCTTTCACTTTCTCCAGCTTGCATTTGATTTCTATCCTGCGCGAAGCCAAGAACCCTTTTGGCTGGTCCTGAGGGACACCCCCTAGGTCCTCGGACTCAGCCTGCCTGCATCAAAGGAAAACTTTTTATTTGTCTTACTGCTACATGTAGAATAAAAATAACAATCATATTTCATGATAAATAGGCCAATGACAGTTCATTTTTGTTTTTAAATTCTTTCCTTTATAAACATTCATACTCAGCAGCAACATTGCAAGACATCGAGCTTGACAATGGGGTGAACAAGACGCATAGCTGTGTTGGGCAACCTTATTCTGATCAAGGGCAAATTCAGGAAAAAGCACAAATGCTTGCAGGCTGTATTTCTCTTTCATTCAAAATGGCTTTGTTGTTGATCCTATGGGAGAAATTATATTCTTTCGGCTTAGGTGATCTGTTTATTGAAGAGAAGAATGCCAATGAGAAAACTATATTTGCTTTTCAGCCTTTGAAATATTATAATATGGTCCAATTTGAAAATTAGTAACACCAGAGAGCTTTTTCGAATTTTCATCTTCTGTGTTTGGACAGTGCCTTAACTTTTGCCACAGGAGTTCACCTGCATTAGCCCCCTTTATCCTCCCATCCCCTCCAGAAGATCTATTCCAGGAAATATTAGTATCCCGTTTAACATATGGAGAAACTGAGGCTCTGTGGAGCTTTCAAAGCATCTCTGTAAATTCTTTGACATTCTTCCCATCCAGAAGAGGGATCTACATCCCCTCCCCTGGAACGTGAGCAGGAGTTTCCAAGGCCTCCAGGAAAACCATGTGGCGAACAGGGCACAGTGTGGCCTGTGAGACTGGGTTATAGAAGTCAGCCGCCTTCCACTTGCCTCTCTCCTGGGACAAGCACCCCTGTGGAGGAAGCGCAGCTGCCCGAAGCCACCATGCTGGAGAGGCCACAGGGAGGGACCACACTGTGTAGGGACAGGTGTCTGACAAGCCTGAGATGTTCCGGCTCCGGCTCTTTAGGACTCCCCAGGCCAGACAGCGGACATGCGAATGGAAAGGTTTTCTCGAGAACTGTAGCCCAGCCACATGTAATGATAATTGCAGAAGGACCCAAACCTGCCTAGCGGGGCCTGTCGACACCCAAATGGTGAAGGATAATGCAAGCTTATTTTCATCTTATGCACTGAGTTTGGAGTGGTTTGTTGGCAGCAGGTCCTATGCGAAGTCACTTTCCCAGATCACTCAGGAACCTCCCAGTGGAGCTGGGGCTAGAATGAGTGCATTCCGTCCAATGTGGTGGTAACCAGACAGCTGCGGGCCCTGTGGACCAGAGAAGACTAAGGTACCGCCCCAGCCCTCCACACTCTGGGCCTCCTCCTTCCATCTCACCCCCACAGCAGCTCTTCCCTGCTGGAGGTGAGCCCCACCACGACTGGCTTCTAGAAGGAAATGGCTCCAGGGCAGGACGGCCATTCCTCTGCACCATGCTGTGTGCAGGTGGCTTCTGGCACTTAGAGGTGCCAAGCCTGCTGCCAGCCTTGGCTTTCCCTCCCGTCCTTCTCCAGCGAGTTGGCTGGCTGTGTTTGCATTTGAAGACAGGCGGAGTTGCAAAGGTAGGTGGGGCCGTACAACCTGCCTGCAGAGTGTTGCTTGGCTCTGATGAATGAGGCCCAGTCCCTGCTCTCACATTTGGCTGGATCTACAGGAAAAATATGCGTGTTGTGGGCCCCAGCTGATCTTTCAATCTAGCTTCTCGGTTCTAAAATAAACATTCTCTGTTAAAATTGTAAATGTTCATCTGCTTCTTCCAAAGAGATTGGTAAAAAGGCATAAAATATATGAAAATCATGTTCGCTTGTAATGAACTCAGGGCGGCTGGGTGGCCTGCACTCCGGTAGTGTCCCGGGTCTATCCTGCAGGGGGCGCCACTGACATTGAAAAAAAAACTTGGGAATGGCACCGCCTGGGTTACAGCCGTGCTGTGGTATGGCGTGCCAGGCAAAAATAAGTCATCTTTTCCATTTCTGGGGCATATGCATTTTCATTTGACATCTATATGTTTCGTGAATTGAATCGACAAATATTTACCAAGTATTGACTTTAATAAAAAGGTATTTTTAAAATAATGAGAACCAGCTTATTTTTGCCTGTTGTAATATCAAAGTCCGATTAAAAGATTCATTGCCAAATTTGTATTTCTGCTTTCCAGGTTTCCCTTAATCAAGGCATTTCTGTATAGTAAGGAAGAAGGAGGAGGAGGAGGGGAAGGTGGAGGCAGAGTTTCAGGGTTGTGATAAGGAGTAAATAACATGGTTAGAACATTAAGCATAGTTCTGGCCCAAGACAGTGGCTCGATGAATGATAACTACTGATCATTGCTGCTCTTGCCTTATCTTTCCAAGTTTTCTCCACCAGGCAGATAAAAATGAGGTCAAACTAGCAGGACAATTGAAATTTCACCGACTGGCTGCTTGGTCACCATCTGCAGGGCCTTCACACCGCCTCCACCTGTGGGTTCCAGCCCGGTGTTTCTGGGACTCGCCAGAAGGTGTGTCACAGGCGTGCATGAGCCAGGCTGCTGCCTGCGGCCTGCAGGCCTGCATGTGCCCTGCGCGTCACCAGAACGCCGTCTTCAGGGCTGTTCCCACCTGCGGATGTCTGGAGAACAAAGCTATGCTGTGGCCTGTGACACTCAGGTGTGGGGAGAGAAGGACCAGCTCTGTGTTAGTGGCTGTTGGAGGAATGCCAAACAGGATGGCCTGTGACCCCCCTGAGAGAATTTACAGACAAAGCTACTATTTAAAAAAACATACAGTGTCTTTCCTCTTCCTAGGAAACAGACGAGCACCTGCATCCCGGGGCCGGGGTGGGCCAGGAGTGTGTAACCGCCCCGACACTGAACTCGGAATCCCCACTTTCTTCGGCGGTGAAGGCTTTGTTACCAGGCCCAGCTCGTTGCCCCCACACCCCTTCTCTGGAGAGGTCTTCTCCCCTGGGGGTCTTTGCAGCTCTCTACAGAGAGTCAGCCCCATAGTGGGCCCAGCCTGCGTCCTCCTCCAGGAAGCTCTTCCACATGCGCAAACAGGCTACTGCAGGGCCACCTGCCAATCCACTAGTCTCTTAGGCTTAGGGCCCCCCACTTCGAGGCTGCTCTACGGATCACCTCTCCTAGATCTCATTCTCCTCAAGAGACGCCACCGTGGTGGCCACAGGTTCTGTGGGCTCCTGCTGGGACTTGGTTCTTTCTGCCAGGAAGTGACAATTCCAACACATGGCCTTAGGTAGCTTGGCCACTGAGGGGAGTGGGAAGAAACCAGTGTGTCGTGAGCACCTTCTAAATGTCAGCCATTATGGTAGCCACCTTCTCTCCTAACTGTACTAGGATTCCCCTTTGAGAGAAAGGGGTGACAGGAGCTGACTTGGTCCTGGCCTCCAACCAACTCTGGCCAAATCAGAAGGTCATGCTTCTCACAGACTCTCTGTCTCTACGTCCCCTGAGGGAATCTTTGCTTATAAACAGTCATGCCTCATGGTGTCATGAGAGATAGCAACTCCTTCAAGAGATAGGCTGAACATGACTCAGTACAACACAGTTCTGGCCACCATGTTTGTTCCTCCTACATGGCCTTTAAACTGGCCCCAGATGCTGGCTCTACCCATTTGTCACTCTGGAAACATTCTGAGTCTGCAATCAACTACCCACAGCCCCTCCTTGAATGTGTCTCCTCGTCCTGAGGTCCAAAGTCCTGATAATCTCCTCCAGCGAACCTCCAGTTTCTCCAAGGGGCCCAGGTTCCCCGAGGACAAGTGTCTCCTGGTGCTTCTCCTCCTAGTGGTATCACTCTTTCATCCCTGATACTGCTAGCTGCTGATCACATACACACGCTCCCTCGATTTCTCTCTCTCTCTCTTTTCTGGTTTCTCTTTCATTGATTTTTGCTCTTATCTTTATTATTTCCCTCCTACTCCTTATTTTGGGTTTAGTTGATTCTTTTCTAGTTTCTTAATGCGGAAGCTTAGATGATTGATTTAAGACTTCCTTTTTAATATGAGCATTTCGTGCTATATTTTTTTCTCTAAGCACTTCCTACAACTGTTATAAGCTATATTTTCATTGTTATTCATTTAAAAATACTTTATTTACCTTGAGACGTCTTTTCACTGAATAACCAGTGGAGTATTTAGAATTGACTTGTTTAATTTCCAAATATTTGGGTATGTCCTAGATATCTTTCTGTTTTTATTTCTTTTTTCTCTAATTCTGTTATGGTCATACATATTATTGTCAACATACTTGGTATGCTTTCAAATATTTAAGAAAATTCCAAGGCTTATTTAATGTCTCAGAACATGACCTATCTCGGCACTTTAAAAGAATGTGCGTTTTGCTGTTTTGGAGCGGATTGCCATCTGTTGATAGATTTTCCCTTGAGAACTGGCCACATTTCCCTCGTTCTTTGCTAACTAACTCTAGATTGTATTCTAAACAATTTGATACGACGTTGTGAGAATCTGAATCCTGTTAAAATCCTTTGGAGATTGTTGGATTTTTTTTTCCTCCAGAGAGAAATCTAGAGAATGTTGGTTTTGTTTGCAGCCAATGAGCCTAGTTAGATACAGATGGCCAGTTCTGTGGGACCGCGGCTTCACTCCGAGTCAGATCTCAAAGTGGTGGCCATGCTGTTCTGGGTCTGTTTTCATGCATAGGCAGCTTTGTCACTAGCCCGACGTTGTGTTGGTTTGTACACAGAACTAGGCTTGCCCCTCTCCAGTTCTGACTTCTCCCAGATTTCCCTCACACTCTCAGGTGCCCAGGAACACTTGAAGCTGGTTTTTATGGCCGGAAAGATGAGTTCCTCTGAGAATTTTATTTGGATCACTCTGTTATCCAATTCCTTATGACTGGTGTTGCATTCTGGGCAAAATGGTGAGGAAAAGAGGAGTGAAAACAATAATGGGGACTTCTTCCATACTCTTTGGACCACTGGGAACCCTTCTGTCAGATTCCTCTGACAAGAGAGACTAGTCTTTCCTCCATGTGTTAGGTCTCAGGCCCACAGGCACTGTGGTGAAGTTCCAGACTGGGGTCGCCCTTGTGTGAGAGATAGGAGGGGGAAAAAAAGGAAAAAAGTTGATGTGTGGCACACTTTTCAGCTCACGGAGCCCCCTTTCCTGCTCTGGTCAAGAAAGAAGTTTTCTCTCAGAATTCTGATGTCCATGCCTGTGCACCATTCCATAACCAGGGCCACTATCAGATCAGAGCAGTGAGAAGAAAAAGGAAAAATAACCCCAAATATCCCAATACTGGTTTTTCTTACATTTTTGTCTTTCCTCTCCAACCTACCTTCCACTGCTGACTTCTCAGATTCCTTAAAGAGTTGGGGTATTTTGAATTGGTTTTTAGCTACAATTTGTGAGAGGGATAGGCTGAGGCTCACTTCATCTTGCCCAGTGATGCCAGTCTCAGTAATATTTGATACCCAACAATTAGTGAATTCTATATAGAACTTGCCTCTCCCTGTCCTTCCCTCTTTGGGAAGGCTTTTAGGAATGCTAGTTATGTGGGAATTTTAGAGATTTTGAGGGAATCTGATTTGCTTTGTCTGGTAGTCCTCATGTGACCCATTTCATATTGGTAGGTTTCAACCTTTCAGGAATCATAGTGATCCAGTGTCCCAGTCTTATGTTCCCATTCTGGAAACACACCCTATGGCTACTACAAACATTACCTGTAATACTTAGTGTCATTGTTGGTCTGTATGTCTATTTCCTCCTTGAGGTTCCTTGAAGGCAGAGAATTTATATCAGCCTTCAGGAATGTGATTTCAAAAATATTTTTAATTGTCTGACTTTGCCTTAAAATTGACTTCCAGATTCTTGGCATCATGAGTGATGCCAATGAGTGGTATTTTTCTGGTTTTCTTAAACATGTCTGCTAACAACAATATACCACCCATCTCTGAGAACGAGCTTGTCATGACAGTGACTCATCCCTGAAAGGGTCAACACTTGACCAACATGAGCGTCCTGGAGCTAGCGGGAGAGGTCCCACCGAATCTTCTCTACTTCAGAGACAGGTAAACGAAAGCCCCAGGAAGTCAGATGTCTTTCCCTTCAACCTACAATTATTAATCACCATGAAGAAATTGAAATGGAGAATCTGAGTCAACCCAGACTCATCATGGCAGTTCTGATTTCAATTTCCCTCAGCTGCATAGCAGACAGCTCAATAGACCTTTACAAGTCACTCATTTTTACTTTTGCATGAAGACGTCATTTAAGAATACATTTTCTGCCTTTCTCTGTGTCTCTGCCTGCATTGATAACCAAACGCATGGTGCGCCATGCTTCCCTGACATCACTGTGTCTTGAGCTGTTGGAGCCTTTCCATTCTATGGGGGAACAAAAGGCTTAAAGATGTTTTTTTAGTTAAAAAAAAAAAAGGCATTTACATTCTACTGGTGTGTGAGTGCAGGCAGGACAATTTTGTGTTCTTTTCCAAGGCTTTTCCATAGGCGGGGAACTCTGCATCCGAGAGGTATCAGCAAGATGTCACATCAGCCATTCACCTGCATGTTCTAAATTGAGCACCTGCCCTGTCTGGCTGAAGGCTACATTTATCACATCTCCCGGAACAGCTCCGCACCCTCAGGAACTGCACTGAATCACACACACACCTCACACTGTCACAAAATCGCTTCAGATGGGAATTTGATTTCCTCCAGAGAATTTTAAATTCCAGCAAATGGGTGCCAGTAAACAGAAAACGCTTCAAGGCCTGTGCCACAGACTCGGGCTTCATGCAAGGCTGCGGCGGAGCAGAGGTAGCAGGCAATGTCCGCCGTCTGGAGAGCAGAAACCTGAGCTCCCTTGACAGGAAGCAGGATCCTGTCCTTTGCTGGCGAGCCCAGGGCCGGGCAGTGAGCTGTGGGACTCCAGGAATGTCTCTGTAGCTCCCTGCTCATTAGCCATTTATCTTCGTTTTCGCTCGCCCGAGTGCCAATGCCTGTGTTCTCAGTGGTGGTCAGTGTCCCAGATCTGGGCCTTCGGAATTCGTTTTAATCATGCATGGCAAGACACACGGCCATGGCAATGACGTTCACGAAGAAAGCTCATGGCTCCCCAGAGGAGGGGCACCCCATGCCGCGCTGCATGGGAAGTACCGAGGCCAATCAGGAGGCGGAGGAAAGTGGTGGGAATTGTGGCTGAAGGGCTTTCCTGTGGTCTCTATGGGAAGGAATGGGCAAGCATATGTAGGTAAGTTTGGAATTGCTTAGTCTCAGGAATCCCAGCAGATTCTGGGGCATAGGGGCTGCCCCTAGTTGCCGGGTCCTTGGCTCTGGGGGTTCGGGCAGGTGGGTGACCACCTAGAATGTGGGAGCATATAAAACAGGCAGTTGGGGGAAGGGGCTAGGGATTGGTGAGTGTGTGCGTGAAGGCGCCCTTGTAGCTGCCTGTCATCTCCAGGAATTAGCTCACCCCGAGAGAGGCCGTCCCTCCTGGTCAGCAGGTGCCCAGATGTCAAAGCATCAAAATATAGAAAATAAAAATCGTGGTTGATACCCTGTCTTTTCCGCTGCTCCTTCTGTCACTGGCCGTGCGAGAGGCACTTACAAAGTACTTCCCAGAGTTAAACTGGACTGAATTCGGGGTCCGACTGTGTTGTTAAGAAATCACCCACTTCAGCTACTGGAGCTACCTTGAAAAAACACTGAATGGAAACTTCCCTACTTTTCAACTGATGCCTCCGCTGCTCTCCAGTCTCTTAGCTATCCATTTTTGCTTGTGTTTTTCAACCATAAGTATTTTCATTATTTCATCTATGTCCTCGAATTTCTTGGGGCGATAGACCTCTCCAGAACTCCAAGGATCACATATTTCCCACCCCAATCCAAAGGCTTCGGTCATTTTGACATTTTTGTATGTTTTTAGCTGCTTCTCCTTTCTCTCCCCTCCCCCTGAAGGAAAAGCATCGGTGCCAATGAGTCCTACACAGAGCATGGGCTTTTTTAGAGCCCAAAGGCCCTTAAAAATCATCTAAACTAGAGTGAGTTGCCTGCAAGAGAGGTGTTCCGCTGGTCAGACAGGAGAGAAGCAGCTGCAAACAAAAAAGATAGTTATGCGTCCTCGAAGAGTGGACTCCATCAGAGCAACACTGAGACGCTCGGCTACTTTTTTCTTTTAATTTCAAGACCCCCGTTGATTTCCCTTATTTGCCCTGTTCTGGTTCTCCATGGGAACCATGCATGTGGGATGTTTGTATATATATAAATTTATTCTGAAAACATTTACCAAGTACTTGTGAGAAGCCAGGCATTGAACTCAGTCTCGGGCATGCAAAGAAATTGCTTTCCTATTAAGGCATGCTTTGTACCCTCAAGGAAAATGAAAGTAGGTAGAGAGTAAAGGCACCAAAGAGCTCTAGACTCTGCAGCGGGAGTCTATCAGCATAGAGGGCACCTAAAACAGGAAGCAGAAATTTCCTTCCTGCCTATTTTTTTTGATCTGGAGAACAAAATAGGGGACTTTGTAGAGAGTCTCTGTATACTTTTGCTATAATCTCGTATTTATTTTCTAATGTCTGAAATATCCAGAGACTCAGTTGAGAAACTTTTGTTATATCACCAAACTTCTTGCCTTTACTATGGTGACTATATTAATTTTTTTGCAGGAGGGAGTGGTGTTGACAAAAAGTCTCTTCGTGGAGGGTCTCTTTCTACTTTCTACTTCTCTATGGCCCTGCTTCTGGCATAATGTGGACCTACTGAATAGAAGTATGGGCTTTTGCATGTGTGTCAAAAGATTTAAAAGTATGAAGGTATTTGACATAGAATATTTTATTTCATAGGAGTGTATGTGACTCCATAATTATAAACCACCTAATGTGACACAGTGGCATTAGCTAAAATATTCTGAAATTGAAATTGAAATTTGTTTTTTCTCGGGTGGTGGTAGTAGTGGGGAAATAATGCCTGGAGATTTTCACCGGTTATGGTAAGTAAAAGCCATGGTCAATACAGAGAGCAAAATGTGGAAAATCTGAGGAAGGCTAGACTGACTCTCCAACCTATGTGGATGATCCGAGAGTTTGATCTTAAACCCCACGTTTCGCACTGGAAATGTCCATGTCATGGTTCTACCCAATAAGAGGTTCTGGGAAACTGTTCCAACATGGCGCAACCCAGACACCTGACTGTGAACCACCGCTTCCTTCCTTTTCCCTCCACATCTTCTCTCTTCACCAATCCTCCTCTTCTCACCTTGTTTCAGGCAGCAGGAGTAGGTGGTAGAAAAAAAAAAAAAAAACAATAGAACCACTTATTAAAGAACCAAGCCACGAACCTTTGCCTCTGTTTGCCTTTTCGTTTTCTGATTCAGTCAAGGTAAAATCATCCGCTGTAAAAGTAGAAATTTAGAGAAGCGTTTACAAAGTCCTTCTAAGAGTAAACAGAAACAGCCACCTTCCCTCAACCTCCACTCAACTAGGCTGTGACATTAGGTAAAATTTGTGCCCAGCACCTTAACTCCCTTGGTGGTATTTAGATTCGTTTCCAATTGAGAAGCAGTTATTTATCTTTTTTCAATTTGTTTTGCCTTTACTGGGGAGGAGTTTGTCAGAGCCAAACTCCAAAGGTCATGTTATTGTGTTTCTTATTATATACTTGGAGGGAAAGACCACCTGAGTAAAATCAAAGTTATTTTAAAACTTAAAATACCACTATACTATAGCCATCTGCTATTCTGCCGGATAAGCTATAGTCATACGTTTAGGCTGTGTGCATTTTCTGTGTCTAGCATAATGGCTTCTTAAAATTAAAGATGTAAGTTAGCCCTCATCAGAGAAACACCACCATAGTAAAGCTTTCCAAATTGGCATAGTGAAGTGTTGATAGTAGACTCTAGAGGGGACAGACGGTCCCTGAAGAGTAAGCAAAGTATTGAATGGAGAATAGAAACCCAAACCAGCCAGCAGGTACTCTGTGCTGATCTGACTTTAGCAAGAACAATGACAAAAAGAACCTCAGCGAGCAACCTGCCGGGCACTTCCTCTATTTTATATGTATTACGTGTATTACCTCATTTATTACTTCAAAAGATCATTTTGAGGGATACCGCTTAATACCTCCATTGTGCCTGTGAGAAAAATTGTAAACGTTAAATGAATTGCCTAGTAAGTGATAGAACAGGGATTCAAAACCAGTCTTAATCCACATCCTCATATTTTGTATTTGATCCTCAGAGCATCCAATATGGTGCTGGCTACCTAAGAAATAAAGAATATACTGATCCATTTTTGGATAATTGAGCCACGTAGTACAAAGAGAAAACAAACAAACAAAATAACCGAAGGGGATCACCAACCACCCTACCTCCCTCTCTTCCCTGTAGCCTAACCATTTTGCACATTATGCACTCATGCAGCACTTACTGAGCATCAGGTGTGTGCCTGGTACTGTGCTGGTGGGACCCAGCAGTAGGTAAGACACAGCTCCTGTATTTAAGTGGTGCGTAGCTCAGTAAGAGACTTCTGAAGGCAAACAGATAATGTTTAAGCAATCAAATGACGTGGCAAATGGAATGATATTAGCAGACCACAGGGGCGCTGGGCAAGACCGGCTTCCAAGAGGAGGGGACTTCTGGGCAGAGATGTGAAGGATGAACAGCAAGAGGAAGGGAGAGGACAGGTGAGAACTTACTAGATCGAAGGGATGATGTGAGCCCAGGTGGGACAAAGAGATGCTGGAGATTTCCAGCAGTTCATTATCGCTGAGTGAAACGTGTGACGTTGGCAGCGCCCGTGATTTTGGACAGGGAGGCAAGGGTCACAGTGAAGACAAGCTCCAGAGACACAGGACGAGGAGAGAGATAGATGGAAAACATAGTACAGACATAGAGGGTAAGGCAAAGAAGAGCCAGGAGCGACTGTCCTATTACTGTCTGCTGACATAATCACAACTATTAGTGTCGTTCATGTCTGTGAATTGTTTCTCCCTGAATTTCTCCCATTTTCTGTTAAAACAAATGCAAACTAGCTCCTTTACAATTTTTGTAGGTATTTCATGACACGTTATGATACATCATGGCCAGCAGATGGCACTGAGTATACAGAAAATGAACATTCTGCACACTAATTTTTTAGTGGGTCTTTCCTATTTATTAAGAAAAATTAATCCAGTTTTTATAATACAGTAAACTATTTTGATAAGTATGGGGAATAAACAAGTCTATATTTCAGGTTAAGATAGTTTTGCTTTTCACAATGTTGTAAAAAGAGTCCAACGAAGACCCACTCTTCATTTAAAATAACTGGACTTGGCTAGATTACTTTTCTGACCAAATTTCAGCATTTAACTCTTCATATAACTGCGCAGTGTGAACGTACTGTGCCTTAATAGTTTGAATGCCTGGCTCTCCCTTTCTCAGAAGACTCTTCTCCATCTGGGGAACCCTGGAATTTGATGAGGGTCCAGAACTGAGAAAAGACAAGCATCGCATAGGCATACAGTCCCCTCTCTGGACAATGGCTGCTGTGTGATAGGCTCCTAGGGATGATCCTGGGGACCCCCGTAATGTTCTAAAAAGAGAGGTGTTTCCTTAGCGGCACCATCTCTGAGTGGTCAGGAAAATTCGTGGGAAACGAGCATGGGTGAAGGACTGCAAGTAGGCTTTCTGCAGTCAGGAAAGTTCTCTGTGTTTGTAAGCCCCCCCCACACACAGGGAAGGGCAGGATCTCTCAGCCGCCCCTCCAGACTGAAACACAAGTCTGAACTTGCTCTGCCCAGGATTTGGGCTGGCGATCTGCCTAGATTAGCCCAGGTTCTCCAGGAAACAGAAGCTGAGACGGAGAAAGGAGGGCAAGAGGCTTGACGGAAGGGGTTATGGCCGTGAGAGGAAGTGGCCTGGGTGGGGAAACCTGTGGGCTGCAGGCCCATCCCAGACCCGGGAAAGGAGGAGCAAGGGAGGCCTGACCATGGCTTGGCTGACTCAGTGAAGAGCTTCGAAGAAAAGGTTGCCTGTTCGGGGAACCCAGCACTGGGCAGAAATGGCCAGGCCCTCATACCCACCATGATGTCAGGGGCCGGGGACTGCCCAGAAGAGTGGGGCCTCTGCTTGACTGCCAGGCCAGAAGCTGCAGGCGCTCGGATTGGAGGCCGTCAGTGAACTCTACTCCTGCAGCTGAACGGTAAGTTCTTCCCTGGAGGAATGTCCTAGCTAGGGTGGTGTGCCTTTGTGGCTGCCACACAATACTAGTTTTAAAAAAGTTATTGTTAAGATCTCCTTTGTATTCCTTAGGACTCTCTGATGACGCTGTGTGAACACCCCCTCCCCAATAGCGGAGGGGCTATTTTTGTATAGATGTCAGTTCCGACATCCTTGGGTCATGGTTCAATTCATGAACTGTGAAGGGGCTTTGCAGCTTCATTTGAGTAATCTCGATATGTCAATGAGTTAGCTGTAGCTGTTCTGTGGAATTTTTAAAATAAAGGCCATTGTCTATACGTGTTCAAAGGATACAAATGAATTTTAATCTCAGCCAAGCATAAGAAGAAAGTCAGTGTCTGCAGAAGCTCCTCTAACATAATTCAAAGCCAAATAAAAATGACCTGTTACTTGCTCTTTTGGACCACTAATACCTTTCAGAGCTTCCTTTTGTGAACTTCTGATTCGAAGCTGACTCGGTGTGTTTAGGAGTAGAAAAATGGATCACATGTATAATAATCATGCACTTCCACGTGGAGTACCTTGTTGGATCCTCACGATTCTGTGAGGAAGGTATTATAAACAATTTACAGAGAAATGGAGCCCCCGAGGTGCCAGCCTGGAGAGCAAGGGCGTGGGTACCGTCTTCCCACGGCAGGGGCGTATCTTCCTTTGACCCCTGTTACTTGCCTGACCTGCTTGTCTTTCTCCCCAGTTTACAGGAGCTTCCTCAACATGCCCGTGCTTTCACCGCACCAAGGGCACGTCCTGGACTGAGCCACCGGCCTCAGGGGTTCTGGGCTGTTGCACATGCTGCTCCCCCGACCTGCAAAGCTGCCTTCCCCGGTCCCCTAGTCCATTTTGTTGGTTACTTCCTACCTTCGCTTTAAGATCCAGCTCAAGCAGCACCTGCACGGGTAGTCTTCTGTGAAGTGACGTGGTCTGCTCACGCGTCCCTTCTGTCGTGCCAGGGCGCTGGTCACAGGTGGTTATCACCCACTAGCGTCTAAGCTCTTAGAGAAAGCCTTTACAGCGCCTGTGGACAGACTCGCACACCGCATCCGCACGGCAGGCAGGATGGTTTTGGAATACAAAAACCGGAAGGACTCTGAGCGCTGCAGGGCATTCGAGGAGTCTTGAGTATCGAAACTGAATACTTGATTTGACCTCCTTTCAAAGAAAAGCAATGTCTCCTGTTCAATATTACAGAAACCCAGCTTAGAAATTTTTCTCTTTCGGAAAGAAACATCTCGTTATGGATGTGTTATTAAGTAGGTACATTTTGTATTTTTTCTAATTTTGGTAGTTAACCACCAGAAGAGATGAAAAAATAATTTAACACAATTCAAGAGACACGGGGAGCTTAATTTGAAGTCCTAATCAGTGTACTACTTAAAGCTGGATAATAAAAATCTTGACCTTTAAAAAAAAAAAACAAATTCAATTTGTAATTTTCCTATGTATTATAGACCATGGATGTTTAACAGACATAGGCCATCAAATATACTGTGTTGGGTTGCAAAAACAGAGTTCTCACCCTATGGATGCTATTTTAAGGCCATGATCAAGCCATTATATTGCTCATCTTGACAACAAAAAAGAATTATAAATTGTAATACGATTTGTATGAATGATGGCTTTCTTCAAAGTCCAATGAACCATGATATGGCAATTTTAAAAACGCTGTACTAGAAAATCATAGGTTTTCTTTTCACTACTATTCAGGATTTTCCAACTTTCCCTTAACGCACGTGAATTACTTTCATAGAAAAAATTTTAAAATAATCAAACTTCTGTTAAGTTTGTGCTGTTCAATAAAAGCACTGTCACATTACCTGCCATTTCAAGAAACTACGAAAGCACACGAGGGGAAGCTCAGTAAAATCGACAGTCTGACGATGCGTTTGGCCAGCTGGACCTGTCGTCAGAGCAAGCCCTGCTGCTGTTTAACACACTAGGGCTACTGAAAGAGAATCTAGGTTTAAGAACCACTGGTGCGGTATCAAAGTCCTACTTTGAAGGGCGTAAAATATATTAAACATTATAAAGTACATATAGATCTTAAAGAATTAGAAAATGAACACTTACGTGCTGAACACCCGGTCAAGAGCTCGAACAGGACCGATGAGGCGCCCGGAGTCCCTCCTGGATTGCCTTCTCTCCTACAAGTGATCACAAGCCTATGCTCTGCCGTAATCATGCCCGTGTTTTTATTGTTTTGCCACACATCCGTCTCCTAACAATATTGCGTTCTTTGCTTTTAGGCTATATACAAGTGGCATATATATTTACACACATGCCCCACCCTTGATAACTTAGTTTTTTATTCTTAACCTTGTATTTGGGATTCAGTCCTCCTGATGCGTGAATACATCATTTTCCCTCCTGTACAATATTCCATTTTATTTGGTCTATTGGTGGCCCTTTAGGCTATTTACAGCTTTTTGTCTCCCAAGGTACAAATAATACTTCCATAAATATTCCTTTTTAAAGATTTAAAAAATTTACTTATTTGAGAGAGGAAGTGATGGAGAGATGGAGCATGAATGGTGGGGAGGTGCAGAGGGAGAGGGACAAGCAGACTCCCTGCTGAGCATGGAGCCCCAGACAGAGCTTGATGCCACGACCTGGAGATCATGGCCAGGGCTGAAATCAAGAGTTGGACGCTTAACCAACTGAGCCACCCAGGCGATCCGTTTCCATAAATATTCTTGTAATTGTTTTCCCTTGCGAATTTGTACAAGCATTTCTTTAGGGTAAAATTGTTGGTAGCAGGGACTACATACTTTTAAAATTAGGTAATAATAAATTATTTTCCAAGACAGCTATTCTTTATCCTCCTACTACAATTTCACGAGAGTTCTTATTGCTCCCTGTTCTCACCAATTACTATTAGACTTGTACCTTTTGTCATGTGGTTTTAATTTGCATTTCCCCATTTTCTTCTAAAAGTTTTAAAGTTCTGCCTTTCTAAGTTCTTGACCCACCTAAATTTTATTTTTATGCATGAAGGTATACACTTGCCTATTCTTTTCAAATTTTCCTTTTGTTTCTCATGGTTAAAAAAGAATTTTCGAAAAGAGATTTTTCTTCCTGTTATCTCTAACCCCACCTCATTTGAGAAGACTCAATGGATTTATCAAAGAATATGAACAGAACTACAGAGAATATACCTTCTGAAGATTAAGAATATAGGGAATTTTTGCTGCAACATGGACGGCACTGGAGGAGATAATGCTAAGTGAAATAAGTCAAGCAGAGAAAGACAATTATATGATTTCTCTCATCTATGGAACATAAGAACTAGGAAGATCGGTAGGGGAAGAAAGGGATAAAGAAGGGGGGGTAATCAGAAGGGGGAATCAAACATGAGAGACTATGGACTCTGAGAAACAAACTGAGGGCTTCAGAGGGGAGGGGGGTGGGGGAATGGGATAGACCGGTGATGGGTAGTAAGGAGGGCACGTATTGCACGGTGCACTGGGTATTATACGCAGCTAATGAATCATCGAACTTTACATCGGAAACCAGGGATGTACTGTATGGTGACTAACATAATAAAAAAACATTAAAAAAAAAGAATATAGGGAATTTTTACTGGACATAAAATTCCACTAGTTCACATGAGGCCAAACACTGTTGAAAATTTACTAATCCTTCTTTCTATAGCCTATAAAAAGCAAACCAAGTTAGAATAATAATGGTTTAAGAAATTTCATACATAAACATAACTTACAGAGTTGACAGTATCCAACCATGAAATTATAATCACTGAATCTTTATTTAAACACTGAGGCGCTGAGATTTTAAAACTTGGTATTTAATATTAAATATGACATATTGAATATGGTACAAATTATAAACTATTTTAGGCAGCTAAAGTATAATCTTCAGCCTACAGAGTAGTAAGAATATACTAACTCACATGGCATCTTCATCAACATTACTAAACACTCAATGACAAGACAGACTCACTAAAAATCAGTATCTGTAACACAGACAACCTCAGTGCTAGGCTAGACACACGTAAATGTGGATTCATGTAAAAAGGCAATACATAAAAGGAAATGCAGCTATTTAACAGACATGAATGGGTACCCAACCTCAGAAGCCATGGAACAAATGTAAATTAAAATAATAATGAATAACTTGGAGTGTCACAAATGGGCAAGAAATAATATTAATAAGCCTGACCAGTGTTAATGAGGGTGTTGTGAAATGAGCATTGTCATACGTTGACTTCGGGTGGTGTATATAATCCTTTTGCAAAGGTAATTTGAGGCAAACTGCATTGTAGGCTCTACGGGTATCCACATTTTTTAAATGAAATTTAACTTTATGGAATCTACCCTAAGGAAATAATCTGAAGATTAAAAAATCTTACTTCATGAAGGTATTCCTTATAGTGCTCTTCTACACACACATATCAGCAGAAATGGAAATAGCTCAGTAATGGTTTAGACACGTGTTTCGATACATCATTCCTCTCCGCACACACACATGATGGGATGTTAGGTACCCATTAAAAATGGTCTCTGTAAAACATTTCAATACCTGCTGTCTGTATATACAAAGAACAAAACCTGAAACTGTTTAAATTATGTTAAAACAAGCAAAATATACCTACAAGTTGGAAGAAATCAGTAAGACAGTAATTGTGCTTGTTTCAAAATTTTTTTCAAAACAAAAATCCCATGAGTTTGTATTGCTTGTATAATTGACACATATCAAATGAAATATAATTTTATTATTAAAATCAACATGAGAGGTGCCTGGGTGGCTCAGTCAGTTAAATGTCTGCCTTCAGCTCAGGGCATGATCTCAGGGTCCTAGGATCGAGCCCTGCATTAGGCTCCCTGACTAGTGTGGAGTCTGCTTCTCCCTCTCCCTCTGTGCCCCTCCCTTCCACCCGCTCACGTTCTCTCTCAGTACAATTTGTTTAAAAAATTAAAATTTACATGAAAAGTACTCAATGTTTTTTGATGAGGTGTCTATTAGCAGCAAAAGAGTAGAAAACACGCATCAGTCACTGAAGCTGCACGTGAGCGGTCAAGCAGAAGATGGGAGGATTGTTGTAGCTTGTGAGCAACTCACTTCTCGCCAGTTTCAAACAGATGTGCATAAATGGGATCTTAGGAAACTAAGGAAAACACTAAATTGAACTGAGGAAAATCTGCCCATCATCACTCAACCCACAGTGTTCACGCACAGTCTTCACAATTCAAAAAAATAAACAATAATATATATGCAGGGAAGAAACCAATAGCATTATTTGTACAAAAGCAAGCTGTAGCCCAGTATTCCTATTTATTGACACAGAATAAAGGTAGAACTGTTGGAAGTTCTGAGATGAAATAACCGACCATGTCACTTGGTATCACTAAACTGGTTATTTAGCAGGCAGGGAGAACGAGCATATGGAACTAACGTCTGTTGAGTGGACATCTACATGTGCCAAACGCTTTAACACGCTCTCCTACTAATCCTCAGCGTGACACTGCCAGTAGGTAGTGTGAGTTCTAATTTCCAGGTGAAGAAACCAGCTCACACTCATGTAACATGACCAAGCTTAATTAGCACAATGCCTGGCATACAGTAAGTACTCAATAAATATCTTTGAATGGATGGTAGGTAATACACCCAGTAAATAGAAGTGCCAGGATTGAAAATTAGACCCATCTGGTTACAAAGCCCACACTATTTCCATCACGGTACACTGCCTTCTGCGTGAGATGACACAGAACTGTTTTTAAATGGCTAAGAAAGATCATTGTCAATGTAAACACGGTTAATAAATTCAGGGGCCTTGGGATGCCTGGGTGGCTCAGTCGGTTAAGTATCTGCCTTTGGCTCAGGTCATGACCCCAGGGTCCTGGGATCAAGTCAATCTTAAATAAATAAATAAATAAATTAATTAATTAATTAATTCAGGGGCTTGTGATTTCCTACCTTCATATCAGAATTACTTCAATGCTTGGTAAAGGATGAGAAAAGATAGAAAACACAGAGAAGATCTTCAAGGGTTTTTTTAATTTTCAAATATACATAGTACAGGAAAGTAACACAAGCCATATTAATACATTATATCTGTATGGAACATTTAACTAGTTAATACTATTCTTCCTTTTGTTGTTGAATTCTACCAACTTATTCAAAAAATATTTTTTATGACAACTCCATCAAAAATGTGTCACTTTAATTTTATGAATGCTAGGTTTTACATCTTTTTTCCTCCTTTGCCCCACACACCAAAACAAATTAGGTGAAAATGCTAAAATAAGTAAAACGTGCATGCTTTCTTAGCTGCTTTGCATCCTGTGTTAAAATATTTTACAACTATTAAAGTTGAAAATAATTTTATTGGCTTTCCTATATATAAATCCACATAAGCACACTTATAAAATGTTTTATTAGCTAATACAGCTCTTCTTTTAAAAAAAAATTCTACCAACTTCTTTAAAATATTTCCTACGAAAACATCATTCAAAATGTATTTTAATTTTTATAATGTTAGATGTTAAGTCTCCTTTCCTTCTTTGCCCCATACCTAGGCCCAAACAAATTATTTGAAAATACTGATAAAATGGGGCATGCTTTCTTAGATGTTTTGTATCCTGTATTAAAATATTTTATAATTATAAAAGTTAAAAAATAATTTTATTGGTTTTCTTGAATATAATCTCCCACCTACTATACATGAACTAACCTACAGAATTGAGTTATTTTGTTATCCCAAATGTAGAGGGCCAAGAACATAAGGGAATTACAAAAACTCCAAGATGATTAATTTAAAGTAGATAGATATTAAAATACTACAGATGTGGCATACTCACTATCTCTCAAGCAGAGAAAGAGCATTTATCTTTGCATCTGGTAACATCTTCAAGGTAACTATTTCCCACTTTCAAAGCATTGTTGTTGCATAGGTTTTATATTGGAGGAGATTTATAAAACATCAGTTTCCTCATCCAAAACCAAAAATAAATGAGGATTTAAAAATATGTTATTATAAAAGATGGTGATCAGAAAGATGGTAATCAGAAAGAAAGATGTCCAGTGAGCTACAGGGCTGTCAAGATGAAAAATGCCTTTGCTTCATTCAGGATCCAGGATCTTAAAATCTCATATGATAAATTTAGCTGGATTTTCTTTTCTGATTATGTTTTAACCCCCAAATTCGGTCATGTACCATAGCAAATTTTATTTGACCTGAATGTTAAAAGAAAATCCACTGGATTATAAAGACAGATTAATAACCTGTTGGACTTTGGTTAGGAACTAATCAATAGAAAATACAGATATTATCTGGTTGGGTAAATACATTTCAAGAGATTCAAAACATTACAAAATAAGTTGTTTTTAAAAAACATTTAACTTGAAATGATAAAAAAAAATATTAAAAGCTATTAAAGATCTTTCCCAAGAGCTAATAAAAGCAAAAACAACCTCAAAAGACACATGGTTACACACAAATTTCCTCACAGAGGTAAAGAAGTTGTGATTAGTATCAGGATTTTAAGGAAGTGTCATTTCAGAAACTGCATTACTCTATTCTAAGTGGTCTAAAGAGTTTGAGCTGGTACACGCTGGTACTAGAAAAAATCTGAAGCATCTAGTTGGATACAAAAGGACTTATATATACCTTTTGTTTATTGAATTTCATTGTTCTTTTACAGATATTTTTTCTTTAGAATTTTAAGATGGACATTCATTTATGCAGAATGAAATGATTTAATCATTTAAATAACAAGCTTAATAAGGGTCACATTCAATGGAAAACAATGAAATAATTTACCTTTTAATAATTGGAATAACTCAAAATCATTTTGACCTTCTTTTTAAGGGTCCCTTATTAAAGCTTGTGATTTTTATTCATGTAAATAAGGCAAAGTGATTGTTTTCTACACACTTGTTTGCAACCCCACACTTGTGATGGGCTGTCTTGTTCTCAGTTAACCTTTAACACTCTGTACATACTATTCTGAAATACTGTGGTGAAGTAAGGCCTCCCGTCCTTGAGCAAGACGCTACATAAGGGAGGATTAGCTGTATTAGAAGGGTCTTCCACATCCCAAATTTCCAGCATACTGCAACCAGGCCTAAAAAAAAAAAAAAAAAAAAAAAAAAGACACATATATATCCATATTAAAAATGCATTCATATATACAGGGAAAATATATACATTATAAAGTAGCTCTAGATTTTTAGAGACTATTTTTTTTAAAGATTTATTTATTTGAGAGAGAGAGAGAGAGAGAGACATAGACAGCAAGAGAGAGCATGAGTGGGGAGGAGAGGGAGAAGCAGACTCCCTGATGAGCAAGGAGCCTGATGTGGGGCTCAATCCCAGGACCCTGGGATCATGAACTGAGCTGAAGGCAGATGCTTGATTGAGCCACCCAGGTGCCCTGAGACTAATTAATTTAATTAAGATTTTAAGTATCATTTCAAAAAATGTTAAGTTTAATATTGAAGGATAAAAATGAAGTTAAGTATGTTGCATTTTCATTTTCCACTTACCCAAATAACCAACATATTATTAAACTTAACAGTAAAGGTTCAATATACATTCAGAAATACATATTTAAAAATTTATTTTCAAAATGAAATATAAATAAACACATTTTCTAGGGGGTATCACCATCCAAACATAAGGCCCATGAATAGTAGGAGACAAATTAAAGGAAAGCTAATCTAATTCCTGATCAATTTCATATTTTTGGGCTTCACCGAACTTAGATTAGCATGAAAACATATAGTCCAAAGCAAGGAAGGAAAGCTCTGGTTTGCCAGATTGTTCTCCTCTACCTTTCCTACTTTGGGTGGCTCTATGATTGGACTGACTGGGATACTAGTTCTCACTAGAGAATAACCTTGCATGAGAGGCAGTTAAGGGGAGAAGACAGGCAAAATTGGCTATTACTTTTTAACAGCTATATTGAGGAATCATTCATGTACAATAAAATGCACCCATTTATTAGTAACGTTTGATAAATATGGGCAACTGTGTATAGGTGTGTGAACACCACCATAACCATAATACAGAAAATTCCCGACACTGAAACAAGTTCCCTTGAACCCATTTGCAGTCAGTCCCCTCGCTCAAGCTTAGCCCAGGCAAATACTGATCTTCTTTCTGCAATACAGTTTTGCCTTATCTAGAATATTCCAGATATTTATATTCACTACAGTTTTCATATGTTACTCACATGATAACAGTATCATCCCTTTCCTTCAACTTATATATGTATTTAAAATGTATGTCTTACAGGCGACACATAGATTTTGCTTTTGTATTCTGTCTACCAATCTTTACCTTTTGATTGGAGTGTTTTGTCTCCATTCACATTTGTGATTGCTGATATTATTTGATTTAGCCTTTTTTTTTTCTATTTGTTTCATCTCTTTTTTGATAGTCTGTTTCTCTTTCTTGACTTATGTCAAGCAAAAAGTTTTACTATGTCATCAATTTTACTCACTGGCTTATCCATTCTTTTTTTTTTTTTGCCTTTTTTTTTTTGGTTGCTCTAGATATTAAAACAGGCATCTTCAATGTATCACAATTTATTTAACATTAAACTTGGATTATTTCCAGAAAATCATATATTTTCATTTACTCCCCTTGCTTGTGCTATTGCTGACATATATATATGACTTACATTATAAACGCAAAAATATAATGGTACTATCTTTGCTTTAACTAGTCATAGGGTTTTAAAAGATTTTCAGATAATAAAAAAATATATAGTGATTAATATTTATCCACATTTTTACCACTTCCAGTGCATTTTAATATATCCTGTATATCTGAATTTTGAATTATCATCTGAATGTCAGTTGACTTCTATTATTTATGAAAAGAAGCCAGATGTTTATCATATCATTCTTCTCTTGCTTCTTTCAAGGTCTTCTCTTTTCTCCTTGTTTCTCACCAGTTTGACTATGATGTACTGTGGTGTGGATTTCCTTGGGTTTATCCTCACTGCATTTGTTAAGATTAATTGGATATTTCAGTGAATGGCTTTAAGTGAACAAGAAACTTTTGGCCAACATTTCTTCAGGTATTTTTTTTCTGCCATTTTTCTTTTCTTTCATTCTTCTGGTACTCTATTATACATGGGTTGAACTACTTAATAACACTCAGGTCTCCGTGGCTTTTTATTCTTCTTCAATCTTTTTGATCCCTATTCTTTCGATTGGCTACTTTTTCTTGATTTACCTTCAAGTCATTGATTTTTTTTTCTGTTGTCCTATCAAATCTCTTTAGAACTTTTAAAGAATTTTCATTCATTGATTGTACTTTTCAGTTCTAAAATTTCCATTTTTCCAGGGAGGGTGCTTTTACGTCACTGTTGAGAATCATATCTTGTCCTTTGTTAATATCATGTCTTCCTTTAATTCTTTGAATGTATTTTCCGTAATTCCTTGAGTATAATCATAACAGCAGCTTTGCAGTCTTTCATTTCTCAATCCAACATCTCAACCTATTTGAATCAGTTTCTCTAACTTTTTTTCGGAGTATTGGTCAGACTGTCCCATTTTTTTTACAGGTCTGGTAATTTTGGGTTGGAAACTGAACACTGGAGAAAATACCTGGCAGCAGTGGTCTGAAATCTGTTTTGTTCTTCTGATGACTTATTTCATTGTTTCTGTTCTGGTAGATAATTAACTTGTCTGGATCTCCTGTATTGTGCAGCTGCTATCTCTGCTCAGTTTTTTGAGATTCCAGCTACTTCTTTCTTTTAGCCCTGGGGTTTTCTTTGTGTTTTTATCAGCCAAGGATTTGGGCAGAGTTATATTTGGAAACCCATCTTTTCCACATTTCCCTTGCTTTGGGGGTCTCCCCAGAATTTATAGTTGCTTTGTTATCCCTTATTTCTGACCTGACACCTTGAACCAGTGATGATTCTGCTTTCTGCTTCCTAGGGTGTGTGCAGGTTGGGAAATGTACATGGTCAAAGGCACAGGGAATTTGCAAATCTCACCAGGAGTTCTCTTTCAAGGATAGACACCTTGAGTGGCTTAGTTGTTTAAGCACCCAACTCTTGGTTTAAGCTCAGGTCATGATCGCAGGGTCATGAGTTCAAACCCCATGTCGGGCTCTGCGTTCAGGGCAGAGTCTCCTTGAGATTCTCTCCCTCTCCTCTCTCGTTCCCCCTCTGCCCCTACCCTTGCTCATGCTCTCTCTAAAATAAATAAAATCTTTAAAAAAATAAAAATAAATAAAAAGGATAGACATCTTGTTCTAGTTTTCACCTGCCCTTTTCCCAAGTTCCCAGGGCTTTCCCACAGGCTTGTATAGAATAGGTTTTAGGCAGAATTTATATTCAGAGTTTAGATTTTGGTTTTTCTATAGTGCTCTTGCTTCTAAAACATCCCCTTCAAATATCCAGCTGCTTTGCTACTCACAGCTCATCTGTCACCATTTGTCCCCTAAAACCAGAATGCTGTGATTTTCTGCTATATTAAAAGCAGGGAGGGGATGGTTTAGGAAGTGCTCTCAGGCAAGAAGGTCACAAATTCAGAGGAGTTTCAAGAGCAAATGTTTCTCAAGTTTCTCCCTGCTTTTGTGTGATTTCCCAGAGACTTCATGCAGTTGTTTTTAATACCATTAAACCTAACTTTGGATGCATCCTGTTAATTGAAGTATATGCATATTGGGACTATGTCCTTGCTTTAAGTAGTGCCATGGTAACTCTTAAGACACGGTTCTAATTCACATGAGTCTCAATTAACATGACACTGAGCTCCATGGAACCATGCAAAGCAAAACATCCTTTTGACATGCTCAAGTTTCAGCTAATATAGTACCATGCAAAGTGAAGAGTGCCTGCGTTTTCACCCAGTTCTTGTAACTGTAATCTCTGGGAGCAACAAATCAACCCCTTCTTGCCAATAGTAACTGAACTCCCTCCAAAACTGGTTTCTTATGGGTCCTATGTTCAATTTGTATGGGCCTGCAACAGACCAATAACTCCTAAATTCAGTTTTTCCAAGCTATAAAATCCAATTAGCACTTTTCATTATTTTCTCTTAATGTCACATAAGCTTGGGCCTTTAGGTAAGGAGTATGTAATACTTAATAGAATAGAGTTGTGAAGAAAAACAGAAGTGGCCAATTTTACAAAAAGAATTGTCATGAGAGAAAATTTGCTATTCCTTCTTTAGAACTTATTCCTGATGTCTCTGAAGGCTATCAGTGATAGCTGTACAATATTTTTCTAACTCCTAATATTTTAGAAGACGTCTTCTCTGCATAAATATTTACTTGTATAGAGTAACTTTTTATTAGGGTACAATTACAGAAGTAAACACACACAGATCTTAGTGTACAGTTCCATGAGTTTTGATAAATGCATACACTTATATAAAAAACATGTCAGTCAAGATAATGAACACTGTCATTATTCTAAGAAAAAGAAAAAAGTTCTTGAATCTCTTTCCAGGTGATCTTTCCACCACCACCTCTACCCCTGCTCCACCATAGCCAATCACTATTCTGATTTCTGTTCCCATCAGTCTTGCATATTTTGAACTTCACAGAACTGAATCACATAGAATGTACTCTTGTGTGTTTTGCTTCTCTCATTCAGCATGTTTCTGTGATTCATCAGTTTTTAGATCAGCAACATTGTTGGAAACACCTCTTTTTGCATTCAAGTAAAAAAAAATCATTTTTTAATTTCCTTTTTGGTTTTTTTCTTTGACCCATAAGTTATCTATAAGTTTACTGCCTAATTTCCAAATACGGATGGATTTACCAGATATCTATATTTAGTAGATTTATAATATTTAATTTTTAATTTAATTCTGTATGATTTCAAATCTTTTAAACATACTGAAGCCATTTTTATGGTCCAGTGTGCTTTCCCTTGGTGAAAATTCCATGTGTCCTTTAAAAGATTGTGTACTCTGCACAATGTATTTTCCGGTACTGTTCTGTAAGAGTAATTAGGTCAGGTTACTTGATACTGTTTGATGTTTCTATCTTTTAATCCTTACACTCTTTTAGCCTAATTTTCTCAGTAGTGAAAGGAAAGTTAAAATTTTCAACTAACATTGAAAATTTGCTTATTTTTTCTTTATACTCTCCACATTTTTACTTTGTGCACTTTGAAGCTCTGTTTAGAGATACACATTTTAGAACTGTTATATATTTTAATGAATTAATCCTTTTGTCATTATAAAATGTCCATCTTTATTTGTGGTAATATGCCTTGTGTTGAAGTCTACTTTGTCTTATTAAATTTTAAATTAATGTGATGTGCACAGACATCAACATTATGATGTTCCTGTTTCTTCTTTTACAAGATCCCATTTCTTCCTAGATATATTAGGTATTAAAATTAGATATTAAAATAAGCCACTAAAACTTATGTACCTCACTTTCCCAAAATGTTCTATGGTCTAACTCTTAATTATCCATGTGAGAAATGAAAATTCTTAATGTTAGACTTAATACTACTAAGAACCTCTTAAGTCAAGGAGTCTTAAAAAGGGCCTCAAGATATCCATTAACCATTTTAGAATTCTGTGATTTTTAGAAATTCAAAATTCAGAAATTCAAAATTATACTTAGGAATGTTTTACTATGTCTTCTTATCTAAAACTTTTCTCGTCGTATTAATTCAGTGTTTTCCAGTTACAGTAAAATAATGCTAATGTCTCACACTGCTGTAAATTCAAACCTGTATTTCATACATCTAATAAAAATTCTCATAAAAATTTGAAAAATTATGAAGGAAAGCAACATTTAAGATGTTAAATTAAAATGAAAAAATCTGGAAGTTAATACACACTATAATTTCTTGAAATTAGATTCTACTTAAATGATACTTACTTTCCTACATGAAATAATTTTAAATAAAATACCACGATAATATTTTAATGGAATTTATTTAGAATAAAAATTCCTAAAGAATCACAACCACTGTAATAAAGTAAAATGATTGTTGCGTAAAGATATCCCATATCATATAGCACAGGGCTCATACTCACTTAGTTCTCACGACGCACCATGCCTCTTCTAAAACGTAATAATTCACATGTAACTCCAACAATTTATCTCTCACTTCTTTTGCAGATTTTCGACTGTATGTGGAATAAACTATTTTTGTCCGGGCCCTTTACATTCAAAACACAAGTTAAAAAAATTTTTAATAAGTTATAATAGAATGGACTAAAGAAATTTTGCTAGCAAGCTAAAATCCCAACAGTCACTGGCTGGAGCACCCATATATATGACCTCAAGCAGCATGAATTGTTTTGGGGATGGCATAGATTATTTTTGGATAACAGCGTCCACATTCCTACTTACATTTTGCATGTGCTAAAACTTACAGTGGTCTGAATTTTGTAGGTACTGCGTGTTAGCGTTTACCGGAAAAGACAGACATAAACTGGTTTAGACTCTAGACCTGGGTAGCAGGATAATAGTTCAGGATATAAATTTGCTTTGCATATGCATAAAATAATTAATCTGCTCATAGAACATATTCAGAGAGAGGGGAACAGAGTGAGAACAGATTTTGGATAGATAATTTCACCTACTGAAATTATCCGAAAAGCATACGAATTGAAGTTGAAATGTAGTAAATCATACATTCAGACAGAGGGCTTCTCGTGTAGCAGTCAGGAAGCTTGACAAACAGGATGAGTCACCAAAATATGGTACAACAGACAATCTGGCCCTAAATAGAGGAGTTTTTATGAAATCCTGAATAATTACCATTTATGAACTGTATATTTCTTTAAACTTATTTTACTTAAAATTCAGTTAGTTAACATATAGTGTATCATCAGTTTCAGATGTAGATTGCGGTTATTCATCCGTTGCATATAACACTCAGCGCTCAGTACATCATGTGCCCTCCTTAATGCCCGTCACGCCGTTACCCATCCTCCGACCAGCATTGGACATTTCTCAAAATTTCAAGCATATAGGATGTGCAGTGTCCACAACCAGACATAAAACTTTAAATGATTTAAAATTTTGCCTCTAATAATAGGTCAAAGATGCATTAACAGGAAAAGGTTACCCTGACAATTACTAAAATGATCAAAATAATTTTTGAAGTTAGTTATTTAAGGAAAACAAAACTCTCACACCTTAATGAAAACCAGAGTTCTCATACCTAGCTAGCAAAAAAACACCCTAAATTTTCATAAAAGCATGTAATATAGCAAATTTCATACACTTTTTTTATCTGTTAGAAAAGGCTATAGGCCATTTGCTGCAACATGGACGGCACTGGAGGAGATAATGCTAAGTGAAATAAGTCAAGCAGAGAAAGACAATCATCATATGATTTCTCTCATCTATGGAACATAAGAACTAGGAAGATCGGTAGGGGAAGAAAGGGATAAAGAAAGGGGGGGTAATCAGAAGGGGGAATGAAGCATGAGAGACTATGGACTATGAGAAACAAACTGAGGGCCTCAGAGGGGAGGGGGGTGGGGGAATGGGATAGACTGGTGATGGGTAGTAAGGAGGGCACGTATTGCATGGTGCACTGGGTGTTATACGCAACTAATGAATCATCGAGCCTTACATCGGAAACCAGGGATGTACTGTATGGTGACTAACATAATAAAAAAACATTAAAATTTAAAAAAATAAAATAAAAAGAAAAGTTATAGGCCACCGGTAAGATGGAGAATGGTTTCTTAAATCAGGCAGAGGGGCTTGTGGGGTTCAGAGCAGGGGCTGGCAAACTCTGGCCATAGGCCAGATCCAGCCCATCTCCTAGTACTGGTACTTAGCAGTTCTATGGAACAAACAGACACACACAGGTTAGTCATGAATACATGACATTTTCACTTTGAAAAAAATTTTTTTTTCATTTTTCAGAGGTTTATTAAGCTTCCTTTAGAGTCAACAGGTACATATTATAATTTCTGGAAGGTTATTATACATTTTTAAACTTCCAGCATGAATATGAAGATGAGTGTGTGTGTGCATATGTAAAATTTTCCCTATTCCTAAGAGTCAAATATGAGTTGTAAGCATGTCTGGTTGAAACTTTCAGTTGCCAACCTCAAGTCTGCATCCTCGTAATGTGGGTGATTCACAATGGGGTGAAGGGTAGACAGCTTGACACTGGCCATCGTAGGCATGGCACCTGCAAAAACAGCATCTGAAAAACAAGGATTTATTCCTTAATGACAGTTTAAACAAAACCAAAGATCATTACTTAGCTGTAATATCTGAACTCAAATTAAGAAAGATGAAACACATTTAAATGATAACCACCGGCATTATTCTTTTTTCTTTGCTCAATATTGTCTACTATGATAACAGCCGACTTTGTTATCGCTGTGCCAGGAACTGTGTTAAATAAGTTTACTAGGATTAAACAACTCAATTTGCACAACGTCATGAAGTGGGTTCTGTGTTATTCTAATTTGTAAATAAGGAAACTGAGAGCCAACAAAGGTAAGCGACTTGCCCAAGACTACACGCCTAGGTGGCACCAGAGCCCTCCCTCAGCCACTTCACTACAACTTCTTGCCACGTTCAAGCACAATGTAAAAGACAATACTACAAAAACACACAGGACCAGAAAGAATTATAAAACTTTATATCTTGTTCTGATAATTTAAAATGCCAAGAACTGAGAGACTGTTACAAAGGACAAGTCTCACACTACATCTTTTAAGGCAAAACTGTGAACTGTAGTTTCTTGGAAGACAAAAATATTTACTTACCTCCTGGCGCTTCTGTATAATAAATTATTATATAGTTTTAAAGGATATTATCATTTTTAATCAGCATAATAAAATCACTAATAAGAACAAGGCGTGTCATTCAAAGCTACTGCAGATAACTGAATGTTTACTTGCAAATATAACTAAGTATTCTAAATGTAACTTTAAATGAAAATCTCTACATGACTTAATTTCAAAAATATGTCAATCAATGTAGAAATGTATATTTATTATCACAAGATTCAAAAATTAATGATGGAAAGCTCTTAGGCTAGAGCAGTGGTTCTCAACCAGACATGATTTTATTTCCTAGGGATAGATATGGTCAATTTCGGGAGACATGTTTGATTGGCACACTGTGGGGGAGAGAGGTGCTACTGGCAACCTGTGGGGAGAGGGAAGGAATGCTGCTAAATATTCTTCAATGCACAGGCCAGCCCCTAATGTCAATAGTGCCAAGGCTGAGAAAATGTAGGCTAGAGGGACCCGAAGCCCAGGGCCACAGTTATCGGGAAGAAAGCAGGTGGGTCTGTCCAGCAAGAGCTGGAATCTCTGAAGACAAATCATCTATGGCAGAGAAAGGAGGAGAAATACTCTGCACAGTCTTCACTTTTGATGGGGAGGTAAATATGAACAAGATGGGGAAAGGCTGGGATACTTTCCTTTATGTTCACTGAAGTCTCCACATACACTCTACTATATGAATTAGAAAAAAGTATCCCTTCTGACTTGACAAAAGTCTCACTAATACATGACTTGGTAAGTAGACCATGGGCTGGATTTCATTCTTTTGCATGTTGCTGTCCAGTTTTCCATATACCATTTTTTGAAGAGACTGTCTTTTTTCCATTGAATATTCTTTCCTGCTTTGTCGAAGATTAGTTGACCATATAGTTGTGGGTCCATTTCTGGGTTTTCTGTTCTGTTCCATTGATCTATGTGTCTATTTTTATATACTTTTTTAAAAAAGATTTTATTTCTTTATTTGAGAGAATGAGTGAGAGAGCACAAGCAAGGGGAGCGGCCTCCCCACTGAGCAGGGAGCCTGATGTGGGGCTTGATTCCAGGACCCTGGGATCATGACCTGAGCCAAAGGCAAATGCTTAACCAACCGAGCCACCCAGCCGCCTCCATCATGCTGCTTTTAATAAACATGTGGTAACCATGAGAAAACTCATAATAAAAGGATGAAAAAGATTTATATGAAAATCAAAGAAGAGGTGGCTAAAACTGAGGTAGGAGTTCGTGGGAGTCGTCTTAGGATAAGCTGCCAAATGCAGGCCCTCTCTGTCAGGAACCCAAGACAAACACTCTAGAACAAAGACAGACCCAAGAAAATATTTTAAAAGTTGGTATCTCATAAAGTTTGGGGAAAATAACTAACTGGCAAGGGGTAAAGGAGAGTAAAAGGAGTACCTACACCTTATATTCCTATAAGGAAAAATTCACTAGAGGATTAATTTTAAAATTCTGATTAAACCGGTCTGGCAGCTGCAAGTGATGAGGTACTGTCACCTCTGAAAACCTGATGACTGAGTTGAAGCTTATGAAACTTTACCTTAACAATGGCTAATTAATAAAATGGTGACTATCAAATAAACAAACGAGAAAATCGCCCGAAGGAGTCACAGGATCAATTTAAATAAGCCACAATGAAGAACTTGTGTCACAGAAAATTACTAAATTTCAAAAACAATCTTAGACAAGATTATGGATTACTTAAAGAAAATAGTGTGGAATATACTCATTCTCTGGAAAGATTTTTTAAAAATGAAATCAATATCTCTGCTTGAGGTGGTTTTAGAAAAAGATAGGAAGGAAAAAAGGTAAGCTAAAAATGATATTTTAGAGTATTTACAAGTAGGATTTATACTCATCTCTTTGAAATGATTTAGTGAAGAAAACAGAGTATCTGAGGTCTTAACCCTTCTGTGTGCAAATGGTTTTACAGAGTTGGATGAGACAGTGAGCACTGACTGAAGTGATAGAAGCAGTGTTGACCTCCCCATGGTCAAAAGTATCTTCTCCAGTGGTCTGTTCACAAGCTATGAAATATTATTGAAATTTTTATTTTTGTCATTGTTAGGGTTAAAACACAATAATGATCTCAGCGTTATAGTACATAACTATGAACAATCATTAATTCTTCATGCTAATTAAAAATCTTGAGTTATCTAAGCGGCATCTAAAGAGGGCACAAAATTGCTTTTTGAAAAGTTTCGACCTGGTGGACACTGCAAGTAGCATGCTCAAAATCTGTGAGTGAATAAACGACTCTGTGTGTGTCTGTTTCTACATGTCTGTATATAACCAGCTATACATAGAACGAAAGGGCCACATACCTGGTCTGGTATTATATTTGATCCATTGTATCAGTTCTTCCTGGGGCAAATTATTAAATTCTCCTATTATGTTCCACTGATTATGGAGGTTTGCACAACCTTGTATTGACATCACTGTTAGAATGCCAAAGATAACATTCTCAAAGCGAACTCTGCAAAAAAGCCAGCCAAAGAGCTGAAATGAAAGAAACCATTTATTTTTAATTCTTATATGAAGAGTGCTATAGGGCCAATAATAAACTCTCACCTTGCTACTTAAACCAAGGTGGATTATCATTTGATACTGTCAATGCACTAAATAATATACAGAACTATGGTCACCTATTGTTTAAAAATAGACATATTTTAGAATTATAGGGCCTACTAAAAATGGAACTTTCTTTCTCCTCAAAAGAATAAAGGAAGAAACACACCTCATCCTTCTAGTAACTGATTTACTACCAAGGATTAAGATTAGCAAATCAAAAAAATGTTAACCTAGAATTAACTCCTATTATATCTGGTTTTAATGGACATCTAAAGTAATTATGGAAACCCCACTAGATTTATTTTATTATTTTTTTAATAATAATTTTTTATCCCACTAGCTTTAACACATATATTCCTCTCAGGAAAACAAGCATTATGATAGTCTAACACAAGACTCATCGTCAAAACTAAGTAAGATGTTTCTGTAAGTCCCAAAATTCTATCTTCTTTGTCTGGCTCTTGTGTATATAACGGTAAGAGAACCCCAGAACTGACCACTTTTCTAAGGGGTTCTCTGATCCAAGCAGAACAATACTAGAGCGATCACCCTGCGTCTATTCTAGCATTAGAAGAACACTTGAGCATCGTTTTGATGGGCCAAGAAACTCTTGCACAGACCTGAACTCCAAAGACCTATGTCTGTGGATAGAATACCAACACAGGGGAAAGTCGCAAGTGAGTCATACAACATCAGTTAAAATCTAGGAATAATCTTCAAAGCTACTTGAAATTGCTCTTCTTATTCATGGTTAATCATGAAATAAACTTTTAAATCATTTAAACCAAGTGTTTTTATATTTTGGATTACTCAGCAAAGCCATGGTAACTACAGTGCTGCTGTTCTAGTTACTATAGTGTAGTGACACAAAAGTGAATACCTACCCGTCGAGAGCATATCAAGGAAGCCATAACACACATGTGAGGTGTTAAAAACAACTTCAGCCTCATGATTAAAATGGCAAGGACAGTGAATGCTAACAGTTGTAAGGTGTGAAAAATCAACTGTAAAAACAAAACAAAATGATATTTTCACTTTATATATTTTTAAGTTAATAAATATAATGTATATTAAAACTACTATTAGGACAAGGATCATTTAATTTAGTAATAAGTCTGGTAATATTTATTCATTCATTCATTCAACAAAGATTTAGCAAATGTGTGCTATAGACCATGTACTGTTCTGGGGGCTTTGGATACAACAGTGAACGTAACAACAGTGAGCAATTTCTGCCCTTGTGAGGCTTACATTTTAGAACATTTAGAAAAGAGACACAAAAATGTCATGTCAGGCAAATGAATCCATTATATAGTCTCTTAGAAATTGAAGGAAGTGGAACAGGGAAAGGAGACTGGGAGTGCAGGGTGTGGTGTGAGGCCACAGGCAAGAGCCATTGCAATCGCAAGGAGGACAATCAGGAAGGGCCTCACTGAAGAGGTGGCATTTGAACAGGACCCACACAAGGTGAGGAAGGGAGCCACAGAGACATATAAATACGGAATGCAACAAAAATCGTAGAAAACATAATCTAGATTATTTTTAAAGTAATGAAATTATATATATAAATATTTGTACTGATTAGTAGGATACCCATTTTTATTAAGATGGGGTTCCACTGAGCAAAGTTTTCAGACAAAACTTTTCTAACAGACATATTCATAAACTATCAACCAATTCTTCGCTAGAAAAATAAAATAGACAAGGAATTAATGCAACCAAAATTAAGTGGCAACTAAATAAATATTTATGTTCTAACTCACTGATATTCAAACAAATTAAACATTAAATATAATAAGATATTTCATCTATAAAATGGATAAATATTAAATTAATACTGGGTGTTAAAGAAGATGCCTTGAAACATACAATGAAATAATTGGTACATTTCTGTAATTTAGCATTATTTCTCAAGGTGCTACAAAAGAGCCAACCCCTTTGACTTAAATTTCCATTCTAATTTAAGGGAATAATTGAAACCAAGAAATGCTTGTACAAAGATGATCACTGAAGTGAATTTTTATCAGCAAAAATAGAAACAACCTATATGACCAATATAGAGGAATAAGTAAATTACCACATTTCCCACATGTATACAGCCATTAAAAGATTACATGTTAGCAGATAATTTAATGGCATGGAAAGCTTTCAATGTGTATAATTATGTACATACAAAATATTAATTTTGTGAAATCGTCTATGTGTATATATACATGCATGGGTGGGGTAGGGGGGGTGGAGAAGGCTACAAAAATACGTACCTAAAAAGTTAACAGAGGTTACTTCCAAATGGTGATTTTTCTGAATTTTCTAACACTTTTTAAATGTGCTATTTTAGAATCAGAAATACATAATTTATGTTTAAAACAGAATGCAAAGCTGTGTTTTTTCCTTTTAAGATGCTTAAAAATGGAATTTGTTAATTTTTTCACAATTCTTGAATCCAAAGCTGGAATGTGGAAGATTTATTTCAAAATCAATCCTTCGTTTTTCTTGAGTCAAACTCCTCTTTGGACAAAGTTGGGGACATGTTGTGGAGGAAACAAAAGGCATCAACATGCTTCACACCCAAACAGGTCTTTTTGTTTAGGACCATTAAATCACACATTGGTAGATTTCATGGGCCATCTTCTTTAACCATCTATCCAAAACAGGGATCTTGTCTGTAAATCTATGAACTGGCTATTCACTAATTCCTGAAAAGGAATATGCCATAGGAGTGCCTGTTATAATTATGGATAAGCTGTAAATGTTAGACAATCTTTTCTAAAACTGAACCAATGTCTCCCCATAATTTCTACACTTCTGCAACTCACAAAATTAGTCTAACCCAATTGCACATGAAAGTTCTCTATTAGCCAAGTACTGTAATCATGACTTTGCACTAATCCCACCTTCACCCTTAGAAAACTTTCTGTTTTTAAGCTAAATATTCAGAAGCTTGGATCATTAGTTCTGTGGTGTCATAATTCTGGTTGCCTTGCTCTGGACATGGTACAGATTGCCCATGTTTTGTTAAAACGTGGCCTCTAAAAACAGACTACCATAGACGTGGTCTAATTCATACAAGTGTACATCTGACTTTTCCTAATATGCCTTCCTTTGGTTATTCTGAGCCACAAGATGAGACTATCATCGTCTCTCCGGAATCCCATTACTTGTACTCTACCTTTTTTTCCCCATCACTTCTACGTTAGCACCAACTTCTCATATAACAAGAATGAAATCCAAAGTAATAATTCTTCTTGACTTTCCCCTATCATCTAATGGCTGAAAGGACTCTGTTTTCATATGGAGACTGAGAGATGCCCCCCATTTTCTTATCTTCCCTGCATAACGTTTTTGTGGGGGAATGACACGGAACGACCACTCCCAATGGCACCGCTTCAGTTTGTTTGCTATTGTTATCCACATGCTCTGACTACTCTTCCACTCACAGGCCACTGACTTTCCATGGAGCTCTCTTGCCATAGTTATTTATCTTCTCTTCTATCAAGTAGTTTTCTTTTTAACTACCAAGTAGGAGACAGAAGGCTACAATCCAAAAGCACAGTCCAAAGTTGTGTACTATATGTACCCTCCTGTCCATTTGTTAGTACCTCTTTCCACATAAAAATTACTAGGACAATCCTCACAACGTCTTTTAGAGGCTGGAAGCAAGGAAAGAAGAGCAGCTCAGGAAACTGTTCACTACTCCCCCCTGGAATAAGTGAGTCCAACTGGGTAGACTGTAAGGTAGCAGCTCTCAAGCATAAAGAAAACAAAGACTAAGTGCAGAAAACCAGTCCAAATGGCAGACTGTCCCTGTCAAAACTACCTCCCACAACAGTGGTGAAGACATCTTGAGAATATGGTGGAGATACCCTTCACTGGCATGGTTCACAGAAGGCACAGTATCAACTGGAGCTCCTGAGGTCTTGGTCCAGAAGGCACACAAATTTAAAAGTGGGCATTTCATCAGAAAGAACAATTACCCAACATTTGCAGCAACATGGACGGGACCAGAGGAGATTATGTTAAGTGAAATAAGTCAAGCAGAGAAAGACAATTATCATATGGTTTCACTCATTTATAGAACATAAGAAATAGCAGGAAGATTGGTAGGAGAAGGAAGGGAAGAATGAAGGGGGGGTAAACAGAAGGGGGAATGAACCATGAGAGACTATGGACTCTGGGAAAAAAACTGAGGGCTTCAGAGGGGTGGGGGACTGTTGATAGGTATTAAGGAGGGCACATATTGCATGGTGCACTGGGTGTCATATGCAAATAATGAATCATAGAACACTACATCAAAAACTAAGGATATACTGTATGGTGGCTAACATAATAAAAAATTATTATTAAAAAATTTAATAAATTTTTAAAAAGTGGGCATTTACACAGTGTTTGACTTAATACTAGGCATTATTGTACGTATCTTATATGTAACTCATTTAGTCCCATCACTACCATATGAGACACGTATTGTTGTTCCTGTTGTTTTGGTTGTTCCCAAAAAGATGTAATGTAACTTGCCTACGATCATACAGCCAGTAAGTGGAAGAGCAGGGATCTGGGGCCAGCCAGCTCCCGAGTCTGTGTCTTTAACCACTACACTACGCTTCCTCTCCAGACAATAAACTATTCAACCACATGGTTCTATCAGTCTGAGAATGTGGAAGTGTACAGACCCCCAACATATATCACTTAATCCATTTTTCAAAAGAAGTAATTCCCCCAAACTCTGATTACCTTTTAAAAAGCCATCCTCTTTACTGCCAACAGGACAAAAATATCTACAACCCAGATCTGATTATGCCCTCCCTTGCTTAGCAACAAAGCCCAGGATAGAGTCCAGCTTCTTTCCATATGAAGTCACCATAGTCTGAACCTGTGTCATTTTCTGCTACTTCTTGCCTTTTCAATGCATCAGCAATCCTGATTTGCCTGTAGCTCTGAACATAATGTATTACCTTCTTTGTATATGCACACGCTTTGACTTTGTTAAACTCCTCCTCTAAGGTCATTTTTAAAAAAATGTGTCCTTAACTACCCCATCTCCTTCACACAGATGTAATCACTTTTTCTGCACTTTTCTACCTACTTCCTTTGTCAAGGCACATATAAGTATCTGTTAATGTTGCTTGTCTTCCTCCACTACACATTAAAGTCCACAAAAGCAGGGACCTGGTGTACAACAGGCACATAATAAAGATTGAACTGATTAGTATACAGAATAGAAAAAAACTAAAACAGGCAAAATAAGGATAAATGGAGAAATAAAAGACAATAAGAAAGCAAAGTTAATGTGAGAAAAGAGGGCAGAAAATGAAGGAATACTGTGTTTCTAAAAAGCAGTGGGTTTAAAATAAATAAATAAAAAGCAGTGGGTTTTAAATACCATATGATAAAATATGAAGTATGAATGTGCACTGCTAAGTAAAACTGGGCAATGTGACAGGACTGATTTGCACAAGTGCAGTTCCGTTAGGTGGCAGCGTGTGGTGAATGATTCACAGCATGGACTCTGCAGCTACATGGCCTAGGTTCATAGGCCTTGGTTCCACAGAGCTAAGGTCCCTTCAGCTTTGTCACCCTATGTTACTCGACTTCTCCGTGCCACGGTTTTCTTTCATCTGTAAAATTTACAAAATAACCGTACTTACCTCAACGGGTTGTTGTGCGAATGAAATTATAACTGTATGTACATCCCTTCCCCAAATGCCCTGCACACAGGAAGCAGTAAGTGCTGACTACCGCCTTGAAGGCACTGGAAGTGGCCTGCTAGCGTCAAAGGCAAGCTTTACTAGAAATTCGTGGCAGACCTGAGGAAAACGCTTCCATTTCTGTGGGTCTCTATTCCGTGGTCAAGACCGCTTTGCTTTTCTTCTTAGACATGTAGCTAGACTGCATTTCCCAGGTCCCTGCAGTCAGGTGTGGCCGTGTGCCTGAGCCCCGGCTGAGGACTGGAAGGTCACATTTCCATCTCCAGGCCTGGCCCTTACAGAAGCTCCGGTGCGTGATCTCCCCTGTTCTCTCTCCTTTGCTGCCTTGATGCAGATAAGCACATGGACCTCAGAAGCTACAATCTGCAGATGGCTGAGCTATAAATGGAAGGAGTCTGGGTTCCTCAATCAGTTTGTTGGGAGGACCACTCACTAACCAGGAACTCCTGGTTTTAACTTTATGTGAGCAAAGAATCAACCTTAACTGAGTTAGTCAGCGTTTGTCTCTGTTGACAGCTACTTTCATCTAATTAACATAATTTTCTTATTTGCAAAATGGGAATCATAATAGAATTAAAACAGCACAGTACATGGCACATAGTAACTATTAAAAAATATTTATCATTATAGGCTGTTTTTATTAGGTCCAAATTCAGTTGCCCTCTCCTGTAAATTTGATCCTTAAGACTCAAAGTGCTATTACTTAGGAAATCATATTTCCAGCCCCTGCTGAGCTTTCTCTTCATATGCCACAAAATAATTTAGCACCATATAAAATGTTGTCTTATTTGTTTCTTGTCTCTGTTGAAAAATTATCTGAGGGCAGAACTGCTATACCATCTTCTGTATCCTATAACACTCTAAGATTGTAATTGATTGACCATCAAGTCTGGGTGTGGCCGAAGACCACCAGTCACAGGGCCACGGATGTCTGCCCTGATGGGCTGAAGCTGACTGCCTCAGTGGGCTAGGAATTAATGCTTTTATTGTTGAACGAATAAAAGAATGAATGAATAAATGAAAGTAATTTAATTATGCTCCGTGGTCATAAATGAACCTTCTGTTTTTCAGAAACCCTTACTACTATTCAAAAAAGCAGATGAAAACATGGGAAGGATCAGCATTTATTACCAAAGCTGAACCACTGCTGACAGTGCATAAGCAGCAAGGCGGTACCTTTATGAATTATCTTTGAACTAGAATTTAATACACAAATACAGCAAAGATTAAAATGAAAGCTTTACCTCACCATGTTCAAGGAGCTGTTTTCTGGAATAAAAAACATTCTCTATTTACTGAATGTCCATTACGATCACATATACATAAACTTCATTTATTTGTTCTTAGGTTTAAAAATTTTGATTCTCTCTAAACTACTCAGTACAATAAAAAATATCAGATAATATCACTAAAAATTATAGCAATTTGAAAAGCATAATTTACAGTCATCCTATGTGAAGTATATAAAAAAGCCAGGCTTTGATTAAGATGAAACAGGTTTTACTGATTGCTGGAGATTGTACCTCTAGAAGGATTTAAAGAAAAATACTTTCTATTAAATATTCAACCATGTACAGTATATACACAGCTTTAGATAAGTACTGCTAGACTTGTAAGTTGCTTTCATTTTTTAAGACTCTAAGTACCACAAACATCCTTGCACGTAAAACTCTGAGCATCCTTGAGCATTTCTCAAGGATACATTTCTAGAAGAAAAGTGATGGGTAAAGCATATAAGTATTTTTCGTTCTACAAAAGTTTATGGGCCTACTGAGCTCTAGGCACTGTGCAGTGAACACAGCCTGAATAGTGTCAATGTTGTTCTTCTCCTCTTAGCCTGCATGCTAGACTCGTACAAGAGGTATGGACTGCCTGTTTCATTGTTCCATTGAGAAGATGGAAGACTTTGGTTTTACATGCAGAGGCTTTCTTCTAATATGCATTTTGGGGTTAGAGAGAAAAGTAACACAGTTCAAGTAAGACACTAAGAGGTAAGGAAGTTCAAGGGCACACATATATCCAGAGATTTTTTTTTTAAAAGCCTGATCAGGGGGGCGCCTGGGTGGCACAGTGGTTAAGCATCTGCCTTCAGCTCAGGGCGTGATCCCAGTGTTGTGGGATCGAGCCCCACATCGGGCTCCTCTGCTAGGAGCCTGCTTCTTCCTCTCCCACTCCCCCTGCTTGTGTTCCCTCTCTTGCTGGCTGTCTCTATCTCTGTCAAATAAATAAATAAAATCTTAAA
>NW_024425563.1:41040242-41390363 GCF_017311325.1 Ursus maritimus | reverse complement strand
GGCGGGGGTGGGGGTGGGGGGTTCCCACCTGTCTTGAAATGTACTGGTCACCACAGGATTCTGTGGTGAGCTGCTGTGTGTGAGGGAGGACAGGCCCTGACAATAACTGCCGATGCAAATAAATCTAGTAGCTAATTTAAAATGTAAATGCACAACCAAATCTGCAAATACACAAATGAAATAAACTGATAAAGAGCAATAATAGATGTTCGAAAAAGAGAGGCTAAAGCAAAAGATTAAGAGAACCAACAATTCTCTGAGGTAAAGGAAGATGTGAATGTTCAGATTAAAATGTCCCATGAATTAACAAACATAGAAAATACACACACTCATGCATACATAGGCACATGCATATCTCAAACTCCATACATTTCCAGAGAGCAAAACTTTATATAAAATTTCTCATTTGTAATGCTCAATGCTAGATAATAATAATTATCTATAAAATGCTGAAAACCCCCCAGAAATACCTATTAACCAAACCATTAACTTAACATGAAGGCAAAAGGTGTTTTTCAAATACAAAAGCACCCAGCAACCCTCGGGAAGAAGACATGGGGACACTACCCCCAAGTTGGAGCTGCGGGGGCACCACCCTGGAACCAGGGCTGCCAGTCCCCAACAACCCCACACACAGGCCCCTGCACGTCAGATGGAGAGACAGGGCTGCTCTGCATATGCTGGCATTTCTAACCGTTGCAGCTGCTCCACAGACACCAATGCCACTGCAGGCTAGCTGGAACCCCAAACCCACTGTTACTATGACTGCCGGCACCCCAGACTCCAGCTTTGTGGCCACTTGACGCATACCCATGTCCCCACACTGTCCGCCTGTGGGCCAGCCAGTGCCCCACACCCTGAAGCCACTGCTGTTCCACGAGTGCCTGTGCTGCCGTCCCTGCCTCTGTGCCTGCTCCATGGACGCTGAGGTCTCAGGACCCAGACCCAGCACTGCCGTGGGCTAGCCGGTGCTCCTGGACCCCAGAGCTGTCGGACCCCAGAGCTGCCACGGCTCTGCTAGCACATGAATTCCAATCCCCACGGTTGTTCCGTGGGTACCCAAGTATCAAAAAACACTGTCACCACTACCACAAGGGCATCCAAAAGATGAACCCAGTGCCAAGGGGGATCCCATTGACCGTGACATGCTCCATGGGGGAAAGAAGTTTGGGTGGTCCCCAGCAGCTTCACCACTGCAGATCCTAACAGGTCACCACCATTACTGATACCCACAGCCTTGGTCGTTGAGGACCCCTGCAATCTTCATTGATGCTAACCTCAGCTGATAAAGTTGCACAGATACTACACTGCTGAGCCTTTCCCCAGGAATGGAAACAGCACACCTTACCCAGCTGGCTCCATACACCCACCTGCAGGTGAATGTCTTTCCTCAACAAAACCAGTTCCTAAAGTCGGAAAGAGGTGATTGCTCCATTAAATGTGAAGACATCAATGAAAGGTTACAAGAAACAAAAAATCAAGGAAGCATGACACAACCAAAGGAACATAATCATTTTCCAGTAACTGACCCCACAGAAATAGAGATCTGTGAATTGCCAAGCAATTCAAAATAATTGTTTTAGGAAAGATCAGTGAACCACAGAGAATGTAGACAACACAATAAAATCAGGAAAACAATCTACGAGCAAAATAAGTTTAATAATGAGCTAGAAGTTATAAAAAAAGAACCAGACAAATTCTAGAGGTAAAGAATACAATGAATGAAAATGAAAAATGCAAATACGGCATCAACAGCAGACCTGATCAAGCAGAAGAAAGAATCTGGGGACTTGAAGACTGATAATTTGAAATTATCCAGTGAGAAGAGAAAAGGAAAAAGAACGAAAAGGAGTGAAAAAAGCTTAGGTGAACTACGAAACACCATCAGGAGAAACAATATTTACATTATGGCCATCTAAGAAGGGGAAGAGAGAGGAAAAGGGCAGAAATCTTATTTAAGATCAGCTGAAAATCTGCCAAATCTGGAGACAGGTATGGATATCCAAGTACATGAGCCTCATAGGTACCAAGACAAATTTAATCCCCCAAAATTCACTACACATTATAATGAAACTGTCAAAACCAAAGACAAAGAATGATCTGTCAAAGCAGCAAATTATCTCATATAAGGGAACCCCTGTAAGGCTATTAACACACTTCTCAGTAGAAACCTTGAAGGTCAAGAGAGGATGGGATGATATATTCAAAAAAATGCTCAAATTAAAAGATCTTCCAATTACGAATACTTCACCCAGCAAAGCTGTCCTTCAGATGAAATGAAAGAATAACTTTCTCAAACAAAAAAAGCTGAGGGAATTCATTACCACTAGTTGCCTTACAAGAAATGCTAAAGGGAGTTATTCATGCTAAAATGAAAGAATGCTAATCAGTAACCTAAACACAGATGAATGTATAAAACTCACCATAAAGTTAACTATACAGTCAAATTAGAAATACTCTAATGTCATACTAGTGATGTGTAAATCACTGAAATCTAATATAAAAGTAAAAAAAAAGTATTTTAAAACAAATATAGCACAATAATTTGTTAAAGGATGCCGATATAAAAAGATATAAATCGTAACATCAAAAACATAGAAATGGAGGGGGTAGTAAGTAAAAGGCAGAATTTTTTTTTGTGATTGAAGTTTTTATCAGCTGAAAATAGACTGTTACAAGATGTATTATGTAAGCCTCAGGATAACCACAAAGCAAAAAACTACAGTAGATACACAAAAGATTAAGAGAAAGGAAACAAAGTGTATCACCATAGAAAAGGAAGACAGCATGAGAGGAAGAAAGGAACTATGAAACAGGAAACACCTAGGTGGCAAAACAAGCCCTTAACTATCAGTAACTATCTTAAGTATAAATGGATTTAATTCTCCCACCAAAAGACGGAGATGGCTAAATGAATAAAAAAACAAGACAATTATGTGCTGCCTACAAGAAACTCATTTTAGCTTTAAGGACACATTAAGGGGAAAGTGAAGGGATGAAAAAAGTTATTCATTCAATACATGGAAATTAAACAATCTAATCCTAAACAACTGATGAGTCAAAGAAGAAATCAAAAGGAAATAAAAAATATCTTGAAACAAATGAAAATAAAAACACACCATAACAAAACTTATAGGATGGTGCAAAATTCTAAGAGGGGATTTTAGGTGATAAATGCTTACATTAAGAAAAAAAGATTTCAAATAAACAACTATACACTTCAAGGAACTGGAAGAAGAAAAAACTAAGCCCAACGTTAGTAAAAGGAAAGAAGAAACAGAGATCATAAGAGAAATAAATGAAACAGACAAGAAACCATAGAAAACATCAATGAAACTAAGAGCTAGTTTTTTGAAAATATAAACAAAAATGATAAGCCTTTAGTTGGACTGAGAAAAAAAGATTTAAATAAATAAAATCATAAATGAAAGAGGGAATGTTACAACTGATATCACAAAAATACAAAGGGTCATCAGAGACTATTATGAATAATTATACACCAACAAGTGGATACCCTGAAGAAAGGACATATTCCCAAAAATGTACACCCTACCAAGACTGAATCACGAAGAAATAGAAAATACAAGTAGACTTAAAACTAGTAAGGAGGAGCATCTGGTGGCTCAGTGGATCAAGCATTTAACTCTTGATTTTGGCTCATCTCAAGATCTCAGGTCCGTGGAACTGAGCCCTGCATCAGGCTCTGCACTCAGCACAGTCTGCTTATCCTTCTCCCTCTGCTCCTCCCCGCCCCTGCTGCTACTCTCTTTCTCAAAAATAAATAAATAAAATCTTAAGGAAAAAAAAAAACACAACTAGTAAGGAGATTGAATCAGTAATCAAAAATCTCTCAACAACAACAAAAAAGTGGAGGACCAGATGACTTCACTAGAGAATTCTACCAAACATTTAAACAAGAATTAATGCTAATCTTTCTCAAATTTTTCCAACAGATTTAAGAGGAAAGGACATGTTTAACCTCATTTTACAAGGCTAACATTACTCTTATATTGAAGATGAGGATGATAAAAGAAAAGAATATTGTAGGCCAATATTCCTGATGAACATAGATGGAAAAGCCTCAACAAATACTAGAAACCAAATTCAACATCATATTAAAAGGATTATGTAACATGAGCAGGTGGAATTTTTATCTTTGCAATGCTTTCAATATATACAAATCAATAAATGGGATATGCTGCATTAAAAGAATGAAAGATAAAAACCATATGATCATCTCAGTAGACACAGAAAAAGCATTTGACAAAATTCAAAACCCCTCCATGATAAGAACTCTTAACAAATTAGGTATAAAAGATGTACCTCAACATAATAATGGCATATAATATATGACAAGCCCAAAGCTAACCTCACACTCAGTGTTGAAAAATCTCAAAGCTTTTCTTCTTGGTTCAGGAAAAAGACAAGGATGCCCACTCCTACTATTTCTGTCCAGCATTTTACTGGAAAGTCCTAATCAAGGCAATTAGGCAAGAAAAAGAAATAAAAAATAACAATAAAAGTAGAAGTAAAACTATCTATGTTTGCAGATGACATGATCTTATATGCAGAAAACCCTAAAGACTCCACCAAAAAACTGTTAAAACTAATAAATGAATAAAGTTGTGGAATACAAAATCAATACACAAAAATCAGTTGCATTTCTATGCAATCACAATGAACTATCTGAACAGATAATTTAGAAAGCAATCTCATTTTTAATAGCATCAAAAACAATAAAGCACTTAGGAATACATTTCATCAAGAAGAAGATAGACCTCTACACCAAAACTGTAAGACACCGATGAAAGAAACTGAAGACAACACAAATAAATAGAAAGATATCCTATGTTCTTGGTTTGAAAGATATATGTTAAAATATCCATACTAGCCAAAGCAATCTACAGATTCAATGCAATCCCTATCAAAATTCCAATGAGATTTTTCAGATATAAAAAGAACAATCCTGAAATTCATATGGAACCACAGAAGACCCTGAATTTCCAAGATGATCTTAGGGAAGCAGAATGAAGCTACAGGTATTACACTTCCTGATTTCAAACTATATCACAAAGTTATAGTAGTCAAAACAGTATGGTACAGGAATAAAAACAGACACATGGATCAATGGAACAGAAGAGAGAGCCCAACAATAAACCCATGCTAATAAGGTCAATTCATCTTTGATAAGGGCAGCAACACATAATGGGGAAAGGATAGTGTTTTCAATAAATGATGGCTGGAAAACTGGATATTCACATGCAAAACCATGAAATTAAACTCCTGTCTTACACCAGTCACAAAGATTAAGTTGAAGTGGATGAAAGGCTTAAATTTAATACCTCAAACCATAAAGCTCCTATGAGAAAAAGAACAGGGGAAAAGCTTTGACAGGGGTCTTAGCAATGATTTTTTGAATTTGACACCAAAAGCAACAGCAACAAAAGCAAAAATAAACAAGCAGGAGAACATCACCTAAAAAGTTTCTGCACAGCAAAGAAAACAATCAACAATATGAAAAGACAACCTATGGAATGGAAAAAAATATTTGCAAACTGTGTATCTGTTAAGGGGTTAATATCTAAAGTAAGTAAGGAACTCAATGGCAACTCAATGGCAAAAAATAAATAATCTGATTTAAAAATGGGCAAAGGACCTGAAGAGAGATTTTTCCAAAGAACAGAAAAAATGCAAATGTGCTCAATATCACTAATAAGGAAATGCAATTCAAAACCACAATGAGACATCACCTTGCTCCTATTACAATGGCTATTATCAAAAAGACAAAAGACAAATGTTGGTGAGGATGTAGAGAGAAGGAAACTCATGCATAGTTGGTGGGAATGTAAATTGGTACAGTGTTATGGAAAACAGTATAGAGGTCCTCAAAAAATTAAAAATAGAACTACCATATGATCCAGCTATCCTATTCTTGGGAATATATCCAAAAGAATCAAAATCCATATTTTGAAGTGATATCTGCACTTCCATGTTCACTGAAGCATTATTCACAATAGTCAAGATATAGAAACAACATAAGTGTCTGTCGGACAAATGGGTAAAGAATATGTGGTGTGTGCGTGTGTGTATAATAATACTCCACTGCATATATATTATTCAGTCATATAAAAAGAAGGAAATCCTGCCATTTGTGGTAACATGGATGAACCTGGACAGCATCATGCTATGTGAAATAGGCCAAAGAAAAATACTTTTAGTATCACTTATACGTGGAATCTAACAAAGAGAAAAAAGTCAAACTCAGAAACAGAATAGAATGGTGGTTGCTAGGGTTCTGTAATGGGGGCCAATGGGGATGTTCATCAAAGGGTACAAACCTTTAATTTTAAGATGAAGAAGTTCAGAGGAACTAATGAACGGCATAGTGACTACAGTTAATAATACCGTGTTATATAAAGTTTGCTAAGAGTGTGGCTATAAGCGTTCTCACACACAGAAAGGTAACTGTGAGGGGACGGGTGTGTTAGATGTGTTCATTAACCTGATGGTGGTAATCATTTCATATGTAGCTGTACCAAATCACTGTGTTGGGTGCTTTAAATATATCGTTATTTATTTGGCAAAAAATGAAAACCATGAAAGAAAATATTTGGAAATAATTTAATCATTTTGATGTGGGTGTTTCTAAGCAACAAATTAACACAGGAAATGTATAGTTGTGACTGTATAGAAATTTAAAGCTTCTATAAGCAAAAACCATTAATAAACTATAAACTGACAACCTATTAGAAATGTTACATACATGTAATAGGCAAAAGGTTACTGTCTATAATATAAAATATCCCACACATCAATTTTCAAATGTTCAAGAAATATAAATATGTCACACACATTTGAAAGATGTACAACTTCACTGGTAAAGACTGATAAAATTAGTTCCTTTTTTTTTAGTCTGTCAGAAAGTGTTAAGTGTTTGATAATACTGGTGTTCATGGAGATGCAAGAAAATGGACACTCTCAGCATAAGTTCTCAGTATTTATCAGATTATAAATATTCATACATTATGGTCTAGCAGTCCCATATAAAATATTCTAAATACTAAAATAAGTATGCAAAGAAATATGTACAGATATGTTCATTACTCTTAGCATTGGTGGATATGACAAAAAGATAAATATAACCTTAACGCCCACTGATGTGGGAATGGCTAAGGACTTGGTAATCACAATCACTTGTGATGATGAACAATAAAGTGTGGAGACCACTACAGCATGTGAAGAAGATCTAGGCAGACACCCAAGATATGTTATTAAATAAAAATAAAAAGTTACATAATAATAATAATACTGATTCTATTTTTTATAAAAATACTGTTTTTGGAAATGTTTTGTAGAATGATACATACAAAACCATTTACATTAACACCAAAAAGGAGTAGATCTGAGGGAGAGAAACACTGCCTTTTTCTTGAAATATTATTTCATCTGTATGTATTACTATATGCATGTATTATTTTGTAACTTAAATTGCTCTGCCCATGCGCGCGCGCGCGCGCACACACACACACACACACACACACACAAGGCTGTCACTTTCAGGAATGTAATCACCTCCTTATTTTGAGCTAAATATCTTCCACCCTTTGGTCCCTTTGAGTCTGTCCTCTCCTACACTGCACTCTCTCAAATATTTGAAGACAGCTGTCATGTACTTCTCAATCTTTTATTATTCTATGAAATATCCCAGGTGCCTTCACGCACTCCTTATGTGAATAGTTCTCAGACCTCTAAAAACACTCTTTTTACAATCTCAAGGCATATTCCTCTGGGCTTCATTTGACCAGAACAAAGTAAAAAGTGGGTCTATTAAGCCCTTTGATTTGGATTTCAACAAATAGTATTTAACCATTTCAACCATAAAGTTCTATTAAGCCCTTCTAACAACCATATGAAACTGTTTACTGAAAATATAAGCATGGGGTACGGGACTCATGGAAACTCTCTGTACTATCTTCACAATTATTCTGTAAATTTGAAACTGTCCTAAAAAATAAATCTCATTAATACATCAAATTTAATCATATATCAACAAGTAGAAAATGTAATTTAAGATTTTCCTCATAAGGAAGTTTTCTTCACAATCTACTTCTCATGTCCTGTTGCAATGTGTGAGTTGAGTTACGTTTTTCTCACATGTTTATGCCAGTGAAGTTAGTGACGTCTTTAAACCATCAAAAAAAATGTGATACAGCAAATGGTTTTAACAATAAATGCAGAAAAACTATTTCATGAATACACAGAAAAACAAATAATTATGTTTTCTCTGACAGTTAAAAAAAAAAAGGATTGCCAAAACAAAACGTTAGCTTACTTCTGTTCATGGACTTTAAATTCTAGTCATATATTAAAATTAATCTAAATTGATTTAAAGTTTGAGTTAATTCAAATAGAAATATCTCCAAAACAAGTCCAAACACACAAAAGAGATGTCTAAGTACAGCACATTCAGTCCTTTTTAAGAGAACATCTAAGATTGGTTCATGTCTCCCTTCTTAATCAAAATGGTGGTTTAATATACATTCATTTGATATTATAATAATTATTTAATAACTGAATATAGTATGACTTTAAAACAATTACATCCATTTGATATCACAAGTTATTTAATAACTGAATATAGTATGATTTAAGAACAATTATAATTACCTTAGATAAGTGTTTGTAGATAAGACACATAAAGTATCACGATAAGCCTGTGAATAGAATAAATTAAGCTTTTCTAAGGAATTGTGTGACATTTAAAATGCTCTGATTCATTAACATAAACACCCTCACTAGAAAGAAGTGTTTTTATTGTTAGAGTGCTCAGGAACACTTTAATCTCATCTCTGCCTCAGGCAAATATTTTCTTGAAGTTCTAAATGCCTCTTTTATTGAAGGAAGGAAGGAAGGAAGGAAGGAAGGAAGGAAGGAAGGAAGGAAGGGGAGAGGGAGGGAGGGAAGGAAGAAAGGGAGGGAGGGAGGGAGGAGTGAAGGGGAATGTGGGGGCTTAACTGGGCCAAAGAGTCTTTAGCTGCAATCCTAGGCAACTTAAAGGTACAGTAAAAAATTTACAGGGAACTTCAAGTTTTACACTGTGCATAATATGTAGTTTATAATTTAGAGATAAAATGAAAAAATACATAGTGAAATTTGAATTCGAAGATGAAATCTAAGTTTAGAATTTTTAACTTACCTCATTCGTTCAAGACCATTTTTTACAAATGAGATTCTGGTCACTTAGGCAAGCAAAAAGCCTATTCAGGGGTTTAGTTAATAGAATATATGGGCTTATAAGAGTTTAAGATTCAGTAGTTTCAAAGAAAAATCGTATGATGTATGCTTTCCTTCTTTCGTTCCAGAAGCGATTTCACACAATTAAAAAAGTTAATGAACATCAGAAGTATTCTTGAGGTAAAAAATAAGCCACAATGAGGAGGGGTTTATATAGAGACAGAAAGGTGTTAAGCTTTAATGGCTGCGAGGATGGGGACATGTCTGTGTGCACATGTGTGTGTGCACACGCAGCAAATAAATAGGCCTGTTAATGCATATGCATGGTTTGAGCTGTGGTGTGTTTGGGAGACAGTACTATGTTTATGAGCTGTGGATCTTAATTTAACAAAAAAATAGTAATGGTAGATCTAGCTATCATCTTCTCCCATGTTAAGCTATCTCCCTACTGGATAGTTGATTCCTGCACTAGCCCCTCTAAGTGGAGCCTTAAAGAATAGCACCGTTAGCCATGATGGACTAGAAACAGGCTAGTGGAGAGCTAGGTGCAGCCAAGGGGACACTGTGTAGTTTACCCATTCCTTCCTACAACCTCTATCCTCTTTCCAAGTGGTCCCTAGGGAATTGGATCCAGGGGGGAACCACAGAGAGGTAAAGGCAGATGCCTTTCTCACTCATAAATTATTCACGTTTTACGTGAAAACACAGGAATGAGAAATGTGGGCGCTGGAACTATACAGAGAAGATATGCAATTTGACTTTAAATAAGGAAAACTTGTTTCAACAGGATCACACCTGGCATAGTAGTAGAGAAATGTTATTGCTACCTACTTGAAGGTATAAAATACATACTGACTTAAGACAACTTGTAAACAATATAAAGATGGTTCAAAAATGCTAAAAATTAAAAAAAAAAAAAATGCTAAAAATTAAGACCCAGTGTCTTTAGCTAGGCTTTCAGATACACTTCCAGACCAAGAAAATCTGCCAGAGGTATTTTAGAACATTTTTTCTTCTATCACAATATTTTCTTTTGTTGGGAAAACAGTGAACACATAGACAATGTTTTAAAGAACATCTGTACAAATTTCTCCTGTGCATGTCTTAAAATGGATCAAGACTTCCTTGAATGTGCTTTAGGTTTAGAAGATACCGAACTGTTATCTTCCTTTCACAGCACCTATGACAGTTGTAACTCTTTAGTCATTTGTGTGATAATTTGCTTGATGCCCCCACCCACCCACCGAGTCTGTAAGTTCCAAGACAGGAGCAGGCCTCTTTTATTTGCCCTAGTGGACTGACACTGTGAATGTAGTTCATGGTACATAGTGGGTAACCGGGATAAATTTCTTTTGAAAGAATAAGAATATCCTCTCTGATGAGGCTTCCTAAAAAACCCATAGAATACTAAATCAAGAGAGAGCTGAATAAGAAATTTGTTTAAGGGGGGGATGGGTTCATCCTAAAAATAAAATGGAATTCTGAGCTATTAGCATTAATCCATTATAGTCCTTATCTTGAACCCAAAAGCAAATGATAAAATTTTTTTAAAATACCTTTTTAAAGATAAAATAAGTAATCATCATAACAACTGGAAGCAATAATGTCTTTGTGTATCTCAGTGGAGTCTGAAATAAAGCAAATTATTCAAAATAGTCATTTATTAAAATTTACATTAAGTGAGTAAAAATCTATGTCAAATTGAGTATCACGATGAAATTTACATTTATATATATTTATATAAATTATATATAATGAATATTATATTTATTTAACAACCTTCATCTTCTAATACAAGAATAAAAATTATAAGAAGTTATACAATGTACCAAAGATTTTAACAGTAAAAATCATTAAATCAAAAATATGTCTATTATTCTATCCTTTCTTTTGGTTTTATCTTTTATTTACATAATATCAATTCTTAAATTTTATGTTTACTGATCCCCAGACCCTACATTATCATTTCCTGAGATGCGAAGTTCCATCATTTTCATTGGTGAAACTAGAGCAAATAAGGAAGAAAGCCAGTCTACGTAATTACTGTAAATATGAGTAAGCAATAAAACATTAGCAGCTAAATAATTCTCATGAACCATTATTATGGTTGGAGTGATTCACCATGTCACTAAATTAAATAATTCTTGAAGGCAGGAACCAAGACATTTTCCTCTTTGTAGTCAGTCCTACAGCAAACTGCCTCGCAGATAAATAAATAGTAGTCATAATAGTTTTTGAGTGAATGTATGACTGGTTGGATAGATAAGAGAATAATGTATGATTAGTAGTACACCTTTCTTGGCAGCATCTTGTTAAAAATGTTTACAATATTTGGAATGTTAAGTGAAATAAAACTAGTTTCTGAAAACCAAAACAAGAATTTGGATTTGTTTTTCCTGAGCAGTCCCATACCTCTAAGTGACCTAGATTATTAAAATAATTGAACTACATGGGGCACCTGGGTGACTCAGTTGGTTAAGCATCTGCCTTCGGCTCCAGTCATGATCCCAGGGTCCTGGGATCAAGCCCCCCTGCTCGTGCTCTGGTTAGCTCTCTTCTCCCAAATGAATAAATAAAAAATCTTAAAAAAAATAAATAAAAGTAATTGAACTGTAATAATAATAATTCACTGTGGATCAAATAGTATGTTTAGCACTGTGCCTGGATTATCCCATTTAATCATCACCAATAACTCTTTAAGAGAGAGGTCATTATTTGTTGATTTTACATACAAAAAAAAAACAGGTGAGGAATGCTGTACGACTAGTAAAAGTTAAAGTAAAAAAAAAAAAAGGTAAAGTTGGATGTCTCTGAATAAAAATTGTGAGTTTCAGATTAAAAGAAAAACTCAAGAGCCAAAAAACCATCATACCTGTAGAGAAGGAAAAAAATCAAAAAAACATTCATACCGCTTTTTCCATGAAGTCAAATTCAGGAGCACAGGTGTAAATTAAGGTATCAAAATCTGTATACCTTAGGATTCTGGCTGCTATTAGGTCACTCAGGCGAATCTGTGAAGAAAATAAAGTAAAACAAATTAAAATTACACTAAGAATTATGGTCAATAATAATTGATTTGTTTTATTAGTAAAGTCTACAAAGAAGATAATCCACGGTACATAGATGCCCCTCAAAGAAAATTTTTAAAAAAATCAGTGAACTATACACTGCTATGCACTGTATTATGAAGAAAACTGAAAACAAAGAGAAATACCGAAAGAAATGAAAAGAAGAAAGAGGTCAGAAAAAATAAACAGAGATGATAATATAAAGAGTGAGCTAAGATCGACGCTCACTGGGCAGAAACCACCATGCAGTTAATCATGAGATTTTATAATCACCATTTACTAAGAAGGAAACCATCGCACGTTAACCCTTTCACTACACACTGCAAATCATGAATCAATTTTCTATGTGTTGTCATTGTCACAAAGCCTCATACACTGATTACAATTTTTCGTACTTGTTGAATTTTTCAGACATACATTCAAGCCATTAAACATAAAAGCTATTCATCATAAGAACTACAACTACATATAATTTAGTTACTTGATCTCCAAGGCCTTTGAAATAAACACCACCTACCAAACTCAACGTAGAACTCCTATTTTCTACTGATTATTTATTACCTACTGTCAGTGAGACAATTATTTTTCCATTGCATTCTCAGAAGGCCCAAAAAAAAAATTTGGTATGTAAACCTTAATTCAAACTATTTTACAGGAACAAAAATTATTTTATATCAAATGTAACAATTGTCTGTGGTTTTCATTTATTTATGGTTCCCCTTATCTACCAGTAGCAAGGTTAATTTAGACTTTATTTTTCTAATTTGGACTAGGCCGGATGATTGATAATAATATAAATAAACCACTTTCATTTCAAGTCTTTCTCACAGCTGTCACATACAGGAAGTCACTCAAGGGTACCGAGGGGATGTGTGTATGTGTGTGTGTGTGTGTGTGTGTGTGTGTAAGATTTGTAATCAGCTGGGTGACAATGTGGAGCAAGGCAGAAAAGAAAACCACAGACCAATTTAACAGATAAATAAATGACTTAGGAGGCTTCAATAAAGTTTAATGTAAAATGTACAGCCCCTACAGAATGAAAAGTTAAGAACAAAAAGGAAAGAAAAAAGGAAAATGTGTCAGACATACCAGAGAACAGCAGCAACAAATAAACCTAATGAATCATCATGCAGAGCTAGCAATAATGGTGAATATATCCTTACATTTTGAAATTTTATTTATCCTCAACATGTATGTAAGCTCAATTCTCCTGGAGAGTGATAGCACTTGAACTTTCAGAGAGTAAGTGTCATAATCTCTTGTTAAAGGTGAAGAAATTTCAGCAGTAGACGGGGTCCTAATTGGATAGTATGAGATGAAGTACATTTCAGAGTAGATTATTGTATGATACACTCATGTACACTCATATCCAAACACTAAGTGTCAAGAATCAAAAATAAATGCCTGCACTGTTTTCTGTTCCCCGGAACTGATGAGCTGAATAGGGACTTCTGCTTTGACAACGGCTATTCTGTAAGACATTGGCTTTAAAACAAACACACACCACACATGAGGGATAGGTCTATATATTTTCCAGAAGATGAAAAGGTAGATAACTTTTAACATATCCCATTTTCCTTTTCCATTACAAGAAAAGTTTTAAAAATATCAAATCACATCTTAAGTTTAGTCTGTAATTATATGTGTATAAAACTACATTGAGATTGTGAGAGTTTTATATTTCAAAGCTGAGTACAGACTGCTCATATGTTAACATTCGCAATAAATGAATACCTTATTATTTTAAACAGATGATTTTTTTAAGATTTTAAAGTAATTTATACACCCAACATGGGGTTCGAACCCATGACCCCAACAAGAGTCACACACTCTACAGACTGAGCCAGCCAAATGCCTCTATTTGTATTTTAACTGAAATACGACCACATAACTACTTAAGATATTATTAATATTTTTCCTGGATGGCTAAGTCAGCATTCATTCATAGATTTTTCTTAGTGCGTTGAAAAGATCATTGAACTGCACAGTTTTATTACTGACTCAGCCAATAACTACCCCTAGGACTCTGAGCAAGACACTCAATCTCTATAAAATAAATAGGTAAAAATAGATGGTTTCAAAGTTTTCATCTAGCTACATATTTACAGGAATTTTTATGCTTTAACTAGAAGGTACTTACATGATCTGAAACACCTAAGATTTTAGATGTCAGAAATTTCAAAATAATTGTTCCACACAACCAAGCACAGCCTTGAATCAGCTAGAAAATAAAAGTATAAAAATTAAAAATTACCCAGTTAAAATATTCAATTATATCAACAAATGGTATAGGAAAATCTTAATCATGTAAAGAATATTAACGATGAGGTCTAACAAAGGATATTCCTTTAGAAAATTTTGTTTAAAGGCAAAAAACTGAAAGAGATGACACTGTAATAAAATACATAACAACACTAGAGTTCGACAAATTCTAAAGGAATTTTTTTAAGTTGTTTCTTTTCAATTTCTGTGAAGAAAGGAGCTACATGCTTGTTTCCAAATATTATTTCCTAGCTGAAAACTCTTTTTCTCAAAAAATAGGATTAAATTATAAAAAATTCTTCTACCGCTCTTTTGGAAATAAAATTATATAAGTTCCTCTTCAAGAAAGGAATATTTGAAAATTTAAGCTATATTTTAAAGAGAGAAATAGAAACTAAAACTTACATAGGGGTTTCTGTTTGTTTTTTATTTGTTTTTTGGTTAACTTTGATTAGAAAGAGCACAAATGTGGACTTCTAGATAACCTGGAGAAAAATTATAGTGGCCTAAATCCAAATCTCTCCACACTTATCCAACAGGTAGAACGATGCAACCACAAATATAAAAAACAGGTAACAGTACAAACTTCAAATTACCTGTAAATAGAAACAATTCATACAGCAAAGTTAAGTCTCAAGTCCTGATCTAAGCCTTTGTAGAGAATGAGGGGAGTCTCAAAACCATGTGCAAGAGGGGAGAGGGAAATGAGGGGCCCCAGACTGAGCTGAAATAACTCTAGGAAAAGAAAGTCCACCTTATGTGTGAGGAGACTGGAGGATGGGCTATGGAGCAGGGACTTCAAGGGTTCAGTATAAAAAATACTGATCCCAGAAAGGCGTTAATTCTGGAAAGAGAGGAAGGGAAAAGAAAAACAGAGAAGCCCTCTAGGAGAATGTGTGGAAAAGGAAACAAGAAGGGAAAATTCAGTATCCAGAAAAATAACTGGGGAGCAAACAAAATCACTATTGTCACTGAAAGATGAACAAAGGAAGTTATTATTAATTGATAAAACCACATTTTGTTACATTGGCAAAAGAGGTTGCACCTGGATTAGGAAACATCTGCTCTAACCACAAAATAATTAGATGAAAGATGTCTATAATACCTAATACATAGTTTCTATAAGAAGTTTAAAAAAAATGAGTCAAACATTTCAGCTGCTGATCTCTGCTCTAATGAATAAAAATCTCACAAAGCAGAAAACACCTACAATGCAGAATTAAAAGTTGAATTAAGTAAGCTCAAATAAGCATACAGAGATATAAAAAAATTTTTATTAAAAAATATTTTTTAAACTAAGAACAGAAATGGACAAAACCAGAAAAAAAATGAGAGTGCTTATTAAATATAGAAAATAGAAGAAAAGGAGAAAACCATTGAAAAATGAAGACAATCTCAAGCTAACTAAAGGAGGAGAGATTCAAATAAAAATTCAAAAAGAGCACTGAAGACAGAAACAATAACAACAAAACTCCAAAAGAATAAAAATGAGATTAAAGAAGGTCGTAGAAGAGTCAGAGAAAGTGGTAGAAACAGAAGACAGGAAACATTTATAATTAGGGTAACTGAAACAGAAAAACTACAATCCAAGAAAACTTCCTAGACATAAAGGACCTGAATTTACATTTGGAAAGGACTCACCATGTGCTGAGGAAATTGACCAGTATGGTAAACCACCTCAAGCTATAGCCTAGTAAAACTTAAAAATGAAGAAAAATCCCTTAACACTTCTAGACACAAAGGTCACATAACTTAGAAGGGCAAGAGAATTTGGTTTGCATCATACATGTTAAAAGAAACATAAAAGCATGTCAACTGTGTAGAAGCATTTTCAAGACACTCAAGAAAGTGGGAACCTGGAACTTTATATCTAGCCCATCTGTCATTCAGGTATAAAGATTATAGAAAACCAGTTTCAAGCATGCAATAATTGAGGAAACAACCTTCCTGAATACAGAAAGTTAAAAGTAAAAGAGAATCATGTAATGAAATATGCTGAGAAATAGTAAATAGAAAATATACGTAACATTTATGACATTAATAAAAAATCTTTAAATTCTCACAAAGCAAGACCTGTCCTGTGTTGTACAGAGAAGAGGTACTGAAACAGATTCAAAAAGGTGACAAAGACAAGGGTGACCAAAGCAAATAAGGAGTCATATTTACAATCCTGTCAATCACTAAGGTTCACATCAACAAGCATTAGATATAAAACATATTTTGACATTAAAAGATACAATTCATGAAGAAAATATAATAAATATGAACATCTATGAACTGCAACCATCTTTATAAAGTTACTAGACATACAAGAAGAGAAACACACTAATACCTAAAGACTTAAATATACTTTTTCAATATAAGATAGGTCTGTGGGCAAATAATACATAAAGCTATAAAAGACCAAAACATTAAAAAATAAATCTTGTCAATAAATTTATCAAAACATGTCCTATTAATAAAGGATAGATCTTCATCTCAAGCAAATATAAAATACTCACAAAAAAAATGATCATCTATTAGGTCAGAGAGAAAGCATCCAGGAGTTCCATAAACTAAAAATATTACAAACAACCCTCTGTCATCATGAGGTAATAAAACTAGAAATTAATAACAAAGTCAGAAAACCAAAAGGCCCTTCCTCTTGGAAATTAGCAAAGTTTCTATTAAGTTTTAAGTGAAAGAGAAACAATTTTTTAAAATATGATAATGAGAAGTACATATTAGAAATGAAGAAAGTCATTTAAACAATGATCAGAAGAAAATCCATGGCCTCAAGAACCCATATCAATAAAAATGAGAGAAAAAATAAATTAAAATTTGATTCAAACATCTAGCTAAAGTATAACAAAATAAACCGAGAGAAAACACATGAAAGGAAATACTCAAGAACAGTCTGTTTATTCCTTTATGTATCCATTTTTTTGTTTTTTATTTCTTTCTGATGTTCTAAGATTTCTTCTGGTCGTTTACCTTCTGCCTCAAGAATTTCCATTAACTATTCTTTAAGGATTGCTCTGCTAGCAACGAATTTTCTTAGTTTTCTTTCATCTGAGAATGTCTTTTATTTCCCCTACACTCCTAAAAGACACTTTCACTGGACATGTAATTTGTGGTTGACAATTCTTTCAGCATCTGACAAACGTTATGCCATCTCCCTAAGGCTCTATAGTTTCAGATGAGAAGGTTACCATAATCCAAATCAGTTTTGTCCTATAGGTAACAAATCATTTCTCTCTGCCTGATTTTAAGGTTTTTTTGTCTTTAGTTTTCAAAAATTTAATTATGATATATCCTGGCATGGATTTTGTTGGGTTTATACTACTTGGGATTCACTCAGTTTCTTGACTCTGTAGATACATGTCTTTTACCAAATTTGGGAAGTCTTCAGCCATTGCTTATTCAACATTTTTTCAGCCCCACTCTCTTTCACCTCCCCTTGTGGAATTTCAATGATACAAATATCTAGATGTATGCGTGTATATGTATCTATATGTATGGGTCTAGAAGCAAGGACACAGTGGTAGCAATGAAAACACTCAGCACTGAGATCTTTGGTTTCTAAATACCATACAGAGTAAGATATACAATATAATTTTTATTTCACAGGCATGAAAGAATTACTTGGAGTAAAAAAAAAAGTGTTAGTTCACAAAACATCTTTGCTTTTCCTTTCTGTCTTTTATGAAAAAAAAAAAGGCATAAAAAGCCAAAATATCCTTTGCATTGTCTAAATGAGTAACATGATTTGTTTCTCCCTTTTGCAAAAGACTGACAATATCAATTATATCAACTTCAAAATATAAATTTAAGCTGAACATTAATTATACCTCAACTTTTTTCTCCTTAGATTTTGTTTCTTTGAAATTCTTGAGTTGAAAGCTTAATTTTTTTACTCTTTACAGTCTAAACTATAAATACTTAAGACAGTAAATTTTCTTCTTAGTACAGCTTTGACAAAATTCCCTAAATGTCCATGGACACTGTTCTATTTGCTGCCATTTTTCAGTAGTTTGTAATGGAAATTTTGACTTTCTTTTGAGTTCAGTTACTAAATGAAGATCTTTGAATTTCCCATTGATTTCTTGGTTTAATCTTTTAAAAACTGCTAATTTTTCTGAAGTAAAAAAAAATCACATATTAGAAGGGCCATGTCATCTAATAATTCAAGTGCACAAAATATTCCTACATCTTCATCATTAGGGATGGGAGAAAGCCTCCAGCAGTGAGTAACTGGCAACTCTGTCCATTTTGTTCTTTTGCATTCTGGATAGAAATCTACCTGATCTTACCAAACTTCTCCAGTTTTACCCTATTAATACATCATATGTAATCACATAGTTCTTCAATATAGGTTTTATTTTTAATAGGTATACATCTTCATTAAAGACCAAGAGAAAAAGAAGGAATGTCATCTGTCCAATATTATGAAAATTAGTAATTGCAGTGCCTACCTAATAATATACTTATTTTACTTGGAAACAAAACACACAAATATAGCGGTAACATGGGCGATCCATTTGCATATTTGGGAAGAAGTCAAACAGATTAGGTAGTGGCTGAGTTGAAATAAGAAGGGGCTGGGAGAGTGTAGAGAAAATGGTAGAGGAACAAAAATAATAGTCTAAATTGGGAAGCAGAAGAACAGATAGATGACAGATGTAGAAAAAACAAAAAGGGAAAGTGGGGTCAGGACTACAGACTCAGTTATTTTGAAGAGAAGGTTAGTAAATCTAAAGAGAGAAACTCAAGACAAATAGAAATTTAGAAAGCAAGGCAGTAACGAACGGTACCCCAAGATGAAAAGTAAAGAGAGGCATGAACGTAGCGTTGAAATAACTAAACTCATTTCTTGATAATGACTTGTAGATGTTACTAAGGGCTATTTCTCGCCCTATGTGAGTAGGTATTGATAAGATTTATTGACCATAAATCATTCAATTTTTAAAGTATATTGTCTGTATTCAGTTTATAGAAATAAAGAGTTTGAAGAAATGGTTAAAAATGTTGAACCTTACCCAAAAGTTGAGTTCAGACACTCCCAATCTTTGAATTTTATTTCTCTTTAGAATTATCACCTAAAATGCACATGATATAAAATGAAACAATTAAATAAAATTGACAATTTATACGAATGATACATTTCAAAAATTACACAGTCACCTGCTTCCACCTTGGCTATCGCCACCCATTTTCCTTCTTAACTGTTGATTTTTCAAAATTTGGACCTGAAAAATTTCCTTGTAGTGACAGCTAAATGCTTTGTGTGCCAAAAAGTTGCTTTTACAATCAAGTTAATCCCTCACTGAGTTACTTGGGATGTCTTGTGCAGGCCACTCCTCTGAGGGTGTAGATGGTATGTGGGAGGTGTGTGCATGCAAGGGTATATATGTAAGTCACCCAGCAAAATCAGCGGTCTAAATTAACATGAAAACCTTTCCTCTCTGAATTACTAAATATTTTTAAATGTTTAAAATATATCTAAGTGAACTTATAAGAAAAAAATGAATTTTCCAGGTGTCAGAGAAAAGCAGATGACTTTAAAAAACTGAAACAATTAGGAGAAAATCTAGGGTAGTCTTAAAGGAGGACTGCAGAATAAAGTTTTAACTATGGGCTTGCATCAAAAGTAGAAAAGGGCTTGGGACTATGGAAGGTAAGAAAGTGGACTTAAGACATGCATAAAGCTGGGGTCTTCCAAAACCATACCCTTTAGTGCTACCAACTAAATGTTTATGTCCCCTACCAAACACGTGTTGAAACTCTAATCCTCGATGTGACACATGGGAACGTGAAACCTTTGGGAGGTAATTAGACCATGAGGGCGGAGCCTCATGAAGGGGACTAGTGCTACTGTACGAAGAGACATGGGAGAGATGTCTCTCTCTCCACTTCATAAAGATATAGTGAAGGCACTTGTCTGCAAATCAAGAAAAGAGCCCTCACCAAGAACCAAATTGGCTGGCACCCTGATCATGGATTTCCCAGCCTCTAGAACTGTGAAAAATAAATTTCTGTGTAAGCTATCCAGTCTACAGTATTTTTACCATAGCAGCCCAAACTGACAGACACACAATGACTAGGAATACTCCTCCTACCATCGCTACCAGGTGATAAGGTATTTGTTTTTTTCAAGTTTGGGGTAAAAAAAAAACAAAAACAAAACCTTCCTATGAGAAACTGAAATCTTAGGCCTGTGTATTACTTAGATTTTGAGTGGAATTTTGCATCATCCGGTTAGCTCAAAGTGAACCAGGACTCCTGAACTTCCAACAACAGGAAAATATAAATGTACCAGATTATACACAGCAACTGTAATAACAAAATATAGAAACAACATTGATGCCCAGACATTGGACAGTAGTTGAATTATCTATGGAACATGCACAGTGCTGTACTATGAAACTATAAAAAGAATGAAGAAGAACTCTATAAAATTATATGGAATAATAGCCAGGATAGGTTGTTACATGATATCTACAATAGGATGATAAGCCAAAGTGCAGAAATCTATAGTATGCTATCTCTCATGTAAATAAGAGGAGATATAATTTTAAAAATATGTAATATTTATTAGTGCAAAAAAAGAAAAAAACACAACTAAATGGGCAAACCAGAAAACCAATGAGATATCTTACAAGAAAGGTAGGACCAAGGTGAAAAGAAAGGTGGAGAATGATGTAAGAAGAAATGGGAATATAACTTTTTGTATATTTCTTATTCTTAGAAACATGGTATTTCACCCCAAAAATAAATTATTAAAATCAATCAGGATGGAACTTCTGCTTCTGGTCAAGTTGATACAACAGGAACCATACATACCCTCCTATCTGAAACAACGAAACCCAAACAAAATAGATTATAAGAGACTACTATGAACAACTAGATGCTAACAAATTGGATTATACAGAAGAAACAGACACATTCCTAGAAGCATACAATCTACCAAGACAGAATCATAAAGAAACAGAAACTCTGAGCATACCTATAACTAGTAAGGAGATTGAACAAATAATCAAAAAACTCCCAACAAAGAGAAGACAAGGACCAGATGGCTTTGCTGGTGAACTCTACCAGATATTTAAAGAAAAATTAATGTTGACCCTTCTCAGACTGTTACAAAAAACTTAGGAGGAGAGAACATTTCCAAACATATTTCAAGAGGCCAGCATTTCCCTGATACCAAAGCCAGACAAGGACACTACAAGAAAACTAACCTACAGACTAATATCCCTGATGAACATAAATACAAAAATTCTTAACAAAACACAAGTGAACCAGATTTAACAGCACACATTAAAAGGATCATACACCATTATTGAGATTTATCTTGCAACTAGGATGGTTCAACATATGCAAATCAATTAATATAACATGCTACATTAACAGAATGAGGGATTAAAAATCACAAGATCATCTCAATAGATGCAGGAAAGCATTTGACAAAATTCAACATCCTATCATGATAAAAACTCTCAACAAATTAGGAATAGAGGGAAATTACCTTAACATAATAAGGGTCATATTTGAAAATCCCACAGCTAACATCGTACTAAATGGTGAAAAACTGTAAGCTTTTACAGATGAAGAACAAGGCAAGGATGCCAACTTTCATGATTTCTATTCAATATAGTACTGGAAGTCCTAGCTATAGCGATTAAGCAAGAAAAAGAAATAAAAGGCATAAAAATTGTAAAGGAAGATGTAAAGCTATCTTTGTTTGCAGATGATGTGATCTTCTATGTAGAAAACACTAGAGATCACACACATACACAGAATTAATTTAAAAAATTCTGTAAGGTAGCAGGATACAAAATCAACATACAAAAATTTGTTGTATTTCTACACACTAACAATCAACACTCTGAAAAGGAAATTAAGAAAATGCTCCCATTTACAATAGCCTCAAAAACAATAAAGTTTTAAGAATAAACTTAGCTAAAGAGGTGAAAGACTTAATACATTGAACTACAAAATACAGCTGAAAGAAACTAAAGACACAAATGGAAAGATAGTATTTGTCTTTCTCTCTTATTTCACATAGCATGATGCCCTCAAAGTCCATCCATGTTGTTAAAAATGTCAGGAAAACCTTACATGTTTACCTTTAGCTATCATTTTCAGTGCCCTTCATTTGTGTAGAACCAGACTGACATCTAATATTTTATTCCTTTCATCTGAAGGACCTCCTTTAACATTTATTTTAATGAAAATCTGCTCATCATAAAAATCTTTATTTTGCCTTAATTTTTGAAAGATATGTTTGCTGGGTATAGAATTGTAGATTCACCATATTTTTTAAGTATTTTATAAAGATATTGCTTAACTGTCTTATTGCTTGCATTTTTTCTTATGAAAAACCTACTGACATCCTTACCCTCTGGTTCTATATTTAATATGTCTTATTTCTCTGGCTGTTCTTAGGATTTTCTCTTTATCAAAAATTTTGAGCAATTTGATCATCACGTGCCTTATTATAGCTTTCTCTCAGTTTCTTGTACCGGGATTCAATACAATTCCTCATTGCTCAGTTAATAATTTTCATCAAATTTGGAAAATTTTTGGTCATTATTTCTTCAAATATTTTTCTACCTCCTCCCCAACTTCTTTATTTAGGCATGTACTTTATTTTCCTATATGAATTGTAAGTGAAGGATTGATACATCACCATTTTGTTATCCCTATTGAGTTAATGGATCTGGCACTAAGCACTGATGGCTGCCACCATATAAAGAGAGGCACCAGATATTATGTGCCTCCTGATGAAAAAACAATACTATAGACTCGCCAAAGGGATCAAACCTGTATAAGTTTTAGGTCCAATTATTAATATACAGTTGACCCTTGAACAACATGGGCTTGAACTGCATGGATCAACTTATACATGGATTTTTTTCAATAAGTACAGTACTGCAAATGTATTTTCTCTTCCTTATGATTTCCTTAATAAAATTCTCTTTCCTCTAGAGCTTACTTTAAGAACACAGTACATAGTACACATAATATATAAAATACATGGCAATCAATTTTTTGTGTTATCAGCAAGGCCTCTGTCAATGTTATCAGTAGTTAAGTTTTAGGGGAATCAAAAATTATAAGTGGATTTTCAACTGCATGGGAGCTTAATGTCCCTAAACCCCCTCCCTGCACTATTCAAAGATCAATTGTATTATAAATAAAGAAGGCAAAGGAAGACATAAAGCTAAACCATGAGGATTCGAAGAGCAAAATCTAGAACACAGAAACCTCCAGATGTTCAATGACCTGAATTCTTAAAAAATAAATTTCTTGGAAATAACACCAGGAAGATACATGAAAAAACTGTAGATAAAAATAGAAACTTAAGTGATGAAACTATAAAGGAAAGCTAGGAGAAATTACCAGAGTCTAGATAGTTATTTCTGCTTTAGCCCAGTGCAGGGGAGTTATAATTGGTGCAGGGCACATAGAGGGCTTCTAGAATGGTTAGAAAAGTTCTAATTTTGATTTAATGGTAGTTTAAGAATGTCTGTCAAAAAACAGTACATTTATCAGTACTTATTAGTATTAGTCAGTACTAAGTATATAAAACATTTGTTTTATGCAGTTTTCTATATGTGTGCTATATTTCAAAATAAAATGTTTTCATAAAAAAAGGTAGATGATTGCAAGTCTCTACTTTGTAATGCTATCAAAGTTTGATAAATGTTGAAAATGTTTTTGGGGAAAAAGAAATAGGAGGGATTACTTACTATGAGGCCAAAGGAAAAAAAGCTTGGGGAGCAAAATGTTAAAATATAGGTATAATTTCAAGAGTTAATCAATGCATCACACATGAAAAAGTGCCATATTTTGGTATTACTGTGGTTCATATAATTTCTTACATCATGGAAAGAGAATATCGCAGAAACATTCCAGTGCAGGAAAACACTCCACGTTCTGGCTCATGAATATCAGAAATGTGACTATAAAGTAACAAAACAATTTTATTGAACCACCATTCTAAATACATGTCCAAATGAGTGTTATCCCATGAAAGTAAGTCACATGAGGAGACTATACATTATTCTAATCATGTTGCCATTGCTCGAAACAGTTTGAAACCCCTCTTTCCAAACTGCCTTCAGAGATAATTTAGTTATGGTCAAGAAAATCAGTCTAATTATTGTCACACCATATTTTTTTTTTAAGATTTTATTTTTATTTATTTGAAGAGAGAGAGACAGCCAGCAAGAGAGGGAACACAAGCAGGGGAGTGGGAGAGGAAGAAGCAGGCTCCCAGCTGAGGAGCCTGATGTGTGGCTCGATCCCAGAATGCCGGGATCACGCCCCGAGCCGAAGGCAGACGCCTAACGACTGTGCCACCCAGGCGCCCCTATCACACCGTATTTTGATCAAGATCTAGATAACCCAATATCTAACCACCCACTTTGTTCACAAGACTTTGGTCATTTCCAAAAATTAAATCCACCTTTGAAAGATGAAGATTTGCCACTAGTGAAGATATCCAAAAGAATGTGCCACAATATATGAAAACATTTCAGAGGAGTTCCAAAAATGTTTTGGGAAATGGTAATGTCATTGCAATAACTATCTAGTGTACTGAAGTGATATGGAAGGAAATAACTAATTTTAATTATAAATTATGGCATAGTTTTGAAGTAAAGCTTATTACCTTGTGATGGTTTTTTAAAATATTTACCTGGACATTAAAGAGATAAACTTTGTATTGTATTCAGTTTTCAAGAATGAGAGAGAGAAAAAAGCACTATTTGGGAAAAAGTTTTTCACGTGGGAAATAATCAGTGAAGGGCACTATTTATTCTCCTAAACTTATATTACATGCGTAAACCTACTATTTGACAGGTAAAAAAAAAAAATCTTCATATGCTTAGCAAACACTTACCAATGTCATTAACAAAGATGAAGAATAATAAGAAGACAAATACATTGGATTTCCAAACATCAACACAAAACAAAGGAGAACTGAAGCCTGCAAATTGAAGAAAGGAAACATCTGTTTCATTGTTATTAGATGTATAGCATAATGCATACTTTGTCTACATACATAATAATTTCTAATACAAACCTCATATGCATAAATAAGATTAATAAATAGATAAATCCTGGCCAAATGATAATAGAATTTCAATACTCAGATAGGGTCTAAGTTTTTCAACACCATAAATTATATACAGCAAAATTTAATTTTATTTCTCTGGTACTTGATATAAACAAAGCAGAAAAAAAAGACTATTGCTTCTATTGATTCAATAATGGAGTGATACAATAAGAAAGACTTAGTTGTAAGTATTAATTTTCTAATCTTATTTTTGTTGGACTACTTGAAGATTTCCATCACTATCAAAGCTTTATTTTCTTACTTAAATATATGTTTGTGTTTGGAAACCAAGATTTAAAAAATGCAAAAACATAAAATTTACAGTGTCATATTAATGCAAAGTGCTAAAAATCTCAGGTCTTGGGGAGAAAAAGCAATTTCAAAAGTAGTGACAATAATGAATAAAACACTAAAATTAAAAAAAAATTATGTTTCACAGAACATAAAACATCTGAATATCATAGATCTGAATATTATATAGATATATAATAATGTAATCTTTCCTTCTAGACAATATCAACATTATATATATTTATTAAATACTACTTGCAAGAAGGTACCCCATAAAATAGAGTCAGTTGTTTTATAAATCCTGAAATCTTATTTTAATATTTGATTTATAATATTAAAAATGTTACCATGTTCATATAAATGATCTTCTGAAATTTGTTTGGCTCAATGTACCCCACAACATACATGGGAAATAATGAAGCTATCTGAAATGAAAATATTAAAAAAGCAAACATGAAAAAAGTCAAAAACAAACACCTCACTATTCATAAGAAAAGTAAATATAAGAGTAAAATTTATTTCCAATAATGACCGTCAGAATAATTTGAACCAACCTTATCATTAAGAACTAGAATAAATAGAAAAAATATTTCAAAACCTATATGAAAGCCACAGATTACTAACAAAGCAAAAAAGAATTAGGAAGTTAAAAACAGAGAAGAGATGAAAATCTACAGTGATGAGCGTGACATTTTAAGTTGCTTTTATTCCAGAAGCATCTGCCAATTCCAACAGAAGGAGATTCTAATAGAGGCAGTTGGGAGATTTCGATAGACTCTGTACTCAGGGCACACCAAGAATGTGATCTCTGCTAAGTCCCCAAGCTTTGGTTTGGGCTGTAATATGAGAGAACCAGAAATTAAGCAGTCCTCAGACGGACTAAAGCCCACCTTTGAATTAGCTCATTCTCTCATTGCATGTGGGTGATTCAAGATTGTTAGTGCCTTTACTTGCCTACCAGAAGCAAATCTTATCTGGAAGAAGTTAATATCAACGTAGTCCCAAATTAACTCTGTAATTGTTCATGTACAATATCCAACACCACATCAAAACTAACCAGATACAGGAGATAAGACATTATCACTAGAAACAGATCCATAAAGAATCTACTTCATGGGTCAGTAGATATTTTATGTAAAAAGTCAGATAGTAAATGTGTTATGCTCTGTGTGCCACATACAGTTTCTGTTGTATATTCTTCTTCTATTTTTTTAAACGATACTTTAAAAAAATGTAAAAACCACTCTTTGCTTGCAAACTATTCAAAAACACGTTTGGCATCATCAGACATAGACTTTCCTTTTGATATGTGCAAGGAAATAACAGATAATATTGAAAATTCCAGGAGAGTATTGGAATAGAAAGTGAATAACAGAAAGTGGAACGTTTAACTAAATATTACAATAATCACTATTAAGAAGTCAAAGATGGATTTAAAAGCAAGTTAAACACAACCAAAGAAGTGAAAAATTGGAAGTTAGGTCAGAAGAAAACATTTAGAAAAAAGTATAAAATGATAAAGAGATGAAAAACATATGAAAGAACATACTAAATACAGAACACATAGTGTAAAGGTCTAATACATTATACTGTATATCTCAGAAAGGGATGAAGGGATGAAATAAAAGCTATATTTAAAGAGAGTATATCTGAGACGTTCTCAACATTTATAGAAGAAATCACGGATTCATAAAATATTACAAATCCCCAACAAGAGATAAATTAAAACAAACAAAAACCTGACCACACTTAGGGATATCATGGTAAAAACGGCTCGCAATCAAAGACAAAAAGAAAACTCTAAAGAGCTGAACACTAGCTGACTTTAAGACTTACCAAAGAGCTACAGTAATCAAGACAGCATAGTATTAGAAAAATAATAGACAAATTAAACAATGCAATAAAACAGAAAGCCCAGAAGCAAATCCACACAATTACAAGCAAATAAACTTTTGACAAAGGAACAAAGGTAATTCAATGGAGAAATGACAGTCTTTTCAAAAAATGGGCTGGAAGACTTGGACTTCCATCCACAAAAGATGAACCCAGACCTAGACCTTACTCCTTTCCAAAAAAAGTAACTCAAAATGGATATTAGACCTAAATTTAAAATGTAGACTATGAAACTTCTAAAAGATAACATAAGGAAAAAACCTAGATGACCTTATTTGATAATGAGTTTTTAGATATAAAATCAGAAGATGACCCATGAAAAAAAATAAATTGGACATTCTTAAAATTAAAGACCTCAGTTCTGCAAAAAAACACAATTAAGAAAATTAAAAGACAAAGAAGAGACTGTGAGAAAATCTTTGCAAAACTCGTATCTGATAAAGGTCTGGTATGCAAAATATACTAAGAACTCTTAAAACTCAGAAATAAGAAAATAACCCAATTTAAAAATGGGCAAAAGATCTGAATAAATATCTTACCCAAAGAATATATACAGATAGCAAATAACCACATGTTATTTACCATGTAAAGATGGTAAATGTAATATTCTATTAGGCAACTGTAAATTAAAGCAACAAGGACATACTTCTACATACGTATTAGAATCGTTGAAATCCAAAAACCTGATAAGATTGTCAATTTCTTATAAATTAAACATAGCCTTACAATACAATCCACCAATCACACTCCCGGGTATTTACCCAATTAAGTTAAAATCTTATATGCATATCTTCATTGGATAAATACCTGTTCAAGTCCTTTGCCCATTTTTTAATAAAGTTGTCTTTTCCCAGAGTACTATGAGTTCTTTATATATATTTTGGATATTAACCTCTTATCAGATATGTGGTCTGCAAATACTTTCTCCCGTTCTACACATTGCCTTTTTACTCGATTGTTTCCTTTGCAGAAGCTTTTTAATTTGATGCAATCTTATTTATCTGTGTCTCTGATAAGGGATTAATTAATTTTAATTAATAAATTAATTAATAATTAAATAAGGGATTTTATTAATTTTAAGAATTGAAAATAGAATCTTGAGAGATAAGCACTCTTATGTTCACTGTAGCACTATTCATGTATCCAAAGTGTGGACGATGTTCATAGCAGCATTGTCCACAATAGCTAAATCATGGAAGGTTTTTTTCTTGTGATGAGAACTTTTAAGATCTACTTTATTGTTTCTCAGAGTCCGTAGTCTCTCATGCTTCATTCCCCCTTCTGATTATAAACTGAGGGCTTTGGAGGGGAGAGGGGGGGGGGACTGGGATAGGCTGATGATGGGTATTAAGGAGGGCATGTATTGCATGGTGCACTGGGTGTTATACGCAAGTAATGAGTCATGGAACTTTACATCAAAAACTAGGGATGTACTGTATGGTGACTAACATAATATAATAAAAAAATATTATTATTAAAAAAAAGGAAATAATTATGTTGGAGCCATGTTACTTTGGAATGTTTCTATGGTAGCTTTTTTAAATTGAAAAATTAATATTTGCATATGGTTAAATAAAGTCAAACAACAGGAAAAAAAAAAAACTAAAGTGTGGAAATAACCTAAATCACAACCAATGAATAAATGATTAAAAAGTGTGTGGTACACATACAATGGCATATCATTAGCCTTAAAAAAGAGGGAAATCCTGTAACATGGAACAATATGAATGAAACATTATGCTAAGTGAAATAAGGTAATCACAGGACAAATAGCGCACGATTCCACTTTATGAGGTATCTAGAATAGTCAAACACATAGAAGCAAAGAATAGAATAGTGATAGCCAGTGGCTGGATGGATAGGAGGAAATGGGAAGTTGCTAATCAATGTATATACAATTTCGGTTATGCAATATCCATAAACTCTGGCAGTCAGCTGCACAACACTGTGCTTGTAGATAACAATACTGTACTCTATCTGCACTTACAAGTTTTTGAGGAGGGGATGTCTCATGTTAAGTGTTCTTACCACATACACAGATGCACTTAAAATTTTTTAAGGCACAGTACATAGAAATGGAAAGAATGTTTAACAATTGTGCACATCATAATACTGCATCAAAATATTTAAAGAATTTGCAGAACTGAAAGTAGACATAGACAAATCAAATGTTAAAGTGGAAGATTTTCAGAGTAATCTAGGAAAACTAGATTCCTCTTCTAGTAACTGAAATAAACAAAAATAGTAGATATCTAAATAATTTGAATAGCACAATTAACGGACTTTGCCTAATTAACACATGTAGGACTATATACCTAAAAATATAAAATACCCAATCTTTTAAAATGTATCAAAAATAGAAAATTGAGTGTACTCTATTATCCAACTGCTTTCCTATATAAGGGAACAAATCTAATGAAACATCGGTAAAATCTCTAAAAGTCTATGTAATATTTTTAAAGGAAATTAAACAAGAACTAAATAAACAGATATATATCACGTTCTGTGGTCAAAAGACACAAAATTTCAAAGATCTCAAAAAAAAATTTTACTGAAATGAAGCTTTTCTTCAAAATGAAAAGGAAAAGAATATGTATGGAACCTCCTGCGATTTAATCTATATTTGGGGGGTGTGGGGGGAAACAAGTCTAGAACACAGGTTTTAAGAAGCATTAGGAGGAAAAAAATGGGAGTTGCTTTCTGCTTGTCTCCTGTTGAGTCCAGCTCATTTAATAGAATAGTTACAGTTGTTAAAAGGAGGTTCATAAATCCACCTTGTGAGGAAAATTAATCTTGACGCTAATTATGAAAAATGTGTTATACAGGTACTTATGCAGGAAAGCAATTAGATAACAGAGTACACTCAACTAATTATAGTTTCACAAAGGTACAGAAATATTCTTCAAATGGATATTTCTTTTATTAATGCTTCGTGAAAGCTGAAAGCATTTTAGCAAGGAAATAAGATAATATAGCCAAGTGTATAACCTTCAATAGAGAAGAGTTCAAAGGCCTTAGAGATGCAACAAAAATAAATTGGAAAGTGCTGGAGCTCTGCAATTGGACAGACTTTATTTTAATTTAATCTTTGAGCCTCTGTGTCTTTATCTGTAATATCCATCTGACTGGACTCCTTGAGGATTAAATGAAATAAACTCTAATACCAAAGTCTAGCATATGTTAGTCTCCCTTTCTTTCCTCTCATAGACCAATATTGTTAGGATATCCGAGTCTAGACCACCTTTCTTAAGTATCAGAAATAAGCTTTGGCAGAGAGAAAAACTTCATGGGTGAAAATTCTGCTCAGTTGCTGAAATGTTGTTATTTGAATTGCTGGTTGAAGAGAGAACCCTCTCATTTAGATACAAGCAACAGAGTCAACATTCTGCTGTGAAACTGTAGAAAATGGATTTCTCTTCTTCCCTCCAGATGAAGGTTTCATCATGATCCTGCAGATACTAGCCTCAAGGTGAGTAGGTCTGAGGATGGGTAAAATTTTTTTTCCAGGAAACAAAAAAGAGTTTTGAATCAATTCAGGCCTTGGACCAATTTTGTTCCTGAAATCAAGGATGAGTGCATTCTGCACTGAAAACATAAAATTGAAATGGAACATAAAACTCTTCTGTAAGCTTTTAATTCTCTGTTACCTATACGTAAAATTTAACGTAAGATGGACCCTGAAGGCATTACGTTAAGTGAGGTAAGTCAGACAGAGAAAGACAGATACTATGGTATCACTTACACGTGAAATCTAAAAAAGCCTAACTTGTAAAAACGAAGAGTAGAATTGTGGTGATGAGGGGCTAAGGGGTGGAGGGATAAGAGAAACCTCAGACAGAGGGTACAATTTGCAACTAGAACATGGTAAGTTCTAGAGATCTAACACACAGCATAGTGATTATATTCAATGCTGTATTATACCCGTCAAAGTTGCTTAGAGACTAAATTTTAAATGCTCTCACCACAAAAAAAGAAATAATAATTATGTAAACATAATAGATATGTTTAACACTAAGGTGGTAATCATATTGAAATATAATAATGTTATACCAAATCAACATATTGTATACCTTAAACTTACAAAATATTACTTATCAATTATATCTCAATAATGAAAGAAAAAAGACAAAAAAAAAACAAACAAAGTCTAGCACATGTTTTGAATGGAGAGAAAATCATTAAAGCAATATCAAAATTACCCAAACAACTGCTTGAAACAGTCTCATCAGCACCACCGAATTAATAAATGTGCTTGCAAGGAAGTGATGCACATTAGAAATCCATGTTGGCATGTGCAAATAATCAAAAGCACAGACTATTCTGTGTTACAACCTGGAAGGGCCAACTATAAGGAAGTAAACCAGAGAGAATACTTTAAACATGCAGCACCTATTAAGTTGAGGTTATAATTTAATTTTTGTAGATAACTAGCAGCACAAGCCTTCTTGGCACAGTTTCTCACTGCCAATAGAGAACATTATTATTATCAGTGTTGGTTAGTCATGTGGACAGGAGTTCAAACATAAAATTTGGGTATTATGAAATTTCATCAAAATCAACCTTTTACTACTTCCCCAGCTCAGTTTCTTGCCATTAGTTACTTAGTTGTTTGGGAAACAGGATATGGCCTCAAATTCACTCAAGTAATGTCATGCTTGAAGCTCTGAGAAATGGTGTCCGGTAAGATTCTGCTCTTCAGACAAAGAGCCAACAGTTAGCTAGATTAGAAGCAGATACCCCTTACCATGAAGAGTAGGATTGGCCCTTACCATGTTGTGTAGCTTGGCATCCAAAATGATTCCTAAGATAAAAGGAAAATCTACAGGCAAATTTATAGACATCATCTCAAATACAAACAAGAAAAACTGTGAATTAAAATAATAGGAAAAAGTCTTTTGCATGTTGATCATTAAGATCTGCCTAACTAAACCAATACATTAATAGAATATAGATTTACATAATTTTTTCAAAAATCATACATGTATGTAAACTTTATAATTATTCCACATTTTGAAAATCTATTAGGGCAGAAACATAATGACATTATAAAACTTCTATAAAAACAACCAAGTACATCTTGCATTCAACTTAAATTAGTTTAAAATCATCTTACCTGTGTAAAAAGTATAAACTGAGCAAACTGCCAGGGAAGCATAAAAGCAACATTGGAAAGACAGAGTGCAGTAAAATGCCTTCTATTATTGTTCGAGGTCCTTAACAGAGAGAATTGATACCAATAAGTTTTACCATAAAAGCAGCCTATCACTAAACAGAAAAGCTAACTGAAAAATGATGAAATCTAATGACCCCTTACCTTTGATGTAAGATAAAATATAGTTAAATTTAAAAGCCCATTAAAAAGAAGTGAAAATACCCGGGTTATAAAAATGCTTAGCATAAAACAATCTTAATTAGAGCTTTAAATATTATATCTAGTTTATCGATAAATAAAATACTTTAAACATAAAAGTTTATTTTCCTTTCACTATGCATGATACTAGAAATTTAATACTCCAGCAATGTGGTCAGAAAATGGAGTGTGAATTGACCCTGCATATCTCAAAATATGTAGCCTATACAAGCAGCAACAGTTTTACGTACCACTGCTTTTAGATTCCAAAAAGCAATGAAGATAAGTGTAAGTATTGGTGCAATATTAACAACTATGAGAACATTGTAAAGAAAAAAATTAAACCAATGACTGAAAAAGAATTCTAAACCGCAGTTATAAACTACTGTATGTTGAAGTTTAAACTGTCCAGTCTGCAATTAGATGTGTCAGTAACCAACACCTTTTACCACAGATGGTTTTAGTTATCTCTTAAAATATGAAAAAAGAAATGTAAACATTTTATGTAAATAATAAAACTGTAGGGGCGCTTGGGTGGCTCAGTTGTTAAGCATCTGCCTTTGGCTCAGGGCGTGATCCTGGCGTTCTGGGATCAAGCCCCACATCAGGCTCCTCTGCTGGGAGCCTGCTTCTTCCTCTCCTACTCCCCCTGCTTGTGTTCCCTCTCTCGCTGGCTGTCTCTATCTCTCAAATGAATAAATAAAATCTTTAAAAAATAAAAAATAATAATAATAATAAAACTGTAGCTGTTCTTTTTTATAAAAGTTGTATTTGATTTTGATAAATTCTTATACTATGGTATCTAAATTTTCAAAAACAAAATTTTAAATGTTTGTATCGTTTAGTAATATTATCACAAAATATATTAAGTTCTCAGTTACCTTATATTTACCAAACAAAGGTGACTTTTGGCTAAGCTACAGAGTATACAGCATATGTACTCAAAGCTACAATCCTAAATGTCAGAGTTAACACATTTCATTCCATGAAACCCCTGACTGGTCAGATTAAAATCACTTCCAAAAATTGGAAAATAAACCATCTTTCTAGGAATTTAGATTACGTAAAACCTGTAGTCTAGACTCTTAAGTGGAAAGCAATTTTTTACATAGTAATTTTAGATTATTTTCTCAACTGGATACTCTATTTTTAAAGTAACTAAAAATAAAAGGAAAACTAAATTTGATAATTATAACTTAATAGGTTGAAGTATATTTTAAGAACTTGACTTATAATTTAATTAGATTTATTTTATAGATAAAAATTACCTGAGAATCAAAGTCAAAATGCACATCTGAAGTACAAGAAATGGATATGAAAAACTTTCCCGGAGAGGTGGTGTCCACATTACACGAGTAGCCTGAAATCAATAAAATACTTTCTTCGCTTTATGTTCCATCACAATAAATATAACTCTAAAAATCATGAGTAGGCTGGTTTTAATAATTCTAATACTAGGCTCATTAATTTCTGAATGGCTGGGACAGTTTCTAAGTTTCTGGAGCTCTCTTAACGGGCATACAGGCATTAGAGAGCCATTAACTAGCAAATCCAGAAAGCAAGTAAAACATAAGATGCCAATCATAAGAAAACCTAAAGGACAAACTGAAAAACCAGATCCACATTCCAGCTCTATAGTGAGGACCCTGGCATCTCAGGGCTTTGGCATGTATGCATGCCCAGAAAAAATCTAACCAAGTGTCACGGAGGACATTCACAAACACCAAGAGAGTTTATACATAACAAGTTTAATGAGTATAGACACACACTACAAGTAATTAAGATTGTCTCTGAATTTGTGAAATATACCTTTAAAAGAGTTAACTGTAAATTTTGAAAAACACCTGGAAGTATTTGGAAATCACTAATGTGATTCATAAATGAAAGTATTGACATTTTGTATAGGCTTTAAAACTATTTTTAAGACATGAGTGAGAATATTTAAGTTTTATATCAAGAATTCTAAAATTCTAGAAAGAATCGAAAGTCTTATTAACTCTTATTACTCCTCTTCCAAGAAACCAAAACTAAACTTTAAAAGATGGATTATGGTATGTACAAGAAAGTCAATTCATCTGGAATACTCAGAGAAAATGTTCTGTCTTTACATGAACACATTGGTAAATGACAATGCATTTATTTAACTTTATGTATTTATTTATGTATAATTTTTATGATTCTTGTCTGATTTTCTAAAATTCACCAATTATTTACCTTTCCTAGTAGAAATGGATAAAAACTTCAACCCTACATAACCCATGCCACAACATATTACATATTTTGTTTCCAAAAGCTAGCAGTCATGTTCTCCCACTTTTCACTGTCACATCTTAGCAACAAACAGAATCTAGCACAAGTTACATGCTCAGTATATTGTTAAATGTATCTAACATATTCTTTTTTTTTTAAAAAAAAGATTTTATTTATTTTACAGAGAGAGAGACAGCCAGTGAGAGAGGAAACACAAGCAGGGGGAGTGGGAGAGGAAGAAGCAGGCTCATAGCGGAGGAGCCCGATGTCGGGCTCGATCCCATAACGCCAGGATCACGCCCTGAGCCGAAGGCAGACGCTTAACCACTGTGCCACCCAGGCGCCCCTATCTAACATATTCTAAATAAGTTTCTATGAGCTCTTTGTAGGTGGATTATATCTCATTGGACTGAGTTAGTCAATTTCTATTCTGAATTCAGCATTTCGTGTAATTAAAAAGCAGCATGATGTAATAGAAGGAAGCAAGGTTTTAGAGCCAGACAGATGGAAAATGGGAAGCCCAGTTTCACCAGGTATTGAACGTGGAATCTTGTATAAGTAACATAACCACTATAAATTTCAATTGTATCTTCTACTATGAGGATAATAACCGCTTTTCATAAAAGTGTGGTAAGAGTAAATGAGATAATGTTTATATAAAGTACCTGAACTCAAATACAGTATTTCCTTTCTCAACAAAATAGAGTATTTGGTTTTTCTACAAAATATAGGGACACTAAAAATCGGGCAAGATATTTCACATCATAAATTATAATTATGTAAAAATGTGGATAAACATGATTAAAATATAAATATTAACATAAAATATTGCAAAGTCCTAAATAACATGCAATTATATATTGTTTTGACGAATATATTTCCTTGTTCCTATACAGCCCCTTCTATCTTAAAAATTATTTTCTAGAAAACAAACCTCTCCATGGTTGAAAAAGTAGCATAATACTGTAATTAGACCTCCAAGTTGAGTCCCACTGTTAAAAAAAAAAGAGTATATATTAATAATTCATAAAAATATACTGGGTTTTTTATGAAATTATCTTAGAATTTAAAGTCATATTTAAAATGCTATCGTACTAAACCATATAAAATAATGCAAAAATCTCAAAAGTATGCATGGAATGTTTTAATCTTGAATGTACAAGTATACAAAGTATACCTATGAAGTAATCTGTATTTTATAATTTGTTGTATTTAAAATATTTTCTAAATAAAATAAATAAGACGTGAACATAAAAATTTTTAACAGGGAGGCCAGCATTTCAAAGTCTATATTGCATTCCTCAAATTTTCTGGAGGCCAGTTTTTGTTTTTGAAATTGGATTTCAGTGACTGAGAGACAAAGACAAGAGCCCAGAAGTTTCACTTAGCAGTGATTTTGGTTTTTTTTTTTTGTTTTTTTTTGTTTTTTTTTTTGTTTTTTAAAGATTTTATTTATTTATTTGACAGAGATAGAGACAGCCAGCGAGAGAGGGAACACAAGCAGGGGGAGTGGGAGAAGAAGAAGCAGGCTCATGGCGGAGGAGCCCGATGTGGGGCTCGATCCCAGAACACCGGGATCACGCCCTGAGCCGAAGGCAGACGCTTAACCGCTGTGCCACCCAGGCGCCCCACTTAGCAGTGATTTTGAACGGTCTGAATTACTGCAAACACTCTTTGGTTGAGTCCCAAAGAAACAACAATGCAGAATTCAAAACTCAGATCCTGAATGGCAGATAATCATCAAAGATTAAGAACAATTTCTTAAAGTTGCCTTTTCTTTGTATGTTGTCATCAATGTATCCACAGCTTCACATTTGGAAGACAATAAATACCACATGAATGGTGGAAGAACAGAAGAAATGAGCTCAAAACAAGCAAAGCTAATGGGGAGTGATTTACCCTTAATAAATTTTCACTAAAGGAAACCCAAAGGATGCCTTTGAAAAGAAAGAAATTGCGAGCAGGGAGGTGTGAGCAGCAGAGAAACTGCAGCCTACAAGGTAGGATCATGTGGCTATAAACCTAAGCAAGATTTGACAACATAAACACCAATCGGGGTGCCTGCTGTGGACGGGTAATAGAGGCACGAAACTATGATAATAATTATAAGATGTGAGGGGCTGTTTTTGAAGCAAAGTGTCCTAAAATTCTTTGTATTGATCAGAGGAAGGGGAAAAATCTCAATTAATTTTGGACTTGATAAAGTCAGATATGCATGTTACCATTTATTGTTAACCACAAAAAGAATAGAAATGCAAAATTTCTATTCTTCCTTCCAAGTTAGGGCCAACAGGGGAGAGTGGCCAAGGTAAGAAATATATAATTCACCCCCAATTCCCATTTCTTTTGTTTATCATATGCCATCACTTCCAATCTCCTCACAGTTTTGGTGACACTTTTACAGCCAACATTTGTTATATCTACATATCCTTCTCAAAGACTGGAGTGTAATAATGTATTTGATATTACAGAACTGTGTAACCAATTTAGAGAAGACCATCTCCTCCTGAGCTCTCCCAATGAAAAACATTAATTTTAAAAAAAATTTAGTCTTGTGTAACCTTTTCCATATTTAAAAAAAGCACAATATGAGCGAATTTCAAAAACAGAACATTTTTTTAAAGATTTTATTTTATTTATTTGACAGAGAGAGAGACACCCAGTGAGAAAGGTCAGGGGGAGTGGGAGAGGCAGAAGCAGGCTCCCAGCAGAGCAGGGAGCCCAATACAGGGCTCGATCCCAGAACTCTGAGATCATGACCTGAGCCAAAGGCAGACGCTTAAGGACTGAGCCACCCAGGCGTCCCCCAAAAATAGAACATTTTATTTTAAAGATTTATTTATTTATCTGACAAAGATAGACAGCCAGTGAGAGAGGGAACACAAGCAGGGGGAGTGGGAGAGGAAAAAGTAGGCTCCCAGCAGAGGAGCCCCATGTGGGACTCGATCCCTGAACGCCGGGATCACGCCCTGAGCTGAAAGCAGACGCCTAATGACTGTGCTACCCAGGCGCCCCCCAAAAATAGAACATTTTAAAGCCTGCCAACATAAAAGTAATTCTTTTCCCTCAAAATACTGATGAGTATATATTTTCCTATAAAGCATACATTAAAAAGTATATAAAATTTTCTAGTTCCTAGAACAATTATAAAGTGAACATACTTGTAACTAAAAGCATAGTATCATTGGAGTAGAAAGCTGATCACACCCTGAGTCCCCACTCAACACCCCTTCAGACAGCCACTATCCTGACTTTTGTGATTATTAACATAACCACATCTATACACATATTGATACTATGATTTAATCTGCTCTTAAACTTTATACAAATGGAAGTTGCATCTTTTAAGTTTGCGCTTACCTTCATTCATTCAACACTATTATTTGTAAGAATTGTCCATTTTGATGTGTGTAGCTATAGCTCATTCTCAATATTGTATAGTATTCCACTGTATTAATGAACTGTAATGTGTACATTTCTCTGTTGTTAGACATTTGTTTTGTTTTCAGTTTTCAGCTATTACAAACAATACTGTTATAGTCTTGTATATACTTCCTGGTGTACACGTACAAAGTTTCTTAGGCGTATGTATATAGATAGAATAACTGGCACACAATGTTACATTAATTTCAGGCATACAATATAATGATTCAACATCTCTATACATTATGCTATGCTCAAAAGTGTAGCTACCACCTGTCACAAGATGACTGCAGCAGCTCCAGGTATCACACTTAAGTTTAAAAGCAGGAGACAGAGAAGGGGCTGTTGAAATCTAGCCTTCTGTGAAAAAGACAAATGCTTTTCTAGGTGTAAAAAAGACTGATTTCACCATATTTTTCACTGGAAAAACTAGCTCATATGGCTATCCCAAGAAGCAATGGAGAGCGGGAAACAAAATACATGATTGTCGTAATTAACTTCAACATATCACCTGAGACTGGACAACAGCTACTCCAACCCAAATTGTGGTACTATTAACAAGAAAAATAGGCTATCATATATGAGTGTCTGCTAAGTGATACACATTTTCTTTTACTCCTTTATTAATTTCACAGGTACAGACATTAAAATTAGAAATACCCTGCCACTAATGCCAACCAAAGATTCCTCTAATATTATAATACTTCTACATATCATCTAGAAGTATTCTCATTAAAAACTTTGTTAAGGAATCAATTAGTTTTAAAAAATCCCCACAAGGATAAAAGAGAGTCCTTTAAGATAGTTTAATGACAGCTCTAGTTGCTGGTTGCGTGATACTACCTAAGTTTCTGAAAAAAATAAACTTATAAAATTTCCTATTAATCAATCTCATACTTATCCTTTTCATTTAATCAGAGAATGTCAGCCAGTCCTTATAAGCCCACTGAAAGGTCTTTTAATACAGTAATCTTACCTCAGGTATGCACCATATATGAAGAACAATCCCATCATTACTCCATTTAAAATAAAAATCACAGCAACATAAAAGCAAGCAGGGTCTCCCAATCCTTTAAAAAGACACAGATTATTCAGTATTTAATGAATAAACGACTATAAAGCAATTGGGCATAATTATCTCAGTGCTTTGTAATCAAAGGCTCCTGAACTTGCTGAAAACATTTGCTCTTCAGATTGCTGCTCTATTTAATAGTTATGTGAGTACTTTCCCCTTACATGAGGTATTATTATACTGCAATGATTAGCTGGTGCTTCACTTTGTTTAGGTGATGCTGCTATTGTTCAGTATCTAGAACTCTCTGTGGAGTCACTGCATGCATTACCGGAGAAAAACCACTGCATTGTTTTTATCCTTTGCTAGGCTCTAGGATGAGTAAGACATGGCCCTTGACTTCAAGCAGCACCTTTAGTTTATACGAGATGACCTAGTTATTTGATCCATTACTATGTACAGACAAAACCTTAATTCCTAATATATCCCATGTATAAACAATGTGTGTGTGTGTGTGTGTGTGTGTGTGTATAAGCACACATATAGTCTATTAGGTGCTGTACAATCATCACATATAATTCTCAGATCCATGAAATTAGTAAGAAAATACTCTCATTACTAACAGAACATAGAAAACTTAAATAGCTTGCCAAAAGTTATTTAGCTATAACTGATGGAGCCAAGATCTGAAGGCTGGCTTTTCTGATTCCTTCTACTTCTATGACCATTCCTTCTCAGTCTGTTGTAATAACTTCCTCCGTTATACACCACCCCTCTTCACTGTTGGATCACCTTAGGTTCTGTCATAGGCCCTCTTCCTTTCTCAGTCTGCATATTCTCCGTAAGGAAATTCTTTCTTTTAATATTTTTACTTATTTATTTAAATTCAATTAGTTAACACATAGTGTGTCATTAATTTCAGATGTAGAGTTCAGTAATTCATCAGTTGCATATAACACCCAGTGTTTATTACATCATGTGCCTTCGTTAACGTCCATCACCGAGGTACCCCATCCCTCCCCCAGAAACCCTCAGTTAGTTTCCTATATTTAAGAGTCTTTTATGTTTGGTTTGTCTCCCTCTCTGATTTTGTCTTATTTTATTTTTCCCTCCCTTCCTCTGATCCTCAGATCAGGTTTTGTTTCTTAAATTCTACATACGATAATTGTTTTTCTCCGATTGACTTATTTTGCTCAGCATAATACCCTCCAGTTCCATCCATGTTGATGTAAATGGAAGATTTCATCCTTTTGATAGCTGAGTAATATTCCACCATACATGTGTGTGTATGTATATATATACACATATATATGTATGTATATATATATACCACGTCTTCTTTATCCATTCATCTGTCGATGGACATCTGGGCTCTTTCCATAGTTTGGCTATTGTGGACATTGCTGCTATAAACATTGGGGTGCAGGTGCCCCTTCAGATCACGACGTTTGTATCCTTTGGGTAAATATTTAGTAGTGCAATTGCTGGTCATAGGGTAGCTCTATTTTTAACTTCTTGAGGAACATCCATACTATCTTCCAGAGTAGCGGTACCAGTTTGCATTCCCACGAGCAGCGTAAGAGGGTTCCCCTTTCTCCATATCCTCGTCAACATTTGTTGTTTCCTGACTTGTTAATTTTAACCACTCTCCACAGTGTAGGGATAGCGGGAACATAACTCAATATCATAAAAGCCATATATGAAAAGCCCACAGCATATATCATTCTCAATGGGGAAAAACTGAGAACTTTTCCCCCAAGGTCAGGAACACGATAGGGATGTCCACTCTCACCACTGCTGTTCAACATAGTACTAGAAGTCCTAGCCTCAGCAATCAGACAACAGAAGAAATAAAAGGGATCCGAATCAGCAAAGAAGAAGTAAAACTCTCTCTCTTTGCAGATGACACGGTACTTTATGTGGAAAACCCAAAAGACTCCACCCAAAAACTGCTAGGTCTCATACAGGAATCCTTAAGAAAATTCTTACACTTCCAAGCTCCAATGATCATCTATATACAGATGACTCCAAGTTTATATTCAGACCAGAACTTTCTTCTTCCTATATGTATCCAGGCAGGTAGCCACTTGACATCTCCACTTTGAGGTCTCCGAGGTACTTCAAACTACTGTAGCAATGCAAACCTGATACTTTCAAAATGTATTTACCATTCGAAGAAACTCAATTATTTAAGCCAGAAACCAGTGTTACATAACTTCACTCTCCTTCCTCTATCCCATCAATCGATTACCAAATCTTGTCAATTCTGTTTCCAAAATCTCCCAAATATCTGCATTTCCCAGTTATCTGTCCTGCAATCAAGGGCTGAGAGCATAAGTCTCTTCTCTGGCATCACTGAACCCACTTTTGTCCTTTACTAATATTTTTTCCATATAACTGGCAAAATAATGTTCTTAAAATGCTAACTTGCTAGAATTCTTCAATGAATAAAGTATAAAATCCTTAGCCAGAAAGTGGCCTTTTGTTTTCTGACTCTTGCTTACATTCCCAGCATCGTTTCACACCATTTTTCCCTCTTTCTCTCTCTGCACACAGAAGTCTAGCCTGCTTTCAGTTTTCTCTCACCTTGGGACTTCTGAATATTCTGGTTCCTATTTTTGAAACACTTCTCCCTTACTCTTAACCTTAGCAACCTCATTTTCTTATTTGTAATATCCATCGCAATTGTTAACTACTAATGCCCTTTTTATGTGTAAACTCTGTGAGAGTGAGGTTCATGTCTACCTGGGTCATCTTGATCCCAAGAGCAAATACTAACCTATCACTTCGTGACAACTTAATGAATATCCTATATGCACATATATACAATTAATGACAACACAGCAGCATTTTAGAAAGAAACATGCCTTCACAACTTTGAACTTCATTTAAAGGTTCTACTCTGGTGACGTTCCAGCAGGTCTTAGCTTCTAGCCCAAATAAATTCATTATTCCCACAAATGTGCGATACCAGAAGGCTATAATCACCTACAAAGACAAAAACAAAAAGAGATGATGGAAGAAAATATCCTATTTTCATAATAATAACTTTTCCAAAATACTATTTTATGATGGTTTCCTTTGACATTATAAACTTTGATAAATTTAAATAATTTCACTTGGAAAACAGTCATTTTAAAATTATACATATATACACAATAAACTAAAGTTATCTATTACTAATTAGCAAACATCTACATAACAAAATTTGTTATGATCACCATCTCTGTAATATGTTCCTGAGATCAATTCTACAACATAAATAACAGTAGCAATAAAATAAGTAAATAGCATATAAAATACTATGGTGATTAATTGGAAAATACAATGGTTTACAGGAATATTTCATAACATTTCATTTACTGAATTTATTTGCTTCATAGCCTAAAAAATATAAAACCAACTGCATATGGAATAGTAGCTCCTGTGCTCATTAAAACTTTGACCAAGCAGGTTTAATTAACCAGTTCTTCCCATTCTGCAACCAATTTGTGAAGTTTATTTATTTTTTAAAAGATTTTATTTATTTATTTGACAGAGATAGAGACAGCCAGCGAGAGAGGGAACACAAGCAGGGGAGTGGGAGAGGAAGAAGCAGGCTCATAGCAGAGGAGCCTGATGTGGGGCTCGATCCAATAACTCCGGGATCATGCCCTGAGCTGAAGACAGACGCTTAACGACCGCGCCACCCAGGTGCCCCAATTTGTTAAGTTTAGAGACAAGGGGAAAGAACCACCATAGAAAACTACAAACAAAATGCTCATGCCTGGGAGATTTTTTTTTTGAAAAACAATTTATAGATTTGGGAAAAACAATGCAAGATCATTGGGAAAGGAATAAAAAGATAAAGAGTTCAAAGTGAAAGTGAAAACCACCCAGAGCTAACTATTTTTAATATTCTGGTGATCATTATCATATGGTTTCACTCATTTATGGAACATAAGAAATAGCAGGGAGATCGGTAGGAGAAGGAAGGGAAGAATGAAGCGGGGCTAACAGAAGGGGGAATGAACCACGAGAGACTATGGACTGTGGGAAACAAACTGAAGGCTTCAGATGGGAGTGGGGTGGGGGAATGGGATAGGCCGGTTACGGGTATTAAGGAGGGCACATATTGCATGGAGCACTGGGTGTTATACACAAACAATGAAGCATGGAACACTACATCAAAAACTAATGATGTACTGTATGGTGACTAACATAATAAAAAATTTTTAAAAAAATAAAAAAATATATTCTGGTGATCATCCCTCTAGTCTCCCCCTTGGTATATAAAAACATGTAGCTAGATCCAGTATTCTATAATATTATATAAGATGTTAATGTAATACACATCACCAAACATCATAAACATCTTTCCATATACAAAAAGTATAAATTATTTTATTATTTTATCACTTACTTTATAAACCTGACCTTATACAAAAAAATTGTAATATATATTCTCGTGTATTTATCATCCACGTACAAGAACTTACCATATTAAATGTATGTGCTAAATCTAGAATTATATTCCTTTCTGGGAGATAGCTTGATATAATAAGAAAGCACTGCTTTAAAGTCAGAATTGAACTTAAATTCTGAATCTGCAAGTTATGGTTTGATATCCTGAAGTAAATCCTTCAACCTCTGAACCTTGGCCATCTCATCTCTAAAATGATGTTAATAATAACCATCTTGCAGGAGTGATGGGGGATTAAAGCTTACATGCTGGCATATAGTTAAGCATTAAATGCTTTGCCTTTTCAAAATATATTATTCCAAGCTTAACATTTTTAGCTTTGTGTGAGAAATTAATCTTCTTATGAATACAAAAGGTATGGACATTCATTTCAACATTGAAGTACCATATAAGGTTGCAAGCATATCTAGATCTTCTCCGTACTGTATCTATGCAATGTGAAATAAGACTGAATGATTCCTTGTTGCCTCATCCTTTATGATACTATCTACATTATCATGATTACTTTTTCATAACATCAAGGAGACTGAAAACTGCTGATTATTCAATATCTTTGAATAAGTAAAAAAAAAAAATTAGCCAATGTCTTAGAGAACATACTATTAGAAATTAATGGAACAAGAAACAGTAATTTTACTAAAGTTCTAAAAATAACCCTAAAACTAGTGTAATAAGCTAAATCCTCATCTTATATGCACAGAGTAAGTCAACATTAACTAAAATTGAAGATTCAAGAAATCTGTTGTCTTTTAATTTTTGCACTTACACTAGTCATAGAGATAATCATCAGAAGAAATAAGAACAGAAGAGTGTTTCTGAAGAGTAAGCTGGGATGTAAGCTGGGATGCAGAAAACAGTTTCTTCCATCTTAGATCTTAGGTCTATACTATACAATTATTACTACTGAAAATTACATTGAAAAATACTTACAGAAATAAAAAAAGGGGGGGAACCTCAGTGGCTCAGTCGTTTATGCATCTGACTCTTGATTTCGGCTCAGGTCATGAACTCAGGGTCATGAGATCAAGCCCCACATCAGGCTCCACATTGGGCGCAGAGCCTGCTTAAGATGTTCTCTCTCCCTCTCGCCTCTTCCCCCCACCTCTTTTTTCCCCTCTCTAAAAAAAAGGAAAAAACATCTGGGAAACCCCCAACTACTTGGAAATTAAACAGAATACCAAATATCCAATAATCAAAGAGAAAAATGATGTGGGAAATCTGAAAATAACTCGAACAGAACAAAAATGAAAAACAATATATAAATAGTTAAATAAAATGAATTTCTGCTTTGGGGAAGATGGAGTAGATGTATTTTCTGCTATTTCTCCTGGGAATTATATAAATCAAACATAAGAAGACCCTGAAAGTTAGAGAGAAGGCAAACTACCTAGGGATCTTAGGACCCAAGGAACAACATGGTGATGAACTTCCTGGACTTTCATTTTGTCTCATTTTCTCAGACTTGGAGTTAAAGAGCCTGACAACCAGAAACACCATTGGCTGCAGACACAAAAAAAGACTAAAAGCCTGTTCTCTCTAGCTAAAGGATCAAGAAAGTGGCAGCCTAGGAAAACATAAAAATTTTATAAACAATAATCTCTCTCCTCACCCAAATACCACAGAAAACAACAGCAACAACAAAAACAGATAGGTCCCACCCCCACCAACAGAGGTCAAATTGGGAACCTAGACTTCAACCTTCCCTAAGCTTTTAACAAGTCATCTCAAGTCACCCACTAAGATGTTGTAAGAGAAAGCCAAGTAGGAAGCTCTCTCTCCCCATGGTGTCAGTACAGACCATGTGAAGAGCCTGGACATCTACCCCAACTAGCAATAAGTCATTCTTCCCCCTCCCCAGTGTGGTAATGTCAGAGGAGGCCTAGTGAGGAGTCAGGCCTTTCACTACCACCCAGGGGTAACAAGGCTAGCCACACCATGGTGTCTGCAGAAATCAGAGCTGGTCAGAACTCTGATCCCACTCAAAGGTAATGAGGAATACTTCTACCTTGAGGTCAACAGAGGCCAGGAGAGAAACCTGCACTTGACACCCATCTGGCAATAATAAGATGGCAGATGTCCTCATTCCTTTGCTGGAGTGATGCGAAAGAAAGCCAGCTAAAACTAATGTTTAAATAAGATCCAGTTTCATAAAATAATGTTCAAATGTCCATCCACTAATGGGCACTGATGTCCAATATGATGAAACTCTCTCATCATATCAAGAACCATAAGGATCTCAGACTGAATGAAAAAAAACAAGAGATTTCAACAATGAGATGACAAGAATATTAGAATAATTGCTCCAATGAGAAATTATGAATGTGCTAGGAACAAATAAAAACCCAGAAAGTCTCAGGAAAGAAACAGACGCTATGAAAGAAACAAACAAAAACTTCAGAACTGAAAAATACAATAACCAAAACTAAAACTCAATGGATGAGCTTAACAGCTGAATGAAGGGATAGAGGAAAATAATCCATGAACTCGCAAAGAAATAGAAATTGCTCAATCTGGGCAACAGAGAAAAAACAGATCTAAAAAAAAAAAAAAAAGAACTTTTCCTAGGGAACCTCTAGGACTATAAGATCTAACATTTGTTATCACTGAAGTCTTGGAAAGAGAAAAGAAAGAAGAAACCAAAGATAAACAAAACAAAAATAGGATAAAACAAAAGAAATCCACACCAACACATATCACACTTTTGAAAACTTTCAAACATCATACTTCTGAACACTTGTGAAAATTAAAAAAAAAAAAAAAGATAGATAAATAGATAAAGAACAACAAGGAAGAAAAAAAATCTTACCTAAAGGAGAAAAACAATTCAATTGACAATATATAGATTTTTCATCAGAAACCATGAAAGGCCAGAATGAAGTAGCACCTTTATCAAATGCTGAAAGAAAAAACTGTCAACCTAGAATCCTATATCCAGCAAAAAAAAAAAAAAAATAGCCTTCAAGAATTAAAGGAAATTTGACATGAAGGATGAAACAAAACTAGTAAAGTATGTTGCTAGCATACTTACCCTAAAAGAATGGCTAGAGAAAACTCTCTAAACAGAAAAAGAAGGGATCTTAGAACATAAGGAAGAAATTTAAAAAATGGATAAAATAAACTTCACTTCTCGAATTATTTCAAAATTAGTTTGAAGGCTAAAAGAAACATCATCATACTGTCTGATATGGTTTTAAACAGATGTAAAGGAAGTATTTAAGTGATGATGTTATAAAGAGAGAAGGGTAAAGAGATCTAAAGAGAGGTAAGGTTTCTGCACCTCATTTGAACTAGTAAAATGATAACAGCAGTAAACTGTAGTTATATATAGGTAATATACATAATATATAGCTATAACAACCAAAGCAATGCTAAATAAGAGACATATTCAAAAAGTATAGATAAAACAAAATAGAATTTAAGAATCGTCAAATAACCCACAGAAAGGCAGAGAAAAGAAAAGAGAGAAATGAAAAATGAAAGACAAACAGAAAAGAGAAAATAGAAGAGTCAAGCTGAAACAGATTATTACATTAAATGTAAATGGTAAAATACAATTAAAAATGTGATATAGACAGATTAAAAAACATAACTACAAGAAACATACTTCAAATATAATGAATATATAAAATATAATGATATATCAAATATATATCAAATATAATGATAAAGGCAGGCTGAAAATAGAAGGATAAAAAGATATATCATGTACACATTAATCAAAAGAAAGTAGTAACTATGTTAACATCAGAAAAAAGTAGACTTTAAGGAAAACAAAATTATAAGCAAAGGGGGTAGGGTTATTATATAATGATAAAAATCCAACAAGAGGATGTAGCAATCCTAAATGCATATGTACTAAACACACTGCTATAAAATATATGAAGAATAACTGACAGACCTAAAAGGAGAAATAGATGAATCCACAATTATAGTTGGAGACTTCAGTATCCCTCTCTCAACAATGGATGGATGAACTAGACAGAAAATCAGGATTGAGAAAATATCACTACCACTATCATTGTGCAGGATCGAATCAACATTTATAAAATATTTTACCCAATAACAACATAATACATAGTTTTTTCAAGTGCTCACAGAATATGTCAAGATGGGCCATAAAACAAACCTCAACAAATTTAAAAGAATCAAAATGATACAAAGTATGTTCTCTAAACACAATGAATTTAAGCCATAAATTAGTAACAGAAAGATGGACTCTGAGAAACAAAGTGAGGGCTTCAGAGGGGAGGGGGGTGGGGGAATAGGATAGGTTGGTGATGGGTAGTAAGGAGGGCACGTATTGCATGGTGCACCGGGTGTTATACGCAACTAATGAATCATCGAACTTTACATCAAAAACCAGTGATGTACTGTATGGTGACTAACATAATAAAAAAAAATATTTAAAAAAAAGAAAGATAAAAAGGAAATCTCCCAATACTTGGAAACTAAAAAACCCACTTTTAAAAATCCATGGAGCAAGAGGCACCAAGCTGACTTAGTTGGTAGAGCATGGGACTCTTGATCTTGGGGTTGTGAGTTCAAGCCCCACATTGGGTGTAGAGATTACTTAAAAAAAATTTTTTTTAAGTTTTTTAAAAATCCATGGATCAAATAGAAAATCTCAAGGGAAATAAAAATATATACACTAAATTGAATATAAATGAAATACAAAGTTTTCAAGTCCAGCATCTTAAGAAGCTTATTAGTTGCAACTCCATCCTAACAAGTAAAAAGCGTTCCTGAAAAATCATCAGCTCTTCTTAGATTCATAAGAAAAGTGAGGTCACAGGGCAAACTCCTGCTCCCCATATTGGAGATTGACAGGTAAACTGAGAGAATCACAACTTAGTGGAATAGAAAGCCATAAGCAAAAACTTCCATGGGAAGTAGTTGGAGAGTAGGGGAAAAGCTAAGCTATAATTGATAAGTTGCTGGAGGCAGAGGGTAGACAAGTCTGAGAGTCAAAAATTCCAGGGAGACCCAGTAATAGAGGAAATGCCAGCACATTTATGAGTTTTACTTCTAGGAGCTCACCAAGCATGTCTTACAGTGAGTATCAGAGAAAAATCTGCTTTTGGCAGGTGGTAGTAGAAAAAGGACCATTTTGAAATACACCAGAGCACTCTCTTCTTAATAAAGCCTGTGTCAGGGGAAATTATTTTACTAGAGCCCAACCTACTAAGGTTTTATCAGAGCCTAACAGAAAGCGAAGCAGGGAAATACCCAATTCCAGCCCCTTCTAGCCATCCTGTTGCACCTAAGCAGGAGAAGAAACCTGAGAAGAATTGTGAAGTTCACAGCCCAGAGGCACAGGTTCATAAAAGACTGAAATCTAGTAAGAGCATTATAGAATGCTTCTTCTCACCACACTACTAAAGCCTATTTATAGCAGATCTTATTACTTAGGACATGAGGTCCAACTATTATGAAACAATTACAAGACATACTAAAAGCCAAAAACACAGTTGAAGAAATAGAACAAGCATCAAAACCCAGACATGGCAGGGATGTTGGAATTATCAAATTGGGAATTTAGAACAACTATGATTAATATGTTAAAAATTACAATGGATAAAGTAAATAGCATGTAAGAACAGAGAGGTAACGTAAGCAGAGAGAAATTCTTAAAAAGTTCCAAAAAGAATTGCTAGAGATCAAAAACACTGTAACAGAAATCAAGAATGCCTTTGATGGACTTATTAGTAGACTGGCCATAACTGAAGAAAAAGCCCTGAGCCTGAGTATACTTCAACAGAAACCTCTAAAACCGAAAAGCCAAAATAAAAAAGACAAAACAAAAAAACAACAATAACACGGGGTGCCCGGGTGGCTCAGTCAGTTAAACATCTGCCTTTGGCTCAGGTCATGATCCCAGGGTCCTGGGATCAAGCCTGGGTTTTGGCTCCCTGCTCAGCGGGGAGTCAGCTTCACCCTCGCCCTCTGCCCCTCCCCCACCTCATGCTCATGCACGTGCTCTCTCTCTCAGACAAATAAATAAAATCTTTAAAAACAAACAAACAATAACAACAAAAAACCCCCAGAATATGCAAGAACCATGGGACAATTAAAGATGTACCATACACATAATGGGAATACCAGAAGGAGAAGGAAGAAAGGGACAGAAGAAATATTTGAAAGGACTCAGGAGTCCCTCAAATTGATGTCAGATACCCAACACAGATCCAGCAGATCCAGGAAGCTCAGAGAACACCAAGCATGATAAACGCCAAAAAATAACACCAAAGCATGTCAAACTACAGAAAATCAAAGATTAAAAAAAAAAAAAAATTCTGAAAGAAGCCAGAAAAAAAAGAGACACCTTACTTATATGGGAGTAAAAATAAGAATTACATCTGACTTCTCCTCAGAAACCATTCAAAGAGGAAGAAACTGGGCTGCTATATTTAAAGTGCTGAGAGAAAAAACCAACTTCGAATTCTGTATCACATGAAATTATCCTTTAACAGTGAAGGATTAATAAAGATTTTCTCAAACAAAAATTGAGGGACTTTGTAAAAAAGTTCTTTAGAGGGGATAAAAAAAGATACATATCAGAAACTTGAATCTACATAAAGAAAAAAGAGCATCAAAAAAGGAAAGCGAAGATAAAATAAAAACTTTCCTTTTTATTATTCTTAACTGATCTAACATAAGCTTTGTTCAAAACGGTAATAGCAACAACGTATTCAAGTATGTATAATTATGAATGTGTGTATGCTTGTGTATAGGTGACATAAATAACAAAAAGGATTCAGGGGTTGGGATGGAGGAATTACAATTATTTTGTTATCATAAGGTACTGACACTACCCAGGAAGCGGTTTAATGTTATTTGAAAGAGGTTTTGGATTAGTCATAAATGTATATTGTAAACTCTAGGGCAACCACAAAGTGTAAAAAAGAATTATAATTGATATCCTAAAAAAGGAAAGAAAATGCAATAATATAAAAGCTCAATTAAAACCACAAAAGGCATAGAAAGAATGGAAGTCAAAATAGTAAAAAGAACAAAGGCAACAAATAGAAATTAGTAACAAATATAGTAGATATCAACCAACTTTATCAATTATCACTTTGGAAGTTAATGATCTGAATGTACCAATCAACAGACAGAAATCATCAGAGTGGATCAGAAAACAAGACCCAACCACATGTTATCTAAAAGAAACCAACTTTAAAAATAAAGACACATATACATTAAAAGTAACTGAATGGAGAAAGATATACTATATTAAAACTAATTAAAAGAAAGTGGGAGCAGCTATACTAATTCCAAACAGAGCAGACTTTACAGTAAGAAAAGTTATCAAGAGTAGAGAGTGGTATTACATAATAATAAAGGGGTCAATTCTACATGACATAATCCTTAATATGCATGCATGCAGCTAACAACAAAACATCAATAAAATTGATAAATCTCTATAGCCAGCCTGAGNGAAAGAGAGAGAGGACATGAATTACTAATACCAGAAATGAAAGACAGGACATCACTACAGATCCCATGGACATTAAGCAGATAATAAGGGAATAACGAAAAACCCTTTGTCCATAAATTTCACAATTTGATGACCCAATGCCTTGAAGGACACATTCTTGCCAAAACTCACATAAAAAGAAACAATCTGAATAGGGTTATCTCTATTAAATAAATTTAATCAATAATTAATAACCTTCCATTCAGAAAGCACCAGGCCCAGATGGGGTCACCAGGGAATTGTACCAAAGAAAGTATACCAGTTCTCTAGAATCTTTTCCAGAACATACAGCAGAGGGAACACTTACAAACTCATTTGTTGAGGCCAGCATTATGCTAATACTGAACAAGGTAAAGATATTTTAAGAAAACTACACACAATATCTTTCATGAACATAGATCTTCAAAAAAATTAGCGAATCAAATCCAACAGCGTATAAAAATTATACACCCTGACCAAGTGGGATTTACTGCAGGTATGTAAAGCAGGTTCAAAATTTGAAAATCAATTAATATAATCATCATATCAACAGCCTAAAGAAGAAAAATTACAAGATCATATCAACAGATGCAGAAAAAGCAATTGACGAAATTTAACAACTATTCAAGATCTTAAAAAAACTCTCACTAAACCATGAACACAGGGAACTTCCTTAACTTGATAAAGACTATCTACAAAAAACTTGCAGCTAAAATCATACTTAATGATGAGAAACTTGAAGCTTTCCCACTAAGATCAGGAACAAAGCAAGGATATCCCACCTCACCACACCCGTGATGAAACAGCTCAATGGAGGACAGGCTAGTTACCACAAAGGAGCACATGGAAACTTCTCAGAATTATGAAAATGTTGTATAACTCAATTGTTGTGGTTATGCAGGTTTACACATGTGTCAAACTCAAAGAACTGTACATTCAAAACAGGTCTATTTTATGGCATGTAAGCTATACCTCAACAGAAATTAAATAAACAAAAAGGAGCCAGAGACAAGATATGTTCAGCACATATTACTAAGGATTACTCTACAAAATACATACATTTTGCCAACAAATCAATAAGAAAACAACTACCAAGTGGTGATAAAGATTTATACAGTTTATTGATAGAAGAAAAATCCAAATGACTATTAAACATAAAAATATTCTTAGCTCCACAAATAAGGAAGTACAAATTAAACTAAATAGTAAATCACACCCATTAGAAGAGCAAAACCAGAAATTTTGATAAACTGAAATCTAATAAGGTTATGAGGAAAAGTAAACACTCCTACACAGCAGTGTGAATGGCTACATTTGCTTCAGAGAGCAATTTAGCAATATCTGATAAAGTCAGCAAAATATATACTCTATAACACAAAAATTCTAGTTTTAGAATATCCTACAAAACATCTTGCACATATATACAATTAGAAAACACATACAAGAACATATATTTTGGAACTATTTATAAAGACTGGAAACAAAATCCACGAGGAGGGTAATGTATGAATAATCTTGGAATTCATAAAATGGTTAAAGAAAAAAATACACACATACACAGCGTTCAAAAATGTAACGCTGAGGAAAAAGCTATGGGGTGCTTTATTCAGTATGGGAGCATTTATGTGGATTTACCAAAACACATAAAACAATCCTTGAAAATAAGGAACAATAGAAACACATTACATTCATGATGATGATACTTGTGGGAATGGGAAAGGAGAAAATTCAACTGGGAAGCAGAGCAAAGATGACTCTGACTGTATATATGATGCTTTAAGATACCTGAAGCAAAAATGACAAGAGTAGCATTTATTTATTCTAAGTGGCTGATCACACCTTTGCCTATTTTCTCTAAGTTTTTGTAATTTTCAACATTTCAAAATCAAAAAAAAAGGTAATTTTTAAAGCTATAAAATATGAAGAAATGTCTAAGCAGCACTAATTTTTAACAAATGTGCTGGATTCTGAGATAACTCAAAACTAGTACATACCATGACATCAAATTAGCATTTATCTTAACAGTTCAAAGATTGAACTTACTAATTTTTTTTGTTGTCATTGTTCCAATTTCTAGAATCTGCAAACTACCATAAAATCCATACTCTTTTAGGCTAAGCATTGGAAGATATTCATAGACCTCTGAGTATGTGACTAAATAAATCTTGCTCTATTAATGTAACTCCAAGGTCACTGTTCTGCTCATAACTTTCAGTGTTCCTTCATGAGACCAGTGTGCCCATTCACAGGGTCTCCAAAGCCAACAGACCATCTCCATTTAGAACACATCTTGCTTGTTCCCATTTGGCTCCTCTAATTATGCTGGTCATTACTTCCACACTAAGATTCGTTTCTTTGACTTTATGTAAGTATAGTTTCCGGGGTCTTTACAATTTAGGAGAGGAATTTTTGATACTCTGCTCAACTATAAGGACACATACGATCGATAAGCCTTAAAGGTTCCATCCTTTTTATAACATCATTGTACTTACTCTTTTTATCTGATAAAAAAGGATCATTCTACAAATATTTTCCCCCAAATAGTACTCACCTCTGGATAAAGATGGAAGCGTTTCACTGTATTAATTACAAGGGGATATTCAGTGAGCCTGTCATTCATTATCATCCACAGTCCTTCCAAAAACGAAGGTGCTTCGATAATGGTCTTGAAGTAGGAATAATAAAGTCCCTTAAAAATGCACAAATTGTTGATGTAATTAAATATGAAAAATTTTAGAACAATTTCTTCTGAATAAAAGGAAAAGGTCAATAATAAGACTTGCTACTGCATTCTTGGGCTCAAAAAAAGGCATGCCTTTTCACGTTATCACTGCGCTATTCTTTCATATATTCTGTACATTTGAAAAAGCGTGAGAGGGGTGGTTAAATGTTTCAAGGAGTTTTTCTGACCATGGCTTAACAGATGAATACAATATATTTTTAATTCCAGCATGACTGATTTTGCCACATTACAAAATGCCTAGAGTTGAGATCTAATGGATTTTGGCATAAACAGAGATGCCTTCATGTCCTTGTACAACTTTGCAAATAGATAATTACTTTTTTTCCACCTCTTAAGAAATAACATGCAATGATCATAAGCAAAAATGAGACAGAACTTAACACTTGCAACTTTCTCCCTAGCTCCATCTAACAGCTCTGCACATGTCAAATGTTATGTCAAAATAAATGTCAATTGACTACTATTGTTCATGACACAGATGCAGTCCTGAAAAAGGGATTAACTTAGTGTATTATTCCAGCACAGGAAATAATGACTTCATTAGGCCATCACAAGTGCTGTTTAGTTAAAATTCAGAGATTAACAAGAGCCTGTTGTTTCATATTACTTTCTTCATCAATTTCCTGCTCTTCTTCCTAAAATCTAAAAGCAAATAAAGGGCCACATTGTAATACATGCTCCCAAAAACATTAGAAATAATCTTCAACTCTACCCTCATGCATGCCTATACAACTACTTCGTTATTAACAGATGAAGCAACGCCAGTGGCTACTACACTGAAGTTCTGCTTTAGCTGATGTCTGATGTCAGCATTTCCTCATAGTTTTGATTGGTAAAATATGAGTTCACATAAGGATTGTTCCTTTCTGCTTAGAAGGACAAGACACTACTACAGTGAAAGGATATTGAGTATGTATGTCTGTATTTAGAAAAATAGGAAATTACACAAATACTCTTTTTATTAATAGCATCTACTGTTTTTGTGCCAGGTACTGTGTTAATGTGCTTCATTCATTACCTCCCTTCCTAGTCAATAAAATCCTGTAAAGCTGGCCTTATTTCTAGGCCACAGATGAGATTACTGGGAATCAGAGAGGTTAACTGACTAGCCATCACACGAGGAAGCACAGACCTGCTATCTGAATCCAGTCGTCTGTCATCCAAGCCCAGACTCTGCCACAGCTACACAATTTATTTAAGAATATCTTATATCCTTTCTTCGGAAATAATACCTACAAAATTCTAAAAATTTAAATGTCATGCAAATGCTAACGTATCCAATTTTCCAAAGGATTAAGTGGGATATTAGGGTGAGATTTAAAAAGCAGTGGGTGAGGTACCTCCATTAGACAAATCTGCAGAGACAGAAAGTAGAACAGAGGTTACAAGGGGCTGGGGAGAGTGGCATGGGGAGTTGATGTTTAATGGGTATAGTTTCTGTTCGGGATAATAAAAAAGTTCTGGAGATGAATGGTGGTGAGGACAAGCAGTTTCTGATAACATTCGGTGCCCCTATATAAATGTTATATTTGTTCTCCTTCTTCCCCAGTTATTCTGATGGATCTTTTTTATACTTAAAAGAAGTCTGCATTAGAAAAGTAGGGTAATGAGGTAAGTAAAAGATTCCTAATACATTTTCTATTTACATAATAAACCTAGGTTATAGCTTGAGAAACAGTGCAGTTGAACAAAAATTCATTTCAGTTTCTAGTAAATGTCTATCTTATAGTCTTACTATACTTAAACTACAAATTAATTTATTATAAGAAACTAACCATTTCAGTTCGAAAAGTCATCTCCCGTTCTAAAGATGATAGGTGGGAAAAATGACGATCATTTTCAAAAAGTGTTACTAAATGTATCCTAGAAAAAAAAATGAAGCACCATATTCTAAGAATAAGAACATTTTAAAACCGGTACTGAAATAGTTAACTAAGTATTAAAGTACAAAAACCATAAAAGGAAAAAGAATAAATTTTATAATAAATGAGACAATTTTATAATTTGCTTAGTACTTTGTATATTTTTAGGCACTTATAATTTAGTGTAGTACACAGCTGAAATTCCTTAACTCCTTGGTTCTTAATCATAATTGTTTATCTAAAACTCCTGTGGTTGGTTTCTCTGCCCCCTTCCTCTCCATGCCTCTAAATCAGAACAGAGGCAAGTTGCTGTTTAAGTTTCCCAAGTGATTCTATTTTAACAGGTTGGAGAAATGCCTCTGGAACTGCTGAAAGCATTTGGAATATAATTTTAAATAAAATTACTTCCAATTAAAGCAGTTTAAAAATAACAGAATACCATATAAGGGACCAGCTTGCGAGGGCCAAAGAACACAGAACTGTATTTCAAGATACCTGATTAGTGCAACTCAAGAACACAGCTGTCGGCAGTAAAAATGGGAGCATATGTGTTAAGTAAAATTAGTCAGCAGTTATGCTACCCTTAATTTACACAGTAGATGTTTTCCAAATAATTAGCAAGCAAAATTCCAAATATCAACCTTGTCTTCCACACACCTCGATTCCCATGTGAGATACATGTCAGGGTACCAACAGCTATAGGAAATGTTTCTTCCCAGTACAGCCTTAGTTCTAAAATCAAAATCTTCCTGCAGACTAAATGGCCAGAACAGCACTGTCCCAAAAGGATATCATCCCACTCTTCCCAAAAGTAAAAATTTCTGATCTCAGGTAGAAATGAAAATACATCAGAGGAAAAATATTATTTTACTTATAATTTTTACATATAAAGGACTTGTGTAAAGTAAGGTACGTGTACACACACACTGAAAGGTTCATTTAATCTGCATTACTACAGCAGAATCTTTATTTTCATTTCTACCTGATTTCTAATTGACAGGTGTTACTAAAACTTTATCTCTAAGCTTATGTCACTAAGACCACACAATTACAGTAAAATAAGAGTTTAAGATGAAATAAACATGCAAAGTACACTAGAAAAGCTAGCAATTTAAGAAATAAAGTGGTGAATCCTTTGGTAACACAAAAATATTTGAATTCCTAAGTACTATTCCTCTAACATCCATTTTGTAAATTCTGCTTCACATATGGTTTTTTAAAAAATTGTATGTGCAAACTGGCGCACACATTCTATACATACAGCGAGTGGCTATTGTTTTATTGTACCCAAACAGCAAGGTCAACTTTTAATCCAAATGTTTTTATTTATTTAAAACTGAAACAAATCTTACCAGTGCAAAACTCCCACAAAGGCAGCTGGAAAAACAAAAACAAAAAGTCATTAAAAGCTGCTTTATTATAACATACCTTTAAAACAACCATTTCAAATGCATTCCCTTATATGCCTAAAGAGAGAGCACACACAAGGAAGATGGCTAGCTAATTCTGTCTATATAAAATAGGAAAAATTTACAAACGGACATAAAACAAATTGTGAATAGTACTTACCTCTGCAGGGGCGGGGGGACGGGTTCAAGGAGCAAAGGGAAGCTTGGAAGATTACATAACTTGCAAAAAAAGTCATGAAATTATTAATGACTTTGACCTTTTTGGGGATTTTCAGTTTACTCTCTCTTCTCCCTCTTATTCTCTATTTCTTTACGTAATTTTTTTTAAAACAGGCTCATACATACACGGTGCTCAGCTCAATCCTTTCAGAAGTGACTCTAGCCCGCAGGAGCCACTCTAAACCACCTTCCCCGTGCTCGTCAGGAACTATTAAATGCAGGAAATCGCTTCCTCAGCAGCACACCTGAAAGCCCCTATTTATGGAATTTTGACTGCTCCCAGACTACTGGCTTGGGAGATTCATCTAGTCGCCCAGTCTGCACCCTATGCGTGAGGCTTTATCAGAGGTTGTGGAGACGGGTCAAACAGGAACAATACTGTGGGTATGGGTCTTTCTGAGGAGCTCCAAACACTGTCTGCTCTGGTGGCTGGGATGCTGCTTGTTTACAAAAATACCGTAAAACTGGGGAGGGGGCACAGGATGCGGCCAAATTAAAACGCCACAAACCCTGCTCTTCTTACACAATTGCAGTAGTGTTCTGAATACACGCTCTTTAGAGTGTTGTAAACGTTTCGTTAATTTACAAAGTTTTGAAAAGTGGATTCTGACAATTTTCCAAGTATTTTTGTCACTATCACAGAGGAGTGAATTTACTCAGCTATTCCTAAAGTCCTGCCTCCCCCCCAAGATTTTATAATCGTACGTACATCTTTTGGTTGTCCCAAATATACTTGGCAAGTCATTTTAACAAACCACCAACTTTAGCCTCTTAAAAATTCAAGAAATTACCTTGACTAGCAAAATAAATGTAAATCGATAAAGAAATTAATAATAAATTATAATTTTGAAAAAAAAAATTCCCAATCATGCTTCTCCAGCTCTTGTTCTCCATATTCCTAACCATCCTGGGCTCATTCCTACCACTCTTCAATACTTCTCAGAAGATCTGCTTGTTTTATACCATGATCAGCAAACTACACCCATGGCCCGTTTCTGTACTGTCCACAAGCTAAAAATGCTTGTCACATTTTTAATGGGTTGTACAAATATGGGAGAAGAAGAATAAACAATAGAAACCGTATGTGTCCTGTGAAGCCTAAAATATTTACTACCTGGCTCTTTATAGAAAAAGTACATACTCACTACATATGTTAGCTCTTTCTAATATGTAATATACTCTGAACCACTTTGAAATTAAACCTATACCTTCTTTCCCAACTTGAAACAGATGCCCCTTTGATAAGGCTTCATTAGCTTTAAGACACATATGCTATCCTATTTCAACCATATTTCTACTCTCTTTCTTACTCTCTAGACAATTACATGCACTGGCAAAAACTCTTAAAAATGATGTTTAAGGAAAGGGAAAAGATTAAATATCCTACTAAATCATCTAGCCTTCCAAAATCCTCAAAATACTCTTGTGTCTTTCATTCACTCCCCGACCCCACACTCCACGCCGGAAAAAAATGATAAAGTGTAACGATTCCAATATTCTAAATGCACAAAGTGCTTATCACAGCCTCTTCCAAAGATGTACTAAAACGCATGTCTCCGGACCCCTGTATCCTGTCAATCTCACCTCTGAAAGTGACCTAGTCTCATAGTTCACTGAAACAGAGATCATTTGATGCAAGCACTCCCAACTTCTCTTATATCCACTTTAACATTTCTCTACATACTAATCCTCGTTTTTCTATTCCCTACCATCTCAGCAAAGGAAGTATCTCTTCTCTTTTTCAGTTAGCTTCTCAAATTTGTGCCTCTAATTCCACCCTTCTCAAATATTCCAAGACTTTGCTCCATCAACTATTTCCTCTCTTGGAACCTGAATCTCACCCTCTTCCCAAGATCTTTCTCTACAGCTTTCAATTCTCCTAGGCCTTAAAACATTTCCATTGATCTAAAAGCCCTTCAAACTTTGACATATTCTCTCCCCTCACCCATAACCCCATTTGCTGACAAGATTCTTAGCCAATTTCTTTCTTCTAAGTTCCTATAACTTAAAAAAAACAAACAAAAAAACGACCAACAACATCTTAGTTAGCAACATCAATAGCCTCTTTAAACTCCTATGTTTTTCAAACCTTTCTAGCATCTGAGCAGATTCTTGAATGTCTTCATCTTTCATCACACCAACTCTTCCAGTTCTTCTAAGCTTCTGACCTGTTTTTATATGCTTTTTCTGGCTTTTCCTTTTCCACTCATCTCTTAAAACTAAGTATAAGGGGTGTTCCCAAATATTTCTGCTTTGCCCACTTTTCTCTCATTGCGAGTCTCAATCTTCAAGTTTCAACTCACTTCTACATGGATAATTCCCAAATTTACAGTCCTCGTTGCTAAACTTTCTCTGTCCCTGTCCTTCCACCTCACCACCTACCCAACCCTCACGAGATGCTTCCATTGACTCTCACTTTTGTCCTCTCTTCTCTATTCCTGTTGTTGCTACCCTCACTAAGACCACTATTGCCTAGATTCCGGTATTCAATTATTTTTTTCTGCCTCTTTTTTCCATCCATCTCCAGTCTATTTTACAAACCACTGTTTGGTTAATGATGTCACTCGATTTAAAAACTATTCAATGCTAACATTGTGAATGTACTAAATGCCACAAAATTATTCACTTTAAAATGGTTAATTTTATATGATGTGCATTTCAACTCCTTAAATTTTTTTTTTATTAAAGAATCAATCAGTGCCTTCTACAGAATGAAATTCAAATTCCTTAAATCAAGTTTTGAATTAGACTCTCCACTGCTGGTCCCAACCAACCTTTTGAACTTACTTTCCACTTGCTCTTCCTTAGGTATCCTTCCTTTCCACCTTACTTTACCTTCATGTTTTCTCACTTCTTTGACTTCAATTACACCGTTCTACTGGCCTCTAATACTTCTCCTCTGCCTCACACATCCAAGTGTTATCCATAATGTCAACAATTCTAATCCCACCTTTTCCTAAAAGTCTTCTCTGATTTCATTTCCCACCTCCCATCCTGAAGTATTAGTTTGCTCTTCTGAACTCTCTTAGCACTTAATATACTCAGTCATTATTTCACCCAGCACTCACTGAGTGCCTTGGGTGTGCCAGACATGGGTGCTCAGGAGCTTGTGTTTGGGACAGCAAAACGCCCCGTATTCAAGACCATTCTGATTCTGGATGTGGGATGTTATCTGTTGCCACAATTAGACATCTGATAAAATGTAAATGTGACTTCCCATCTATTATCCTCTAGTACTTGTAACACCCCGAATGCGGAGCTTCATTCTTCTTTAACATCAGCAGTCAACTTGCGATGAAAAGAAATCACAACTTACATTAGCAGACATTTCTCTACGTTTCAACCAGTCCCACCAAGGACTAGGCTCAAATCCGATTCTAACGAAACAGCAACAACATTTAAATTAACTCTTAAGCAACAGAAAACAAAGATCGTAAATAAAGAAAAACTCTTTCAAGTGCTTAAGTTAGAAGAAAATTCCCCAAATCAAGGCAGTGAAGTTCCACAGCAAAATGAAAGTAAATGAGTACTGACACGAAGCAATGTATTGTCTAATTTGATCTTATTTCCCCTATTAAAGATTCTCAACTAATTAAACCAACACTTTATTTTTGCTTTATTTAAGGTGCAAGAGGAACATCTCTGCCCCCGAAGAACTAGCCTATCATTTTTACAACCTGCGATAAATGGCTGCCCTGATTAAAATGACATTTTTTTGCTGACACAGGGGTGATCACTATGCCCCAAAACCCTAGAAAATGTTTTAAAACAAGAACGAAGGGGGCTGGCACTCTTGGCGATTTTCCCGAGCCGGGACCTTGTCATTAGGACTGCTAAGCTCGTTTGTTAAACTGATCTTTAAAACTCACCCAAACCACTTGAAACCCGAGGCTCAGAGCGCATCTTCCGGCCTTGCCTCGGGCTCTCCCGGGCTGTTCTGCTCACCTATGCCAAAGGAGGTCCTGCTGTTGACCTGACGTCTCCGCAACTGCTGCACCTTGTCGCGGAGCTGCTCCAGCAAACAGTTAAGGAACTGGAAGCGGCCGAGAAGAAGGGTCTTTGAGACCACCTCCATTTGCATGCATTTCTGCGCGTTCAGATTTCGGGTCCTCCGCGGCGAGTAGTCCCGGGCGCCCCCTGGCAGGTTCCCCCCGCCTACGGGCAAAGGAGGCTGCGGCTTTTCCACCTCCGCCTGCGGCTCCTCCATCTCCGGCTCCCCGGCTCCGGTGGCCCGGCGCCGCCGCCTGGACGGCATGGAGCGGGAGGAGTGCGCCGGCTCTGAAGCCGCTTCTTTGAGCTTACTCCTCGTTTGCCCGACCATTTTCTCATAGTCCCTGTTCGGATGGAGCTGGGTCTCTCTGGCGCCAGCCCAGCCCGGTCGGGCGGGGTCCGCAGGGGCCTAACTCGGCTCACAGCCTCAACGACTCGTCCCCGCCGCCGTTGCGAGCCGCCCAGTCGTCATGACGACCGGGAAACCTGGAGGGCGGGGCGTGAGGTCCAGGCCGCCCTGCTCCGCTCGTGCGTCCTCCACGCGCACCGCGCACCGTCTCAGCGTGCAGCCCACGCGCAGCGCTCCAGCGCTCTGCATCACGGGCATCCCCCCAGGCGCATCGTCTCCCGCGCAGCGCCGGCGCACTGCCCCACGCAAACTTCACGCGCTTCCTCGCACGCCCGCCGCATTGTGCCCCGTTGGGCTCCGTGGTCCGGCTGGCGTGGAAGTTCGAGGAACTCTCTCTGATTTACTTCTTTTTTTCGAGTTCAGGCTTAGTTTTGTTATTTTTACCCAAAATTGCACGTGTCTGCAAGTAATTAAAAGAGAAAGAGATCTTAGTTGAAAGAACCATAGAAAGAGAACTAGGGAAGAAAGGTGCGCCTCCCACTTGGGGAGCATTTCTCGCCCCTCTTATGAACACCTTGCATTGGACATTAAGTGTCTCCTACATAGAGGATTGGCCCAAGGCCATAGGCAACATGTGGCAGAGCAGGCTGAGCCAGGTGAGTCTAACCTCAAGGCCTCTCAGGTTGGCACTAGAGTTGACTGATACCGCCTTTTTCCGCCGGGAGGGCGGCATTTATAAATCCATTCTTGAAGTATATGCAATTTTGCTTTATTTAAGGTGCAAGAGGAACATCTTGAAATTGAAAGTTATGTTATCAGAAAAAAATGTGTTTATTAAGGAATAGCAGAGAAATGCAATTCAGGACAAGCAAGCTATGGGCAAAACGATAGGCAAATACAACAAACAAAGGAGAGGAACTTACACGAGAAGCAGACATTTGGGAGGGGTTATTTTGAACAAAAATCCACTGGAGAACTTTAGGAGTGCAGGGTGATGAGGATTTCTCATTGGCGGAGTTGCTGGCTTAGCGAAGTTCTTGTGGAAGATAAAATGTACGTCTTTTTCTGTTAGGGCTGGTAATTCATGGTTCTTTGTAGTTGAGAAGTCTTCCGTGGGGGAGGGGGGTGTCTGTAATTCACGACCAGCGGTACAGTGAGGGAGCTCCCCCTTCTGGCCTATAGACTCCATTTGAAATGATGTTCCCTTTATTAGTTTTCACAAGTGAAAGTATGTGTCCCAACAATGTTGCGAAAACAGAACTCCTTGGGCATAGAATCATTGTGCTCAGTGCTCTCACTTTCCTAAACCAGACCCTACCCAGCCCCATAGTCACTACATAGACAAACATGACGCCATCGCAGCTGGCAAAGACGGACAGGGTTCGTTGACATTTTCCATGTCCTCTGGCACCGCTGGAGTAAACACTGGTTCACTTCCCATTTGTTTTGAATTCCCTAATCCCCACCTCCCCCATCTAATAATCCATGGCTCATTATGGTCAGATTAATTTTCCTGATACGACATCCCTCAAAAATGTTCATGGTCCCATAGCCCACAAATGAAATGTAAACTCCTTGGCTTGCTTATCAGGGCCTTCAATAATCTGCCCCAATCTGCCTTTTCAACGTCGATTTTCCACTTCTCTGAACAGAGATCTTCCAGTAATTTTGAGTGAGGTCCAGAGCGTGAGACTCCATAACTTATATCCCTTTACTCATACCAGAAAACTATTCCCTAGTCCCCTAGCTTTTTCATTCATTTCTCCCTGCCCATCTGAATTCTTTCACCTTCCAAGCCCCAGTCTACCTCAATTCCCCCTTCTCCAAAGGTCTATTGACCATCCTATTTATCTTGTCACTTACTTAAATTCAGTAAGTATTGTTATTAACATGTTGTTTCTTCAGTTTTTTTCAAGGAGCATTTCTACATTCCTGGCACTGTGTTTGGTACTTAAAATATTTTCTCATTTAATTCATAGAATAATTTTGTACAAATTAGAAAACTGAGGATCAGGACTATAGTAATTTGCCCAAGCTTTAACAGCTAATAAATTGTCCAATAGTGAGTTTAAAATGAAAGGTATTTATGGGTAGTTGATAAAAACATGTTATTGAATAAATATGCAGACTCAAAATAAGGTATTTTGAGAACAGTAAGTGGAATGCTATTATTTTTTTATTAGAATTATATTAGATTCATAAAATGAACTGGGTAGATTTGCACCTTTTTGTATTAGAATATCCGGTTTGGGAGCCTTTATTTTTCTTTAATCTTTTAGTTTCCTTCATGATTATTGGTCTATTTACATTGTTTACCGCTTCTGGGGTCAATTTGGGAAAATTATATTTTCCCATAGACATCTCAAATTGGCTGAATTCTACACCCTACTCTACCTGAGATTAATATGGCTATGGGTGCTTTTTAAAAAAAAAATAATGATTGCCTGATGGAGCTGTTTATCCTTCAGCTCTCTGTGATTTTAATAGATGTGTTTCTTTTAAGCTGTATGTTGTTGACTATTTTTAAGATAATCTGAGGGTCCTTATTATAAGATTATTCATTTAAGTGATTTTATACACTTTATATTTTTTTCATGAGGGGTGGGCATTTTTGTGGGAAGGAAGGAGTGGCTGCTACTGAAATGTTGACCAGACGTCATTTTCAGTGCCATTTTCCTGTACAGTTCTGAACTGAACTTTCTGATTTTAGTGTCCTACCCTTCAGTTTAGTTTGCCTATTTCCTATGTTACAGTTTTTGGTCAATTTGTTTGTTTCCTGGAATTTCCAGTCACCTCTTAAATCTCGCAATGTACTAACAGAATAAAGTATATTCTTACCCTTGGTTTAGCCCTTGAAAGTGCTAATCTGGTCACTTTTTCCATTTAAAAAATAATTTTTATAAGAATGTTCATTGTATTCTTTCTTTTTTTTTTTTAAGATTTTATTTATTTATTTGACAGAGATAGAGACAGCCAGCGAGAGAGGGAACACAAGCAGGGGGAGTGGGAGAGGAAGAAGCAGGCTCATAGCGGAGGAGCCTGATGTGGGGCTCGATCCCATAACGCCGGGATCACACCCTGAGCCGAAGGCAGACGCTTAACCGCTGTGCCACCCAGGCGCCCCCATTGTATTATTTCTATTGGTGAAAACTGCAAATAATCTCAACATCAAATAATAAATTATAGAACACTCATGCAGTGAAGCATCCCTAAATTGACTAAAGTCATTTGAATGAACATTTAATAATATAGAATAATACTCATGGTATAGTATTTAAGGTATATGAAGCAGGATGTATATGATTCAGGCATATAGTAAACACATAATTAACTATATGCCAGTTTCCCTTTTAAACCTTTCACATAATGGACTCATACATGGAAGATTACTGTGGTGTGAACTTGAGCTAGTAACTTGCCACTCTACTGTTTCTCATCTGAAAAATGCTAAAGTACCTAAAAAAAAATACATGCTTAATTTAAAAAAATGTTCCTATCTCTCACTCTAGATTGACCATATAAAAGTATATTGGTTAGTATTACTTACAATTAATATTTTGCTAACCTGGATTTTTTCATGAAATTATATTTCTATATAGTTCTATTATTAGACAATAATATGAGATATGAGTTCTAGGTTCATTAGTTAACTTAAAAAAACTAGAGATAGTTGCATAAATAATTATGCATTTTCTTACTAAGAAGAGGAATAGATTTGTACATGTGAGGGAAAACATGGAACTTAGTTTTATTCAGCTGAATAGAATCATGGCACATTTTCATCTTTCTATAACTTCCAACAGCAGTCACTTATTTTACTTAGTTATTTTGAACAGTTATTTGAGTTGTATTTTAGCTACATGCTTATTAATGACAACTTAAACCAGTATGCTTGATACTTATTCTGTAATGAACTGACATTTAAAATAATACATTGTAATTTGATATAATATATTCTTGCATAGTGTATCCTATTTAAAGTGAATATGCCTCGTGATTTAGCAAATTATTTCTCTTACATAGAGATTTCTAATTCAGTCTGGATCTAAAACTGATCTGTTTTCTCTTTCTCTTAGTAAAGCAATTGGTAATTTTTACCCAAAAAATGCAGTGAAACAAAATAACCAGCAGATGGCAATAATGACTTGTAAATCAGAATCAAACATTCAGGCAGTTTAAAATTTATTTTTAAAAAGAAAAAAAAATCACTGTTCTTGTTATAAATCAGTTTACTAAATATGACATGTAGGGAAACTCCAAGTTTAATCCCACATAAAAATAATCATGTTGCATATTTCACGTATCAGGTAACTAAGATACTCTTGGCCAACATTCAGTTTTCGAAATAAGAACTGCTTAAATTGATTCAAGTAATTTTTTTATTAAATTTAAATGTTTTAACTTTACACAAATAGATATAGATTGAAGTGGATATATTAAGTTACAACTACATCTAGCTTGGTTATGTGGATCAGAAAAGAGAGGTAGTTCAGTGAACATCATTTTGAAAAGGTTAAATTTTCCACTATAATTTGACAACTTAACATATTAATTTCACTTTCATTGATACTCTTCTGCAGAAAAAGATGGTTTTTTATCTGTGCTGTTTCTTATACATTAAGGTACTTTTTTTCCCTTCGATGGTACAAGGAGTTGGAATTGACATCACAGGGTGTACCTCTAGCCTGTCACCGTTAGATAGTTCCAAAGATGGTAGCAAAGTTTTTAGGATCTCATAATTATGTCAACTGTAATTGAACTGCATATCCAAGATTCTTTTAGAACCATTTTATTTCGTAATTTTCTTCATTTCAATTAAGAAGTTTTAAAAGGGTGAACCAAATGGGATTCATTTTTAATACTTTTGTAGGACTTCCTATAAATTTGCAAAGATGAAAAAACTTTTTTATTTAATCATGTATCTCTGTTTTTGTCTCCAAAAAATAGGATAACTTTAGGTATGTGCTTCTTGGTGACTATGTGTTTTCTAATTGTCTGTTTCTATATGTTAAAAGATCTTTTAAAATTCCTCTTCCGCAACTTGCCTCCACTAAAAGAAATGTTTTTGCACATGTGTATTTTATAAAACATACTTCAGTCTAAAATCATTACACACCTTGGATTGATTCATTTTTAAATAGTATATTTGCTGCTATCGAATTACTTTATAGATTCTGCTTTAATTCTATTTGGATGCAGGTGCTTCTTCATAGGAGAAAATGGAAAGTCACCAGGTTGTGGCGAAGCATACAGCTTGAACGTAAATGCACCTGTATGTAGTGCTTTGCATGAGGCTGCCTTTTCATCCACATAAGAAAGGTACCTATGGTAAGCTGGAATTTCTAGGAGTTCTGGTCTACTTTCTGTGTCCATAAAGAGCTTATTTTAAAATTGGAGCTCCTTCCGCCACCCATACTCTGGTCAGTTGTTACCCAAGCCTATACTAGATGAAATGAGATCTTTTTGCCGTTGATAGCTTTATGTAGGCATAGTTGATTCAAAGGAAGGAGATAGGGGAGCCTGGGTGGCGCAGTCGTTAAGCATCTGCCTTCGGCTCAGGGCGTGATCCCACCGTTCAGGGATCAGTCCCACATCGGGCTCCTCCACTGGAAGCCTGCTTCTTCCTCTCCCACTCTCCTGTTGTGTTCCCTCTCTCGCTGGCTGTCTCTCTGTCAAATAAATAAATAAAATCTTAAAAAAAAAAAAAAGGGAAGGGGATAATCCACGAGTTAATTGAGAAAATTCCTTCACCCACCTCCCACACCACATGGGGAGACTGCCTAATTGCATAGTACGTACACACTAATTTGAGCAGAAAGGTATTCAGTAATCGTTAAGCAACTTAAAGCAATATATACACAACCACATACATATATACGTATACCACACCCCCAAAATCTATTTTTCCATGAAACCAATCATGATAGTTCCATGTACAAACCCAAAATTACCAAGATTAGTTTTATTTACCACCAAAGTAACAATTACAAGAATTACTACATTCAATATTAATAAAGTCTTAGAATATATTAAAGAGTGAATTGTAGACTATGTGTAGGCAGATTAAATGCAAAACATAGCAAAACAGCAATGATACATAAGGCATCTGTGTGCTGTTTTACATCCCATAATATCTTAGACTGATTTAAGATTTAGCTTTGATTATGACATAGTAGTCTAGAAATATCACTATACTGGGCCCAGTATGTTTTGGGCATTTAACTTCTCTAGCTTTTATTTCCCTGACTATGGAATAAAGACTTTGGACTACATGGCCTTATTCAAGCCTTTTATTTGATTCTGATTAGTATTTGTACATATACGTAAGTAGCAAGAAAAATATGCCTCTTGAGTCATACAGTGCCCTGTACCCAACTCCCTTCTTACCACTGCTTCCCTTCTCTCCTTATCTGCAACCAGCTGCATTTGGATTCCACCCTGAGGGTCTTCCTCTCTGCAGTCTACCCCAGAGTTTATCCCCATCCTGTACTCCAGTTGCTACACTTCACTGGCAATCCAGATGAGCTAAGCTAAGTCTCTCTCCAGCCTGGCCTCCACTCCATCCCTGGTCTCTGTCTTTGTTCCTCCCTGACTTTACTTGCTGCCCAGTCTTTTAGTGTAGTCGGCTTCATTGTTCCTATTTTCTAATTACTTCTATGCTCTAGCAGAACTAAGTTGGAACCAGAGTATAAGGGAGAAGGAAAAATATCCCTAAATGAGTAATAAGCGTTTACATCAAGACCACCAGACTCTTGCTTTGGACGGCAGAGTCCTGCTTTCCCATAGATATTGACCCATCCCCAAAAGATAAATTTCCTCCTGTTCTTTGCCATAATCTAAAACTCTTCTTGAGACATTTACCAGTGACAATCTACTAAGAGAAAATTTGTTGGGTTATGCAGCTTTTATATTTCTTGATTAAGGTTGTTTACATGGGTTCAGTAGAGGCAATGTAGACTTTCAAAAAAATCTCTTAAAAATTTAGAAATATAAATTAGGGGTTAGCACAATATCTCAGTTAGGAGTACAGGCAGGATTTGAATCCTGGCTATCTCACCAATCTAGGTTCTGAGCACTAATTTTCTCTACACCTTAGCTTTTTCATACTCAAATGGAAATAATACTAGCTCCCACCTCAGAGAGCTGTTGCATAGATTAAATAAGATAATGTATATAAAGTGCATAGATATAGCAAATGTTCTATAAAAGGTAGCAATTAATGCCATATCAAGGCTCAGGGTAGAGAGGGAATTATTTATATCATCTTTTTCCCCCCTAGGGAGTCCAAAGAACTAGTTACGATTCTTTCTAGGAAAAAAACTAGGAGGGAATAAAAATAAATTAATATAAATGGAGGGCCCAAGGCCATACAATGCTATAAAATAGGCAGTATTATCTTCCTTTTACCGATTACAAAAATAAATGAGGCAGGGAGAAGATTCTAGAATGCCCACTCAACTCACAAGTATGTAAGATTTACTCCCCTGGAAATCCTCAACATTGACAAGTTGGGCACTAAAAATGGAAATAAAAGATTTGCTCATAGCTTTTTCTTTTATGTTTTAAAATAACAGCTATAATTCATATACCATAGAAGACATTCTTTTAAAGTATAGAATTCAGTGACTTTAGTATATTCACAAGGTTGTGCAACCATCACTACTAGTTTCATGTTTTCACTACCCCCAAAAGAGACCCCCATATCCATTGGCAGTAATTCTCATTCCTCCTTCTTTCCAGCCTCTGGTAACTACTAATCTGCCTTCTATCTCTATGACTATACCTATGCTAGATATTTCATACAAATGGAATCATACAATACGTGGTTCTTTGTGTCTGGCTTCTTTTACCAGGTTTTGAAGATTCGTGTTGTAATATTTATCAGTACTTCATGTCTTTCTCTACCTAAATATTTCATTGTATAGATATGCCAAATGTTATCCATTCACCAGTTGATGAATGTTTGAGTTGTTTCCACTTTTTGGCTATTATGAAAAATGCTGCCATGACTATTCATGTACAAGTTTCTGTGTGGACATATCTTCTCATTTCTCCTAGGTGTATACCTAGCAGTGGAATTCCTGGGCCATATGGTCACTCTACGTTTAACCTGTTGATGAACTGCCAGGCTGTTTTCCAAAGCGGTGCACCGTTTTCCCAACACCAAGGTACAATGTTTATTTTCTGGACTCTCTATTGTTTGTTAATCTACTTGTCTATTATTTCACCAATACCATGCTGCCCTTATTGCTTTAGCTTTATAGTAGGCTCCGAAGTCAGGTATTGTCACCCTCCAACTTTGTTCTTCATCAGTATTTTGTTGGTGATTCTGGGTCTCTTGCCTTTCCATATAGAGTCAGCTTGTTGATAGCCACAAAAGTTGCTGGGATTTTGATTGGGATTATGTTGAATCTATAGATCAAGTGGAAAAGAACTGACATCTTGACAATATTGAGTCTACCTACCCACAAACATGGAGTATCTACTTATTTAGATCTTCTTTGATTTCTTTCAACGGTTTTATAGTTTTCCTCATATAGTTCTTGTACGTATTGTATTTATAACTCAGGATTTTCTTTTCCCTTTTTGGGTGCTGATATAAATGCTGTTATGTTTTTAATTTCAAATTGCAATTGTTCATTGCTGATATATGGGAAAGCAATTTACTTATTTATATTAATCTTGCATTCCACAACCTTGATATAATTTCTTATTAGTTCTATGAGGTTTTTGTTGGAAGCATGTTAATGTTCTATGTTTTTTTTAAAAATAAGTAAGAATGAAAAGGAAGAAAATCCTTAAAATTGTAAGCAGCTGGCTGGCTTGGTTGGTAGAGCATGTGACTCTTGATCCTGTGGCCATGAGTTCAAGCCCCATGTTGGGTGTAGAGCTTACTTACTTACTTACTATTTTTTAAAAAAACTAAAACAAAGACAAAGCCTGTAAGAAACTGAGCAAGTGAACCCAGTTGTATTGTGAATGAGTTAAAAAACCAGTACAAGGGGGCACCTGGGTGGCACAGTGGTTAAGCGTCTGCCTTCGGCTCAGGGCGTGATCCCGGCGTTCTGGGATCAAGCCCCACATCAGGCTCCTCCGCTGGGAGCCTGCTTCTTCCTCTCCCACTCCACCTGCTTGTGTTCCCTCTCTTGCTGGCTGTCTCTATCTCTGTCAAATAAATAAAAATAAAATCTTAAAAAAAAAAAACAGTACAGGAGGAAAAAAGAAACTAATCTAAGTAGCTACTAAACATATGATTTGACTGTATTCCCTTAGTCGGGGGTGGGACAGCAGAAAATAACTACAAACAGAATCTGAACTCTTTTTAGGTTTGTTTATTGCAGTTTTGTGAGTGAAGCAGTATGAAATTATATGGGGTATACGATCGAATTGAGTAAACATGTTGATGTTGGGAGCCAGGGTTCTCACTGTGGAAAAAGACACGTACAGATATGGAACGGGGCAAAGCAAGGGAAAAAAGTCCCCTATGAGAGTGCACTGCAATTGGAGATAGCAGCATAAACTCGGGAGGTCTTATACACCCTGTACACACACACACACACACACACACACACACACACACACAGAGACATTTGTGTGTGTGTGTGCTTATATACATATATATTCCCAATTCTGTTGGCTGAGAGGGCCTAGACACAAACATGCCCCAATGAGCACATCTGTCGCCCAGATTTTGGTTTCTAATATAGTTCCTCAACTAAAAGGAATCTGGATTCCTTGGAGAAATGGCTAGTTCCAGAAAAGGTACAAGATGAGCCTCAGTGTCTAATTCCAGAAACTGAAGTACAAAAAAAAAAAAAAAATCAATTATACAGGAGCCAACTTAAGGGGCTTCTGATGACCAAATCCAGGGTGATTTGAGCATTAAGATAACTAAAAATGGTAATAAATTATAAAACATTGAAGAACAGGAATTCTTTTGCCATGGTTGAGACAGAAAGACCGAAGAACTGTAGCAACTTAAACGACTGGAGCAGCATGATAAGTACATGCAAGACAAGCTCGTTCACTGGATCTGCATTGAAGGAATATGCCACAAAGGACATCACTGTGTCATCTGACAAATTGGAATACAGATGGTAGATCACAGCATTTTATCACTGTTAAATTTCCCCAAATTGCTAACTTCCTGTGGCTATTTAATGGCATCATCTTGGTTTTAGGACGTGCACTTTGAATTACTTAGGGATAGTGAGGCATGATATGTGAAGCTTACTCTCAAATGGAGATAAACAATTTGTATATGTTACGTGTGTGTCGGGGAGTGGTACATGTACTACTCCTCGGTGTGAATGCAAATATGATCAATCAAATGGGGCAAAAAAGTTCACAATGGGTGAATCTGGGTAAAGAGTATACAGTGTTTCTTTATACTATCCTTGTGACTTTTCTTTCAGCTTGGAATCATTCCAAATAAAAGATTTTTAAAAGGTTGGTGTTTGGCATGCACAAAAAATTAAGGATAATAGAGCTGACTTCTGAAAGCAGAAGGTATGATAACGTCAAATATTCTGAAAGACTGTCATGTGGAAGAATTAAGGCTCTGAGTTTGGCTGATCTTATTTTGTATCAGCCTGCTTTGTGTAAAAGCATTACAGCACAACCAAGAGTTCATGGCTGGAATGAGAGGTAGTTCTTTAAGCTTTATGGAGTCTTCAGTATCATTCTGTACAGAGAGGTGCAAAGTCCCATGATTCTAAGAGTTCATCAGGTGGAGCAGATGAGTGAAGGGGATTAGGTGAAAGAAAATGGGAACCAGTGGGGACTTGAGAGCAATGTCTTCTCTATAGGCTTCCAAATACAATTAAAAACAAAAAACAAACTCTGTATAGTAATCCCATTGGCTGTGTCTGGCCTGGGAGTGGCCAGCTATGACCCCTAGTCTTACCTAATCCTTTCTTTTTTTTTTCCAGGTGAGCAAACAGGTACCAAAAGTCAGGAAGCAAGTGTGTAAGATAATGAAAGGTGTAAATGTGTGCATATATATCAAAACACACCATTTTTAATGAAAGAAATTAATATCCACACATTTGTACTTCTGTACAATTTTGGGTAATATATAATTTTAAGCTGTTTACAAATAACATGTAATGCTTCAAATATTACATAATGTTGATAATACATTTCTAGCAGAAATAAATATATTGCACTTAAAAAGAACTTCATTAGATGTTACTTCATAGTATTAGGCTTATAACTTCTTTTTTCATAAAACATTTCCCATGCCCTTCCCCCCACCCCCAACACACACACTTCATTACAGTGACTGTTCTCACGCAATTCATTAAGCAAATGAACACAGCAAACGATAGAACTGTGATAGAGTCTACTAAAGAGGCTATATCCAATGTTATCCTTTAGGAAATAAAAAACGTTCTTCTTGGTTTTTGAAAATAAGGGAAAAAAAACTGAATACACATTTTAATGTATCAAAAGTAAAATACAACAAATTGTATTTTTTGTCCAGATGTGTTATTTTACCAATGTTTTTATTTTCTTATTATCAGGGGAGGGGATTAGAATTGAGGAAGGGACAGAGAAAGAAGGGCCAGAAAATACTTACGGATTATTTGCCTATCAAATATTTATAAATGAACCTTGCATATTTAAGCATGCTGAAGAAAGATAAATATTAGAATATTTTATACTGGCATGGAATATTAGTGAAGAAATTATTTTATGGCTTTCTAAAGATTTAAGAATTTGTATCCTTCCCTTTGCTTGTTTACATAAAATCCTTGCATTCTGAAATAATATAAAAACATGTAAAATCCATTCCTCCACTCAAGCTGTCTAAAGGAGCCAGCTGAAAATCTTTTCTGTCCAGTGCTTGCTTTCTTTCTAGTCTAGATTTGGGTATAATACTGTTTTGTTTGTAATAATTATCAATTCCATACATGTTTAATAATGTAAATAGTTTCCTTAACTTACTCAATGGAAGACTGAGTAAAAATATTGTTTTTCTTGCAATATGTGACCCTGGCACATTACATAACTGAATTTTTTGAACTTTAGTTGCTGAGTCATGGCTGAGCTTGACTGCATATTTAATGGGGTGATAAAGTCATTCTGTCCACTTTATTTGAAGCTCATTTTTGTCAATATAATTCAGCTTAAATATTAACAAGACAGCCTGAAAAGCTAACATGAAATTTAGAAATGGGTTAAATATCTTAACGTCTCTCTAAAAAATTCACAGGCAGTATGGGAATGGGGATACTTTTCTTCTAAAAATACTTTTTTCTTGGGCTTTTGGAAGGTGTCCTTTTTCTTTTTTTGCATGGGGGGCTGGGGATGTTGTGGCTGGAGAAGTGTAATAACAGAGACGTGGATGAGAGTGAGGGAGGGGAGATCCTGGAATATCCCAGAAGTTAACGTAACTCCTATAGTATAGCTCTACACAGGGTTTTTCTTAGTATTTTTTTAATACCTCCCATTTCGTGCCCATCTGCTAGGAATAACAACAAACTTTTTTTATAAACTCAAAAGGACCAGCAGTGTAACCTAAATTCATTAATATAGACTTATAATCTAATAATTTGTGACATATTAGACACAAGATGGAAATACTTTACTATATATTGTTGAGAGTGGACAGAGGAGGGGAAGATTTGAAAAAGCCGGAAAAGAAATAACCGAACTTAGCATTATTGATAAATGTTTTAAAAACAAATCAGGTCTGCAGACTACTAAGATATGAATCAATCCCTTCAGGTAAGATAAACCAGTTCTGGAAGGGCCTCTCTTAGCAGCACTGCACGTTAGCCATGCATTTTGATACTGTAATATACTTTGGGGGGAAGCCCTGAATTTATTCCAAATAAACTGTAACTCATGCTCTTAATGACTCAATTGGCTTTCCCACTAACTATCTAGTTCTTGCAATTACTTTTGGTAGGGTAGACTTTAGACTTTAAAATCTTAAAATACCCAAAGAATTAAGAATCAACAACCAGAAAAGCCTAGAAAGATCCAGGTTGTAATAAATTTCTACCCTTGGTTCTCATGGCTAGGGTGACTTTGATCAGGTTAAGCTCCGTGTATATTGTGCTTTTTATTTCTGGTTCAATTAATGCCAGATACTTCAAGAATATATCCAATTTAGAATTTCAGATATTATTTCTGAAGAGCATGCTTTGGTATCTTAGTCTTTGCTTTTCTCTAAGCACTCTACTTATTTTTAGCCTTATATTGCTTAATTACAAAATCAAGCTATGAAGTCCGGAAATACTGGGGTAAAACCGTATTTAACAAAAACATACAAACCTACTTTAAGACACGTCATTGGGAAAAATGTCTAAATAGTATTAAAATGATCCTTTCATTCTCACCAAAAAGAAATTTCAGATACAGATTCATTTTAGCAGACCAGTAATTTACCAGAGTATCATGTAGCATCATGTTAAACAGCATCTAGTTTTGTTTTTCCTGCCGTAAGTGGCAGTACTGTGTATTAAAAGGAGCACTGGCGACAGGCCAGCTATTAAGTGTCAAATCCCTGTCCTAAGCTCTAAGGATATTTAAACATTACTCATAGCTGCTTTTTTAAAGAAACGCATTATTTATTCTGTGTCTGAAAACAAACTACCTGTGGGTACTATAGCATAACATGCAAGAAGTTAGAAATTAGCCTACGGTGTCTGCTGTAGGACTTTGAGATGCTTGGTTAGCACAGTCCGTGCTTCTCTATAAGTAAACTACGGGACACGGTGGAGAAAAACAATTGCAAAGTCCAACAATAATGGCATCACATAGATAGGCTACACCATTATAGAATAGAAATGCCCCCAGAAAAGCATTTGATATGGAAAAGCCTAATAGAACAAGCAAATGAAATCCCATGCAGTCTGATGTGGTAAGTATATTGCATTTACTTCCACCTCTACTCTCAGCAGTGATATTTCCCATCTCTTTTAACAGATTCAATACTTTTACAGTCAGAAGAAAGTAGATACAAAATTTAAATTATGTTAAATGGAGTTTTAGGGAACATTGTAAAGAAGACAGGTTATATCTCATAGCTAGAATGCATTATATCTAAAGTTGAAGGACTATAAACTTTACTAAATTTCTGTTGTAGGTAAACAAACTGTTGCAAAATGCCAAATATACTACCCTGACTGTAAATGCTTAGATATATGTTGCTCCCCAAATACAGTGATTACATATAGTTAAAATATAATTAATTACTAAACACTAAAGGAAGGCTTAAGAAGACATTAAGAATGCAAAAAAAAGAGGATAAAAGCTTTAGATTGATTTACGAGTGCTGCCAGTGTTTAAGTCAGGGGGTTGTTGGGTTGACATACGATTTCATATAATGGACTAGAAAAATGGTAAAAGAGTCACTGAATGGAACAGTAAGAAAGTAGGACAAACCAGATATATGGACACATAATTCCTTGTAAGCATAGGTTAAATGGTGGGTATATGGGCATTCAGAAGGGTCACTGACAAATCCCTGTCAGTCAGTGGTAACAGTTAATCTAATTAACAAAGCAGATTTACCAAAAATGAGAATTTGGCCCAGTGCATTTTGCCATCCAAAAGGTCTCCCAAAGCTGAAGTAAAAATGAAGGGGCCTTTGGTACCCATGGCAGAGAATTCCCTTCAGAACGGCAACCGTCCTGTTATTGCAGACTGAGAGAAAGTCTCACGGGTCATCACGTAGAGGCTTTAGAAGTCAGTAGTGCACTTAGGATGGAGACCAGAAAAATAAAACCTCAGTTTTTACATTGTAAAATGTAACACATAGAGCCTCTTACTTCAGAATTGTATATAGAAGATTTTTCCTACATAAATGGCAAGTAATTGCAAGAAAGAGAATTAGGAAGAAAGACAAGACTGGAAAAAAGCTTGTCAGGTACTGGCCCCTCAGTATTACAAAAAGAACTTTGTAAATTCATTACCGCCTATTCATCCACAAAATAGGATGCTTCAGCATTATCTCAGGCCCTTCCCCAGCAAACTAATACGAAGGAAAATGAAACATGCTTAAGCTACAGCACTACAAATATTTCTCTATCGGCTCTCATTTTCTACAGGGAGAAATGGACATAAGTTAGTCATTATGCATTATGGTTGGTATGTTTTATATATATATATATTGCCTCTTTGAAAATTCTTTTAACCTGTGGAAAGCAGAAGGAAAACCTCTACACATTGATTTTATACATTACTGCATTGACACAGCATTTTTAACCGCTAGGTATAATGCACCGTAAGATTCATCTGCCTTGTGTTATTAAATTTCCTGGGTAAGTTAGTATACTATTGGTTGCAGGAGTCAGGCTGGCTAAGAACTTTATGCTGATTCTCTCTCGAGTCCAAGAGCTGTCCCCAAACTACACATGACTCCCGGTCTGTGGTGCACTCCTGCAGTGGTAGGTTTTATTGTGAGATCAGCTCTCCTCTTTAATAGGTCCCATGTCTCCTGGAGAGCTCCTGCTCTAACACCCCACATCCCACCCACCCAACCCTGTCCCATCTTTCCATACCCATTTGCACATTCTGGATCTGAATTCTCCTAGGTTTACCAGAGTCATACAAATGGTGTCATCACAGCAGAGGAATGGCGCAGTCCTTGGATAGCAGCGTAGGGCCCCTGCTGAAAGTAGTGATGGTACCGGGGCATGTGGAATGAGGGGAATGTCGGGCCACTCCCCTGCATCGAGCTGGCAATAGCTGATGGTGTCAGAGGCATCCCAAGCCGGCTATAGGGTGGCAATGAACCTTGTATAGGGTGAGGAATGGGTGTTGCTATGGATGCTGTGCTGGTGCCAAGAGCAGTCAGGGACTGAGGGTGCTGAAATCCAGGAAAACTGGATGAAGATGATACCCAGGAGCTGAGAGACAAATTATCAGACGTTGTAAAGGCTGACCCTGAAAGGAGAAACAGCTCATTAGACTAGAAACTCTATTTCAGTGTGCAAATCAAGAATTACATTATCTGTAAGGACTGATTTATTTTTTAAAATATATAACAGAACTGCAATTTAAAAAGACAGGCATGTCAACCATGAGTCACAGCTACCTTTCCAGGTAAGATATCATTTATACCATACATGGAAGAGAGAATTTACTAAATAGAAAAAGACTTAACTCAGTAGATGGCCTACATACTCCCAGGGAATGGCAAAACACTAGTATCCTGCCTGAAAGGAATAACAGGATTCCCTTTAAAGGAGCTCCAGATAGCTGGTGTCTGTCCTGACCTCTACACCATCCCTGTAAGGAAGGCTGGACATATGAGCCTCCACAAAGTTACTGGGTTTCTAAAGGCATTATAAAAACCCACAAGAACATATTTCTTTTTCTAGCTTCTATAATTATTAAATATTTGACAAGTTGTATGGGTAAGTTTTTCTTATAGCATCCACAAGTTTAAACAAAAGTTGACACTGAATTTTCCAACGGTATAATTAATTACTAGTAGTCCATTTGGATTTAGTTCTAAGAGATGTCCTATATTTTGACAGATTTTGCTATTCCATATAAAGGACGTAAAAATATGACAGAGGGCTCTCTCCCCACACGAATATCCCTGTGCCCACGGTTAGGCACCCTCTGGACTCCCAGGTGCAAAATGCTCCTCTGTGAGCCTTTGGGACAGAGGAACTTTTCAGTATTCCCTGGCTGTCACCACTGGGGCCACTGCCTGTACATGATGCTCTTTATGAGGAAAATCTTCTCTTAAAAAGTATTTTCCGGGGCGCCTGGGTGGCTCAGTTGGTTCTGAATTCTCCTAGGTTTACAAGAGTCATACAAATGGTGTCATCACAGCAGAGGAATGGCGCAGTCCTTGGATAGCAGCATAGGGCCCCTGCTGAAAGTAGTGATGGTACCTGCCTTCGGCTCAGGTCATGATCCCAGGGTCCTGGATTGAGCCCTGTGTTGGGCTCCCTGCTCAGTGGGGGAGTTTGCTTCTCCCTCTCCCTGTGCTGTGTGCCCCCCCCCCCCCNCGCTCATGGATGTGTGAGCTCTCTCTCAAATAAAATCTTTTAAAAAGCAAAGTAAAATAAAATAAAGTGTTTTCCATTTTAGTCATCAATCCTGGTAAGATATTTTTGGAATATCTTATAAAAGGAACAGATATAGTCCCTGATTTTCAGATTATAAAATTGGGGTTCAGAAAGACTAAAGGACTGCCCCCAGGGTCCAACAGCTCTTTGGTGATAACAAGTAACAGACAAGTAACTCCTGAGTCCTGACTCAGAGGCCTGATGCCCTTTCACTGGAAAACCACAGGAAACAATCAGGCAGAATAATCACTAAAGACTCTGAAGCAAAATAATGAGCTGTACGAAAATCCGCCTCCTGAGCTGTCCTTCCTCAAGAGACTCCTGAAATACTTTGGGGGCAGACTGCACCCTGAGGACTACAAGTTTCATCACCTACTTTTCTTTCTTCTTCTGGCTGCCCTGGCTCCCAGGAGTTCCGTAGCCCGGAAGCTGTCTTACCTCGATTCTGTGTTGTCTGAACCTCATCCCCCAGCACATCCTCTTCTCCTCCGTAGGTACGGATGGGTGAGCGGGCATAGGAATGCTTCTGGATCAGGCTCTCCACACTTTCCCTAGGTGAGAGAAGACATCCTGAATAAACCAAAAAGTACCTGGAGATGGAGATGGGTCTGAAAGAGAATTTACTAGTCAGTAAAACCGTGTTCTCAGCCAAAAGACCCCCACTTCAGGGAAAGATGACATTCCAAACGTGTACATTTATGCCACTGCAGACTCCTCAGAAACATGACCTCAGGCCTGAAAATACAAACAAACATAACTGGATAGGATAGGGGCAATCCCCGGAAATCCTACAACATGCAGGACAAAGAGGCGAACAAGGAGCTGTGAAACAAGACTATAGGAATGTAGAGTTTAATGATTGGAAAAATGAGTGAGTGGAAATCCTGAGGAGCTGCAATGACTCTTCTGACTTCACCGGTTAATGAATATAAAACAAATACTTGACTGATATGAACTGTATTTACTCAACATCTGATGAAATGCTGGCCAGTTCAGAATATCATTAGTCATAAAAAGACTCAAAGTTCACTAGTAAACCTAGTAAGTGCACAGAGTATATGACAATATGAGTAGTTGGGATGATGCACACTTTGAGATTCCTGTTGCTTTAAGAATGAAAATTATAGAAAACTTGTAAAGGACACATAAAATGGCCATTAGGAAATTGAGGCCCCCAAATAAATTGGTCCATTGACTTTGAAAATGGTCTTCCTGTTGAAACATAGTCTAACAACTAAAGAATGCAGTTAACTTTAAAAACAAGAATTATTTTGGTATTGGCCCATTTGACCAGCTGCTGTTTAAAAAAAAAAAAAAAAAAAGAGCCAGTAAGAGTTTAGGCAAAGAATTCTTTGTCAAACATGCAAGTTGATAGCATGTTGGCTTACACAATATACATCTCTAGGATAGCTGTGGCTAAAGATCAACATCGAATTAACCACCAAAGGACAAAAAAAGAAACAACTGAAAAAAATTGCATGTTGAATGAAGAACAAATCAAACACCACATTTCACATGGAGGGGACAAGGAAAGCAAATAAAATGTCATAATAGCTTTTCAAAAATGTAACACTTGTCAACATTTCACATGGATATATAGACTTTACTGGTGAAAAAAATACTAACTTATAGTGAACCTGGCCTTCTAGAAAACTTACATACTCACAGAAATGAAAGCATTTTGTCATATTATGTAGCTTACAAGTGAGAACTTAAGGGTAAGTGTAAAAGAAAAATTAATTGTAGCAACTATTCAAGTTACATCTCCATTCCCAGGGGGTTTTTAAATAAGCTTACAGTACCAACTTCATGTAGTCAAAATGACTGGGATCCATATCCAATAGATGAATATACAGCTAGCTCAAAAAGTGAAACCATTCCATATTTATTGATATGGAATGAATTCTAAGATACAGAAAGTGAAAAAAGTACATAAGATATATAGGTATAAAGTATGCTACCATTTGTGAATTTAAAACAAGGAATATATATGTTTGTATATGCATAATATTTCTGGAATATTCCAGTTTCAGAACAGGAAACTGCCTAGAATAGGTCATCTCTGTACAGTGGAGCCAGAGATTTGAGGGACTGGAGCAATGGCTCCCAACTTTGTCTTGACTCTCAAATTTGGCCCAAATCCACTTGAGTTCCCTGGGGCTCTTAACAAAGAAAAATTAAATTGAGGTATAATTAATACTCAACAAATGCTACATATTTAAAGTGTACAATTGACCAGTTTGGGCTTATGTGACCAGTGACACCACCACCACAAGTGAGATAACAAACATACTTAACACTGACAAAAGTTCCCCTGTGCCTCCTGGTTCCCACCACAACAGGTTTGACCAAGTAAACCACTAATATGATTTCTGTTCCTACAGATTAGTTTGCATTTTGTAAAATTGTATAAAAATGAAATCATATCTTGGGTTTTCTTTCTTTCATGTTTTCCTATTTAATCTGGCTTCTTTCCCACTCAGCATAATTGAGATCCATCATGTTGGAGCATATATCAATAGTTAAATCTTATTCTGAGTAGCATTGTTGTCCAAACTATAGTACGTACTATAGTTAACCTATTCACCTGTTGATTGACATTTGCCTTGTTCCTAATTTCTGACTGTTACCCAGGAAGCTGCTACCCATATTCATGTATACTTTTTTTTTAAATGGATGCATGCTTTCAAATCTCTTGTTTTCTTTGCAGAAAAGTTTTTAGTTACAAATTCAAAACTATCAGATTGCTTCTTCTTGAATGAGTTTTGGTAGTTTGTGTCTTCAAGGAATTTGTCCATTTCATCCAAATTATTCAAATTATAAGCTAAGTATTCATAATATTGCTTTACTATCCTTCCTTTCAGTATCTGTAGATTCTGTTGTGATATTACTCCTCTTATTCCTGGCTATGGTAGTTTGTGTCTTGTCCCTTTTTTTCTTAATCAGTTTGGCTAGAGGATTGTCAATCTTAATAATCGTCTTTGCTTTTGGTCCTACTGATTTTCTCTGTTTTTTTTTTTTTTTGTTTTCTATTCCACTTATTTCCATTCTGATATTTATTATTTCCTTTCTTCCACTTATTTTGGGTTCAACTTGTTCTTTTTTTCCTAGTTTCTTGAGATGAAGCTGAAGTCATTGACTTAAGAGCTCTGTTCATTTCTAAAGTAGAAATGTAGGGGTGCCTGGGTGGCTCAGTCAGTTAAGCGTCCGACTCTTGATTTCAGCTCAGGTCATGATCTCGGTGTTGTGGGATTGAATCCAGCATTGGGCTTAAGATTCTCTCTCCCTGACCCTACCCCCCACCCCGCTCGCTCTCACTCTCAAATAATCTTTAAAAAAATAAATGAAAATAAAGTGGGAGTGTAGCCTGTAAATTTCCTCTGTGTTTTAGCAGCATCTTACAAGTTTTTATGGGCTGTATTTTCATTTTCATTCAGTTCAAGATATTTTCTAATTTCCTTTTTGATATCTCCCATGACCCTCGGGTTATTTAGACATATGTTATTTAGTTTCCAAATGTTTGGAAATTTTCCAGTTATCTTCCTGTTACTACTGCTTTCTAATATAATTCCATTGTGGTCAGAGAACATACTTCGTATGACTCGAATGCCTTTAAGTTTATTGGGACCTGTTTTTTGGCACAGGATATGGTCTATCTTAGTAAGTCTTCTGTGTGCACTCCAAAGTATAGTCAGCTGATGTTGGACAGAGCATTTTATAAATGTCAACTGGGTCAAGTTGGTTAACAGAGTTGCTTAAATCTGTATCTTTACTCATTTTCTGTCTACTTGTTCCATCAGTTTTTGAGAGAGGAATAGTGAAATCTCCAACTATAATTGTTTATTTTTTCTATTTCTCCTTACAGTTCTGTCAGTTTTGCTTCATGTACTGTATTCTGAAGGTCTATTAGGCACATAAATATGTAGGACTGTATGTTCTCCTGATGAATTAAACCCTTCACAGGCATACCTCAGAGATATTGTGGATTCAGTTCAAGACCACCACAATAACATAAATATTGCAATGAAGCAAGTCAAATGAATTTTTTGGTTTCCTGGTGCATATAAAAGTTATGTTTACACTACACTGCAGTCTATTAAGTATACAATAGTATTATGTCTAAAGAAAACAATGTATATACCTTAATTAAAAAATATGTCATTGTTAAAAAAAATGCTAACCCCATCTGAGCTTTCAGCAAGTGGTAATCTTTTTGCTGGTAGAGTGTCTTGCCTCATTGTTGATGGCTGCTGACTGATCAGGGTGGAGGTGCTGAAGGTTGGGATGACTATGATAATTTCTTAAAATAAGACAACAATGAAATTTGCCACATAGATTGATTCTTCCTTTCACAAATGATTTCTCTGGAGCATGTGATGTTATTTGATAGCATTTTACCCACAGAACTTATTTCAAAATTGGAATCAACACTCTCAAACCATTACTGCTGCTTTACCAACTAAGTTTATGTAATATTCTAAATCCTTTGTTGTCATTTCAACAATCTTCATAGTATTTTCACCAGGAGTAGATTCCATCTCAAGAAACTACTCTCTTTGATCATCCATAGGAAGCACGTGCTCATCATGATTAAAGTTTTATCGTGAGCTTGCAGCAATTCAATCATATCTTCAGGCTCAGTTCTCTTGGAATTTCTGCCACATCTGCAGTTACTTCCTCCACTGAAGTCTTGAATCTTCAATTTGTAAAAAATGTGGTATCTACAAATCACAAAGTGACGTGCAATATAATGCAGTATGCCTGTATCAGTATGAAATGATCTACTTTATCCATGGTAAGTTCTTTGCTCTGAAATCTGTGATATTAATATAGTTATTCCAGTTTTTCTTTTGACTAGTGTTAATATGGTGTATTTTTTCCATTGCTTTACTTCAAACTTTCTGCCTTTATATATATAAAGTACACTTATATATATAAAGGCAGCATATATTTGGGTTGTGCTTTTTTAATCCAAACTGACAATCTCTCCCCTTTAATTGGGGTATTTAGTGCATTTATATTTAATGTGATTATTAATATGGCTAGGTCGAAGTCTATCTTCTATTTGCTTCTTACCTTCTCATCTGCTATTTATCTTTTTCTTTTTTTTTTTTTTTTTGCCTTCTTTTAGGTTGTTTTATTATTTCATCTCCTTTGTTGGTTTATTAGCTATAACTTTTGTTATTTTAATGGTTTAATATTATAGTAAATATTTTCACCTTACTATAATCTACTAGGCAAATGATATGATACCACTTCAAGTACACTTAAGACTTATAATAATATATTTCAATTTCTCCATTCCATCCTTTGTGCCATTCTCGTCAAACATTTTACTTTTACCTAAACCCAACATTACATTGTTGCTGTTAATTTTATCTAAACAGTTAATTATTTTTTTTAAAAGATGTAAACGGGGTGCCTGGGTGGCTCAGTCGGTTAAGAGTCTGCCTTTGGCTCACGTTGTAATGGGATCGAGCCCCGCATGGGGCTCCCTGCTCAGCAGGGAGTCTGCTTCTCCCTCTCACTCTCCCTTTGCCCCTCCCTCTGCTCATGCTTGCTCTCTCTAATAAAAAAATAAAACCTTAAAAAAATTTTTTTAATTAATTTTTAAAACAATGTAAATAATATGAGAAAATTTGATCTACTTATCCTTGTAGTTACCATTCCCACTGCTCTTCATACCTTTGTGTAGACCCAGACTGACATCTAATCTTCTGTCTACCCAAAGGACTTCCTTTAACATATCTGTAGTACAGTTTGCTGATGATGAATTCTTTCAGCTTTCATATCGGAAAAATGTCTTCATTTTACTTTTTTTTTTTAAGATATTTTTGCTGACTATAGAATTCTAGGTTGACAGACATTTCTTTCCGTACTTCAAAAATGGTGCTCTGCTGTCTCATTTACTTTCCTCTTTTTTCTATTTACCTTGTTTCTAATAAGAAATCTGCTGTTATCCTTATTTTTGTTTCTTTTATGTGATGTCTTTACTTCCCTGGTTGCTTTCAATATTTTCATCATAAACTTTTGAGCATGTGATTATGTTGTGCCTTGATGTTATTTCTTCAGGCTTCTTGAGCCTCTGGATTGTGTGTTTTCAGTTGTCATTAAATTAGGAAATATTTTGGATATTACTACTTAAATATAATCCATCCCCCATCCCCCACTTCCCATCTACCTTTCGGAGATTCCCATTACACAATATTAGACTGCTTCATGTTTTCTCATAACTCACCAATATGCTTCATTTTTTAAAATTTCTCTTTGTTCTCTGTTTCATTTTGGATAGTTTCTATTGTGTGTCTTCAAGTTTTACCAGTCTTTTCATCTACAATGCCTACTCTGCCATTAACCCCATCCAGTGTACCTTTCATTTTATACATTGTAGTTTTCATCTTTAGAATTTTGATTTGAATCTTTTGCACATCTTCCATGTCTCTATTTAATTTTTTGAATATATAACATAGCTATAATAATTATTTTAATGTCCTTGTCTTGTAATTGTGATATTTGTGTCATTTTATTTTCAGTTGATAAATTTATCACATTATTGGTCCTATTTTCCTACTTCTTTGAGCTTCTGTTAATTTTTTATTAGATGCCAGACTGTGAATTTTATCTTATTGGGTGCTAGTAGTTTTTGTATTCCTATAAATATTCTTGAGCTTTGTTCTGGGATATAATTAAGTTATTTGGAAATAATTTGATCCTTTTAGGTCTTGCTTTCAAGATATCTGAGGGAAAATTGAAACACTATTTAGTCTAGCAATAATTTTTCCTCAGCACTGAAGCAAAAACCTTCTGAGAATTCTTTCAAATGCCCTGCAAATCACAAGGTTTTCCAGTCCATCTGTTAGATGTCAGAACAGGCACTATTCCCACTACTGTATAAATACTAGACACTGTTTCCTCTAATCTTTTCAGGTGTTTTCTCCTCCCAGCCCCTGGTAGTTTCCTTGGATGCATGTGATAATCAGATCTCTGCTGAACAGTCAAGAGGGATCCCCTAAAGATCTTTGGAGTTCTCCTATCCTATAGTCTGTCCTGTGGATTTGGTTTTGGTCTCATCAGACTCTTAGCTCTGATTATTAAACTTAGGAAATTTGCCAGGCTCTGCCTGTATTCTCTGCCCTTGCGCCATGGCCTAGATACACTCTCAGACTTGCTGGTGCCATCACAGGGCTCACCTCATTTGATTCCCATCCTTTGGGAATTACTGTCTTTTGTTGCCTAATGTCCAATATAATTAAAAAAAAAATGTTTTGTATACTTCGTGTGTTTCTTAATTATTTAAGGCAATAGAGTATACTTGGTCCTTGCTACTTTACCTTTACCTGAAGCAAAGTCCCTCCTGGAGATCTTCTAAAAATTCGAAAACCCAGGCCACACCAACAGACCAAGTAAACCACCATCTCTGGGGGTAAGACACAGGCTTCAGTAATTGCTAAAGGTCCCCAAGTGACTCCAATGGGAATGCAAGTTTAGGAACAGAGGAGAGGTATGTGATGGATGTTTTTCACCATATACTCCCCTGTACCACTTGAACTTTGGACATATGTACTGTTTATTCAAAATTAATTAGAAATTATAAAAATGTCATGAAAATAATACCCTACCAATTAACAAAAAGAAAAGAACTGCAGAACTAACACCAAAACTTGGTTAATTTCTTATAATGAATTGATAAAAATTGTTGCTATCATGCTGATTTTTTATATAGTAAATGCATTGGAGGTAGAGTATTGTATTGGAAATATCATGGGCTTTAAAGTCATTTATCGAATGGATGAATGTCTAGATGAGTACGTGGACCACCTAGAACCATTTTCACATTCTAGTTCTGTTATTTCCTTAATCTCTCTTCATCTGTAAATTGAGGAGAATACCAGCCTCACAGGGCCATTAATTCATCCAAAAAATATGTACTGAGTACTTATGAACAAGACACTGTTCTAGGAATTGTGACTATAGCAATAAACAAAACATAAAAATCCCTGTCTAACAGGGGAGGAGGGTAGAGGGAAGAGAGAAAGAGACATTAAGAAAAAAATATGAAGCATATTAGATGATGACACTAGTGCTATGGAAAAATAAAAATAAGGCCGGGACTAGTAATAAGAACTGTAACTGTGAGGATTAACTATGATAAGACATCTGAACTGGCCAAAACAGTGTCTGGCACATAGGAGGTACTTAGTAACCTATAAAAGTATATCGAAAGCAGGTAAAAATATTTTATTCTCTTAGATTATATTTGTCTCCAATTTATTCTACCCACCTGAATAGTCCTAATTCGAAATAATGAGTTCCAAACAGGAGGACTTTTCTTGGTGATAGAATACTAAAGTCAGCTGAGAACCTGACTACAGTGTTAGTCGAAGTTCTACTATAAAATTTTATCTATCATAAAAGATAAAATGTTAAGCTTAAGCGAGTCCATATCACTTGTTTAAAAGTGTAACCTATTTTTAAAAATCTCTTGAACAGACTTCAATCTTCTGAGTTAAACTGGTTGCAAGTATTTTATCATTTACTAAGCCACATAGTAAATATTAAATGCAGAAATTAATGGAAAGAATAATTTGGCATGACATGGACACTAATTAATCAATTTGCCAACTGCCTTCTATTTTAACCTTTATATGCCCACACTCTAGTAATGCTGGACCCCAGCCTTAACAGCAGATATCACTTCCTTAAGGACTTAATTCTCTACAACATTAGGGAGTGACTGTCTTTTTGGGTAACTCAGGTCATTAAGGAAGAGGTCAAGTAAGCTTAACAACCCTTACTAAAATGAAAACTGTAACATACATTCAAGCTGATGTCCTTTTAGTCTGAGCGTGTGTCATACTGTTAATATTTAAAATGAACTTAGGTAGTTATTTTCACATGAGAAAGGAACCTCCTTCAAATACCCTAGGAAACATTTTCTCTTTGTATAGTTATAAAGGAATGGCCATCAATTAACCCATTTTGGATGGTCTTTTTCTGAGGTGCATTCCTCCTCCCATCCTATGCGCATAAGCTGCTCAATCCAAGCATTTAAATTCAAAACGAAAATGTAGTATGTGCTTCTCTAAAAGTACCCTAATATAAAATCACTAAAACATCTTTCACATACACACCTAGATAAATCATTTCCCAAATAACGTAATGAATCACTGCCTTGTGAAATACCTTGCTTTGTCTAAGAAGCACATTACATTCATTTTGTCCTTGGTAGATCACTGGTATCATTACTTATTCTCGTCTCTAGGAGGGAGAAAAAAAGGATTTTATCGAAGTGATTTACTTGTGTCAGGCCTGGAAGTGAACTGAAAGCTATGGCAGTTCTTATATAAAGGATAGCATAATTGAATTATTGCCTTTTAAGTGATTGAAAACAGTGGTGCAATATCAGGGCCACCTCTTTGAAGATGTTGCAAAGAGTAGACAGCCCACATTGTTCACTTTGTGTCTAATCCCTGTTTCTAGCAGAATGAAAAGTGCAAAGAATTTATTTAGCCTAGAAGCCCTATTGCAAGGACTTCTAAAATATTGTACCCTGAAAAATAAGGGATGAGATTCACCTAATGGGTTAAGTGATTTAGGTATCACAAGCTATGACAGTGTCTTGTAATGCTCAATTCTCTTATATCCCAAAGCAAGAGACTGTAGCTTTAGTAGGCTTCCTTTGGATTTAATAGATAAATAAAATGGTACTATTATTGAAGTACCATTATTGGCCTTTCTAAATAACACTAACTTATTTTCCTAGGCAAAAACAGTACATTATTACCTTAGGTATCTTTAAAAGATCTATTCGATTACTAGGTAACCATCAATTCCAAGAATAATATACACGTGAGAGATAGTATCATAGCCAGAAGGCGGACAAGATAAAGGATAGCTGCAATGATTATGTTGATCCTGCCAAAACATAAGTTCAGACCTGTTTGAAGTCGCTGTTTGTTCAAACTCTAGATAAGCAAAACCAACATAGTCTGTCAGCATTGGGAGGGATCACCCGTTGTCTGTCTCTGGAACTAGAATGCGAATTTCTCAGCGTTCAAAAAGCAAAACCTTCCTTTTCTCCTCACTTTTTCCTTTGCACCACCACTATCCCTAATATATTCCTCTTTTATGGGACTTACTAGATTGATCACAATCGTGTGTTTGCATGACTGTCTCTACGACTACGTTGTTGGCCTTTGAACAAGGAGAGAACAATACTCAAGGCAGTGATTCTCAAACTTTAGTGTGTGTTATGGACTGAATGTCTGTGTCTCCCACAAAATGCACATGTTGACATCTTAACTCCCAATGTGATGGAATTAGGAGGTGGGGCCTTGGGTAGACAATTAGGTCTTGAGGGTGGAGCCCCAATAAATGGGATTAGTCCCCTTATAAGAGGAGACAGGAGAGCTTGCTTTGGCTTTCTGCTTTTCAGCCACGTGAGGACACACTGAGAAGACGGCTGACTATGAACCAGGAAGCAGGCTCTTATCAAACACTGAATCCACCAGCTTCCAGAACTGTGAGAAATAAAGGTCTGTTGTTTAAGCCACTCAGTCTGTGGCGTTATTGTGATAGCAGCCCAAACAGACTAAGACAGTGTGCATCAGAATTACCTGGTGGACTCGTCAAAACAGAGACTGTTGAGCCCCACCCTCGAGTTTCTGATTCAGGTCTGAGGTATAGCCTGAGAATGTGATTTCCTGTGTGTTTCCAGGGGATGCTGATGCTGCTGACACAGAGACGACACCTGGAGAACCACTGCCCTAGTGTCATGGTTACAAGTATGTTTGCTGGCACCTGCTTAGCGTGAATCCTAGCTCTGCCACTTGCTAGTTGGGTGCTTGTGGGCAAATTACTTCACTTCTCCATGCCTCAGTTTCTTCATCTGTAAAATGAGAATATTAATATGGTCTAGCTCTTAAGGTTATTATTAAGATTCAATGAATTAATACAGAGAGCTTATATTGGTACCTGGGATATAATAAGCATTCAATAAATGTTTATAGACAAAATTAAATTCTTGCTTTTATCATTAAGTATCAAGAAAATGTGTTCCTAAAGCTGGTTATAGAATCATGACCATTTTAGATGAAATTAGGACTTCCAGTTGCTATTACTCACCATGCTTCATTTAAACCATCCTACACTATACATGTCAGGGAGAAAATTAAATAGGATTTCAATTTACATTCTAACTTTCTCTCCTAAATACAGGCCTAGAACAAAACTGTTTAGGGAGAAAATGTCAACTCCATTAAAATCAATTCTAATTTATAAGAAACAAAAAATTTAAAGTTGTTCTTACTCATCAATTTGTTCAAGTTTACATTGTCTTCCTGGGCGTTTGTAAATAATTCCTTGTCACAATATCTACCCAAAGATTTATGCAGATAATGTTATAAATTACTGAAAGACAATATATCAATATGTGTAGCTTCCACAAAGTACTTAATAAATGAAAACTTTAGATAATATAATTTGAGATGTATTATAAATCATTAATTTTGAGAACTGAAATATATACTACAATCCATTTTGGAAAAGCAAAATAACTCTAATTTTTTTAAAAGCTTTTAGACTTCAGTTTATTATTATTTATTTCACTTAATCCTACTGGTTTTTCTTTTCAGTAGTAACATATATTTCTGGTTTTCTATTATCATTAGCAACTTAAATAAGTAACCTGTACCACTGGGGGGGGGGGAGCTATTATGTTTAGTTTCTAAGTCTTACAACTGTGGCAACTAAAAGAAAGCTCTCAAGCAAAGTACAGATCACTCAGCCTCTAAATAAACTTTAGTAAATTGTGAGGTAGGGTACAAATGTCCTTCATACACAGATAGAAAGACACAAGCAGGAAAAAAAAGAGGACAATTTACAAGTGTAAGCCAATTGTGAATAACTCTGCTACTCTAACTACCTTACTCCCTGGTTTGTTCAACACTACTTTGTAAAATAAATGCTTCCTCTTATAAGCTGTGGATAAACGAGTTAACATTTTTAGTGCAGAAACACAGCTTGCTAGTTAAAGGAATATTGCAGTGACTGTAAATTGAAAAGAAAATTGTCAACAGATTATTCTACTTTATTCAACTAATAGATTTCATTTAAAAGCAGACTTTAATCCAGTTACCAAACAAAATTGGTTTCCTTTTATGCAGGTAGGCTCTTATACTAAGTCTCTTCTTTGGAGATGGTTTTAAAAACCGGTTCTTTCCTAAGAAGCTGTGTGATCGGATTCCTTGTCTGGATCTGGGTTTTGATTTCTTCTATAAAATGAGGGTGTGGTAGGCAGCTGGTGGGCTGGATTAGATGATCTCTAAGATTCATATAGTGCTAATGATTTATGAATTCTTAAATATATAAAAAGGAGAAATTAAAAATAGCTATTTTGAAGAAGTCCAGTACTAGTTGTAAAGAACCCTAGGTTCTAACCCCCACATCTTCTACTAACTGTGACCTGAGGAAATCACTTGCAGTCTCTGGGCCCTTGTTACTTCACTGGTATAATGATAGATAAATTAGATGGTTCCCCAAGTCATTAGAGCCTCAAAATACATACTTCCTAGAAAGCTTGGCTTCAGTGTTTTTTTGGAAGTTTAACCACAAAATGTCAAGGCACACTTAAGTATGAACAATATAACTTAAAATAGTTTTTTTATCTTTTAATCTGTACTTAGAAAGAACTATATACCAATAATTTAAAATAAAGTCATTTTCATTTATACAAGATTGGAGTATCCTATGTCACTCAGTAATCTCATACATAAAATCCAGTTTTTAACTCTTTGATTTCTGTCTCCATTCGGAGCAACATCACATTCCTGGGGTATGTCCCTGCAAGCAGAGGTGATACAGAGGTCTTCTGTCCTCCCCTATCACAGAAGCCCTGGCCTGTTCTGTGGCTCCCAAGGGAACACTGTGGGTCCACTGGGAGCAGGGTCAGATCCAAAGGGCAGAGACTGTTGTTATTAGCTTTTGCCATTTGCTATCTTTAGTACATGTATTTGCAAGTAGCTTGCCTCTCCTATAGTCGCTGCCTTTAATACCCAAGGAGGGGTGTTTGGTTTGGTTTGGTTTTAGAAGACTTCATTGAAATTATATTTCAATTTTTCATCATTACAGACACTGCATTATCTACTTTAGAAGAGTTTCTGTAATGCTTAGGTATCATTGTATTCATGAAAGATTAAGGGAATTAACAAGCTTTATGAGCCATAACTACTTCTCTACTCACTCGGCTGAAGTTTAATCTACTTATTTTTTCAGCTAGTATAGTCCCCTCCTCCCAATATATACATCCTTCTCTCCTTTGCCTAAATCTATTCTGCTGGTTTTTCTCCAAAGATAGGATGTAAGAGTGATAAGAGAGCTTATGTTGTTGGCTATCTGGGCAACAACTATTAGGTTGGACTAACCACTTCACGAAATGCATGACTTCGGGAACTCTGAGTGTCAGAGTTTTCTTTCTTCAAAAGCTAGCCCAAACGCTTAGAAGAAAGCCCACATATCAGCAGATATCCTGAGAAGGGGAGAGTGAAGATGGAGAGGAAAGGAAAGATGAGCTAAGTGCACAAAGAAGTCTCGCTCTAGACCAAACCTCAAGAAAAAGATAACTATTATGTCCAACGAGAAGTCCTTCAACAGATGACTGGATAAAGAAGATGTGGTTCATATACACAATGGAATATTACTCAGCCATCAGAAAGGATGAATACCTACCATTTACATCAACATGGATGGAACTGGAGGGGATTATGCTAAGTGAAATAAGTCAAGCAGAGAAAGACAATTATCATATTATTTACCCAGATGTGGAACATAAGGAATAGCACAGACGACCATACGGGAAGGGAGGGAAAACTGAATGGGAGGAAATCAGAGAGGGAGACAAACTATGAGAGACTCTGGATTCTGGGGAAACAAACTGAGGGTTACAGAAGGGAGGAGGGGGTGGGCGGATGGGGTAACCGGGTAATGGGTATTAAGGAGGGCACTTAATGAGCACTCGGTGTTATACACAATTAAAGAATCGTTGAATGCTGTATCAAAAACTAATGATGTACTATATGTTGGCTAATTGAACATAATAAAAAGAAAAAAGGTCGAGGAGAATTTTTAAAGAAATAAATGTACTATCAGACATCTGGAGAGGGTACTGAGCATGCCATCCATTCGGCTCTACCATGGAGTCCATCAAAATGGTGCAAGTGTCAGGTGTCTGGAGGGGACCCATGATGTAGAGAAGGGAAATCCATATAATCCTACATTTCACCCATGAATTGCCACCTCTCTGCCTCTAAAGTTATTAGCAGAGCTTTTGAGAATTCAAAAATGATTCCACTGGGAAGCTTCCTAGGATTTAGTGTAGGGACAGTCTTAGACTGTACTCAATGACTATTCATTATAAGGAAGCATGAGGTGCAGCATGAGGTGCAGGGGGAGGAAATGAGTAACGTTTCAGAGGACTGATGCCACCTTCTTTCCGTCCCTTAATGACACCTGTGAGTGAAGGAAACAAGGACACAGCAAGTCCAGGTAATCCTCTTATGGGAACTAGGGATCCCCTTTTGTCCTTTGATCAAGGACAATAAGAACAAAGGAAAAACAAGGAAATCTTTTGGTCATTCCAGAAAAAAGACTACATCACTTACATGGGATAGAATATTAGATTGCCATCAGAGTGTGACAGCCACACTTTACATCAGGAAACAGTAACAACATAGTTAAGATACGGCAGGAAAGAAAATGTGAACCAAGGATTGTCTATCAAGTCAAACTGACTTTTGTGAATAAAAGCCACAAACTGCCATGTTCACGCAAAAGGCAAGGAATATTGGCCCCACGAGCCTTTCTGGAGCCTTTCTGCATCTAGCAGAAAATAAGCTTCAGCAAACCAAAATAACTGGGGAGACAATGACATAAGATGCATCTGTGGCCATTAAATCTCTATTTACTTGAAGAACTAAGATTAAACCATGGTGATAAGAAAGTACGTGTGGGGGCACCTGGGTGGCTCAGGCAGTTAAGCGTCTGCCTTCCGCTCAGGTCATGATCTTGGGATCTTGGGATCCTGGGATCGAGCCCTGCATCAGGCTCCCTGCTCAGCGGGGAGTCTGCTTCTCCCCCTCCCCCTGCCCTCCTTCTTTCTCTCTGAAATAAGCAAATAAAATCTTTAAAAAAAAGAAAGAAAGAGTATGTGTGTGATGAGTCTACACTCTGACAAGGTTTTCAAGTACAATTCTCAAGAATGAGAGGAGGATGGGGAGGGAAGATGATAAGCAGAATAAGGTCAGTTGGTCATCTGTATTTATTAACTGAGATTAAAGGGTTATGACTTCAAATGCTTAAAAACAGGGAAAGTGGGGGGAAGAAAAAAAGAAGTTACTAGTTAATTTCAATTCTGCTCATAGAAATTAGAAATGGGGGTCTAGCCATTTTAAAAGACATTAGTGTAAAGGAAAACAGAGTAAGAGTACAAACCTCCCTAGATACCAAAAAATGATAGTACCAAAAAAAAAGGTTGCTAAGAAGATAGACCACATAGTAAGAGATTATTTACATAAAAGACTTATTTATACATTTAAATATAACAATACAACTGAATAACTGAATTCAAACATATTAATATGTACATTACATATATACTTTATATATATAGTATACTTATGTAGTATATATGTACAACATGTAATATTAACATACACTGTCATGTGAAAAAAACAAGGTAGAAAATGTATACAGTATGTTAACATTAAAGAAAAAGAGGAAAAAGAATATATAATTATGTATCTGCTTATATTAAAAAATAGACTGGAAGGATAAGCAGTCCTTTTTTTTTTTTTTTTTTTTTTTAATGGTTACTTATAGGAGAAGGAAGAAATAGGGTAGAGGGGATTGGGAGAGAATCTGACATCTCTGAATAAGCCATGTTCTGTAGATCTGTCTTGAAATCATGTAAACCATTTATTAAATGATCATGTAAAAAAATTACATTTTTAATTAAAAAAACCCAGAAAATACAATAAAACAAATGAACCTAAGTGTATATCATTGGGTAATAAGCGTAACTACATGGAGAAATGCTTCCAAATGGCTTTAGAATACTCAAGTAGTGAAATAAGGAAAAGAAACTAAATGAACTAAAAACAAACACCCTAGTAGAATCTACACTAAGGACAAAAAGAACCACAAAAGAACTTGTGGCCACATTGTTGGAGGTACGTGATTTACATACCGTGAGATTGCTGTGTATCTATGCGCTGGGAGATAAAGCAAACGAGTAATGACAGAAGGGGCTGTCATTCCCGTATTAGTGAGAGCTGGATTCTCAGCACGACAGAAGAGATACAGGTGTGAGGTCTAAGAGGTGACGTAAAAGCCTAATCGCCCTGAATTTAAATGGCAAGTGTTAGTCTGAACTCCTGTTGGATTTTATCTTTCAAGTACCCGGGCATGCGCACACCCCCTTCAAACTGAAAGCTCGGGTGGAGAGGGGGTGGCTCATATTTTACTTACTTGCAGTTTGAGTATCTGATTCTTATGCATTTCAAGTATGTCACTTTGCCATTTTAAAATGCAAATCTGAAAAATATTAGAAAAAGTATTTTCTAATTCCCTCACAATAATCCGGATGATGTTTTAGGAGTCTAACACCTGCTTTCCCAAAAGCCTTTCATACTGTTCTCTGAAGACGCTGAAAGTTTCTAGTGCTCGGAGAGAAAAAAAAAAAAAAAGTGCAGCCTATTTTCCAATTATTCATCATAGTTAAGGTAAAAGACTAGAAAATGGATAAAAACAACATAGATAATTGAAATCTGCAGTCTGGGTTGTATGCATGCCTGGTTGTTCCTTTGTTGCCCTACTCTGTCATCTTTCTTTGGCTTGAACTACAGGTGCCAAAATGACCCTGTGAACATGCCTCAGTTACCACTCTAAAGACACGAAGGATAAGGTGTTGGCAGAGATCACATCTCGCCAGCTTTGTCAATGAGCTCAAAATGAAATTCTGAGTTTCTTCATTTTAACCCAGAAAGAGGAAAAATCATCCTGTGGACGTAAAATTGCTGGGTGGGAGTTTACCTTGCTCTCAGTGTTTCCACAGCCCCTTAAAGCTCTAAGCTAGGAATCAGCAAACTTTTTCTAAAAAGACCAGACAGTAAACGTTTAAAGCTTCACATGTTTTATGGTCTCTGTCAGATACACTGTATTCTATCATGAAAAGTGTCATAAAAGCAGCCCCATGCAATACGTGAACTGAAAAAACGTGCCTGTCGTCCAATAAAATTTTATTTATAGGCAATAAAATTTAATTTCATATTATTTTTGCATGTCACAAAGCATTATTTTTATATTTTTTCAACCATTTAAAAATGTAAAAGACCATTCTTACCTTGTGGACTCTACCAAACAGGCGGCAGACAGTCGTTTGCCAACCCCTGCTCTAAGCTATTTACCTGATTAGAGATGGGCCCACGGACCCTACACTGCTCCCCATGAACACCTTACTGCCTCAGCAACTCCACAAACAAGCTAAGAGCAGGGTTAGAACCAAACACTACTGTCTTTTTAGCACTGTACGTCATTACGAAAGATCTAGAAAGTATCCATGAACTATGAACCTCCTTGGCAAAGTTGGCAAAATATGTGCTGCTCCATGGCTCGATGCAGATAAAACTTCCATCAATTCCCAGAATATGAGATTTGCAACTTTCCTGAAGTTTCCTTCCTCATCTAAATTAATAGTGGCTTTGAGCTCTGAGCAAAAAGACCGGATTCCTACTGGGCTTGTGTCCAAATTTCATGTGTCTGAAAGTTTTATTCAATGCCAGGGGATTTTAAACTTCTTGTACTGAGACTTTCAGTACGAACCCCGAATGAATAAGGTGAGGTAAGCCTATGTATCTAATTCTCTGCCCCAGTGACATGACTGAGAAAGCGAGGGAAACTCGGGAAATAGGTACAATGCCAACTGCACACTTAGACATTGTGGCCACAAACAGGAGAGGAGGGAGGCAAGCGTCAAGCAGTGTGCCTAGTCAGCACTGTACAGGGAGGAAAGCTAGCTGGGGAGGGAGTAAACGAAAAGGCCTCTGTCGGAGCTCGACCTAAACCCCACCATGGAGCTGCAGACATTCATAAGAAAGGCAGGTCTGCGAGCAGCTGACTGGGAGCAGATTCTCAGGCTGCTGGGCAGGACTACGGAATCCCGCCGCAGTGCTCTCAGCTAGCACGGCGTGGTTATGGCATACTGAAGGCTGTGGGTCCGTGCCTTCGGCGAGCTCTGCGGCAGGGCTGCGAGGCTGCTGTGCCTGGCTGGAGGGAAGTGGGGTGTAGCTGATTTCTAGCTGCTGAGGCAGACTGAGAGAAGAGGTCGGTCGCTGCACCGTGCAAACTCCCTTTCCGAGGCTTGTCCACCCACCTGCCACAACTCCCTGCCCCAAACAGAGTAATTATACTTCCACAGTGGCAAATTACAATAAATTTAAATTATCACCCCATTCTTGGGTCTGCCCCTGAAAGATTTAACAAAGATCCACATGCTTTTATTCAAAATTAATCTCAACTTCGAACACTAAGCAGACATCCCATCCTACAGAAGACCTAGGGAAAAGGAACTGGACATTAACAAAACGTTCAGCACTTCAAAAGAAGAAAACTAATTTTAAAAAGCAGAACAAGTGCTCTCTTTTGAAACAGACTTGTTTCAAGAAACAAGGAGAGATGTTTTAAGTCTCTAATTTATATTTTCAAATTTGCAGCAAGATTTAATACCCCGTATTAACAGAGCAGGCACTAACAGGCATGAAAAGGAAACCATCTGGATGGGAAAGTATACTCAGAAATGACCAAGTAATAGTCACAACATCCTAAAAGAACTCAGTACCCAGAACCCTGGATACCACAGGGAGCAAAATCAACAAGTTAGAAGTCTTACGCAAGAAATTCTCCCAATGCCGGAGTAAAAAGTTAAGAAGATGAAAATTATTAAATAAATAAGTGAAACAGGGAATAGATTGGGGAGATTTAACATATACATAACAGGAGTTTTAGAAGGTCTGACTAGAGCAGACCACTTAGCAGCAAAAAGAGAAGGAGATAAAGAAGAACGAGAAGAAAATTTGCCTGAGCTGAAAAGCAACTGGAGTTTTCAATTTAAAGCATTTAATTACAAAATAAACACTAATTTTTACAAATCTACAACTGGACAGACCCTGGCACGATTTCTCAATTTCAAAGAAAATTTTCTAAAAGCATTTTATCCAGACAGAAAAAAGGTAAGTTTCCAACAAAGGGAAGGCAGGGGCACCAGCTTTTATTCCATAGCATTTAAAAGCCAGATGGCAAAGCACAGTTGAAAGAGTTCTGAGGGAAAAGACTGTGACCATAATGGCAGCAGATCCTCTCGGATAAGCAAGAACTCATAAAGAGAAGGAGCCATATATCCTTCCCTGGCCAATTACTACAACTGAGAGTAAAGTTGGAACACAATTCCAAACATTGGGGAGACTAGAGAAATGAGCAGTACACAATGAAATGACTAGAATTCAATTTAAATGATTGTAGTTGATGTACTGTGATCCCTACAAAAAATTTTTGAAAAAGATAAAGAAGATACATGAATAAAAATCTGGATTTAAAATCCCAGATTATTTAAACCAAAATTATGGGTTGAAAGAAGAATCATATACTAAGTATCTCCTATTTTACAAGAAAAGAAAGTGTACAGTTTCTGACAATAACAGATATCAATTTTACAATGATGTCTTTTAGAATTTGAACGCAGTTATTTAAAAAAATACAATTAACATTAGAGAAAAGACTTTGGTTTCAGACAAACTAAAGTGGGTGTGAGGCTCAGCTCACACACAAGTTGTGTGAATAAAGTATGAGTCCTTCTAAACTTTGCTATCTCTTCCACCAAATAGGGACAGTAATGGTTCTTTATTATAGGATTATTCTGATGAGTGACTGAAATCAAGTGTGTAAAGCATACAGCCCGTTGCCTGACAAAAACTTGATAAATATAACAAAAGACAAGAAGAGAAAATGAAATGTAAAGTGAATAGCTGAATTAAACAGAGAGCAGAAATACCAAACATATCAGTTATTACAGTACTGGGAGACGGATTACATTTCTCTATTAAAACACAAAGACCGTCAGACAAAATTTTTAAAACTACAGATATTCTGCAGTTACAGAGTATCTTTAAAACTACAGATACTCTGTAGATACACATCATTATTTACTCAACAAATACGTGAGTGTTTACTATGTACCAGCCACTGCTCTAGGATCTAGGGATATAGTAGGAAACAAAGACAAAGTGCACCTGGGTGGCTCAGTTGGTTAAGCGTCTGCCTTTGGTTCAGGTCATGATCCCAGGGTCCTGGGATTGAGCCTCGCATCTGGCTCCTTGCTCAGCGGGGAGTCTGCTTCTCCTTCTCCCTCTACCCCTCCTCCTACTCCCGTGTTCTCTCGCACTCTCTCTCTCTCAAATAAATAAAATCTTAAAAAAAAAAAAAAAAGACAAAGCCTCACCCATTCAGATTTGAGGGCAGCACATTCTTGGCAGAGGGTAAAAGTAAGTATAAAGGCCCTAAGGCGAACATGGGCCTTAGTATGCTGAGAGAAAAGTGAGCAAGAGAAAGAAAGGTCCATGAGTTCAGAGACAGAACTGAAAAGGCTGGGGTCAGATTTCATAGGGCCTTTCAAGCCATGTCTGAACCGGGATTTTACCATCATTGAGAAGGTGAGTCATTAGAGAGCTCTGAGCAAGAGTAATGCCTTCCAACTTCCTTTTTTTGACAAGATCATTCTGACTGGTGTACTAGAAATGGATTTAAGGGCCGTAAGAATAGAGGTAGAAAGATCAATTAGGAAATTAATGTAACAATCTAGGAAAGAGATGACAGTATTACAGATAAGGGTGGTAGCAGTGGAGATAAGAAGTAGTTGCATTCCTCTGAACAGTCTGAAGGACTGGCTGACTGTTCGGATGTGGGAAATGAAAGAAAGAGAGGAGCCGAGGATGACTGCCAGCCTTTTAGCCAGAGCAATGGGAAGGATGCAGCTGTCCGCAGCACAGATGGGAAAGTAAGGAAAGGGCAGGCGTGGAAGAGTATGACTGGGCATCCTTGTTTCAGATATGTGAAATGTGAGGTACCCTAGGGGGAGAGGGAAGAGTAGATGAAACAGCCAGTAAGATCTCTGACTGAGAGGCCAGAAGCAGAGATGTAAATCTGATAGTGATCAGCATATAATGGCATGAAACTGGGTCCAATTACCCAGGAAGTAGGTGCAGACTGAGAAAAAGAGGCCCCAGGACTAAGGCCCAGAACACATCACTCTCTAAAAATGGAGGGCAAGAGGAAGAACCAACTGGGGTGGGGGATGATAGAATGGCCAATGGAGTAGAATAAAAATCAGAAGAGTGAGAGGTCTTGGAAGCCAGGAGGAAAGCAGGAGAGAATAAACAACAGTGTCAAACCTGACTGACAGGCCAAGGCAGACGAAGACTGACACTGACCATTGGGTTTAGCAATGCAGAGGTCACCAGTGACCCGGACAAGGGTGGAATGGTGGCGATGGGGGTGAAAGTCTGAAAGGCAGGGTAGGAAAGACAAAGGGAAGAGAATACACACAACTCTTACGCAGCTTTACTAAGAGAAGGAGCAGAAAACTGGAAGAGTCAGTAATTGAAGAGACAAGTAGGATCAAGAGAAGGTTGTTTTGTCCTTCATGAAAGAAAAGTCAGGATATTAGTTTGATGATGCAAGAGAGAGGGGGGTATACTGCTGTAGTGACAGATTTTTAAAAATTAAAATGCAAATAAAGCAAAAATTTAAAAAGCGTATCAATATAAGACTAGGAAAAGTAGAATCCAAGACAAAGAGCATTAAATGGGATAGAAGTTAATATATATTTACTGATAAACTATGGAACTTAAGTAGTTAAATAAGTCTGCCCCATAAGAGTACTACACCCAGATGAATTTATGGGCAAGACTGTAAAATCACTTCCTTGCTATTTAAACTGATCCAGACAATAAAAAGAAGGAACATATTTCAATTCACTTGAACAAACTAGCAGAAACCTGATACCAAAAACTGACTTTTAGAAAAGGAAAGAAGAAACAAAGTCAAATCTGTTACAAAGATCGATAAAAAGTCTTAAATAAAATATGAATAAATTAAGTTCAGCAATGTATTATAAGAAAACCAGATAAAATCCAGACAGGATTTATTCCAGGAATAAATGGATAGTTCAACATAGACACTATGAGTATAATTAATAATATTATTTTAAAGTAGAAAAATAATTAAAATTGTCTCATGTTAAAAGAGCATTAAATATCAATTCAATACTATTCAGGATAACAAAAAATTCTTTGGGCATAGAAGGGCATTGCCTCAATATGATAAAGCATATCCTCCTGAAACCCATCACCACGGAAAATCATATACGATGACCAAGCATTAGAGGCATTGTTAAATAAGTCAAGAACAAGAGAAAAATGCCAACTATCATCATTACTTTTCAATAGGGTCCTGGTAAATTTTAGTCAGTGTAATAAGACAAGGAAAAGACATTTTTAAAAGCATAGCTATTAGAAAGAAAAAGATAAAATTATCATTTTTTGCAAATTACATAGCAATTTAACTGGAAAACTCAAGAGACTAAAAGGAAGAATTATTAAAACTATTTTTTTTGAAGTTCAGTAAAATGGCAGTATGCCAAAGCCATATAGGAATCAATAGCTTTTTATAGCCTAAACTAGGTAGATTTCAAATTAAAAATTCTACTTTCAAAAGTAGGCTCTCACTTCCCAAAAAACTCTCTATTACAATACTATTCAATACAAAGGTAGTGTGAACCACATATGTAATTTTAAATAGTCTAGATGTCACATTTTTAAAAAATAGGTGATATTAATTTTAATATATTTTATTTAACCCCACATATGTCCGAAATATTATTTTTTTTAAAAGATTTTATTTATTTATGTGACAGAGAGACAGCCAGCGAGAGAGGGAACACAAGCAGGGGGAGTGGGAGAGGAAGAAGCAGGCTCCCAGCGGAGGAGCCCGATGTGGGACTCGATTCCGGAACGCCAGGATCACGCCCTGAGCCGAAGGCAGCCGCCTAACGACTGCGCTACCCAGGCGCCCCCGAAATATTATTTTAACATCTAACAATATTTTAAAACTATTCTTGAGATATTTTCATTCTTTTCTCAAGGAGCCTTCAAAATCATGGGGTTTGTTTTTTGTACTTACAGCACATCTCAATGCAGAAAAGCCACATTTCAAGTCCCCACTAGCCATCTGTGGGCAACGGCTATTGATCAAATTGGACAGTGTAGCTCTAGGAGACTTAGCTATGAGCCTAAGAAAATATGGGCAAGACTTACAGCCTTGAAAATATCAAAACTTCTAAAGAACATAAGAAGACATTTCAGTAAAAGGACAAACATATGACATATTCCTAGAAGGAAGTTCCAATACTCTGAAGATACCAATTTTCTCCCCCAAATTACTGTATAAGTCCAGTCAAAATTTCAATGACTTCTTTGGGAAGACCTGACAAAATGATTTCAAAGACTGGATGCATAAATGTCAATGAATACCAAGAAAATTGGAAAATGACAAGTAAAAAGGCTTGGAGTTTGCCATATCAGATATCTAAGTATCATCAAATATTTATATAAGTATCATCAAATATTTATATATTTTATCAGTTTACAAAAATTAATACAATACTGGAAGATCAATAAAGAGACTACAAAAACTACTACAGGCAAAAATTTAGTATATGATAGGGGGAATTATAAATAAGTAGGAAAGGAATATATTAGTAAATACATGGTACTGGAACCACTTATAAAAAATATACAGTGACATGTCTGTTTTATATCTTACACCACAATAAATACTGTATGAGTTTTTAAATAAAAAACTAGAAAGCAGTAAAGTGACAGATATCTGTACTTGAATATTTACATATTTATCGAGTTTTGGAGTAGGGAACCTCTTCTTAAGATAGAAATCATAAAGTAAGAGGAAAACAGATTTGGTGATAAAATATTCTATTTATCAAAAACATACATAAAAAGCTAATTTCAAACTGATAAAATGGTTCCAATATATACAAACAATAAAAATACTGATTAATATATAAGTAGCTTATATAGATCAGTGAAAGAAAAGATGAACAATCCAAAAGAAAAAAAAAGAGCTAATGACATAAACAGGCCAATTTACAAAAGTACAAATTTTCACCTATCAAATTGGCAAAGATGAAAAGATGGTGATTATGTTTGACAAGGGTACAAGAAATGCGCACCGTTGACCATGACGTGGACAATCATTCTTGAGGGAAACTTGGCAGTTTGTACAAAAAGCCTTAAAAACATGTATTATCTTTCCCTTTATATGAAGTATCTAAACTAGGCAAATTCAAAGAGACAGAAAGTAGAACAGACATTACCAGGGGCGGGGGGAGGAGGAATGGGGAGTTACTGTTTACTGAGTACAGATTTTTCTATTTAGGATGTTGGAAACATTCTGGAAATGTAAAATGGTGATGGCTGCACAACATTGTGAATATATACTTAATGCCACTGAATTAAAAAATGATCAAAATGGTAAACTTTATATTGTGTACATTACCATGATTTTTTAAAATTCCATTGCATGGCCATATACATTTATCAAACCATTTTTCTATTAGGGAATATTTAGGTCTTTCCCAAATTTTTAACAATAAAAAAAACCATTATGATTAAAAAAAGTATATCCCTTTCTTCCCTTTAATAAAACCACTATTTGACACCAAAAAATTAAACATTAAAATTAAAAAAAGTATATCCCTAGACCCAGCATTTTTATTTGTTAGTATTTATCCTATGGTAATAATGAAGAATATGGGTAAAGATATATATTTTCCTCCTAGCACTGTTTGTAATAATAAAAAGTGGGAAACCTAAATAACTAATATATAGGATTGGTCAAATAAATGATCATACACAGTGGAAAATTAGGCAGCCATTAAAAAGTATACTACAGACATGTATCTACTGATATTAAGGGGAAATGAGTAAAGAAAGTATGTGTGTAAACTTGAAAGGAAGTAAATGTTCGTACATGCATAAGAAAGTACCTGGAAGAATATATAAGAATATATAAGTCTTTGCCAGTGGCTATCCCCGAGTGAATGGGATTTGTTATTTATTTATGTTCTTTTTACTTGTTAGTATTTTTCTGCAATGAGCATGAACTCTCTTTGGGAAAAAAAGAAACCTAACAAAAGAAACTTAATTTTGAAAAAATCCTCCTAGTTATTTTTCCTTTCTCAAAAGTAACACTGTGCTTTCACTTACTGTACAAAGTGCCCTCCCCCCCCCAAAAAAAACACCAACTTACATCCTGTTTATTATCTGACAGACCAGCAGATAATTCTTTCCCTGAACTCAATAATTATGAATTCGGTGATACTAAGAAATCCCTTTGGGCTTTTGGTTTCCTTCTAAGCTGTCTGTTATAGGTATATGTGCAACGCCTCCAATGAAAATGCTTTCCACTTTTGCTAATGAGATGGGTTTCCTTTTACAAATGAAGGGGATGCTGTCACTGAAGAGGAAGGGTACACGCGGAGCACGCGAGACAGTCAAGTGTCTGAACAGAACCTAGTAAAATGAGAGCAGGAAAACTGCTAGGCTTTATACAGTATCCCAAGAGCTTGAGCAATTGTAGAAGAAATAATACAATGAGTTTGGAGGTATAAGGCAAACAGATCCAGTCCCAAAGGCATTTTTGTTTAGGAGTCCCACACAGAAGTCGTAAATCTGGAACAGGAAACTTGAAATCATTAAGGTCACATATTTATAACATCATATTCAATTAGGTTAGAAAAGTGCAATTTCTGTCATCATGTCATAAAAAGATGTGTTTTTGTCTCAGATCTCTTATAAGGAAAAGTCCCCTATATTGTTACAGATAGGGCTGTTTTCAATCAGTTACAAGGAGCAATTCAATTACTAGATGGTTTAGTGCAGTAACTGACTCCAGACTAATTTAATTTCTTTAGGTCTCTAAAGATCAATTGATCGGATTTGACCCATCCCCAAAGGCTGTTTAGGGAAAATTCAGACCTAAATACCTGGAAATGAAATCCAAAATCTTGGCCAATTTCACACTACTTAGGTCATCCCGCAAACTTTCAGCTGGTCACAGAAGATGCTCTCTTCGCCCTCAGACCACTGAAAGCTACTCAGTTTCATGGACATGTGAGTGCTCCCCACATCGGGATGCTTATTCAATAAGTGGAAAATGTGCCTGCATGCATTATCAAGTCTGCTGTTCTAAAGGGCAGTCAGTCTGGGGACTCGTATCTCGTGAGCACACGTGCAAATAAGGGGCTATTTTTACCCTAGGAGTAGTTTATTAAGACTATTAGAAGTACACTTAGTTGGGGCAAAAAAATATAATTATTTCACATTTTTAGATTTAAAAAGTGTTTCATAAATGTCACCTTACTTAGTTCTCATAATAAATCTTTGAATGAGCAGGGTTATTTTTCCCATCTTCTAGATGAGGGGACAGAGGCTAGGAGACTTCTCCAGGGTCACTCAGCCAGTAGAAGGCAGAGCTGGGACTCTAACCCATGAGTTTGTCTTCCAGTATATCATGCTCACCCCTTGATCAGAGACAGAAGATAAGGTACACACTATAAAAACCCACCACTACTGTCCCACTGAGCCACTGTCTTCATTCTTACCTGCTACCTGACTGAAATGGAGAAGTTCACCTTTAATCCAACCTGTATACGTCCAGTTGGAATCATTGCTTCTGGCTCTCCAGAAATAAGAGATGAAAAAGGTCATGCCTGAATGACAGCAGCCTTTGTCAGTGGACTTGTGTGTCACCCACACTGCTGACGCCACATTCTCGCTGACTTGGGTGTCAAGGCCTATCTGCGTGCTGTGTCCCACCTCACTGGAGAGCTATCCATTTGGTGTCTCTCTGCAGTCTGCAGTGGACTTTCAACCACAAGCTCAAGCTTCCTTCCCTGATCTCAGCACCCTCAACCATTTGTCAAGCTCTCCAATGACTTCATTTCTCTCTTCTACTCAAATCCCACAGCACCTGCTCCACTTTCAGCCTCTCCTACTGGCTTCTCTGCCTCCCCACTGAGCCTCTATATCTTTTCCTCCAAATCAAAACCACCCTGCTACGCTCTGCTACTGGGGAGGGCAGAGGGAAGGATCAGATAGCTATTGCTAAAACAGGCAATGACCCCCTCCTCTGCATTTCCTGGACAGGTTGGAGAGAAGTGCCGAGGTCAGGAGATGTGACCATGCATCAGGTAACAAAGAGTGCGACAGAAATGCAGCCGTTGGTGGGGAGGAAATCACACAAAGATTTGGAGGTAAACTACACCAGAGGGCTGGTGGCTAGAGTGTACCACCTGTCAAAGACTCTGGGCCACATGAAAGAAGTACAGAAGATGAATAAGGTCTAAAGATCTAATGTATAACAGTGACCAGACTTGATAATACTATATTGTATAACTGAAATCTGCCAAGAGAGTAGAGCTTAAATGTTCTCACACAAAAAAGAAGTACAGAAAGTTACAGAGTATGTGTAAGGGATATAAATAATCAGGTTGAAAAACCTTCTCCCTAAAAAAACGCATCATTTTTTTTGACATTCCCACGGGCAAGCTATGGATCTCAACATAGTCATTCCTCGCCACATATATGACCTCACATTGTGTAAACCATTTTAATCAAGTAAAAAGTGAAGTTACAGGCACATGATTGTCACTTGTCTTCTTAAAGGTCCCGAGACCTGATGTCTCTCCTATTAAATAAAAGGAGACTCTGTCACACGTAAAACACATGCCTTGAATTAAATGACATCTCCTTGCTTCAAAGTTCCAAACTACTCATATTCTTCATGCCAGCAAACATGTCCACTTCAGAAGGCAAGGGCTATCAAGATTCCATTTCTCTGCGGAGAAATTTCTCCCCAGCCACTCAAGAGATGAAGCTTAATATCATCAAAAGGATGGAGTCTTTGATAAGGAAGAAACCCTATTTTTTACAGTTGAGTCAATGTCCTGACCAAAGAAACCACTTCCTCGGAAACAGCACAGAACAGACGCAGGTGCAGCAGCTTTCAGGGCTTAAGCAGCTGCGTGTCTACAGGGCTTCTCGGTGGAAGGGAAGGTGGGCTGGGGATCGGAGACTAGCTACAGTAAGGTTATGGCACTTTGGCGTTGAAAGGAGTGTGTTCTTACAAACTCACTCTTCTCTTTATCTTATCTGGACAAAAAAGTAAACAAAATTCTCATTACCTCTCAATGTCAGTGAGCCTGGAGGAGTCCCGGAATCCTTTGGCAAAAGGGTTGCTATCTATTTTCAGCTTGGTTATCTGCAAAGGAATGAATGGGTAACAGAACAATATCATTTTCGAGGTCAAGGAAGTAAAATCAGAAATAAAGAGTCTGTTCATTTTCCACACCGCCGCAAGAATACTTAATGTTTCTCAGGATCATGAGAAGGGTGGAAAGTGAGAGAGAAGTTCACAGGAGGGGTGATTCACAGCTGGGTGGGACAGTTGGTCAGGGAGGGCCTCAGAGGTGAGGGATTTGAGGACTGGCTGGTCCTAGAAAACAGCCTGAAGGTCAACGGATAGAGACAATGAGGGAAGGGGACTTTTGTGAACAGTGTGGCTGCATGGTGAAGAATTTAAGAGAGCAGTGAAAGGCTAGGGCTCGCCCGGGGAAAGGGAGAGCTGTCTATCAGGCCAGCATTGGTGGGTAATGGGGAATACAAACAAAAATGTAGCCTCCTGCTAACTTGGCGGCATCATTTGTGACTCCTATGCACACATATATGTAACATAATGGAGAAAAAGATAAAACGGCCAGTAACAGCTTCACATCCAATACTGTGTTGAAATACGTGACAGAAATACATGATACAAAGCTTTCAGAATAGAAATTTACCCCTGCTCCCCTTTCCATCTGACTAAATTAGAATCAACCAGTCTTTTGTTATCCTCCCATACAATGCTATTTATAGACTCTGTGCTTATATAAAAGAAAATATTCCCTAATAAGAATCAGTCTGAAGTATTAAGTATCTAAAATGTGCTAGTCATAATTCCCACAGTATTAATATTAATGTAAAAAGATCCATTAAATCATATGCACTGTGCCTCCAAAGACACAGACATTAGGTTGTGAAGCAAAAAAAAATTAACACCGATTAAAAGATACTCAACTTGTAAAATTCCTGATTAGAGCCAAAAAGAACCCAGGAGGACCAAGACACAGGTAATCACTCTCTGATTTAGAACCATAGACACCTTTAAAGAGAGTCATAGCCCACTGGTATCAGAACAAGAACCCACATTAATCTTTAGAGAGAGATGCACAAAACAGTCTTAATCTGGAGAAAAAGTTATAGGTTAAGGCATGTCCTCCTCATAAGCACTAAACACAATCAAAAGAGATAGCCTGAAATACTCTTTCACCAAAACACAACTTTTTCTCTGATCAGAGTGTATCTGCTACTCATTTTAAATCATTAACACCTAAAGAATTGCCTTTTTCATTACAAAAGAAAGGCATTATTTCCCTTTAATTTTCTAAATATGAGCTAACCAATGTACAAGCTGCAAAAAAGCTACTTACCTCACTTAAAATAGAACTTCCCACACTATCCTATCCAGAGACTACCCTTCTCTGTCATGAACGTCGGCCAGTTCTAAGATTGATTATTTGATAGTATTCATTTTTAAGAGTGCATGACAGTGTCTCACAAATGCTCACTGTTAGCCTTTTCACTCCAGTGCAGCCAAAAAAAAATTTTTTTTACTAATTTCCTTTTCAGCTTAGTTAATGAACATGGTAAACAAGGAAGGAAGGAAGAAAACTGTTCTTAGTGAATAACAACAGCTAATTTAATTTGCATATAAAGAAATACACAGGAACCTCTGAGGTGGCCTCTAACTGTGGCCATCCAGAGTTTGCAGAGAACCCACTGCCACCACTTTGATAGCCATGGATTTCTCAAGGGTGAAGTCTGTTTCAGTCATCTTTCAGACTATGATTTAGTTTTGCAGGTCCATTTTCAGGACGCAGGAGAAAACTTTTATTTGTTTCATGTAAACTGTAAGCATCTTCTAAAGCACGAGCAATTATAGTATGTTCTATGACTATAAAACACCAACCAGAGTTTTAAATCCTCAGACAGGAGCTGCGTCCCTTTCTATTGAATAATTAGAAGTTAAAATGCCTTATGTTTCTAAAGCGCTTTATAGTTCATGAAAATGCTTTCAAATTAATGCATCCACAGATATTTAATGAGGACTGATGACTTATCATGCACTATGCTAAGTGTTGGATGGTGCAAAGATAAAGAACACGTGGGCCCTGCCCTAATGGAGCTTCAAACGGCAAGGCACAAGCAGAGGGACACGTAGCTTACCAGAACTGAAGGTGATTTACATGCCACTGAAAGGGGGGGGGGGGTGACAGCACGCCCACTGCAGTGTTAGTGACTTAAGGGTGAACCAAACCCAGATGAAAATTTCAAACGGAAACTGTGAGATGGAACAATAAAGTCATCTTTGAAGTCAATTCCTATGAGCTAATTAATAAAATTTAAAAGTGAGTAGACAACATTTCACGGAGACAGTGGCAGATATCTGATGGAAAACGTAATTTTGAAAGAAGTCCTTTAACACCCATTCCTCTAAGATGTGAACCGTATGAAGCTCTGCTGGAGTCTTCACACACTAAAAGAATACAGAGTATTCTCTCTCTGCTGTCATGATGAAAGGACTTTTGATCTGCTTTGTCCCTGTAAAGGATTTTGAAAATTGTATGTGCTTTTCTTCATTATTTCCAAAAGGTAAAAGACTATTGGCTCAGACCATGACAACTCTCATAGAGAATAAATACTCTTAGCATGTGTGTTATTCAAGCGGTATGTCACCAGATCTAATATTACTGCCACAACTCTGAGAAGTGAATTACATTCAACAAGTATTCAGATTTCTTTGGAATTTTCTCTCATTATTAGAATTTTCTATTTCTAAAATCTTATTAGTCTCTCTTTCATAATACCCAGGCAGATCACTGGTAACTTTTTTCTTTTTCTTCACATTCTGATATAATTTTAAACTATAGGAAAGGTTCGAGAATAGAATGAGGTACTCTCATACACCTAGATTCACCAATTAGTTACAGCAATGATTTGACTTCAGTGTGCTAATTAGAAATGGAGTTTAAGACAGTAACAGGTATTTACTTTCTCTATAGACCATTTTATCTAATTCCAGGGAAAATAACTGCTTTTGAAAGTTAAAGGGAAAAAAGCTGAATGCATGCCTTATTACTAAAATTGTAGGGGGGGCCTGGAGTAACACTACAATTTCAAACAGGTTTAATGGAGTACTGATTAGCAGCACAAGGACTGTGAGTTAAACTTCTTAATGTACCCGCTGCGTTCACTGTGCCATCACTAGTCTCTGGGTTTACTGGGGTGTCAACCATAAGAACCCCAGAAATGTTTGTTGAAATTTGCTTCAAGGACAAGCAATCAGAAATGGGATTTCATCTTTTTACCAGTTATAGACTAGCAAAACTCTTCCTGAATTTACCTAAATAGCATTTTATTTTGTTTTCTAACTTTAAAATAATTTTTAAACAGCAAAATTTTAACATTCTGGTAATCAGGTAATCATACAATCATAGATTTTATTCCATGGATATTTCAATAAAAACTAGCAGTAACATAGAAAGAAATTCATTTCTAAAGATACAGTTTCATATCCCTTTATGCTATTTGGGAGAACTAAAAAAGTTATACATCTGTGAATTGATGAGAGAAAGGACCCAAGTTACAGTGATCTCGGCTGGACTTCATTTCATTTGTTCCCTACTACAGAATCCCTGCCACTATGTGTAACGCTGTCAAACGATTTCATCCATGTCAACGGGGATACTGCAAAAGATCCCCAAATAGCCAATATGTTAAAAAATAAAAAATACGAAACTACAAGTACAGCTTATAACTCAAAGGCAAAATTTAAAAGCAGCAATGTTTTTTGTGAGGAAAAAGCGTTATAGGGCAGCTTGCATGCTTATGAAATCCCGCAGTTTTGTGTGTGCTGCGTATATGCAAATCACAGACTAATTCAGGCCAGAACACGCCACTGTTTTTTCACCTGTTATCTCAATAATATAGGACTTCACTCTTAACATCTCCTTTATCTACAGATAACAAATGTGTGCAAAACTAGAGAGCAAATTTTGACACTTCCAGCTGCACTGAGGAGAAGGGGACCTTTCCTGGTGGTTATTATTCCCAGTGATATCACTGGACTCTGAATCCAGCTGTGGTTCCCAGCCACAAGGTGAAATTGGCCCTCAGAGACCATTTCTCCAATTATCAGGAAAAGATCTGTCCAAAGGCATTTAAAAATGAAACCTGACCTACACTTCAACTCTACAGCAATAGTCTGCCTGCTCAAAAACAATATATGACCTTTAAATTTTAAATTATAAAATAGTTTGTTGAAAGTGTAATGTATTTAGGTTTTATCTAATAATGTAAAGAAATGCAATCATTCCCTTGCAAAAAAAAAGAGAAAAAAATAGCAAAATATGCCCCATTTTCATTACTTACAAATAAAACTACCAGCCACAATAAATGAGAAGCTTTTTCACAGATTCTGTTGGAAACTGATTTCGCTTTTAATAGATATAAAAACAACAGTCCTGTCCAAAGTTTAAGAGATATGAAGGTGATCCTAGATGTGAACTTTTAAATCTTCCTCTCTTTTCTTTCTGTTCTTTGTGCATGGAAAAATTCTAATACTTACGCTAAGTACATGTTTATTTCCTATACATTTATTTTATTATATATCTGGTATAGGAAAATAGTACACAAGCATGGGTACAGCTGTGAAAAAGTGGTATATGTGGGGAGGCTTGAGAAAGAATCAAGGGTAAGTTTAGAAAATTGCTTAAGACTAATGAAAATACTAGCCCCCAATTTGATTTATTCATCCCACATATGTTTATTGAATGTGAATTTTCATTGGTCTTATGAGATTTTAAACCATTTGCAAAGCTGGCTTTTCAGTATACCAAAGGAAATCTTTATTACCTGAATTTAAATATATACATGGCATGGAAATTATGGTTTAAAGGTGGATGTAAAGAAATAAACTCAGACATAGCAGGATCTATTGAGAAAAATTAGTTCTGAATCTAATCACTTCTATTGTAGGTTATTTAGCAATGAAATGATATACTAATCCTATTAATCTTCACACTTAATGATGCAGTGAATGAGAGCTAGGAACTGGTAACTAGATTTTGAGCCCATTTATAATCTCAATTAGAAATAAATGTTTGCAAGAAGAACAACTTATGTTAGGATGTGTGTTTATTAGTACCTTAGTCTGTTTTAATTTAGCAACATTTTCAAATTCATTTTCTAAACCTTGACACTGTCAGTGGTCACTTCCATGGGCCTGCAGTCTAGTTAGGTCATCAAAGGAGGCTCTAAGACCCAGAAGACGGTTCTGTCACTTACCAGATTCGTTACCTTGGGAAAATGTATTTAACCACTCTGAACCTGCCTTCTCATCTACAAAATGCGGCTTCTGGGGCCTTCTTCAGGAGAGTAGTGTCAGAATTAAATGAGATACTGAGAAAAAATCTAGAGAGATCTTTTCTCAATTAAAAGTAATAAACCCAGGCCATGACTATTAGTTGGATCCTAGTTCAAAAGGGGGAAATGAAAGGTTATAAAAAACATTTGTTGGTCCCTCCTGGAAATGTTAATATGAACTGAATTTTAGAAGATATTAAGGAATAACTTATTAATTTTTTAGCAGTGAAAAAGACATTGTGCTTACAAAAGTGATATTCTTATTGTCAGCATATACTTGTAGAAGTATTAACAGGTAAAGTATCATGATGTATGTTACTTAGTTTCAAATGATTCAGGGAAGGAGAAAAGTACATATACAGAGAAACAGGGCAGGCGAGGTCCAGCAAGGTCACCTTGGATGAGTTATTTAACCCCATGCCTCAATTTTCCCAGCTGTAAATGCAACATACAAATACTGTTTGTTCCTATTTCATAATATCGTTGTGAAGATTAAATAAGACAATGCACTTTAAATGGTACCCAGCACATAGTAAGTACCCAAATATTAGCTATTATTACAATTATGTAGATAAAACCTCCTATTCCAATGTACCATAATCTGAGAGGTCCTGCCAACATTTATTCAGGATTGCTCCTTCACCTATTAAACTAAATCTAAGTTTCTAATTCTTAGAAACTTTCCTTCAATTTTCTTCAGTCTGTAATTTTCACTAAAAAAACCAATTTACCTATTCTTTATATTCTATGGTTTTCTTTATAGAGAATTCTGGTAAAAGCAATGAAATTTTCACATGACAAGTTTGGTTTATTCTCAAACATTAACAGACTTCTTGCAGAAGTGCAAATCTAATGTCTTATAGTATAAAAGCTATAAATTCAATTCATGTAAAACGAATGTTTCAGGAATGTTCTCTGAATCTATATCTGTGTTACATGTGTCCTCAGATAAAAACTGGGATATGTTTCAGATTCTCAGTGAAACAATATTAGGGTTTTACACCCCTGTAGACTTCAATCTACACCCAACTTTTTAGCTTGGGCATTCTCTGGAAGTTTCTACTCTTGTGTTGTAACCTTAGAGGTAACCAAAAAGTTTTAATACTTTGCTTTTACTTTAAGATGATTAGTATGATAACATTTGTGCCTTCATTTATCTCATTTAAAAAATGTGCCACTAACATTTTAAAATCCAAAAAAGTGACAGATCCTCTTTGAACACTCCAGAGACAGTCCGATAGTAGCCATATGCCTTATTTATAGGGTGCCTGACAGTTTCCAAAGACATGTTTACACAGCACCACATCTGATCCTCACAGGAATTCCCAAGATGTTCTGGGCAGTTCTTAGCTCCAGTTAACAGGTAAGGAAAATGGCAGCCACAGTGGTGAAGTAAAATCTACTCCAAGTCATACAGAAATTATAGGCGCTTATGCCTTACAGACACACATCCACTCCTACCTTCTGCTCATATCCTTTCCCTGTGCTCCCATTTCCTCATTTGTGTAGGGGTACCTAGGCTGTCAGCTTCACCTTCTTACCTTTCTCGAGACACACAACACCATATCTCCTCTGGCTGACCTATCCCACTCTGGCCTCTGAACCATCTATCAGACATCACCTTACAATTACTCATTCAGAACCCAAAATATAACAACGGCAAAACAAGAGGAGGGCAACAGTCCTGGCTACCTTAAAAGGGACCAAATAAAAGCAAGCTACAAAGACCTAGAGAGGCCACAAACAACCAAATTTGTCAAGTAAACTGAATGAGTTCCTTTTACTGAAGTGTATCAGAGGAGTTCTATTTCTGGTCCTTCCTGACCGTGAAAAGTTACTATCTTCTCTTAGCTTCAGCTTCCTCACGACAGAATGTTCTTGTTACCCCCAGCGTTCAAGGTTATGCTGACCGGGAAAGAAGAAAATATATGGGGAAGTATCTACCAGCATCCAGCCCTCAGACGTTGATAGTTGACGTTGATAGTTATTTACTGAGTTGGACTGAAACTTATGGATGAAGAAATGCATAAACTTGAAATGTGATCTGTAACAAAGAGTAGAAACTATAAAACTCAATATTATAAATTAGTGATCTTGAAGTTAATTAAATATACACTGCTTACATGCTACAGTTTGTTATCTAAAGAGACATTTAAAATCCTCTTACTAGAATTACCTTAAATCACAGCTGAATAAGCTGGCCAAAATTTCGGAAGTATCGATAGTTCGTGTGGTTGGCTGGAATACGTGTGTTAATGTAGCAGAAAAACTGAACCTGTAGGTTTTGTGGAGCAGTGAGTGTATGGGTATATTCGTCAAGAGTCTCTACTAGAACGAGAAAAAGGAAGCAGGTGATTTGCTCAAGAAGAAAATTTGAGAAGTCAGATGGGACAGGTCTGGGTGGGAGAGTGGGCAATGAACAACCTGACCAAGGGTATAAAGACTCTAGAAAAGATGGTATAACACAGACCTCGATAACCTTGAGTCATGGTCACTCAACACGCTTGGAGGTGCTGGGGCTGATACTCAAGAGCACTCACCAGAGTAAACTTCAGTTTGGAGTACTGGGATAGCCCTTCTCGCCAAGAAAATGAAAGCAGCTCCCAAATCTTTCCCTTATGTAGGAAACGAATGGTGAATACTGAACTTACCAGCTGATTCTGGTAGGCAGTGACTGCTGTGAAAACGGTCTCTGGGAAGATGAATGTTCTGAATTCTTCAGACTTCAGATTGAGCAATGAGGCTGTGTGGTCTTTCTTCTTAATGATGTGCACCCGCGGCTGGTACTTGTGCATTGAGTTCAAAATGATCTATGATGAAGAGATGGGAAGTACTGAATTTTAAGTATTTATATTGCTAAACAGGCCAAAGTGCAATGAGGCAAAGAAAGAGCCATAAGATCTCAGCTTCAAATTCAAGCTTTAAGATCAGGATATACCCTTTCCATTCATCCTTTTCATAATGTGCTGCAGAGTCATAGCTGTGAAATCACATTTTATCAAAACAACTGTACACAATACAGGTTGTTTCAAGGGTCCTTTCTAAAATGATGGGGGGAGGAGGTGCCTGGGATGGAGCCCCATGTCGGGCTCCCTGCTCAGCTCAGCCCGGAGTCTGCTTCTCCCTCTCCCTCTGCCCCCGCCCCTGTGCACTCTCTCTCTCTCTCTCAAATTAAAAAAAAAAAATCTTTAAAATGATGGGGGGAAAGTCATCTGAAGGATGTCGATTTTTTTTTTTTAATCAAGTCTTTAAAATATTTTTTGCTAGTCTGGTTAGACCAAAGGATGTACAGTCTAAATTTTCTAAAGGAAGAATTTATGTATTCTGGGAGGACAGATTGCTATTTATGGTTGGGGGAGACACAAAGAATTAAGAAAGGCTGTGTGGTATTAGACCTCAGTTAGAGTGCTAAACCCGTTACTTTCTAGCTCCTTTATTTTGAGCCAACTGATCTCACCTCTCCAACCTTGCTTTCTCCAATGCAAAAACATACCTCACAGAGTTGTAGGGAGGATTAGATGATGTAGCCCTTAAAAATTACAGAGCAAATAGGAAGTGCTCAGTAAACATGAACATTATTATTATTATTTGTTGTTATTGTATATATATAATATAACGTTATATTACTGTTATTATTATTACATCAATTCCTGGCTTCCAGTTATAAACCACACGTGAATGACAGTGATAACCATCTTCCGTCCTATAGCTAGTAAAAGTTGCCCAATACTTAGAAATCATGAGCCTACTATGGTTGTTAACAAGGCAGTATTTTTCATGTATCTTTTCAATAAAATATAATGATTTGCCATTATGAAATCTGAGCAACAAAATTCACTTTTAGATGCAAAATTTTTCCATCTCTTCCCCTCTGCCACTCAGACAGCTACCTAAACTGGTAAAACTGGGTATGTCCTTCCTGGGATAACAGTGCCGACGCTATATGCCCTTCATCCCAAGGGCCTAGCAGAGAGCCTGGCTCTCAGGGGAGGCATGTGATACATCCTGTGGCAGGAGCAGGGTCAATGGCATGCAGTGTCGTTGCAACTAACGGCTCCCCTGTTTTCTTGGCTAACATGGGTGTGGTCGATGAGCATTTTTGCTCGTTGACTTTAACAGAGTTAAATACTAGTCACTGTGGGATGACTAATATAGAATCAGTCTCTCCCTGTGCTGAGATGTAAGCCAACTTAAAGTTACAGGGCATTAACTGGCATTGAATTTTGAACACGCCATCCTCCTGAATAGGAATAACTAAAACAAATGAGAGCTTCAAATGAGTTGAAGTAGACTTAAAAAAAAAAAAAAAGTCATCTCTTTATATAATGTGTTTATTTCAAGGAGTTCAAAATATTTATGGTCACTCATAAAACTGGAATAAACTCAAAGTGACAAAAGTAAACTTCTAACACTGATATAAGAAAAAACCTGAGCATTCATTATACGTGGTACTAACAGTTAGAAAGAATTTTCACACATACACACACATATACACACACAATGGAAAAAGCCCTAAGCTTTACATAATGTCCCCTCTCCCCTACTTACACCATCTCAAGGTCAATTTCCTTCGGGAAAGGGTGCCAAAGAAACTCAAACCTCAGACTGAATCTCAGCCCCCTTGACTCTCTGCTCAAGACCTCATGGGGCTAAGGAACACTAATAGAAATGTCAACTTTGCTTCACTGAATAAATAAATTCCCTGAAGTAAAAAATTTTCTTGTTATAAAATGAAAAATGCATCCATAAGAAGGGCTTCTCCAGAACTAATTCAAAGAACTTGGCTGAACGACACAGGATCTAAAAATCTTTCCTTGTAGTTTTCAGAACACATTATTTATGGTGACAAAAGGTTATATTAAAGCTAAAATGGATATTAACAACCACCTAAGACTAAATAATTTGTCAAGGTCTAATCCTGCATAACCAGATGAGAAGTCAGAGCTCCTAAAATACAGCTTGCTTCTATTTCTACCCATGAAGTTGATATTAAAAGGAAAACATATTAATTCTGGACAGCTGAGCTCAAAATGAATTCTCAAGTCTTTCTGGAAAGACCCAAATAGTGCTTCTAAAAGCTTCACGTAAGGGCATCTGGGTGGTTCAGTTCATTAAGCATAGCAGGGAGATCAGGAGAAGAAAGGGAAGAATGAAGGGGGGGTAAACAGAAGGCGGAATGAACCATGAGAGACTATGGACTCTGGGAAACAAACTGAGGGTTTCAGAGGGGAGGGGGGGAGGGGGATGGGCTAGCCTGGTGATGGGTATTAAGGAGGGCATGTATTGCATGGAGCACTAGGTGTTATGTGCAAACAATGAATCATGGAACACTACATCAAAAACTAATGATGTACTGTATGGTGACTAACATAACATAATAAAAAAATTTTTTAAAAAAAGGCATCTGCCTTCGACTAAGGTCATGATCTCAGGCTCCTCAGATAGAACCCTGTGTCAGGTTCCCTGCTCAGCGGGGAGCCTGCTTCTCCCTCTCCCTCTGCTGCTCCACCTGCTTGTGCTCTCTTGCTCTCTCTCTCTCAAATAAATAAAATCTTAAAAAACAACAACCACAACAACAACTATTCCAGGACTTTCTTCAACGTTTTAAAAAATAATAATAAAATTAAAAATAAATAAGTAAAAGCTTCACATACGGAAAATACCACAACCATAAAAAATTTTGTTTCTCCCTGCAAAGATTTCAATGGAGTCAAGAAATTTTAATATGAATCATAATATGAATTATAATTCATATGAATTTAATATGAATTAATTTAATATGACATTAAGAATGATCTGGCCTGCAGAAAATGTCTCCCAGATACTTCATCATTTTTAACCTAAAAAAAAAAAAATCTATCAATGAAAACGTCTTTTTAAAAAAGCAGAAAAAGACAATTATCCCAACATTCTTAAAGATAAAAGTCAATTATCTTTTCCAATACATAAAATAACAGAAACCTATTAACCTATTTGCAACATCGCAACAGTACCACTAGCAGAATCGTGAGTTAACCTGGTTACTCTGATTTGGTCATGATAAACAAGGCCTCTTGCGGGCAAATGGGTGGTGGCAACGCCTAAAGTGATTTATTTGGTTCCAGTTTCAATCAAACCATTTGAAACCATTGGCTAGAACTCTCTAATTCACATCTACTTATAGCCATCCTTTTTGAGAAATGTTCTGAACTTCTAAATTGCATAGATCCAATAAAAACTAAAACCTTGAGTAACAAGAGTTTTAATTAAGGGGTAAGAGAGAGAATAATTATATCAAAATATCTAAGCCAAGGGAAGCAACCAATGAAGTGCCAATGTGATTTCTGACAAATGGCGGCAAAAAAACAAAGAAACAGTCCTCTCCTTATCAAAAAGAAGTATGCAAGTCTAAAGTTTTCTTAGCATAAAATCTAAAACAATTTTTATATAAATCTTTTAGAGCATGGAATAACATCATTGTTCCTTACAAAGCAGACTTATCAAATGTGTAAAGGCCTGTGTCAATGGCTATTTATGCTGTTAATTATTGATATGGACTCAGAATTCCAATTTCTCTTTTTCCATATTTTGATGAACTCCTTATGACACAAAATCATATTGCTTTGTTTTTAATTTCAAGATTTCTCTGTGCTTTAATATTCATAAGACTCTCTACAATAGGGGTACATAATGAGTAAAGAGCACTTCCCCAAATTTATTTGGACACAAAACCCTTTTGTTCTACCGTGTCTCACATGAACAAGCTCTACAAAACACACTTGGGGAAATCCCCAGAGGAGATGTCAGCCCCATTTCCTTTACACTGGGGTACCTAATATACCACGGACAGAAATCAGATGTTTAACCCAGGAACTATCATAGCCTCCAGAATGCCCGTTCCCTTTGTGTAGCTGGTGCAGTAGTAAAGTAGTTGCAGTCAGGAAATTCACAGTGCCGAAGGTTCCAGACCCTCTTGCACAGAAATGGCATACAGCACCCCTGTAAGTGACCTCTTGAGAAGAGCAGTCGGGGTTCGCGGAACAGCACGTGAATGTTCTCACAGAATGACTGAGAGATGGAAGATGGGATGGGGAGGGGGCGGGAAGCAGAGACTGAGACCGAGGAAGTTCTGAGGGACTTCTCCATTCCATCCCAGGGAATCCACATAACCCAGGGCACTGTACTTACATGGCCATGCTGATCCAGTTCATTGTTGGTGAGTTTCACCTTCTCAAAGGACACCATCTGCTTGAGGAGCTGCTCACCAGTGAAAGGGGAGTCTGGGTGCACATACAGCCTAGGAAAATTAGGAGAAAATGTTACTGAGACATCTTTAAAAATCTGTTCTCTGGGAGTTGTAAAATATTCTGATTCTAAAGGAACACAAAAACCTCATATAAATGGTGAGTTTTATTTGCCCCAGATAATCTCAAATTTAATAATATAACAGTATCAAAATAACTCTAAAACATCTAAATATGTGTTCTTCATGTACCAATGATCTAGTAAATTTTCTATTGTCTGCTCAGCAAGCCATTTTTAATTTTAAAATTTAAAATTAAAAATTAATTTTAAAAATTAAAAAATTTTTCCATTTTTCTAATCAACTATTGGCCTGCTTCAGTAAAATACAGAATTTTACTACTGTTGTAGGTATTTTCAAGAGAGAGACTAGTTTCTACTAATTGTATAATGAGTTCCTAGTATAAATACTGCTAAAAAGCAAGGAAGGCATAAAGAATTGAAGAGGAAACAATTCTAGAGAATCCACCCGTTTACACTTGAAGACGACTCAGTTTCAAGTTCACAAATACAAGACAAAGTAATTTTAATACAGCAACCTGGCTAACTTTTCATAGTCCCCAGACCACAGTCTGTTGCTCCTTCCACTACCTTAAATACTACTACTTTCATCTAGTTAAGTGCCCACTAAAGAACAGTGAAAATAAGCTGGGTAAACCTCAAATTATTCAGTGCATTTATTCATAAACAGCTTATGGGGGGGAGAAAAACCTCTGATGGGAAAAAATGTTTTATCAAGTATTTATCATTTATTGATCAGCTGCTATGTGCAAGGCAATCTTTTCCTCACAGTTAAATGCAGGCCATCCGTTCTACCAGCAAGTATTACACAAAGCCCAACTCTTTGTAAATTCTAATCCTGGTATCCATTCGACATAAGCTTTTCTGAAGTCAGGGGAGATTACAGAACTCATGAAAGAGAGGGAAATATCCCTGATTTAATAGGATAAATCCTTTTATCCATTTAACAGGTTATTTATATCTCAATTTTATATAGGATCCTTATAACTTTAATTAAACATAAATATTATGGTTTGGGTTCAAAGTCAGGGGGAAAAGTCACAAAATATTTTTCTGCAATACTTATGGAAAAAAACCCAGGAAGTCTGTGTCATGCTTTGTCACAAAGAGGACTAAGAACAAGGTGCCCATGCTGATGTGCTAAAGCCCGCCAGAAGCAAAGCACAGAAAAGGCACTAGAAAGTCTTACTAGACCCATAGAACTGTAAAGGCTTTAGGTGTGTGTTTGTCTTCCTGTTTGTTTTGGAGGAGTGCTCGAGAATGCCTTTCAATTGAAGTATTCCTTGAAGACACAACCATAGTGCCATTTCAAGTACACCCCTCCAAGACCAGAACTTCACACGTGCAACGGTTTTACATCCTACCTACTCCGCCAAAAAAGTTTCCAAAAATATTTAAACTCCTAGAAACTCATGAAATGTTCCCTCTTTATCAACTCAGCATGTGTAATCACATTAATAAATTCTCAGTTACTTTAAAGACAACGAAATGTCCTATATGAAAACACAACATTATTTTAGATAATGTCTTGCCCGTTGTTGAGGTCAAATGATATCGTCAAGTATTATTTCTTCTGATTAGGAACAACTTTCGTCTGAAATAAAATGTTGCAACAAGAACCACATCAATACAAAAACGATCACCTCTGGGGGACCTGGGTGGCTCAGTTGGTTAAGCATCTGCCTTCTGCTCAGGTCAAGATTGGGCTCAAGCCTCATTGGCTCCCTGCTCAGCAGGGAGCCTGCTTCTGAACCCTCTCCTCCCAGCTCCTGCTCTCTCTTGCTATCTCTGCCTCTCTCTCTCAAATAAATAAAATCTTAAAAAAAAAAAATCACCTCCCGTATTCCTCACCTTTCCCTTATGGAGCTATGAAATATAGTGCTATTTTTTAATAATGATAATAAAGAATATTTGCTTAAATTATCTAGCGTATTTCTATCCTGTAACACACTAAACATTTTTATCTAATATCAATATAAATAAACTGAAGTAAGATGAATGAAAAAGCATACAGGAAGCCCCTCCTCTCTCAAGTCCCGCAGGACTTAAAATTCCAGCAATAGCTTAAACATGCTTCAGTTAAGATAGTGTATTGGTACGTGCTTTCCTTCTCCAACCAGAACAGATCAGTAACATAAACAAGGCATGTCATATTTCCAAAGTCCTGCTGGCCTGCACCAGTTCCCCATACCTTCTGATAGGAAGAAAACATATGCTAAATAAGAGCGATTAACTTCTTAAAGGAAAGACTTTGGGGGAGGGGGAGAGGATTTGCTTATAAAAACGGTTAGGAATCTGCTAAAATACTTGTCTCTCTTCTTTCTTTCTCTCATCTAAAAAGATTTTGGAAAGTTTGGAAGGAAGCTTGAGAGTAATGTGAATCAGCTCTTTAACAATAAATAGTAAAGAATACTAATTATAAACTACTATAAACTGGTGAATCTTGCTCAATTTTAAAAAAATGGGTATAACATTTTTTTTTTTAAGAAGTTCTTAGCCCTGTTGTTATTTAATATACTGATTTGTAAGGGTTGGGAAGATGTCCTTCCTAGTCTGTTGTGGGAATGGAAAACTCTTGAGAGGCTTCTTTTAATCTCTTCTCCAGTGTATTTAGCAGACCGTAAGCTCAGTAATGTGATTAACGACTAAGTAAGCTTAATATTCCATCTGAACTAGTATGTGTAAATTGTCTGTGTTGGTTCTGTGTCTTGACTAAAACTCCACACTCAATACTTACAAAGAACCAGCCATAACTTCAAAGTTCCTCAATCTGTACATGTAAATAAATTCTTCATTCTGGTAATGAATTTCCAGCCAATTACAAAACTTAGATAGTCATAAAACAACTTAAAAACAGTAAGTCTTGGTTTTAGAACCCTAAATGTAAAGGCTGCTAATACCCTTTGTTTGTATTAAAGTATGCAGTTAGGTTCCTATAACTTCAGCTGCTACTTTTTGCATAAACTAATACATGCTCTTTTTTTCCCCTAGAAGGCTCATTTGGGGAAAGCAGCCACAATAAAAAACAGCATGTGATTTTTTTAAACAGGGTTCTCCTTTTTGAAAGACATTATTACCAATGAATTGCACAAAAATAAACGTATATGAGCCCTAACATACTGAGTAATGTTTCCTGTAAAAGACTATTAACCTGATGTTGAATTACATCCATCTACTGAAGTGACTATGGAGAAGGGGGAAAAAAGAGCTCTTCCTACTTAAAATGTCTGAGTCCTTTGGTCAAAAACAACCACATTCCACCAAAATGACCTTTATTGTGTACAGATATAACCATATGATTTAAAAATATTTACTATAAGCAACCACTTTACTGAAATGCACTCTTCTAAAAAGGATTTTTAGGGCAACCGCTTCAGCGTTAGGTGTATTCAGTGTGGTATTAAGTAACCAACTAGAAATGATGGGTGCCCTATGAAATGGGTCCGGATTTCTAAGGAATATTCTAACTGAAATTAGGAAAGTGTGGAAATGAATTATGAGAAAGATAAAATTAAAGACAACATTCTGTGCCTGCAAACTCTGCCTTTCTCAGATAGTTTGCAGAGTCAATCCTGGAGCCTCTGCACTTGGAATGCTTTCTACCAGAGCACACCACTGTGAAAACACATCTGCTTGAAATGCAACCAGCCAGAGACATTCTGCTCTCCGGGTTAAGACGCATTTTGCTCTGCCCAAAAATCTGGAGGCACAAACCTGGCTGGCAGCGGCGGGTCTGCCTTGCCAGCCACCAGCCAGGAGGACCGGTGGTAGGCGTAGCGGTACCTCTTGTTGTCCACGGGGACGATGTCCATCAGGACTATGTACTTGGCCTCAGGATCCACGCCCGAAAATGACACTCGGATGGTGGGAAACATCCTCCTAACACAGGGAAACAAAGAGAATCGGCCAGAGCTCATACTGCCGAAGGAGCCCACCGAATTAAAGAGGGAGGTCCTACCTGGCCCCCAAATCCTTTTGTGTTTCCACCAAGATGTGAATTCGGAGACCTTCCTTCTCTCAAGCATAGATAATTTTAGGTATCACCTTTGCAGGAGTCCTCATTGCTAGGTGAAAAGTTTTGTTTTGTTTTCTAATACCCAAAGGTCTGCGATTAGGGAAAATCCTATCTTCTATTATCAAGCCTGTTAGGCTCCCAGACCAAAGTTTCTGCAGCGGACCGAGTCGCCCAGTCTCCTAGGGTTGCGGAGAGAAAACTCGCCCCAGCCACAGAAATCTAGGGTGGGGTCGGGTTTCTGGAGACCCTGCAGGTATTTCCCAGAGTCCAGAGAGCTGGGGTGACAAGGGCTGCCATCTGCCACCAACCTTTAGAGTCTCTGCCCCAGGACTGGGGAGCCGCCTGCACCCCGGGGCTTCTGCCCCACCCCCTGCCTGCCCAGCTACAGCAACGGGGAGCCCGTAGCACCAGCACTCCATCCTACACAAAGTGTGGTCATTTCAAATTTCATCCTGCACCGGTTTTAATTTCAGTTTTTAATGAGAACTGGCGGCTTTTGCAAATTGAGGCCAATAAAGGGAAGGAGCTACCGGCCTCGCTCCAAGCAGCCAGCAGCCCGCCCTGCACTCCCAGCATGAGTTCCCGCTTCCCTCCAGAAGCCAGCCCCGAAGACCAAAGCCCTCTCAGACTGCAGCGTCCCAAGATCACTGGTCCCTGAACCCCTTTCATCAAGGCCGAGGTGGGGTTTTTCATGGACAGATTCGGAGAAAGCAGATGCTCAGACAATCTGCTTCAGCAGTTCCTTCCAAAAGCAAGCCAGTGGAAAGAAGCCCTCATTAAACGAAGCTTCCTCTCAGTGCTGTGGATTCGTGGGGTTTCAGCCAGTGCCTGGCAACACCCTGGGCCACCCAGGGCACCATTCTCACCACCCCACCCTTCACACAGCAAGGCCCCCGCTACCTGCCCGACTTGGTGATGATCATCTCTGTCCCCAGCTCGTGGAATTTGTCCCAGAGCTCCTTGGTCTCCAGGCTGCAGGCAATTTTGGCCATTTCCTCACTGGGGATGATGGGGGTGGTGGGGATCAGCGGCTCAGTACACAGAGAGGAGGAGGCTGGGCTGCTGCTGCTGCCCCCACCACCAAACTCCCCGTGAGCATCCAGGCTGGTCAGTTCGCCCAGGGGCTGGGCACACGATGACTTCTCAACAAATTGTTCTGCAGGCAAAGAGAATGGAGGATGACAGCTGACGCTGTCAAGCAAAGATACAGGATGGGGAACAACGCAACTAAAATAGGTTCTGGACTGGACTTTGGAAAAGTTAAGTTCAGAAACTCCAGGAAGGCAGTGATAACCCATCAATAATATATATATATAGTTTACTGAACCCAGTGAGTTCTAGAACTAATAGCTTATTACTACTATTATGAAAGCCACTTTGGGGACTAAAAATGTAAGGAGTGGATAAAGGGAAAGGAGGTGGTCATAAAGATGAAAAGTAACTATTCCTGTTGTCATCCCTCTCAAGTTCTAGACTTTGCCGCTTGTAGGATCCGGTGCCAGTCCTTCCTGACCACCAGGAGAGACTTTTCTCCAGGGAGACCAAGGGAATGAAGAGATCAGGACCTTCCTTACTTTGACAGAAACTTTCCCTTCCGTCCTGAGCCTTCTCTCCATAAGAAAAAACTGAAAAGTGGAGGGGAAGTGGAGAAAAGTGCAGATGTGGTTGAAACAAAAAAATTAAGTTACTTCACTTCTCTGCCTGGCTCTCCGTTTTCTAGACTTGGTCGATATGACGGCATTTCTACAATATCCCTCCCAGCCTGAGATCTTATGAAAGGCTCTAACATATCACAGAAGTGAGCTCCCCAGGCCATTTTGGGAACCAGCAGGAAACAATTGCTTGAGGGCAGTGTGTGTATTTTTCTCTCAAAAAGGTCCTGGAAGTAAGGAAAACAACCCCAATTCCAGGTTAGCAGAGTATTAAAGTAGGAAGAACGCCATCCACCATCAGGCTGGAATACCACTGCCTCTGAACCAAACATTCTCCTCCACAGCTGATAAGGGCCTAGGACTACACCAGTCACTTTGATGGAATACAGGGGGACTTTTGTAATTGTCCCAATTATCTTGCATCCCTTAAAAAAGAAACTACTTGAATCCGCAATGTGAAACTGATCTCTAAACAATTCTGTTCTGAGTGCCCTCAAGGAATTGAAACAAGTTCTAAATGTAGGTATATACATATATATGCTGTACATCATATAACATATTTTATTTCCCATATTTCTCCTTGACTTGGGGGCAGGCAAGCAGGAAACGGAATTTTTTTTTTACGTTTTCTTCTCTTACAATAATAATCCAACTCATTTAAATTAAGGATAACCCAATTAATTATCTCAGCCTTATATTTTCAAATTCCAAGAAAGAGAAGTATGCCATGGCACAATCTTATTTGCAATGAATATTTTCAGAAACACATTCATACAATGTCTTTATAAGGAATCAACAAGTAGCCTCAGAAATTTTCTTATTTTCTGACAACTGAAACAGGCAAAGTCCCTAAGCCCCAGACTAATGACCGTCAGAGCTGGAAAGTAGAGGAGGAAGAAAATGATACAGAATTGATCTAACACAATGTTACATGTTGACTGTATCTCAATTAAAAAAAATTTTTTTAAAGAAATGTTCTAGTGGTCTAAGGCAGTTCTTCTAAATAGATTCAGTGTGTTTAAATGGGCAAGCATGAGACATTTTCAAGTCCCCACCCCACAGCTGCTTCAACATCTCTCTCATGTTCCAAAGTACCACATTCGCTCTGTAACAGAACCTCTAGGTGTTTCTCTTGCAGGAGTCCTCGGCTTATTGTGCTCTGTTGCACTGGCCTGTGGAAAGGACGAAAATGCCTTCTGGTTCTTACAGAGCCTGTCTCGAAAAGCCCAGGGGAGGGATGCTCATTTTACAGACTGTGTGTGTTTGCGGTGGGGGAGAGGGGATGGCTTTATAGTTTAGAATTTAGATAGAAGGTGAATATTCTCAGGAAAAGAAACAGAAAAGAAAGCAATACTGAAATGAGGTGAAAATGGCAAGTTTCCCAGTCTGCTGTCTGTAATTCTGACAGGAATTTTAACCCCAAGTGCTCTTTTCCTGCTAGCTACCAAACTGTGATGGCGGTGTTTATAAAGAATTCAGAGGCCCTCTAAATGGGAGTGGGTAATGTCGGGCAGTCTCACAAATATAACTGTGAAATTGATGGTTAATATTTCTGTAAAGAGTTAGGCTTTCATTGGTTGTTTCCATATTTTCTTGGCAGGCTTAGATTTCGGCAGGAGGGCAGGTGGGAAGAACCAGGGTAAGGGAGTGAAAACCTTAGAGGGGAGAATTTTTGACATTATATTTTCTGGAGATCTTCTGGTTTCCTTTTCCTTGGCTCAAAGCTTGGATTTTAGCTCTTTCTTTCCTCTCTGCCTGGCCCTCTTATTTTTCATCTCTAACACTTTGTCTTTCATACTAGGATTGTTGTTTCAGATGTGAGATGTTACAAGTATTAGAAAGGACAGGGAGAAAGAAAGAAAACACTGGGGAGAGTTAAAAAAGAAATATTACCCTAAGTTTGCTATTTGATGTTTCTCACCATTTTAGGGCATCAGATGATCAGGATGTGGAACAATTATTTCCCCAGGACCCAAGAAGTGATGATAACACCTCTTTCTCTGTCAATTATAAAGGGACTTTGAAACACTCAAGTCCAGCAGTTTCTTTCCCACACAGTTCACTTGTGCTCGGGGAACATAATCCTTATTTTCCCTTTACTCTGAGCCTAGTGTCTTCTATAAATGGTAAAGGTTGTTAAATAAACAGTATAGCTAAAAGTTGAGGAATTTGGAAAATGGTTACTGGCTAATGTTTTTGCCAACCTCCACTGAAAATGATGGCAGCTGTAAAACGATGTCTCACTGATAAGTCTGGAGCTTCTGTGAAGAAAATGGTTCATGTGGGGAGAAATGGCTTTTTCTACAGCACTTGACAGTGTCTTTAAGGAGCTGATTCTGTTTAATCTGTTGAAGTCAGAGGAAAAACAAAATTCAACTAGTTTCTTGTGAATCGGTTAGTCTCCTTGGTATCAAATGCAGACGCAGGTGTTACACGTATGGTAAATTCTGTTGAGTCTTAAAAGGGGTTAATAATTATTTATCCCTGACTGTTTTTATCCCAACAAAGTTGCACACACTCTCCTACGTACAACTTGAGACGGGGATTCTAGAGGAATGGGTAAGGAAAGTGGCTAGCGCATAGAGGAGACGCGAAATCCGCTGTCCGTGAAGCCCCTAAAGAAAATTTGGGAGGAAAAGGAAAGAATCCCCCACCCCTAGCGTCGGGCCCCTGGCCTAGGATCAGAAGCTGCCGCGAGCAGGGAAAGGCCACCCTCGCGAGCCTCCCGCAGGCAGGGGACCGAGGGACAGACAGAGGAGGAGCAGCCCCGCCCCTGCCCACGGCTGACAACCAGGCAGCCGGACTTACCCAGAGGTTTGATGGTGTTCTCGGTGGCCTCCTTCTCTTTGGAGCCGCCGCTCGACATGAGCGCGGCGATGGAGAAGGCGTTGGCCCGGGAGGACAGCTGTGGCTTGGGCGACGCCGTGAACTCCATGGCCCCCAGCGCGCGGTCCTGGCCACGGACTGGGCCTGCCGAACTGCCGTCCAGCTTCCCCAAGGGAGACAAAAACCGACACACAGCGCAAAGTTTCCAAGTGCAATCTCAGCGGAGTCGGGAACTCCAGATGAGTCAGCCCCAACCTCCCAAGAGCTCCACACTGGCCTCTGTCCCTCACCGCAAAGCCCTCCAGCCCCAGAGACTTCGAACCAGCCGGAGAGGACAGGAGGGGACCAGTAGCGGGCTCAACCGGGTGCGCGAACACTGGGGCGCTCCGCAGGACCTCGGGCTGCGCCGCCGGAAGGTGGAGACGAGCATCGGACGCGCAAAGCCCAGGGGTCTTGCCGCACCGCCTCTGCGTCCTTCCTCCCTCCACTCGCTGGGAACAGCCGGAGCAGCCCAAGCTGCAAGAAGGTGACGACCGGCGGAGCGCCGCTGCGAGGGAGCGGACGCCAAGGAGCGCGAGCGCAGGCGTGCGGAGCACGGCGCGGCGCGGAGGACACTGCGCCCGGGCGCTCCCAGCCCTGCGCCTTAATTTGCTGGCGGCAGCTATCCCGGCGGCCCGCAGCCAGTCAGCGCCTCTCCACGTCACCGCTTCCTGATTCCGCCGCCGGGGGCGGGGCCGCGGGCTGGGCAGGGAGGGCGCGTCCCGGGCGCGGTTCCCGCACCGCCTCGCGCCGCTACTGGCCGCGAACCTGGCGCCCGTTCGGAAAAAGTGTCACCACCACGCTGCCGCAGATGCCCCTAGCCTGGTCTCCAAGTCCCGGGGCGGAAGGACGTGCGTGCGGTCGGGAGCGGGTATTTTTGAAGCGGCTAGGAAGCGGGATTCTGGGAGTGGCCCGGTGCGGGAATCTAGACCAGGGGTAGCCTGAGGGAGTTCCTGCTTCTTCCATTCTTTTTCTTCCCAGTGCTCAAAGTTCCAAAAGAAAATTGGGAAGCTCTAAGTAGAGTGGAAACCGGCGCCACAGACCCAGCACCTAACGGGCCTGATCCTATTCGCGGGACAGCTCCCAGGGCTGGTCCCCTCACTCGTTGGGCTCCAAAATCTGTCTGCTTGGCAGGCGTACTGGAGAGACACAGCCCTGCGAAGGATATGCTAAGGGAGGGCTGCGAGCGTTTGGCAAAGGATGCTGCTTTCAGAACCACGGCTTCTGCTGCACACCAGTGCGCCACTTACCCTGGGTTCCTGTTCCTGAAAGGGACTCCGGAGAGTGGGGCCTCCACGAAGGGAAGGCTTGGGGCGGGCGCGGTGCCGGAGTCGCGGCACCCTGCGGGGACCACGCGACGCGCAGTGGAAGAGAGCGAGATTTACAGCGCCTGAGCTCGGTAGACGTGGACTCTTCAGCCTCCTTAAACTGGGCTGCGACCAGGACTTCCCACGGCCTTATGGGGGTCGTCCTGTTGGCCCTGTTCAGCTTGAATAACTCAAATTCTCCGAATTCGCAGGGTAATCCGCTTCACTCGGAGCCGTGTAAACTCAGGCTGACACACACACTCAAGTTGTACATGTAAATATTTGCGCTCCTTTCCAACCAGTCGGTCTGGCGATTAGGAGCCTCTTGGTGGGTCTTAAAATTTAAAAGAAAAAGAAGACAGCTTCCATTTCCCACCAGCCCTATTCTCCCTTCCCTGCAACCCTGCTGCACCAGCCTCCTGAAATAAACTTACGGGAAAAAAGCTAAAAAGTCAAAAGTTGAGAACTTTTATGAAAGTGAAATGATGACATCCGGGAGAATCGTGATTTAAACCACTCTTGCCAATGCGTTCAATGGTTTCTAACAAGGTGCTGCATGCAGGTGACTAACAAACACATTCTGCTGTCAGTCTCCAGGTACAAAGTGCAGATGTGCATATATTTGGGGAAATTCGTAAAATCATAGGCTTTATTGCTGGAAGGGGTTTACACTGTCCTGTAGCCTATCTCCATTTGCTTTTGAGAGGGAAACACCAGGTACGGCTTGGCAGGGGCACGTCTCCTCTCCAATCGGCCCAGCCAGCTAGAGGCAGACCCCAGCACCAGACCGGGCACTCCAGGCCACCGTCTTGGTCACACCCTGGCCCTGCAGTTGTGCCTGGGCTGCGGTATTAGAGCTAACTCCGGCTGAGAGCAGAGGGCTCTCAGATTAAACCTCAGGAAAAACAGAGGCTAAGCCAACTGGGTGTGCCTAAGGATCAGTTTCCATTCTTGAGCCCTTACTCTTTGCTGTTTTTGGACAACTCAGACCCTCCGTTGTTGTTGAAGATCACGTCGCCGCCCCAACACATACCCCATCTCAATGCAACAGTGACATTTCCCTCTTGAATGTAAGGCACATACTGGTTCCTTTCCCGTCTCAGAAAGGGAGATTTCTGACAAGAGAGTTTTTTGTTTGTTTTTAACTTTATATCGGAGTGAGGGTGATGTCATGGTTAGTCTAGAGCTTAAAATATGCTTCAAATGATGAAGATCTTTTTGCTGGTTTTAGTTTTCAAAAACTTACAGAATTATACCTCAATTTTTATAAACTTGCCATTACATTTCTACACAGAGGAAACATCGTTTCTTTTCATAATTATCCTAATAGTTTAGAATGGAATTTGAATAATTTCATGACAGGGTCATTTTTGGAAAAATTGGCCCAGCGAGGGGCAAGCCGAGTTGCCCCCAATCAGCCTCCACTTCCTTTTCCAATTGTCACCGCGGTAGCCCGGTTCTGAGTCTCTTGTGGGCAGGAACTCCGACTATTCATCGTATTAAAGGTAAAACAGGAAGCACAAAAAGTTAAATGAACGCGCGGAGGCAGGAGGCAGACCAGAGGAATGGAAAAGGCCACTTTAAACAAATCTGGGCTCTAGAGGTGAGCCGTTTGGGGACCCCTAACAAGCTATGCATCTTGTTGGTGTTGAAACCGTGGCAATAAAATGTATACGACAACATAATTATGGGGGGGGGGCATACCGTCCCTTCTCTTAGATTTATTGCCTTTGCAAATCAATATGATGGTATAAAAACGGGAAACCGGTGCTTGGCAGAGAGATGCTGTCAAAGCGTGATTCGAAGCCATCCCGAAGCTGGGAGCGCTGAAGTTCAAAACCTCAGTGTTAGCGCGGGTCAACAGGTAAAGCCACCACGGGGGTTGGAACAAAGCAATCACATTAACACTTCCCTCCAGGCCCTGTTCAGGCTGAGGACAAGCGGGCGGGGGCTGCTTTCGGATGCGGGAACGTGCAACCGGACTTGGAGAAGGGTTTGAATCTTGACTTTAGACCGCTTTAGCCCTAAGACTTTGTGTAGGTTATCTAAACCTCTCAAAGCCTCAGTTTCACCATCTACATTAAATAGGGCCAATAATTTATTCCTCCCTGGAAGATGGCTCTGTGGATTCATGAGATAACGTGTGTAAAGCCCCTAAGCCATAACTAACCTTAACACCAATGTAAGTAAAACATAAGTACAGAATTTTATTATATTTAAATTTTGAACTGCAGCTTCGAGATCGTAGAGATGTATTTCTCGCACACGCTTGTCGAGTTAACTGTATAGACAGTTTTGGAATGTGCGCAGAGGAGTGGAGTCACATGGTGATAAGGAGCCCTTCCTTACATCGCGTTAGACTTTGGAGCCTAAGAATTAAACTTTTTGGTTATACGTCTGAGTTTGGTTATACGGAGTTCGGAGGACTGGAAGTTGTCTCCCTATACATTCCACACTTTCAAATCCCCTTTTGTAGTCTCCGGAACTCAGAAGTTAGTGGTCCCAGAGAACAGCCCAGGAAGTAATTGGTTTTCCGCTTTTGGCCAAAGATCCCTCGCTTAACGAATGCTAACGCAGAACCCTCCGCCGACAGCGGCTGGGACCCGTCCGCTGCTGATTTCGCTCACCCGCGGCCAACACCAGGAGCGAGAGCTGCGCCAGCGCGGCGGGACCGGGTGCCAGACCTAGAGGGCCGCAGTGCACCCGAGGGTGACAGAAGGAGAGAAGGTGAGAAAAGAGACCTGTTTCTGGGCACACGGGCAGCTACTCGCGAACTTGGGCCGAGATCCGGTCCCCATCCTCCTTTCCTCTCTTTCTGGTAAATGCGTTAAAAGCGACAGTAATGGTGCCTTTGGATTCCTCAGTTCGGTTTGCGGAACAGAAAAAGTCCCGAAGCAGCGTGGGGAGCGCGACCGCAGCCCCGGGAGGCAGCCGCAGCACGTCCCCGGGGAGAGGGGCGCGCGTCCCCGCGCCCGAGAGGGAGCGCGCGGCGAGGCTTCGGATTTCGACCGCTTGGCTGGAGGGCTGCGAGTCCTAGCCTTTCCTGGAGAAGTCCGGGCCTTGGCTCAGACGCACACGCTGGCGGGGTTAAGTTTTCTTGAACCCAAATGGTCCCCTTTGAAGCGCCCCTCCAACCCAGGCCCCAAGAACGGGCCTGGAGAGGCCAGGCCTTCGGGCCCACGCCGGAGGCCCCCAGGCCTGGTGCTCGAGGCGCCCTCGCCCACCTCAGGCTTTAAGGGCAAGGCAAAGATCAGCTCCTCAAGGGGTGCGACCGGAGGTTGTCATCTGTTTGGTCCCAGGTGGTGTGCGTGTGCGCGCTTTTGGTTCGGGACTTCACACTCGCTCCCGCCAGCGGGACCCAGGAAAGGGCTGTCTTGTGCATCCGGGGAAGGACGTGCCCATCTTTAGGGCCCGTGTTCTCAGGTGGTGAAAGGAAATCCTTTGCGGCCAGTGGTACTGCGACGTTACCCCGCCGCACCCGGCTTGCGGAGGCCTGCCGCTGTGGGTGCCCGCCGCTCTTTACCACCCCGGGCCTCCCCCCACCCTCCCCAGCCTGGGGCCAGAGGTCAGGCGTGGGGCCTCAGATATTCCTCACTGGATGCTCCCTCAGGGCCTCGACCCTCCGGATCCTCGTCCCCCATAAGCTCGCAACTGCAGGGGTGAGCCCTCAGCGCTCCCGCCCCCGCCCTTCCCCTGACCAGAGAAGAACCCGTGCACTGGAGTTGGGTGCAAAACTCTCATCTGATCCTAAGACCAGCGCAGAAAGATTAGTCCTGACGCCGCGGGGGCGAGGAATCCAGACCCACTCTCCCCCTCCCCTTCACCTTCTTTTCCCCTCCTCCCCGAATGCTCCCGCCTTCCTCCGCCAATGCTCCTCCGAGGCGGTCGCGGTCTTTCCGCGCCCAACCGCCGGGCTGCTGACAGATCCTGTCTCTATTTAAAGCTAAGATATGTTGTATATCATGAATTTTTGCATGAATTTTGACGTCTTAAATTGCTGTATTAAAATATTGTTTCTCGATTACTGAGGTTTTTGTAGACCCTTAAATTTGGGGCTTTCACCTTACTCCCAGCCCTGTCAAGAAGGTTAAGAATCTGATCCAAATTACCCTGATTTAAGAAGGAGAACGGGCATTCCGAGGCAAATCTCTAGCTTGGAAAGCGTGGCTCCAGCCATTATGGTGCGCTCTGGACTGGTTAAGCGGAAAACTCCCACTAGGAGGAGGAAGTGTGGACAAAGGGCTGTCCCCTGCTTCAGGATGAAGGTCCTGTTGGCCGGGTGTCCTCGTCTGCCGGGGCAGACTCATGGGCCTGGAGGGGAGAGCCAGACAGGTGGCCCCAGCGAGCTTCCTGAGCTTCGGTTTCTTCGGTGTTTGAAGACAAACTCAAAACTAATTGAGACAACTTCTACAGAAGAGCGAGCCTTGCCAGCGCCCTTCCCCTCACAAAGTAGCATCAGTTTTGAAGATGTGACCTAATTAAACTTAAAGCAATTGCTGCATTTCAGATGATCCAACCTTCCAACAACCAACAGCTCCCTGTTCCCTCTGGTGATTCCTGGGGCACATCCTGCCTTCCCTCTTCAGGAACCAGAGCTCGCTGTTCGGTGGCAATCTATCTGTGTCTTTGTCAGGAGGTTTGGGAGACCAGGATGTGGGAAGACACAGGCAGGAAATAGTCCTCCAAGGTCTCTGCCACTACCTCCCACTGCAAGTCACCCCAGAAAACATCGATTGAAACTCCTCTTATTCCTTGTGGAGGGCAAAATACACCCAGTAAGATCTGGGTTCCTATCCCCATGTGACCATGTGCCAGAAGACTTGAAGCATGCATTATGTAAGGGAGCAAAGATGTATGCGTCTAATACATGATAAAGAATGCAGAATATTTATTCAGTCGTCCAATATTACCTGGTACTTACTCTGGGCTGGGTACTGTGCTAGGTTCCAGGAATTGACCAGTAATCAGAACCCTAATATTCCTGCCTCATGCAACTCAGAGTCTGGTGGGAGACACCAATAATAAGCATATAAAAACCACAAGAAATAGAAATTGTAATAAAGACTTGATGAAACAAGGAACAAAGAGCTAATCCAATCTATTTGTGGGCATTCATTCATTCTGGACCAGGCACTGGCTTGGTGGGCTGAGATTAGCCTTGGACAATTTGCATACCGTCCCTGTTCCCCCAGCTTTCAAAGCCCAGCTAGAGATGTATAAAAAAGCACCAACATGAAGAATATTTATTACATTCTCCTCAACACGGAGCTCCTAGAATGAAGAGGCATAATGGCTTAATGTTAATAAAATAAAACAGAATAAACAACTTTAATAAAAATCCTGGCAGAAGAAAAGTGTTGAGGTCTGGCATCAGAAACACTGGTTTGGAACAAGCTGTGCTGACTCCTTTTCCACCTCTCTGAAATGTGGTTACTGATGGAAACATCTACATCGAGAGTTTGTTGTGAAGATTAAATGGTGTAATATTGCTGTGAGGGCAAAGGACTTCATAGGCATTACTACTGGCCAACTCTGAAACTTGGAAAAAGCCTCCATTTCGATTTAGGGATGATACAGATTAAAGTTGATCAAGAAGTGTGTTCGAGAGCCCCAGTTTCCACCCTGCATTCAAAGAATGTAAGAAACAGCTTTCTCTGTGGGGTCTCTAGAGGCTCTGGGTCTCCGTTCTATGGTGGAAGGGAAATCCATATATCGCCAGGAGGAAAGCGTCCCTGCAGATGCTCAGACACTCAGCTTTCCTGCTGTGAATGCCTGTGCGAGAAAGGCTGGAGGTCCACAGTAGGCCTATCCGCTGCATTCCCCCCCCCATTAACTCACGTAGTTTGAAGGCATTTTGCATACATTTCAAGTCCTGGAAGCTAGTTTTTCAATGCATTACAAAGAGCTTTTATTGTGTACTTCATATGTGCCAGGCGCTGCACTAGGCTTCCCAGGAAACATATAACGTTGATAATATCAGTCGGGTAGCATTATTATGGGCATTTTAAAGTTGCAGAAAATGAGTCTCGGAAGGCTAGCTCACTTGTTCAAGGGCACACCGATAGTTTCATGATGGAGCAGGAGGCGACCCCGGACTGTGTGACCCTATTTCTCCTCAATCTTCACCTCCACCCCATATCGAATTCTATCACTAACTTGGTTGGTTTCCTGTTCTGGAAGCTGAGGCAGTTCGGAGGAGAGGGCTCAATTTTCTTGGTCTGTTTGTAAATAGCAGCCCCGGGGCCCGGAAACACGTGCATGTCTTTGTTCTCCACCTGACGCGCCTGGGAACTTCGTTCCTCCAAACGTGGGCTGATGTGTCTGGCGTGCCCACGGTCCACCCTCAAGGCGCGCAAAGCGGAAGGCAGGCCAAGTAAAGGTCTTTCGGTGTCGCACGTGGACCGCGGGACCAGGCAGCCTTTGTAATTTTCTTTTTCTGGGGGTAATTACCGAGTAATCTGTAGGTTCCGCGGAGACAGCAGAGTTGGCGGCGGGGTGGCGGTGGGCGGGGTGGGGGGGGTAGAGACGGAGGCGGGGCGGGCCGGGAGATCACGCACTGCTTGGCAGGAGTCTGTACAGGCTTACCGCCCACATACCCCCAACTTTTGGAAGCAGACTGCCACGTTTTGGAGGTTCGAAGCCAGGTTTGTGATTTGCCTGCGGTGTGATCTGGGATACCTGGATTGCTCTGAGCCTTTAATTTCCATACGTATGAAGAGCGAGGTTCGCCCAGTGCCAGGCGCAGGGGGAGCAGAGACCCCAGGTGATGCGATGGCAGGAAGCGGATACTTTCCGCAATCGAGCAGCGCCCAGGCGCACCTACCCAAGGGGCTAGCGAGGCTCACTCCGGCTTCTCGAGTCCGGCATCTTCGGGTTTTCTTCCTCCCACCCACCCCAGCCTTTGCGGCAGTCATCAGTCCCAGACCTCCCACCTAGGAGAGGCCAAGGCAGACCAGAGGACAGGGGACAACGGCGCTGTATGCCTGGTTCTACTTAGTTCCACCGCTTGGGTCTAGAAGCGGACTCTACCTCCTAACGACTCCTCCCGGGGCGACGCTGTCGGGTCACTGCGAACAGCTGACCCGGACCCGCTTCTCTCCGCTCGCGGCGCTCAGGCCATCCTCCAACACACCCGGTTCCCAGCCAGGACTTGAGGCCAGAGACGGCGCCCTCGGCTCCAGCCGCCGCAGTTCCCGGGGCTGGGACACAGACGTCCAAGTTGGAGCCCCCGCCGCTGCCGGTCCCCGCTTAGTCGGCGCGGTGACGGTGGCGCTGGCGGCGGCGGGGGCCTTCCCTTGGCTGCCCCGCCGTTTAATCAGGGCTATTATCAGACTCGGCTTGCAGGATGGCGCCGGCGGAGCTTTACCCCCATTAGCGCAGGGCGGGGTGGGGGCTGGGCCCCCAGATCGTGCCTGTCCGGTCGCAGCTGCAGGGCTTCTGGGGCGCTCAGAGTAAGGCCGAGGCGCGGGGTCTGGCAGCGGCTTGGCCAGTCCTTTGTCAGGCTGACAGTTTTTATTTCCCAGCTCCCAACTCGACCCTCACTAGCTCTGTGACATGGGGGCAAATCACTGCACTTCCCTAAACCTCGGTTTCTCATCTGTAAAATGGGTCCGGAAGGATACTTAACTCGAGGTCGTCGTGAAGATGAACTGTCTCAAGATTTACTAAGATGGTACATCTTAAGTGTTCTGTGCGCGACCTGGGACGCACAAATGGTGTGATTACTATTACACTAGAAATGTGTCTGCCTTTTTAAAAAGCCCCGCCTCCGTTTGTTTGTTTGTTTGTTTGTTTCATTAAAAAGGAGGGGAAGAGAGGGACTGAGCTTGAATGTTTCAAAGAAGTCCAAGATTGCTTACAGGCTTGCTGGTTTTATTCACGACTGATGGGTTCCAGTTTCACCTGTGTCACTGGCCAACGGATATAACTTTGGACATTGCGTTTCATCTCTCTGTGCCTCATTTGTCTTAGCTGTGAAATGGAAGAGGTACTGGCACCTGCACCGCTGCACTGTTGTGCACATAAATGAGAGGATGCATGTAGAGTGCTGAGCACGGAGTAGGCTCCTCAAGCACAGGTTATTTGTTATTAGCAAAATTTTTTACAAACCACAGTCTGTCTACCTACCTTCCTGCCTGCCTTCCTTCCTTCATTCCTTCCTTCCTTCCACTAAATCTCCCTATAAACAAGCAACCGTCTTCTGATCCTAAGGGATAATTATGGGTAGCATGGGTGGCATGGGTGGCAGACTCAGAGCTGGAAATCAGGCTGGAAATGCCAGGGAAAGGGACTGTGAATCACTGGACAGTGTCTTCTAGCCTCCAGAGTTTCCTCTCTGCATTCCCACCACAATGCCCTATTGACACTGTCCATTTAAGATAAAAGGCAGACAGCAAAATCAGTCACTCTTATTTTCGGATGGCTGCTAAAAAATTAGCACTTGCAGCAAACCCAGTGTTGTCAGAGGTAGTTTCTAATCAGTAAAGGGTAATTAGCAAAGCAAGACTAATTATTAAAGTGACCTTCCAGGGGGTGAATGTTTGTGAATGGTTCTTAAGTGGGATGTGCTTGGGCACACAGCCGGATCCTTAAGGACTGTGCTTAGCTTCAGCCAGTGTTGGCCCCAGCTCTCTTGCTTCCCCCAAAGCCTCCTCCCGCTTTTGGATTGACTTTCTTCCTCTGGCATGTAAACAAATGGCTCATAATGATTAACTTATTTCAAGTGCTTGTATGTGCCTGGCAATATCCGAAGTACCTTACCTGTACTATCTCATTTGATCCTCCCCGTTTTACAGATGAAGAAACTAAGGCACAAAGAGGTTTGTAACTTACTATCAATCACACTGCTGATAGGTGGTGAGAGGTTGGAATTCTTGTCTGCCTTTTCCCAAGGCTCCTGTGTCCCTTTCTCCCAGGGCTTTTAGTCTCTACTCTGCTACAACTCCAAAAACCCTTCAAAGGGGATGACAACTCAGTGAGTCTAGAGGAAAACGAACAAACCAACCAACCTCAGGATGTTCTCTGCTTTTAAGGAGGCACCCATGGGTAGAGGCTGCAATACCTGGTAGGGGCCTGGGGGCTTTTACTAGTCAGGATGACTTCTTGTCAGTCCCTTCTTCTTCGAGCCACCATTACTCTTTTATTAAATGATTGCATGCTTCTTACATTGTATAACTGTTATATTATATAACTAACATTTAGTGAGATCTAATGTATCAAAGCCTGTGGTAGATGCTTTTAGGTATATCATTTCATTGTAAAATAAAGTTCATAAATTTTATTTTATAATAAGTACTGTCTACCTCACAACGCTTTTGTGATGATCCAATGAGCCAAATTATTTGGAAGTGTTAAAAAAATATGAGCTTATTAGAACTACTGTTGATTTTAAACATTTTGAAAAAAATACATCTTTTGCAACATGTGGTTCAAGGTCTACCTGAATCCAAAGCACTTAAGAATTTTGTGTCTTTCTTGGCTCCACTCAGAGTGATTGGACTCAGGGCCCCTGATGCCTATCAGGGTGAGGTGGGGGGGATGACCATGCTTCTGAACCAAGCACCCCAAGAAGCTTCTGAACAACTGGTTATCTTCATGGCACCCCAGTCTTCCTGTTGGCCACATCTAGCTTCAGATTTGACCAGACCACAAGAGAAACAAGGACTTCTCACCTCTTCTGAGAAGCCATCTGTGAATAACCAAAAAGCCTCTCATTGAAACCTACAACTTTTATAATTTCCCACCACACTCTTAATCAGAAAGGGTGGCTTCCGGTTCTGATATGTCTGCTGTTTCTTTCAAAAGTGAATACTGGAAAAACATGACTGACTCTGTGCAACTTGGGGAGAGAAAAGCCACCAGTGAGTCCCATCCCTACCACACACAAACACGTGGCAGAGAGAACAGAGCTGGAGGTGAGGTCTTCAGTTTGGATTATCACAACAGGGACCAAGACATTTCAGAATGTTTGAAAAGACAAGCAGGGTCACTAAAATCCCCCTCTTTCCCCATTTATGGATGAGGGCATTGCAAATTGAAGCTTCAGTCAGGAAGCGACATGCCCAAAGTCACTTTGCTGGCCGTTATCTTCGAACCCAGGTTGGCTGACTTTGAATTAATACTGACCCCTTTGACGGGAGCTCTCCTTAGGAGTAGGAAAGCCTTCTCATTATCTATCACTGGTTTCCCGATTTATGCAACCACACTGAGTCGTGGCCCACACACATTGGGCTTTTTGGGGGATCATCATGAAGACGCACAACTTCTCTAAGAACTGAAGCTGAATTCTACGGCATGACTTGGTTTGGCCGTGAGCAGGGAAGAAAACCTGGGAGTCCTGCCTTTGGCATCAAGGATTTGACTCCCAGAGGAGTTCCTTGTTACCTCGGTTGCACAATAGTCATCTTTGAATTTTAAGGTTGACTGACCTGCAGGATTGATTTGCTCTTTTTTGAGGGGGTGGGACAGATTTACAAATCTGACCAGATAGAATGCAAATATTTGAAACAAAATTTTAAGGAGAGGGGGTTGAAATAATGTGCTCATCAGTTAAGATTCTGTTTCAAACAATGGGAAATCCTTATCATTCTAGTTTAAACAGTAAGAGCAATTTGTTACCCCACCCACTTAAATAGTTTCGCTCTAGCTCCTGGTGAGTGCCATCCAAGGCTCAAAGGAAATCTCCATTTCTCATCTTTGGCTTCTTGCTGTTAGTGCTATTTTTACGTGGGGCTCTCTCCTGGGGGGTCACAAGATGGCTGTCAGCAAATCTCCTGGCTACATTTTGACTCCTTTGCACCCACTAGGGACTCTCTCCTTCAGTAGTACCTACAGAGAGATGAGTCCAGGCAGCGTCCTTACACTCAGTGGAACTGGTTTGGGATCATGAGCTTTGAACTCAAAATCATGATCAAAGGATTGGCTTAACCAAATCAGGGGTCCACCCCTGGAGTTTGGGTATGTGGAAGTCCTCGCGACCCATGTAACGGAGACCAGCAAAGGGGTGACTTCATTTAAGGAGAAATGGGGTTATCATTGGCATACTGGAGCTTCAGAAACTTTGCTTGAGAAGGTTTTGTTCTTCTCAGGAAACCTGGATTGTGTTTCCACATGAAGCTTTTGCAGAACAGGGGTGGTTTCAGATGTTGCCTGTTTTTGCACATCCCACGAACTAAGAATGGCTTTCACATTTTCAAATGGTTGGGAAGAAAAACCAAAAGAAAAATAGCGTTTTGTGACATGTGAAAATTATATGAATTCAAATTTCAGTGTCCACAAATAAAGTTTTATTGCTGGAGTTGGCAAACTTTTTTTCTGTAAAGGGCCAGATAGTAAACATTAGGCTTGCAGGCCATATGGTGTCTGTCACAATTATTCAACTCTGTCATTGTAACATAATAGCAGCATAGGCACTATGTAAACATATGAACTTGGCTGTGTTCTGATTAAAATTTTATTTATAGACACTGAAATTTGAATTTCATATCATTTTCACATGTCAAAAAATGTTATTCTTCTTTTGATTTTTTTTTCAACTGCTTAAAAATGTAAAGACCATTCTTGGCTAGCAGGCTGTGTAAAAACAGGTAACTGGCTAGATTTGGCCCATGGGCCATAATTTGCAGCCCCCTGTTTTATTGGCTGCTTTTGCAGTGCAGTGGCAGAGCTGAGTAGTTGTGACAGAGACCACATGGCCTGCAAAGCCTAAAATATTTACTAGCTGGTCCTTTACAGAAAAAAATATGGTGACCCTTACTGTGGAGTGGTACTTCTCAGGCTTGAATTTGCATACAAAGCACCTAGGGAATCTTAGGAAAATGCAGATTCTTTTTTTTTTTTTAATGTAACGTTAGTCTCCATGCAGTACATCATTCGTTTTTGATGGAAAATGCAGATTCTGATCCTGTAAGTCTGGGTCAGTCCAAAGATCCTGCATTTCAACAAGTTCAGAGGTGGACCACATTCGGAGGATTTTTCACTCATTCTTCTACCAATATCCTGTATCAGAACCCTGAGAGGGGCTCCTCTCTCACCTACCCCGACTTGTTGAATGAGAAGCTTCTTTGCAGGGGGTGGGAATCTGCATATTAAATAAGTAGAGCTGTAATCTGTGATTCTTTTTGAGAACCCTTGATGCAGATCCTTTAACAGAGATTCAATGACAAATTCATTGAGGGCTGGGGATTAGCCTAACAATTGGTCTCAGGGCTCAGGTGGGATTTTGGTGGCTTTTTGTTCAACAAAGGGTTGATACCGTATTTTAAAAATGTCATTAGTTATCTAATTACTTTGGCATAAGGATTATTTGTTGGTTAATTTCCACAGTGAACACAGCTCAGCACATCTAGATTTCACACAAAGGCAGTGATTAAGGCATATTGTTTGCTAGCAAACCCTTTCCATTTTTCCCATTTCAGTTATGCATTTGTGACCTGCCAAATCTATTCATGTTCAGATAGGTTTAACGAGCAAGGATTGGGTTTTTCTCTATTCTTCATGTGGTAGTAAGGCAAATTTTCTGTAACACCCAATTAAGCCCTTTCTTTATTGACCTGCTTCCTTCTTCCCTCCATTTTTTCCTTTCTTCAGTGTCCATCCGTCATGAATTTTTAGTTTTATTTCCAACTTTACTAACTTCTGAAGAATTAAATTTCCCAAACCATGCAGCTATTATATTAGTGTGAAGAAAGAAAAGAGGAATGGAGAACTTGACTAGCCATGGGATTTGGGGTTTACAGAATGTGAATCAAACTCTGGTCCTAGACAGCAAGGAGCAGCCAGCCTGGGGGCCCCGAAGGATGGAGACTGAGCAGCTGTGGAAATAGAACACTCTGGCCCCAAATTGAGTGGGGAATCTGCGTTGTGATATGTGATGTGTCAAACACACTGTTCAAACAGCGTTTATGACACTGTGGGTCACATGAATGGAAAAGCACTACTTGTTTTCTTCTGTTTTATACTTGCTAATGACTCAAAGCCAGCTTTATAATTCAATCTGTGCATGTGGTCACACAAGCCAGGCCTGTCAGTACTGTCTGCTTCTTCCCGGGGAGGGAGAGGACAACGGGCAGTGAGGAGGTGGGTGGAAGCCAACATTGCATTTAAAGGCTCCAGAGAAGCGCAAGGCATCATGAGGGACTACTAATCTCTTATTAAGTTTAGTTGCTTCGCATTGGATCCTGATGGGTGTTTTTATTTTTATTTAAATTAGCAGAATTTCATAGGAAAAGAGAAAATCAAGTAGATGAAAGTTAACGATTTTCGGAAGGGCTCTCTTGAGCCTTCTTAACTAGTTAAACTATTATTTAACTAAGCTATGGTGATAGTTGAAAGCAATATTCTCCTGCCAGAAAATAATTATAATAACAATAACCCCCAAACCCATACGACTAACTTGTCAGGGTTGGGGCCTGTGAGCAATGAGAGACTTCCATTCTTGACTCGATGCTCACCATAATACAGAATGATTAGTCTTCTAGCTTAAAAGGCTACAGAGTAAAAGAAACCTGAAAATGAAAATCCCCTCAGACCTCTTAGAATAAATTATGTGGATTTGCTAAGTACACAGACTGGCCCTCTTAAAAGGGAGATAACCACTTTAACTGTTGCTTTGGAAAGAGAATCCATGAGGCCGATTATGAGTCTAATTTTATGTTAGTGATTTTATACCAGTAAAAATAACCACCTTGGGTCTTTCACAAGGTGTTGTCTTAAAACAAAAACCAAATGAATTTGGAATCCGTTTACATTTCAAAGATAAAGCAGCAATGTGTAGTAAAGAGCCTGCCAGACTAGAAGTCAGAAAACTGAATTCTCCTGACTCCTTCCGACTAACCTCAGCAGGCCCGTGAGGCTCAGACTTTTTCATCTATTAAAGGTAAAGAAAAATGTCTACCCCACATCCTTCACAGTATTTTTTTTCTTTTAGTTATTGTGGTAACGTTCATGGCACTTTTGTGAGGCACAAATGAAATAAAGGCCATAAAGTTCCCCTTTGAAAATTATAAATCCTAACAAAAGGTATTTCAGAAGGTTGAGATAGGTTTATTGACACTGTTACAACGTTTTCATAACTATTTTATTTTATTTTATTTTATTTTATTTTAAGATTTTATTTATTTATTTGACAGAGAGAGAGACAGGCAGTGAGAGAGGGAACACAAGCAGGGGGAGTGGGAGAGGAAGAAGCAGGCTCATAGGAGAGCATGGAGCCCGATGCAGGGCTGGATCCCAGGGACCTGGGATCACGCCCCGAGCTGAAGGCAGACGCTCAACAACTGAGCCACCTAGGCGCCCCTCATAACCATTTTAACATTAAATCATGTTCCATTTTCCTCTTTCCCCTGCTAGCCTCAGCTTCCTTGACGTAAAAATTAAATATAAAATATCCAAAAGAGAAGGACGCTGATCTTTCTTAATGAGTGATCATAAGTTCTGTGGTAGCCAGCCTCCAAGATGGTCCTCCAAGATGGCCCACCTCCTGATATCACATCCTAGTGCAGTTCCCTCCTATATTGTACCAGGGTTGGCCTGTGTGACCAATAGTATAAAACTTCTAAGATTAGGTAATGAAATAATGAAGCTTTCCTCTCTCATTCTCTCTCTTTGGGATAAGTAAGCTGGCATGTTATACATAGTCCCATACGGAAGCCTGTGTGGCTAGGACTTAAAGTCTCCCACCAACAGCTAAACTTGGAAGCAGATTCTCCACTCCAAGTCAGGCTTCTAGATGATTTTTTTTCCCCCAATGGCTAGATTGCAACCCAGAGAAAGATCCTGAATTAGGACCACCCATGCAAGCTGCTCTCAAATTTTCTACCTGCGGGCACAGTGTGACATAATAAATGTTCATTATTTTAAGATGCTGTGCTTTGGGGTAATCTGTTAGGCAGCAATGGATAACTTACATAGGTTTTAACAGGCAGAGATACTGATGAGGAATTCTTTTAACTTCAGAGAACTTGACCAAGAAAGCCTATTGGACACACATTTCTTTATCCGTCAGTTCAGCTTTGATAAGGATTTCAGAGGCAACATTTACATAAACAGTAATTTAATCTATTGGAGGGTGTTTTGGTCTTGATGTTGCCCTCAACAAATCATAGCACACAGTTGAGGCAACTGTGCAGCATGAGGAGAAGAGGAACCGCTGAGAAGCAACAGGGTTTAGTTGGGCTCTTCTCAGGAAAACAGCCCATGCCGGAGAGCTCAGTAGAGGGAGTTTAAGATGGGGGTCCAGTCACAGAGACTGAGGGAGCTAAAAAGCCAAACAGGAAGTGGGGGTGGGCAGGCATCTCAGATTAGCAATATTGAGAATCTGCTATTGCCCCTATGACTGGAGAAACCAACGTCATGTGCCAGGGACTAGAACAACAATGAAAGGAACATGGCGGGAGAAGAAGCAGCTATTTCTGGAGTTGCTACCCTCAGTGGAGAGAAACTGGGAGAAATGCTACGGCTCTGACCCCTCCACTGGTCTTCATTATCCGCCAGTACCCCGTGGGCTAGCCCAACCAGAACCTTGGAAATATAATTTACTGGAGTCATCCCTTGTGTATCAGAGCAGGGGAAGGGTGGGGAATGGATCTGAGAGCAAACAGTCAAACAGCTGGTACAGTCCACCTTTTTTGCTGCTCAATATCTGTTCTCACATTCCTACCCATATTTATTTCCCAAACAATATCAACTTTACGTGTCTATTATTCATACAGATGAAGACTCTCACCCTCCTATGATAAGGAGACACAAAGTTGCACCAGTCATGTCAAAGTCCGTATCTGTCCATTTCAAGGTCTGGAATCGCCAGGTGATACAATTATCCCCTTTAGGATCAGATATGGCTCCTCATGGTCTGGTCATCTATAAATAAAGAGCCACCAAATTCCTGACTCAAATAATAGAGGAATGGGGTGGGGGGAAGGAAAAGAAATAGTTGTGTGTATGTGTGTGTGTACAACTATATTATATTGTGATACATTGTTAATTATATAATTTTGTGACTATATAGAGTAATAAAATATGTATTATTACTATAGTACTCATTTCTGTAACTGGAAGCCATGTTAATATTTATTACTTTTTTCTTCTACCACCATTTCAAGTTCTCTTTGTCCTCAGCTTGCCTCTCAGCTAGTCAAGGATTTTTATTTGGTGGGAAGATCCAAGCTTTCATTTGTAAAGTTTCCGAAGTCTTAGTGCTATTGCCTTTATTGAATGGCTGTAGTCTTCCATTACACATATACAGAATAAGTGAGAGGTGTCCCAGTGAACTTCAGTTCTAAAGCCTTCTCCATACCCTATTATGTAGCAGCAACCCAACTTCTCCTTGGTAATTAGGATCTGACTCTTCAAGCAGCATCATGCCTCCTTCTTTTCCTGTTGGCTCAATGCCATGAGGGGCACAGATTCAGAAGCAGATTCAGTAGAAACATTGTGTCTCCTAGTGAAGCTTCATCCCCTGGGAACCCAAGGCCTCTAAATAATCATAGGGATAAGTAAGGTCTTGGGATTGGAAAGTGAATAGTTTTCAAGGAGGTCATTAAGGGAAATGGGCTACTTCTACTTCCATTTCTTTATATCTGGGCCTCTGTATTATGGAGGATTGGAGAAAGAGCACTGTATATTGGTTGTGGCTCAGAGTATGCATTGCATCCTTCAGGATAGCACCTGTGGTAGGTAGAATAATGCCACCCTTGCTCCCAAAAATGCCATGTCTTAATCCCTGGGATCTATAAATATGTTAGTCTACATAGCAAAGGAGAATTAACATTACAGATGGAATTACAGTTGCTAATAAGCTGATCTTAGATTAGGGAAAGTATCCTGAATTATCCAGAGGGACCATTTTAATCCAAAGAATCCTTAAAAGGAGAAGAGAGTTTGGAAGAGAATCAGAGGAGCAGATGTGATGATAAAGGCAAGGTCAGAGTAATGATATGTGAGAAGGACTCTTAATAGCTTTGAATAAGGAGGAAGGGAACCATGAGCCTCTAAAAGCTGGAAAAAGTCAAGGGAGTTGATCCCACCCAGGGCCTACAGAAAGAAAGGCCATCCTACCAAAGATATAACACCAGTGAGACCTGTGTCAGACTCTGACTTCTAAACCTATGAGATGATAAGTTTGCACTATTGAAGCCATTAAGTTTGTGGTGACTTTTTACAGCCACAACAAAAAATTAATACTGTCCTTTAGTCTTGCAGGGCATTTATCTCCCAGGTAGTGTTGTGACTGAATCTGCAGTAAGCCATCCTACCATTTTATCAGGCCAGATGCTTCTGAGTGCTGGTTATATTTTAAGATCAGAAAGTTCTATGAGAGTGATTCCAATACTAGATTTTTCTCCCTATGCAGTAAGTTCCTTGGTTAGAAATGTAATGGTGAATGAAGCATTTTGTAATTCCACAGGTGGTGGTGTTGGCAGAATCATTGTGGGCAGAGAAGGTGAATCCATGGAGTATCCCTGGGTGAAGGTGAGTGCCATGAATCATCTCTTCCTATACCATCTGGCCATTTGGTACATGGACCCATGGCAGTTTTGCATATGGGCCCACTGAGCAAGCAAGCACTGGGGTAACGGAGGAAAGAGGACAACCTTCATTTACGTAACAGGCCACCTTGTCCACCTGAATATTGGGTCTTCTCTGTAGTGGAGGCCCTTTACAGAGCTTTCACATGGGACTCAAATACCTTCACACTCTATAGCCATTTTAGGTAATTCAGCTACCTATTTCATGTACTTTCTTGCAGTCAGCCTCATTTTTTCCAAGCCTTTGATCAACTGGGAGACTTAGACACTGCCTATGAATAAGAATAGATCCTTATCTTAGGACATCTCTCCTTCCAGGCAAAGTGGACAACCAAATGTACCACTTAAAGATTTTCTCACTTCCTTTCTAAGGCTTCCCTTCTCTATTGTATTTAAAACCACCCTAGAATGGAACTTTATTAGCTGAAATTTCCAGTTGGAACCAACTTACCGTGTAGATTTACATGTAAAATAGGCCCAAGTAGTTCCTTCCTTCAACAACTGGTCATAGGAAACTCCTTATATGACCACAGGAATGGATCAAGGGAGAGGTGGTGAAGACGGTCCCAGAGTCTAAGTCAACTACGTATTCAGGCATTTTTCTTGAGATTTCCAGACCTGCAAATTACATATATCTTTCCTACTTGATGATGGATTATTTTTGTGACCACCCTAATTTATGGCTTGATGGCTCAAATGAACACCCAAGTTTAATATGGGTGATTCTGTAGCATAGTCACTGGGTATCCTGCAGTTAAGAGTTCAGGGCCTAGTAGTAAGCCGGAGGTTGTTCTCAAAAGGAAAAAAAACATATCAGCAGAATGAGATATGGTATGTTCCAAAATTTAGGAGTCTGTGTAGAATCTTTCTGTGGTGGCTTGCCATTGGGCCCATATAGCATCCCGATTTGCAATAGACACGTCAAGCACGTTTATATCAGCAAAGTCAGAAGATCTGAGAGTTGCAGAGCAGCTTGTATCACAGCCTGGAGAAATTAAAGGGGCTCTAAAAACTAACAGTCTTCCAGGTAACTCCATAAAAGACTTGAAGTAGCAAATTCCAAAGAGGAGCAAACTCCAATGAGGAGCAAATTCCAATGAGGAGAATTCCAATTCTCTAATTGAAGAAAGCAAATTCCATTGCTTTCAAAATGTAAAGAGGCCCGCTAAGCAACATGAATTGACTTATCTATCATTTTCTTTTTTGAAATTTAAATTTTAGTTAGTGAACATGCAGTGCAATATTGGTTTCAGGAGTAGAATTCAGTGATCCATCACTTACATACAACACCCAGTGCTCATCATAACAAGTACCCTCCTTAATCCCCATCACCCATCCAGCCCATCCCCCACCCAGCTCCCTCCATCAATCCTCAGTTTGTTCTCTATTGTTAAGAGCCTCTTACGGTTTGTTTCCTTCTCGCTCTCTCTTTTTTTCCTCTTTCCCATATGTTCATCTGTTTTATTTCCCAAATTTCACATGAGTGAAATCATATGGTATTTCTATTTTTCTGACTGACTTACGTTGCTTAGCATAATACACTCTAGCTCAATCCATGTCATTGCAAATGGCAAGATTTCATTCTTTTTGATGGCTGAGTAATATTCCATTGTGTATCTATATCTATATACCACATCTTCTTTATCCATTCATTGGTTGATGGACATTTGGGCTCTTTCTATAGTTTGGCTATTGTTGATATGCTGCTATAAACATCAGGGTGCATGTACCTCTTCGAATCTCTATTTTTTTATCCTTTGGGTAAATACCCAATAGTGCAATTGCAATTTGCACTACTGAGTATTTACCCAAAAGATACAAAACAGAACTACCTTATCTTTCATTTTCACCAAAAGGTTCTACTTGTCTTTCACCAAGCAGCTGGCTCATGAATTTTTATGGCATTTACCTTCTACCTGCTAAAATGCACATGTCTTACCAAGGCATCTAAGATACCTGCTCTTACTACTCACCAAGTCCAGTCAACATGATGTTATCGATGTGGTGGGCCACCATGATGTTCTCTGGACTGTCCAAATGATCAGGGACATGGTGGACAATACCTGACAAAGAGCAAGAGAGGTGACATAACCCTGAAGCAAGATAGTGAAGGTGTACTGCTGTTCCTACCAGCTACAGCTTCTGATTGAGTTTGCTAATTGATAAAGAAGAAGAAGCATTTGTCAAATCATTAGTTGCATAATAAGTCCTAGGGACTCTATTACATTTTTCCAGTAAATATATACACATCTAAAATATCAATTGCATTAATATACCACTTCATTAACTTAATAATAATTCCGTCATTCTGTAAATGGAGTCATTCTCCACCTGACCAAATAAAGGTAGGTTAAAATGGAGAAGAATAGGAATCACCACCCCTGCATCTTTCAAGTCTTAGATGTTAGCATTAATCTTTGCAATTCCTCCAGATATGTGACATTACTTTTGGTTTACTATTTTGGTAGAAAGTTATAGTTTCAGGGTTTTCAACTTGGCCCGTCCTCCCATACAAACCCTTACATTAAGTCAAGTAACCAGAGAAGATATTCTCCCAGTTCTCTACTATTAATGTCTTTTCCAACTATGCAACACCTGGGAAATAACCACATGGATGGGAAAGCAGGCTCTCTAGGCCTATTCTAAGACTGACTAGGACCCCAAGCTCTATTTGCCACGTTAGGCATACATAAACCTCCTATTATGACCATGGATCACAGTGAAATGTGAACTCAAATCCAGTGTCTAATATCTTCTGAAAAGTTTTGGTATTATTGGTTTTTTTTTCTCTTCCTGGTGTATTGTCACTGAATTAAATGATAGTAGGTCCCTTTGGGGAAAGTGTGGAGAAAGATTTACGGTACACAATTATGACAATGGGACCCGCTTTTCCCTCGTATCAAAGGCTCTGGGTCTGTCAAGTGGCTTAGTTAGTGAACTGGGTGAACGGTCTTTATCTCTTGCGGCAACACAAGTCAGAATCATGCTCCTAAACCTACAATTTTTCTGATACCATAAATCAAGTAGTGTTTTGTTAGGCAGTCTATTTTATTCCTAGTGGCACCACGATCAGTTAACCATCATCACAGAGCCTTATGTTTCTAAATGCTCTGATTGCCACTCAACCAACCCTGCTACCCATTATGGCAATTGCACCCATCATGCTGCCACTTGGCTACTGTTTCTCTGAAATCCCATCATTTCCACTGAAACAGCACCCCTATATTAGGGCAGTACCTTCAGCCTAGAGGACAGCCACCACAGAGCTTTTTAAGGATGCTTGTTCTTCCCTCCCCAATGCATTTTTTTAAAAGATTTTTATTTATTTATTTGACAAAGAGAGAAACAGCCAGTGAGAGAGGGAACACAAGCAGGGGGAGTGGGAAAGGAAGAACCAGGCTCCCAGTGGAGCAGGGAGCCTAATGCGGGGCTTGATCCCAAGACCCTGGGATCACGTGCTGAGCCGAAGGCAGATGCTTAAGGACTGAGCAACCTAGGTGCCCCTCCCCAATGCATTTTTAAATTCCATGATGGACTATGTCCTGACGCCTCCCAGGATACATAGGGGTAGGTTGCCTATAATACATTCACTGCAATATTTACATCTTCCTAAGCTTTTTGATTCCTTCCTCCACATTATACCAGAGAAGATCCGGCATCTTGATCTCATTGGATATAGAACAGCCTATAGTTTCATCTATCTAAACAAGTAAAATACTAGATCCATTTGCAGCCAGGTAAGCTAGTATATTAAATTCAGAAAGTTGGGTAAGTATATCCTTCTTGATAAATCAACCTATGATCTAGATCTAACATTTATTCATTCCCACACATGCTCCCCAGGTTTTTACCAATATAAATTACCAATAACTTAAAAATGTTTTGGTATATAAGCTATATCTTTCCAGAATAGACTTTACAGTTCTCCTCCTGAGGTATGTTGGGATCTGACTTTATCTCTAGATCTGGAGACAGTGAGGAATTGGGGAATGGTCTTGCAAAGAAAAAGCATCTCCTTGCAAAACAGCCCCAAACAGGGAACATCTGATCTTAACCTTAATATAAGAGATTTGCTGATGCTGTATATTCAACTTTCAGTAACCTGGCACAGGTTCAAATCGGATCATTAGCTATGTCTCCCCTGTGGCTATAAGAAATTACATTTTTGAAGGTTGCTGTAGAATCTCTCTGATTCTCTGAACCTGCCTTGAGTTGGGAGTTTAATCACCATGCTTATAATTTTATTTCTGTTACTTCTTCAGGACTATTAGAAATATTTAGCCCATTCCACTCTTTGCTATATGTATTAATACCATAATGGCTCAATGGAGCGGCCATTTGATCTCTTAAAGACTTGCCTTCAACCAGCAGTCATCCTAGGCAACCACACATGGTAACTAAGGAAATCTGAATGTCATCACATACCACGGGACCAGTACTCCATTTCCTAGTGGCTCTGGGCTCTTCCTGAACAATGCAAAAACTTCATAACTATCTCACTCCATTTGTCCCTTTCCAACCTTTTATGCCATTTTTATCATATTTTACTTTACATATTTCATAGACTCAACAAGACATCATCATTATTGTTTTAAACAATTAATATTTTAAAAATTTACCCATACATTTACGTTTTCCAGTGCTTTTCATTCTTCCCTGAAGTTCTATGCTTTCATCTGAGATTACCTTCCTTTAGTCTGAAGAACTTGCTTTGGCATTTTTTGTAGCTCAGGTCTGCTGACAATTAATTTTCTTAGCTTTTAGTTGTGTGAAATGTCTTTATTTCATCTTTATTTAATTTTCCTAACTTTAGTTCTCAGAACAGTATTTAGACTTACAGAAATATCGCATGGATAGGATAGAGTTTCCAAATGGACCCCACAAAGTTTCCCATATTGTCAACATCTCATATTAGAATGGTACTTGGTTACAAATAATTCACGAACATTGATATGTCATTGTCATTATTATTGATATGTTCTTATGAACTGAAATCTTATCCAGATTTCCGTAGTTTTTACCTAATGTCCTTTTTCTGTTCAGGACCCCATCCAGGAGCCCACATTCCATGTAGTTACAGTTCACCTTAGTCTCAACGTGGCTCTGACAGTGTCATTTGCATTTTTTTTAATGTTATTTTCACCAGTTTTTTCATTTATCACTTTCAAGATGTCACTTCCTTATCTTCTGGCATCTATAGTTTTTCATGAAAAGTCAGGCAAAAGTCTCCTCTTGTTCTTACGGTGATAGTAGTCTGCTTAGGAGTTCCTTGGGTAGGAGAGGGGGTATACTGACAAGAAATGCTTCTGAAGCACTAGAAACATTCTGTGTGTTGATTTGGTTAACAATTACATGGGGATATAATCATGTAGAGTTAATTGAGCTATACATATATGATTCATGCACTATATGTATATTTCCAAAAAAGCATTAAAAATATCATTCAAAGACAAGTCTTGCTAATATACTGAGTCTACCAACTTAGTTCCAGACCTTTCTCTGTAACCAACAATAAGTATGAATAAATTGAAAAAGATATAATTATTAAAATAGTTATTTTTATATGACTTACAAACTATTATTTTTGTATGACCTAAGACAGACTGATAGGTTTTGTTTAATATCATAGTCGTGATAAATAAATAATATACTCATGGTCATGCTAAATAAATAAATCAACTCTTGTGGTCAAGAAAGTTATTTTGTAAAAAAAAGCTTGTGTTGAGTGCTAATGTAATTTGCTGTGTGAATCAACCTTATTAATCAATAGGGCAATAAGGGCTCCAGCTAGACACTCTCACATTCAATAGACCTTCATACTATATTGAAAAAATACGATCATTAGCAATGATAAACAACACATTCTAAGGAATATGATGTCAGATACAATGGAGTTTGAACCTGGTTCCATTTCTTGCTAGTCGGGAAACTTTTGGGACTCAGTTACGTAACCTCTCTGAACTTCAGTTGTCTTATACAATGAGGATAATAAAACACATCTCATAGAGTTGCGGTGATAAGTAAAATTATGTAATATATGTAAAGTACCTGACATTCAATAGATGCTCAATATGTGGTAACCGTTAATCATGACAAGAATTATTATAATATCATTCATAATTTTGGATTATGCTGTTTATTACGTGTATAATATTTTCCCACTATCTAAAATAGTTGATGACTGTCCATTTTGGTTTTATAGATAATATTGATAGTATCTATACTGAAGTAGGCTAGCTGTGCTTCAGAATGAATTTCTGACATCGTGATTTTTCCCTTCCCTTTATTTAACATTCCCTAGGATAATGCTCACTTCGAACAGTCAGTTCAATGCCGCAAATGCTGCTACTTAGTGCTAAGGAAGTTCTCTTGCAAATGCTTGTCTCTTGAGTTCGTGGTGACAGATTGGCCATAGACACCTATCACAAGGAGGTGGCTCCATCCCATCTCTTTCTGTCAGATGAATAGCAGTGACTTATTAATTAGAGAGGAAAATGATAGCAGCCTTAGTGTATGGAACTTGTCGCTCTTGAAGACATGCCCTCCAGATAATTCAGAATTGTGCAGTGCCAGTTTTTGAAGAATTATATTAATATGAATATGAATTACATGAATCTGCAATTATATGAATTATATAAAACTGAATCTCAAGTACCAGCATGTTTTCTGGGTAAATAATCGATAAATTATGGATGTGCTGGAACCTGAGGATGCAAAGAAGGGTAGGACTTGGCTCTTGACCTTGGTGGATATATGATTGAACACCCAGCAGTATCAGATTAGAATGTGATTAAATTGCCAGAGTTCAGAAGAGGAGGCTGGGAGGTCCTAAGTGGGATCCAGTTGGAAGTGATGGATGAATAGGATTTATTTGGGTGAAAAGAAATTCCAGAGGAGAAGACTCACATGAGCACTACAAGGCTAAAAAGTGAGGTTGAGGACAAATTGAGGAGGGAGGGTCTTTCATATAGAGATTTATTCTGTAGGAAAGGAGAGTTGGGAACCTTGCAGGCTTTATGACAACCCAGTGGTGGTAAAAGGAAGGAGAGACAGAGCAGATGCAGGGGATGGGATGCATAGTAGCAGCTGGTGGTCTAGACACAAGGTCAAGGGTCCACACAAGGGACAGATGAGATAGAAGTTTCTAAACAAGGGCCAACAGACCTTGATAACTATTGGTTACAAAGATGTTTTTGTGGAGAGTGGGTGAGGTTTGGAAGGAAGAGGGAAGGTGGAAAGGTGGAAGCCCCAGAAAATTCTCAGTGTTTATATCTCCTTGGATGGAAGAACAACTTTGCTATGTAGAGAGACATGAAAGTCAGAGACTGGATGGTGAGTTTGGCTCCAGAGTCTGTGAGTGTGTGGTTATCAGAACATCTGTGTGCAGATGACCCATAGCCAGAGTTGGAATGGAGCAAAGCAATGTAGACAGGAGTAGTGATAACAGTTGTCAGCGTGTTGAAGTAACCTCTAGGATTAGCGGTAGGTAAAGGTCTCCCTTCTCCCCTCCCCACAACCTTCTACGTGCAAGTGAAACCTCAGACAGACTCATGAACATTTATATCAAATAGCTAGGCAACCTGTTCCTGCAAGCTCAGAGAAGCCCTGCTCTGTCTGTCCTCAGGCCTTCTGACAAGCACCCTGCCTGAAAGATTGTTCATGTGATGGATGCAAGGATATTCTGATGCCAGGAGCAAACAATCTTTTGATCATATCAGGCAACAGAGTCACCCATTAAGTGTGTGTGTGGTGGGGGAATGGGCACCGGGTGAGCCCAGTGGTAAACTGAGGGTCCGCCAGAGAGTTTACTGTGCCTCTTTCTGTAAGGGCTGAGCTCATAAAATCTCTCTAGCCAACTAGGTATCACGTATGCCACCTTCTCACTGATACAAAATGATTGTTAACAGCCCATGTACAAAATAACAGTCCCACTAATGCAGATTTAAATAACACCGTTAAAACTGCTTGTCACACGGGCGCACAGAGAGATGTGGATTCCTGATTAGGGTTTTTCATCTGCTAGCTAACCAGTGCCTAGGGTGTAGACTAAGCTTAACTCACACACACGTACATCATACACAGAAGTACTTTAAAGAAAGTGGCTGCACAGGAGGCAGTCCCGAAGACATAAAAGCTGAAACCACAGAGCAGCTCCCTCTGAGGGAGGGAGCTATCAGAAGGACACACTCTCGAGGTGAGAGCATTTCACCACTGTAACGAGGGTCCGGTAGCAGCAAACGCATCAAAGACAAGGGTGACTGGATTTGGTGATCAGGCTGGTGATGGGTGACCTTTGGGAGAATCGTCTGTGCCAGTAGCTGAGGCCGAGGCCAGGTCACAGGGGTGAGTGTGAGGCTGGGTAGCCAACAAATGGCAGCAACAGGTGTGAACTGCCTCTTTGAGAAGTTTCCTTCCCAAGATGGATCATTCTTCTGGGACAGTTGAAGCACCACGATTAGAATGCAGAAAGCCATGCCAGTGCCCGGGACCCCATTTTAATGCGCTCCTGAGGGGTCTCAGCAGCCAGGTTACTATCTTAGGAGAGCCTTTCAGACATGGGTAACTCACCTTCTTTGGGCAGGTCCACGCGGCTCACCTTTTACCAAATATTGGGCAGTGCCGTGGAAAAACCTCAAGGCGTATGACTTCTGTTCTGCTGGAGCGAGAACTAAGTCTCATTTATGTGTAGTGGCTTCCCTCCCTTCCTCGGGCAAATGTGTAGTGAGCCTGCAGGTGTCTGGGCTGAACAGTGGCTCAACGGAGGCTCTGTCTTCTAGGACACGGGTGAGTCAGGCATGAAGGGGAATGGTCCTGGCGAGGTCCTCGGTACCAGAGGCAGGGGGCAAGTGCTGTGGGAGCCTTGCCTGGGAACAGCTTCCTAGAGAAGATCTTGAAGGGCAGCTGGGAGTTTACAACCTAGCTAAGTAACAAAGCCCCATGATAAATCGAATTGATAAAAAAGAGTATTTTTCTCAGATGGGAAAGAGAGCTGGGAATGGGAAGGGCGGTCAGAGGTAGCAGAGCTGATGGTCCACTTCTCATTCTCCATACATGCATCTCTGTTCAACGGTTTCGTGCTTGTAGGCACATGGCTCTAGTAGAGAGAATAGTTTTATACATATGGGCATGAACTCCAAACAGAAAATAAACAACTCAAATCACATTAATAGTCATGTGGTCACAATGTGCTTGGGCCAGGAGCTGCATGCAGAGAAAAGATGTGACCTGCCCCCAAACTAACACTTGAATAAAATGCAGACACACGGCAGAAAGCCAGGCCAGCCCGCTGCGCGAATGCAGGCAGCAACAAGATCTCATACCCTGGCAGCCTTGTCTTCCTCGAGGTCTGGGTCTAGCCGAACCCTCAAAAGTAGAAAAGCTGTTTCTGCAATGCCTGGATCGAGGTGCAATGTGGATGTCTTCTCTAATCTTTTCTGATGACAGGCCTGGTGACCCTCAGTGGCACACAAACTTTTTAAGGGGGGAAAAAGTATAAAGTACAGAAGTCTAAACAATCCAGTTCCCAGGATTAGCGGACCATGTCCAGCCTTCACCTTGAATTCTTCATCTTGCTCAGTTTCCCATTAACACGAGACAAGGTATTAAAAAGGTCGGGGTTTTGAACCAGAGACCGTGTGCTTGGTTTTCGTTATAGGTCTATCTTTGAGGCATAGTTAAAAGCCTCACTTCACAAATTAATTTGCAGCTTATGAGGCCAAAAAGAAATCTAAAGGTAATTTTCAGAAGAACATTTTGTGGCCTGGAGAGGGACACTCGTGGTTTTGTGAAGCTACCTGTACCCAGTCCCCTTTCAATAGCATGTCAGGGAGCAAAGCCTCCCTGATAAGATCTGACAAGCGTATGTTCTAGAGGAAGCGGAGGGGAAGCTCTCCGTTCATATGACTAATTAGACGGACTTCATGCTGGGTTGCTCTTTTTTGATGCAGGTCCTGGTCCTAATTGTCGGTTTGCTCCTAAGGAAAGTAAGGTTGAGTTCAAATGCTTATGTGCCCTGTTTTCTTTTAGCATTCCTGACCTGAAACTGATGCGGGGTGACAGGGAACAGACGGGAAAGACTCCTTGTTGTACTCAGAGTAAACCTTTTCAAGTTCCCCACTAGGAAGACTGGACCACTGGGAGCAGCTTCCAGAAGCTGTGTTTATCAATTCGCATGGCTCCCTCTAGCTGGGAATTCTGCCCAGGACAGTGCCAGCCTCTGTGATAGGCAGCTAAGCCCAAGTCAGGAGACCAGGGGTACTTATTGGCCTGGTCTGCTCAGATAATTTTCCAAAGGCCAAGGCAGTTATTGGCATAGACATGGCAGTGTGTTTGGGGATAATGCTGGTAAATGGTGTGTGAGAGATTGATTGCAAGAATGGCTACAATTCTTTACCCTTCCCTATGGCCATGCCCTTTAGAATGTTCCTTCTATCAAGAGGTGGGTTCTGTTGCTTCACCCTTCAATCTGAGCTGGCCTTTTGACTTGTGTTGACCAACTGAATGCAGTGGAAATAAGTTGATGTTAGTTCCAGCCCCGGATCTTAAGAGGCCTGAGCACTTACGCTCTTCTCTTGAGAGAATGCCATGTGCACACGTGCAAGGATGAGAGATCACGTGAAACAAGGCTAAAGCATCCCAATTGAAGCCATCCTGGATCACTCCATGCCCAGCTGACTCACCACCTGACTATAATGCACGAGCAAGCCCAGCCAAGGTCAACATAGTATAACTTGAGCCAGAAATGCCACCCAACCAACCTGTGAACTTATGAGCAAAAAGAAATGCTTATTGTTTTAAGTGATTAAATTTTGGTGTATGTTCTCCTCTGAGAAACAGATGCCAAGATGGAAATAGATGTCCGGGAGATTTATTGGATGAAATGCTGTTAAAGGATAAAGAGGAGAGAGAGAGAGAAGGTGGGGAGATCCTTCAGATGGAGACACAGGTCTGGCCTCTGTATAAGAAAGAGGGAAGGAAGGAGTGAGTAGGGAGAGTCCCAGGCTGCAGCACAGGGCTAAGGAAGTTCTGGCCAGCCTGATGGGGAGCCCTGGAGTCCACAATGAAAGGAGTATGTCTGCATTAGTGCCCCCACTGTGCTTCTCATTGGCAGTGTGGCCTCACTGCCTTCAGAGTGGATCGAGAAGGGCTGCAGCTGGGGCTATTACTCGGTTCTACTTCCTCACAGCAGGAGGTCTGAGCAGCATTGGGCATTTTCTTGTGCAGCGGAACTGGGGCAATAGCTTACTCATACATGGGGCAAACAGGTTTCCATGCCTCTGGAGATTTTTGTTAAATTGGCTGAGCTTGACCTGTCTTTACCCTAAAAATGTCTTTTTGACTCAAACGAGAGCAGAATCTTTTCCTTGGACAACATCAAAGTTTTAAAATGTTCTTGGCCAACTGTAGCACCTAGACCTAGAATGTCCTGCAACAGACCCGATATTCCACCCCCAGAGGGCATTTTTTTGTTCATTACTTTGCCCAGGAAGGTGTCACATGGTGTCTGTCTTGCCAGGAGGAGACAGAGCCCTTGGCTAAAAGACTTTAATTACCTAGATTTGATTGGTTTCGACCTGTGAGACAAAATTTATGGAATATTGTTGTCGATGGCAAATCCTTTATGTGTCTATGTGGCCCACATTGGCACGCCTCATTATTACTGTTTTTATAAAGCAATTTAATTACCAAGCATTAGCAATCACTGTTATTAATTAGTTTTTTATAGAGATCTGGGAAGAAGATACAACCTCAGATTCAATTAACATTTATGGGGCTCCTTCCATATGCTGGGCACTTTGCCAGGGACATATTTTATTGAATTCTCACCAAAATCACGGGAGGCTCTTATTATCACCATTTGTCTCAGCAGTTGTACTGCTGGTAAGTGGTAGAGCACAAGCTTAGAGTCAGGTGCTCTGACTCTGTAATTCATGTACTCAACAACAAACATTCACTAAGCATCTAGAGTATTGTAGGAGCTGTACCATTTGACAGTAATACAAACACAGTTCCTGTCTCGAATTGTACACAGATGAGTAGGGGAGACACAGACCGTATTTGTCTATACTCCTTGAGATGCAGTTATGACTGAGAAGCACAGAGCACTACAGACCTTGAGAAATGGCACCTGTGATGGCTGAATTGTGTCTTCCCCAAGGTCATATGTTGAAGTCCTAACTTAGTACTCAGATGTGACTGCTTTTGGAGATAGGGCCTTTAAAGAGGTAATTAAGGTAAAAGAAGGTCATTGAGTTGGGTCCTAATCCAACATGACTGGTGTCTTATAAGAAAAGAAGATTGCCCACAGACATGTGCACACATGTCAGGTGGCTTAGGTGTGTGAACTGAAAGAAGGAGAGAGGCCTCAGAAGAGACCAAACCTGCTGACACCTTGATCTCAGACTTCTAGCCTCAGAACTGTGAGAAAACAAATCTCTGTTGTTTAAGCCACCCAGCCTGTGGTATTTTGTTATAGAAGCCCTAGCAAACTACCATAGCACTTAACCATACTGGGCAGGGTGGGGAGAGAAAGCAGTTACAGGAGCATCTCAGAGAGGCAGGTACTTGACAGAGGGGCAAAGTACCTGACATCTCGATGGTCAGGTACTTTGGGGGACACTGTATCCTATATGCCTTCCTGGATATTCATAACAGAGCTGCACATGGTAGTTCTGAGGAGTCCTGTAAGGGAAAAAGTCCTGTTTTATGTAGAATTTGCCTACCTTTTTTAGCCACAAAATTCCATTTCCATATCATACTCATTAATGCTAGGACTCCAAAGGATCCACATTGGATAACTCAGGCCCAAGTACTTCATCTCTTTATTTCCCAACTCCAATACTTAGTGACTTAAAAAACCAAAATGTCAAAATCCCAAGTATAAAATCTTCAGAGACAAGGGGTTAGACCTATGACTTAAACAAACCACTGATCCAGGGAACACCAGGGAATAAATGGAAAGGAGATGGCATTAACTGGGTTGATGTTCTCCTGCTTGGTATTTTTCTCTTCATTTCTAATATTTAAACTTAGTTCTTTTTTTTTCTTGTCCTATCTCTTTAGCAAAAAGTCACTGTACAGTGTTGAATAATAGTAGTGATAGTGAGAATCCTTGGCTTGCTTTTGACTTTAATGCAAACATTGTAGTGTTTCACCATTAATTTGATGTTGGCTATTGATCTGAGCAAGCTGTCCTTTACTGTGTTAAGGAAATATCTTCTTTTTTATTTATAGTTTTTAAAGATTATTTAATAGAAAGTGCTATTGACTCTTAAGATCCTTTTTGACTTCTATGAAGATAACCATATGATCTTTTAGTCTTTGAATTATTAATAAATGCTATTCATTGGTAAAATTACCCCTACATTCTTAGGATAATGGTAACTTGGTCATGAAATAGTATGATGCATTGATTGGTTTGAGAATTTCAGCTGAATATAATTATTGACTTTTGGCCGACTATAATTAGATGCATATATTACAAAAACACTTCAAACAAAATAGATTTGTGCTATTGAAAATTTCACCAAATTATATCAGGGTGCTTTAGTTCCCTTACATAATCAAATTGCCCAACTCTGGCTCAAGGTGATAGCAGGCAACTGTTAATCTATTAGAATATTCAGTAATGCATTCAAAGATTTTGATGAAACATGGCCAATCTGCAGAGAGGGTCTTCTAAAGAAAATTCTATTATGTAAATCTCACTTTATATATATTAGTTGTAGCAAAAACAAGTATTGTAGAAAGAGTTGTTTAAGATCAAATTATAAAATAAGACAATGAAAATAGTATTTTTAAAAAGATAACTGGCAATTATTTTTGCAAGTTGTCCTTTAATAACCCCACTTAATAAAATATTGATATATAAAATTCTTTTTCTGATATGCAGTTACAGTTCTAGCTGTGAAAACACCACATCTGATCTCTATTAACAAATACACTTACCTGTTTCTTGTCACAAGATCCTAGCTGAAAAATGTGGTATTTTATCTAAACCTTTCCTCAAATTGACTTTTAGAATATTTAAACAACAAAGCTGGACTAATTATTATGATAAAGTGGAAAACATCATCAGGCCTGATATTCCCTATCTCATCTTGATAATGTAAAACAAAACAAAGAAAATGTTATCGGGCTGATTCATTTGGTAGTTAACCAGTTTGTTTCAAATTTAATATTGATTTAAATGCTTATTCAAATCTTGACAGCAATAGTCAGATACATATCAATGACAGATTATTCATTTATGCTCATGTCAGCAGTGTTTCCCAACCACAGAGAAAATCGGACTTTAGAGATCTTCAGAAAAACACACATATATGAAGTCCACCAACATCATTAGCCTCTTAATCTCTCTTATGACCATAGCAATAACCACAGAGCTCAGCCTGTGCAAAACAACTGCTACTGAAGCCATAGGGTTGTTCCGGTCCCAGGGATTCTTGGACAACTTTTTTTGCTAAATAAGGAGCATGACACAATGGATTAAGGAATATTAGGGCTAGAAGGGCCCCTGATTTGCTGTTGATAGCTCAGTCAGCTTTATCCCATGCACTCCCTTACTTTTTCGGACATTACTAAAAGTGCTAAAGACAAATATATCAACAAGTGGAAGGAAAGTCTCAGATAACAATAGATGGTAAAACACCTTCTCTTATGTGCAGACCATGTCTGTGAACCCACGCTAGGGATATTCTCCTATTTGAGAATCACAGAGTGCGAGAACTGGGTGTGAACTTGGAGATTCTATTGTTCCACTACCTCGTTTTATATGTCATTCGAAAATGAGTGCCAGAGTATTTGAATGATGTGCTTCCTCGCTAGGGCAGACTACCTAGGTCCTCATCGGTCTCATTACTTCCACTGCATTTACTAAACCTGTGGTTACAGTTATGTTACTACCCATGAGATGTGGGCACAAGTGATGTGTGCTATTCTGAGCCGGGCACAGTCCTGTTCTCTCGTTCACTAGATGAATGCAAGGGATCATGTGGGGGGACCCAGGAAATCCTAGAAAATGGAAGCACAACAAGATGAAAAGAACTGGCATCCCTAAACTATTACATTGAAGGCTGGACACCTGATTGAACCATGACATGGGTGAAAATATAGCATTATATCTTGGGAGTTGTTTGTTAACAGAAGCTAGTGAAGTTTTCCTGACTAATACACTGCTGGTGTAATGTGGTGGTGACAAAGCTGAAAATAGGATTTCTAATACCCTGTCTGTGCTCCCAGTTACATATCCTCCTTTAGGCAGAAATTATCTCCAGTCCACAAGGAATGCTTTTCTTATTGAATAAGAGAAGAAAAGTTAAACTTTTGCAAAGCTGAACTGACAGGTGTGGATGTGGTCCCACTTAAGAGGTCTCAGTGTCTCTCACAGTCACGTATATTTTTATTCTTTTAGATACACCTGATGGATGGTTGAGCAATTGTCCACAGTGCAATGAGCTGTGTTTTTGGTTGCTTAGAAGATGTGGAGGAACTTAGTGATGTTAGGCACCTCTGGAAACTTCTCAGGAGTCACGGGATATGACTCAATCTGCTTGGGGAAAATGGTCTCATCTGTTTTTAGTGATTCCTCTTATTCTTATCATTAGCTTAGAAAATGACTAAGAAGGCCATAGGAGGGGAATTTTCCACTTGATTCTCTGGTCTGTTGATTGAAAGTTGAAGCCATATTAAGCTGTGGATGGCCTGTCTCCGTAAATTCACAAATGAGCCCCAGAATCATCTTACTTTCATGCTTATTGGGAAGTGGAGTGAATATGGTAGCTACTTCTAGCCACTGTGGTAGACTCATGGATATACCCCATTGTGCCAGAAAGGGTAAATTCTGTTTCCTATTTCCTATTTTGGAATATTTGACTTTCTTTTTCTTTTTTAAAGATTCATTTACTTTAAAAGAGAGAGAGAGAACGTGCGCGCGCACACACACACACACACACACACACACACACGCATGAGCGGGGTGGGGGGGAGGGACAGAGGGAGAGGGAGAGAGAAAATCTGAAGCAGACTCCCTGTGGAGCATGGGGCGAGACACGGAGCTGGATCTCATGACCCTGAGATCATGACCTGAGCTGAAACCAAGAGTCAGACACTTAACCTACTGAACCACCCAGGCACCCCTGGAAAAGTCAACCTTTTAGTGATATTTCTTGTGGGGTTTTTTTTGGTCCCTGTTATTTCTTTCTGATGGACTTAAAATTTTTTCAGACTATGATGAAGCTTCTTTACTTTTAGTCTTTTCATATCACTGATTTTTTAGTTTCTTAGAAAAATAGAAAATTTTGGAAAGAATAACATTCTTGATGAACACTTTTAACTAGAGTTGACCAATTGACATGTTGTCTAGTTCTCAGATTGGCTACCTGTGGAGATTACAGTATAATTTTCAGGGGCGGGTGAGGGGGAATTGGGAAACAATTTGACCTAAACATCCATTTGAAGAAGTTAGAAAAAGAACAGCAAAATAAACTCAAATAAAGTAGAAGAAAAGAAATAAAGTTGAGAACAAAAAATTAATAAAATAGAAAACAGATTCAATAGAGCAGATCAATAAAACCAAGTTTGGTTTTTTGGACAAGACTATTAAAATTGATCAAGAAATCAAGGGCACCTGGTTGGCTCAGTCGGTAGAGCATGTGACTCTTGATCTCAGGTTCGTGACTTCAAGCCCCGTGTTGGGTGTAGACATTACTTAAAGAAATAAAGAAATCAATTGGCAGAACTGATCCAGAAAAACAAGAGCGATCTCTCTTATTTTCTGATATAGTCATTTTAAGGCTATAATTTCCTCCTTAAAAACTCTTTTGGCTGCAGCCTACATTTTAAATGTAGATTTTTTTTTTGTTAGCTTTATATTCAAACTGAATGTCTCATTCCAGTATGATTCCTTCTTTGACCCACAGATTATTGAGGAGTGTATGTTCTAATTTCCAAACATATGGGTATTTTCTAATTTTTAGGCTTATTTCACTGTGATCAGAGATCATTCTCCACATGATTTCAATCACTTGAAATTTGATGGGACTTTCTTTTTGACCTAGTATATGTTGCCTCCCCCCTCTTCTTTTTACATTTCACTCGTGCTTTAAAGATGCGCATTTGGCCATGTTCTGTGTATGTCAGTTGGTTAGAGTACATAATCATATTGCTCATGTCTTCTCTTACACATTCTTCCTGATCTTTGTCTGACACTAAGGATACAGAAGATTCTTGTAGATTTGTCTATTTCTCCTTTTGCTTATCATTATACAGTGTATTTTTAATATGTAGTGATTTTTTGACCTGAAGTCTGCCTAGTTTAATATTAATATGGCCACACCAGCTTTCGTGTGGTTGTTGTTTCCATAGACTATATAAAAATATTATTTATGTTATATATATAATTATTTTCTATTTTCTACCTTTTTTGTCTCTTAGGTGGTGGTGGTGTTGTTTTTCTTAAATTCAGTCTGGTTTTTTTCCTTCTTAAACCCAAATATTTGACTATTAATTGGAGTACTTCATCCATTACGTAGTGAGAGGTATTATAATAGAGTAATATGACTAAATTTGTAAAAGGAAAAAAAATTAGACCCAATTTAGCAGCTTGGCTTTGGGATTGTAGACAGTAAGGCTTGTTTGTAGCCATTGGCTGGGAAACTCCTCTCTGTGTCTTCAGATGGTACCCAAACAAGTCGTAAGAAACGGTCCTCTGAGGCATTCCTTTTTGTTTCTCAGAGTTCTGTTACCTGAGGGAGCACATGCGGTGGGAGGCAGGGGCAACGTGCCAGGCCAGGCAGCTCAGCCCCATCCAGCCTGGCTCCTTACACACAACAAATGCCAGGGCTGATTGCCCCGACATCCAGGATGCCCTGAGGGGTGTTCCGTTCCTTTTCTGGTCCCTGGTGCCCGGGAGCAAAGTGGCCATGTGCAGATTCTCAACCTTCTGTGCACAGTTGGAGCTGTGATGTGGGAGAGGAATATTTCTACTTTTGGTATTTATCTAAAGAGATTTTCCTTCTGAAGGATGACAACATTTTTCCCCCTCTATCCCAGATTGGAAAAGCTGATGGCATGATTCCAGTGCTACCAAACTGTCAGTCTCTAGATTAAAGTCTTTTTTACTTATACAGATCTTAGTTTCCTCGTTTGAAAATGTAAAGGATTAGAAGTTCTATAAGACCTCTTTCAGCTCTTATTTCCACCGAATCTACAATTTCTAAGTAAAAGAAATATGAATGGTTTCCATGGATTCTAAAAAAGAGACTAAGTGTACCCCAAATCACAGGAAAAAGCTAAGTCTGAGAGATTTTCCCCAAAGAAATGAAACCTAGGCAGTGAATTGAAGGCATTATGGCTCATTTCTATTGGAGGGGAATGGGAAGGAGATTAAATAAAAAGAGAGAGTAAAAAGTTTCATGATTTTAAGTGAATTTGCTGAGAAATAATTTATAATGTCATTGCTTGCCTGTTTGTTTCATTTTTAACTTCCCCTCCCCTCTCCCATCTTAGCTCTTCTCTAAGGGCCAGGCTTTTATCACTGGGATCATTTGATAAAAGTCCTACTTTGTTGTGTGACATTGCAAAAAGGATCTGTGTACCCAGGAACATTCTCACCATTTCCAAAGTATCCAATTTTTGTCTCACTTGCTCTGTAGAAATGTTTCCCCCTGGGGTGTTCTTACTCACTTGAGTGCTTTAAGTCTACATTAATACACTTATTTAACTAGACCTTTAATCAATATTTCATGGGATGTATTGAGAAGACCCACTTAATCTCTTTTAGTCTCTGCAGGTGTAGGAGTGAGAGAAAGCACTGGCCAAGAAGACGGGTGTCATTTACACACAAATGAAGATGTTCCTATCGATCATGGGCTTGTTGGGATAATACTTCTGATGAATCATTTATAGGAAGGGGACAAGACATTTTATGTTTTAGAGAATGGGACTTTTGGGTCCTTAAATATCTATCAGAGTCCCATTACTGAAGGAGTCAAGGATAACCATGGGATTGAGTTCTCAGCAAGGAAAAACATGAATATAAAAAAATGACTTGAATAGGCAGACCAGTTGTGACCACAAATGATTCTAATATTTGTAAATTGGGATATTCTGAAGAGATCTCAGAGTGTTATCATCTATAGACAAATAAGATTTGAGTGGGAAGTTTTGAGTGGCCTGTGATAAGGTAATTTCTTTTTGGTGATGTTTATAGTATGGTGGCAAGTCACCTGGGACTTGGAGTCAGTGGGACTTGGCTCAAATTCTTGCTCCAACACTTATCTGTGTGACTGTGGGCATTTTATTTTACTTAAACGTCCCTTCCTGAGATGTAAAATGTTTGAGTAATAGCTCACATATGTTAAGTACTTACTATGTGCAAGATACCTAAATTCTTAACATATATTATCGTTTATAATCCTCAAAATAACCTTAATAGGGAGATATTATTGGTTACTGTGGCTATGTAGTAAGTCTATAAGTGGAATTTGTCCTACTTTTTTCTTCTTTTTCAAGATAGTTTTAGTTGGGTTAGTTCCTTTGTATTTTCATATAAGTTTTAGAATTTAGAATTTTAGAATAAGCTACAGAAATCTTGCTGGGATTTTTGATAGGAATTGCATTAAACCTATGAATCAATTTGAGGAGAAATGACATCTTTACTGTAGTAAGTCTTCCAATACATGAAAATGGTATATCTATTTATTTAGATTTTTTATTTCTTTCATCAATTTTTTGTAATTTCCAGCATACAAAACCTATACGTGTTTTTTTTTTTAAGATTTATATGTAAGTATTTCATTTTTGGAGTGATTGTATATGACATTGTGCTTTTAATTTCAGTTTTCATATGTTCACCTGCTTTGGAAATATGATTGGTTTTTGTTTTTTGATCTTGTATTCTGTAACCTGCTAAAAATCAATTAGTCCTAGTATTTTTTTTTTCAGGTAATCCTTGGGATTTTCTACATAAGCAATCATGTTATGAGATAGGGAAAATTTTATTTCTTCCTTTCCAAACTGTATGCCTTTTATTTCCTTTTCTTGATTTATTAAGCTGGCTAAGCCTTCCAGTATTATGTTAAATAAGAATAGTGAAAGCTGATATTCTGCTTTGTTTCATATTTTTGGAAAAAGCATTCAGGTTTTCATCATTGTACTGTTAGTTGTATGATTTTCGTAGACTATCAAGTTGAGGAAACTCTTTTCTGTTTCTAGTTTTTTTTTATACGTTTATTCCATATACATTTTATGCACTTATACATTTATACTTGCTTGTATATTTACTTCTGTAACTATTTCTCCATGGAGAATTGAGTTACTTTGTTGTCTTTTCCTTTCAGCTTGAAAGACTCCCCCTAATATTTCTTTTTTTTTAATTGCTAATGTCTTTTGTTTATTTTTTTATTATGTTCAGTTAGCCAACATATAGTACATCATTAGTTTTTGATGTAGTGTTCAACGATTCACTAGTTGCATATAGCACCCACTGCTCATCACATCACGTGCCCTCCTTAATGCCCATCACCCGGTTTCCCCATCCCCCCCCACCTCCCTTTTGTAACCCTCAGTTTGTTTCCTGGAGTCCAGAGTCTCTCATGATTTGTCTCCCTCTCTGATTTCTTCCCATTCAGTTTTCCCTCCCTTCCCCTGTGGTCCTCCACACTATTCTTTATGTTCCACATATGACTTACTTAGCATAATCCCCTCAGTTCCATCCATGTTGATGTAAATGGTAGGTATTCATGCTTTCTGATGGCTAGTAATATTCCTTTGTATACATGAACCACATCTTCTTTATCTATTCATCTGTTGAAGGGCATCTCGGCTCCTTCCACAGTTTGGCTATTGTGAACCTTGTTGCTATGAACACTGGGGTGTATGTGCCCCTTCTTTTCATCCCCCTAATATTTCTTGTAGGGCTGGTGACAGCAGGGGATTCTCTCAAGTTTTGTTTATCTGGAATCTGCTGTTTCTAGTTTGCTGAGAGTTTTTATTATAAATGAACGTTGAATTTTGTCCAGTGCTTTTTTTGTGTGTGTGTGTCCTCTATTGATAAGATCGTATGGTTTTTCTTACTTAATCCGTTAATATAATGAATCACACTGAATGGTTCCAAAGTTGGTTTTCCCAGACTTGCTATTCCTGGGAAGAACCTCACTTGGTCATGTTGTATATCCTGTTTGTATATTACTAGATTTGATTTGTTAATGTTTTCTTGAAAAATTTTTCATCATGTTCATGGGAGATGTTGGTTATAATGTCTTTGATTCTAGTATTGAAATAACAGTTTTTAATATTATATTTTTGAGTTGGTATATAGAAAAGCTATTAATTTTTCCAACGTGTTCTTATATCTACTCACCTACTTAAATTTGTTTTAATTCTAATAATTTTTTAGTTGGTTTCTTGTATATTCTAGGCAAGCAATTGTAACTTCTGCTTAAAAAAACACTTTGGTCTTTCCCCTGACCCAAATCAATACATTTTTTAGTTGTTCTTGTATCTGTGCATTACCTAGTTTCAAACCCCGCAAAAATTTTAGTAATTTATATTTTTATTAATTCACATATGGTATTTACTAATAAATTTAACCACCTTCCTATTCATTCCTAAATTTTACGTATTTTTTCTCACTGATTAGATATATCAGAATTTTAACTTTTTAAAATGTCTCAGTATCTTTAGTTTGGGTTTTCTTAGATTCTATATATAAGTGAAATAATTTAGTATTTGTCTTTCTCTGAGAAATTTAACTTTCTAATTGACCTTTAAAATAACAACCTTTGATTTTATCATTATCTGCTCTCTGGTAGTTTGTTTTATATTTTGTTAATTTATGTTCTTATTTTTAATTAATCTCTTCCTTATTTAGTTTTTTTAGCTTCATTCACTGAATGGTTGGTTTATTTATTTTCAAGCTGTTAATTTTTCTCTGAGTACTCTTTGGTCACATTTTAAAGATATCAAACTGTAGTGTTTTCATTACCACTTATTTCTAGTTTATAATTTCAATTTTGTTTTCTTCTTCCTTCTTCTTTCCTGGCAAACACTGATCTTTTGTTCTGTCTTCATAATTTTACCTATTCCAGAATGTTATGTAGTGGAATCATACAGCATGTAGCCTTTTCAGATGGATTTCTTTTATTTAGTAATATATGCTTAAGCCTCCTCAATGTCTTTTCATGATGTAGTAGCTCATTTCTTTTCAGCACTGAATAATATTCCATTGTCTGGATGTACCACAGTTTAGTTATCCATTCACCTACTGAAAGACATATTGGTTGCGTCTAAGTTTTAGCAATTATGAATAAAGCTGCTATAAACATCCATGAGTGGCTTTTTGTACGAACACGGCTTTCATCTCATGTGGGTATATGCCAGGGAGCCTGACTGCTGGATCATAGAGTAGGAGTATATTTAGTTTTCTAAGAGACTGTCAAACTGTTTCCCAAAGCGGCTGTACTATTTTGCATTCCCATCAGCAGTGACTGAGAGTTCCTGATGTTCCACATCCTCGCCAGCATTTGGTTACATCAGTGTTTTGGATTTTGGCCATTTACATGGCTGTGTGGTGGTATCTCATTATTGTTTTGCGTTTCCCAAATGGTATATGATAAGGAACATCTTTTCATTTGCTTCTTTGTCATCTATATATCTTCTTTGGTGAGCGTTATTTTATTGCTCCAGTGACTGTCCTTAAACTTTTACTGAACATCTTTAGAAATGTATTTATTACTTTCTTAAATTATAAAAGCAACACAAAATTGCTATAAAAATTCCATTAGCATGGAAGTGTAAACAGTAAAAGTGAAAGTCCATTCATACCCCTGGGAAAGTTATTAACAAATATTACACTTTTAGGTGTATTGATGAATAAATGAATACACATGGTTTTCTATACAAATATGATTATTTCACCTTCCCTATATGTCACCACAAATTTCTGTTTATATCTAATTTTATATAAAATTATATCTAATTTTAGTTCAAGACTGCTCAATTTTGTTTCATATTTTGCCTCAATATTTTGTAACAATTGCATCAAGATCATAACCCTAATAAAATCCTTTAGCCTTGTATTTTAAATTATTTTTAATTATCACCAAGCTTTTTATTTCAAGCCTTCCATTTTGTTCATTTCACCTTTTGTCTTGCTGAAGAATTTTCTTGCATAAATTTTTGAAAATTGAAGATACATTTGTTTTGTTTTGCCTTACACATTAGTTATAATGTCATTGTCTTCTAGCATTCTGTATTGTAAAAATAAAGTTGGACATTGCTCAAATGCCTGTTTCTTTGTAAACAATTCCTTCCTTTCATTTTAGAATGAGTTAACAGATTTTCTAGGATGTCTAGATAAACATCTTTATTAATTATTTTTTCTCAGTGGTCAATAGTGAAGTCCCAAATCTTAGTTCATCTCAATAAGATTATTCTCAATTATTTCTTTTATTGTTTCTCACTTCTCCAGTCTGTTTTTCTTTCTTTTCTACTAAGTGGATGCTGGATCTTCTAAATATATACCCTAAATCTTTTGTGTCATATTTTTCATTTCTTTGTTAATCGTTCTGTTTTATGGGACATTTCTTTGCTTTATTTTCCAGATGTCTAATTTGGCCTTTGGATGGCCAAATTTTAATTGCTTCAATTTTTAGCATTTCTTTTGAGCAATTGCTTCTTATTTTTTGACTTATACTTTAGAAATAACCCTTAGTTCTAGTTCTTGTTTCATGAATCCCCCTGAAAGTCTTAAGGATGCTAGTTCAAATTTTAAAACTTCTCTTCGATTTTTCACATATTCAGTTTTCAACAAAATTGATCATTCTGCCTTTTTGTCTTTGCTCTTTGTCACTCTTGGTTTCTCCAAATGTTTGGTAATCTTTAATTGCTCATTTTTATTTATAAATGAAATATTAGGTGATGAGTGTTTGAAGTTGGCATAGATTTCCTTTTTTTGCATATCCGTTTCCATAATAGGTTTCTCCCCAGCTAAAGGGGATAACTGTAGACTGAGCCTGCTGATGGGCATGTTTCCTTTTAGAGTGGAGGACAGAGGCACAGTGAGGTCCCATAAGCTTGCCAAGGTGAGGAAGACTTTACCCTGCTACTAGAATACTTTATTGTTTTCATTTCTGGAAGAGTTGTCTTTCTTCCCAATCTGCTTTACCCTGCATGGCTGTTATGTAGGACTAGAATTTCTTAGAGCTCTGTTCTACTTTCTCTCTTTTCAAACTCAAAAATGTTAGGACACCCTGTCCTTCCAGCCCCCAAAGGAAGATTTGCAGCCAGGAAAAGTGTTCTCAAGGCTCTGTCCTGGAGGCCAACACTATGACCAGCCTCCCAGTTCATATGGAGGGGCGGATGGGGACTACAGACCCAGGGGCTCAGCAGGCAATCCCTTGCTTAATTGTCCTGAGAATTGCCCCATGGCCAGGGTCTCTTCTAGTTCTGTATTTATATTGCCTGAATTTGAAGATTGAAGAGCTATTTTGGGGAAGAACTGCCTTCTTCTCTGCAGCAGACTTTCCCCCCTCTGTTTTGTGTTGCAGTTTATTCTCCTCTGGTTTCTCTATCATTCTTATCTTACTAGTTTTTTAATTTCTAGAAATTTTCCGAAATATATGGTCTACTGGTGGTGTCTTTTCCTGTTTTCCAGGTTGTTATAAATTTATTTTTATATTATATACTTTGTGTCATTTAAAATAGATTTTGGCAGAGAAAGGAGACACGCATGTGTGCTTAGCTTGCCATATTAAAATAAAAGCCTTCACCTAGTTTTGATTCACAGTTAAGGTTTCTACAGGCTAATCAAATGGAAGCTGCCACCAGTATGTAGATTCTAGTTTAAATTATCTTTTAGTTTCTAAATGAAATCTCTAATCCACTCTCTAGGGGATTTCAGGAGAAAGAACTAGAATAAAGCCCTTAAAAAATTTTTTTTCATAAACTACTTAACATAACAGTGGACAAATAATGAAAGATAAACAAAATCCAAAACTGCACAGATCATTCAGGATACTTTACACAAGGTGACTTTTCCATGGCATTATAATATGAAAAATTTTAACACAGAGAAATGTTGAAAGAATTGTAGAGCAAACACCCATATACTCACTTAGTTTTGACAATTCCATTTAACTCTATTTGCTTTATCTCATATCTATCCATTCCTCCATTCATCAATAAATTTTTCTTTTCTTCTTGGTGTATCTCCAAAGAAGGTACATCAGCACTGCACCTTAGAAAGTACTTTTAAAATGACAGTACGTTTTCTCTGATTTTCCTTCCTCTCCTTTTCTCTCTTTTTGTCATCATATTCGCATGACACTAAGACGTGAGCTTCCATCTGGACATCAGGTCTTGGTCAGTTTGGCTGGCAAGTTGAGTAGGTATTTAGACATGCAAAACAGACTGATTGCTTTAAGGACCAGCAGAAAGCTCGCTTCTTTGGTAAATTCTTCCTTGATTGGATGGGTTGACAGTCTTTTCTCCTGTGACCTTAGAGCACTTTGGGCAGATCTCTGCTAAGCTATTTAACAGATTGGTATTGTGATTCATGCTTTGTAGGAATTGTCTCCCCTTTTGACTATAGAATCCCCTAGAAGTATGTGTGTGTGTTCGTATGTGGCGGTGGGAGACAGTAGGTTAGAGACTGTGTCTTATTTATCTCTGTGTCCAAGAGCTAAAACAGTTCCTAGAACATATTAAATCAATAAAGCAGTAGATGAACAAATGAATCAATGTTTGCCTGCTTTGACTAGACAAATCAGTTTAGAATTGTTTTTATGATCATTGCTATTTTATTAGCTTAGTAGGCTAAATTAGAATGGTTGCTTTGCTTAAGAGTGTTTGCAATCTACACAATTGGTATGGCTTTGGTGTGGTTCTTAAAGAAGGTAAGAAGATGGCCCAAGTGAGGCTCCTTGCCTGATCCCAGATTTAATATCCCAAAGTCGAGGATGGATATCACAGTGCAAAAACAGAATCTGTCAAGTTGTAATCTCAGATTCATGGACAAATCTAGTGCCGTCTATATTCTGCCTTGCTAGTATCATCAGAAATTTTTCACATTCTTCTATGAGGAACAACAGGCACCATACCATAGTGAATAAATTACTTCTAGTTTTTACTTCTTCTCATTGTTAGAAATTTTCCCAAGGTTAATTTTAGTAACTGATCTAATAATTCCGATCTTAATAGCTGGGGTAAAACCTTGCATCTTGGCACAGCTTTTCTATATGCCAGACCTTCCTTTGAGAATAGATGATTCATGAACCATCCACAGTGAGGAAATGCAGGGCAGGTGTTAAGTGGGAACCACCATTTATTGATGGACTATGACATGCTTGGCACTATACTAGGCAATTTATAGTGGTTGGGTTTTTTTTTTTTTTTTTTCCCGAAATGGCCTTTAATTGAGGGAAAATTGGATTAGCTGGCTGAAATCACTCAGTTGAACCATCTACATGGCTACTGGTCATTGGTTGCTTGCTGATTTGAGGGTAAGAAACACCTCCTCCCCTTTCATGTTTATCTTCATGATTTAACACCATATTCAGGAGTAGTGTCAAAGAGCTTAGCCACCAAACAAGGCCCACAGAGGATGTGGGCTCACATCAATATTTACTGTTCAAAAATGGAAGGAGTTCAGAGAATTCCCTGGTGGACAAGACCTGGGGAAGACCTATTGGCCCCAGTTTTTGCTTTTGTTCAAGTCACAGATTTCCTGGTTTTTAAGACAAAGGACACAGATGCATTCCTCCTCTTTCTCCTCACTCTCCTCAAGCAGGCCATAGCCCTCTTGCTTCTTGTTGGTAGCCTAGGAATTCATTTGACCAAATGTAATAAATGCGACCTAGAAGGGGATTGAAGCATGATTTATTGCAGGACAACTTCATAGTCCAGAAGCCTTCCTGAGCCCAGTACACCTACAGGAACTGCCCCAGAAGGCTGTCCCAGTCTTATGGCTTGAAGGCACTTCCCACACACCATTGGGTGACGGGGTTCCCCAGGATGCTACTTTAGGGCAGTCTGTGCTTGTGGGAGCAGATAAGAAGTGAGCTTAGAGCGGCCTTTTATCAGCTGCTATGTTCACAGAGGCCGGATGATCTTCAAGGAGTTGCTTAGAGATTTAAAGCACTGATGTGACAAGGATGCTTTGATTCCAATGTTCCAGCCATCTCCCTGCAGCCAGTGTTTATGTAAACTTGAAAAAACCTGCCACTACTGTTCATCGCCCTCGTTTTTCAACCTTAATGATAATTACATTCCATGGACTAGGAGAGATTTAGCATCTGTCGAGTCTGGGTTAGGTTAGGTTTTCCCCACATGTGGTGGTGGAGTGATATAGTCATGGGTGGAGCAGGCTGCAGGAGACAAGGGAGACTGCTCCCCAATGGAGTTTTGAAATCAGTCCCTGGAAAGCTTTAACTTTTTATTGATTATTATTATTATATATGCAACATTCTGACTTAAAAGACTAGAAGACTCTTTTTGCTTTAATGTATGAATCTAAATTCAAGAAGCAGAATGTGTGGCTTTGTCACTGCACTCTGTGAAGACTGTGATCTCTTTCCCAGGCCCTCAGCCTCCTTAGTCCCCTTACTGCCCTCTCCTCTCAGACTCGGATCCTATCTTCTCTCTTTTATGACCCCTCGTTCAGTAGCAAAGATGGGGCTCTGAGAAGCAGAGAGACCTGTTCCATCAGTTCAGAACCCCAAATCAAGACAATGGGAGGGTACACTAAGAATTGAGACTGTTTCCCCCAAATCAAGGGCATATGCTTACCCTTTGGTTAGTTTTAGGTACCTCTTCCCTGCCTTCCACTTCTAAGAGACCTTAGATGTCCCTCCCATCATCATTTCTCTTCCTCAGTCTATCTTTATCCCTATACCTACTGTCCTATAAAAGCAAAGGGAAAACAGATGACTTTGCATTGGGGATAGAGTTATGTGTGCGAATATAAGTTTTCTTCACTCCCTTTCCCTAATCAAGGTCTAAAAGATGGAGTTGGTAGGTGCCAGTAGACCATATCTTGGGTCTTAACCATCCCAGCCACTTCTAGGGCAGTTCCTGATCTCTGTTTGGCACTCTTGGTGCCACTGAGCCCTAGCCCCGGCATGGTGCCACGGTGAGCCCTGCCTTCAGGCTGATCTTTGGAATGGTGCCGAGGACTGTGAGCACAACCACCCAGATGAAAGGAATTCAGATCCTGTTCCTGGAATCCAGAGCAAAGATCGTGATGGAGCCTTTTCTTCTCTCAAAGGCCCAGCCACTGGCAGACTTCTTTTCCATCTGTCTAGGAAAGCCGGCTTTCAACAAATACAGTTTTCAGAGCTTTTATCCTGCTCTCACATCCAAGAGTTGGCCCAGAGCACAGTTCTTGGCTTTTCTCAAAACCAACTCTGCTTGATATGAACTCCATAAGGTTTAGTATATGGATACTGTCATTTTTCAACTTGCCTATCTTAAGTAGAAATCCAGGGTCTAATGCAGGTTTTGTGAGGCTTGAAAGCTGGTACAAGTTTTAAGGGCTCTCTTTAAGAAAAATTATATAATATTATAAAAACAAAATTAGGTATTCAACTTCCCCTCAGGCACATCCCCAAAATGACCATGACATTTCAAAACCACCAACCCAATGGAAGGTGTGATAAAGTAGAAGATGGAGTGGAGAGAGGCAACAGGCTTGTTGGGTTTAAAATATCTTACTTCAGCAGCTTACAAAACAATCAAGCAACATATGACCCTATGAGCACATTACTGGTGATAGTCCAAGGCCTGGGAGGGAGCCTGCGCACGTGCGGAGCTCTGCAGAACACACTTCATTATCTTCACTGTCAAGCTACCTCTGTAGGAATCATTTCTCTTAAAAACATAAAAACACATCTTTCCCTTTCCCCAAACCACATTATTTTATGTTTCTAAGAATGTTTTTCAAGCAGTCTTTGCACAACTTGACAATGAATCAAGAGCCCGAAGGCATTCATGTTTTATCCCCGTAAATCTACTTCTGGCAGTCTGCTCTGAGGAAGAGTATCTAGATCATGGAAGAGCTTTGTGCACAAGGACATCTGTGCAGCATTATGTATGACAGCAAAACATTGGATAAGCTTTAATGTCTAGCAACGTAGCAATGATGAAGGGAAATATAGTATATTCACCTGCTGAAATATTATATCATTAATACCAATGGGTTTTTTTTTCAGAGTCCTTTTAGTAACCTGGGAAAATGCTAATCTGTTATTAGAAAATAGCCAGTACATGAAAGTTACATAAACTATAACATAAATAACAATCATAACATCACCTTTGAGTTTCTAGCCCCTTGAAAGTGTTCTTGCATTATATGTATCTTTTTTGGTGAGGAAAAGAAAGTTCTGAATCCTTTGGATCCTTGGAATTTCCAAAGTTAAGGACTAACAGTGGCCACACTGGAAGAAAATCACATTTTAAAATAGCCTCTGATTTTATCTTATTTTTTAAAGATAATTTTCAATGTTGATGAGAATATGATGAAATCAGCACTTTTATTTGTTGTTGATAGAAGAAGAATAAATGATACAACTTTTTTGGAAATCACTTTGGCAATGTGAATCAAAAGCTTTAAATGCATTCATATGCTTTGACACAGTGATCCCAATTCTGAGCATTCTATTCCAAGGAAATTACCGGAAATATAAAGGTGTTATGCACAAAGATGACAATCACAATGAAATACAGAGAAGTATTATTAACAACTTCAAGATCCAACAATAGAGAAATTATTTTTAAAAATCACTATGTTTTCATAATGGCATATTAGCTATTGAAATAGTGAAATTCGGTAACAAAGAAAAATGATAAAACAAAGATAAGGACTGGGGTCCCCTGGGTGGCTCAGTCAGTTAAACATCTGCCTTCAGCTCAGGTCATGATCTCAGGGTCGTGGGATCGAGTCCCACATTGGGCTCCCTGCTCAGAGGGGAGCCTGCTTCTCCCTCTGCTTCTGCCCTTCCCCCTGCTTGTGCTCTCTCTCAAGTAAATAAATAAAATTCTTAAAAAAAGAATCTGTTTAAAAAAAAAAAGATAAGTACATATAATGGTGCTATAAGTGAGGTTAATATAAAGATGCATATTGAAGAATTTATTTTGTTAGCAAACTGTAGTATATACCAGTAACTGTTCTCTGTAATAACCCTATAAGATTTGCTCTATAATCATTCCCATTTATGGTTGATGGAGGAGCACAGAGAGTTTAGGTAGCTCACCCCAAATCACACAGCCAGTGAGTGGTGGAGCTCCAATTCTCATTCAGCAGTCTAGTTCCAGAAGTCTCTGCTTTTATTCTCTGTGCTGTGGGACCTCAAATTTAGACCTAAGCTTTCTGGTAACCAACATGAAAATGGAAACCAGATCAGTTAATTCAATGTTAGCAACAGGACAATAAAACAATTCAGTATAAGCTATTCCAGAAAAAAAAAGAAAAACTTCTTCTGAAATAGAATGCAGTGTTGCTTAATGAACATCATCCTTGAAGGAGAGACCACACCACACTTGGTGCCATTTTGGATACTCTCCCCTCATTATAGGCTGAGCCGATGACACTGCACAACAAAGGATGCTTCAGCAAGAGTGGTTCTATAGGGGTAGGTGGGGGCAAGGGAACTATATAGTAATGCTCAAATGCTCAAATGCTTTCTTTAGTGAGATGACCTAATTCCAAGATAACTTAAAGAATATCCAGAAGAAAAAATACAGTGAATATTCTTTATGCAGTAGTCCATAAATACTGTTTCTCTCAGTCAGCCTTTTGATAGCGGTTAAGACACTGTTTTTGTATAGTAATCCCGTTTATCTCCACAATTCTCTGTACATATGCAAAATAGGTATATTAGCCATTTAAAGACAGGACATAAAGGGACACAGCAGTTCAGATGTTCCAACCCTTAGCCCAGAATTTTGCACCATAGAGCATTAGCGAAATCAGGTAGGGTCTTGTGTCCATTACCTTCTATATCCCATGAGGCCTCCGTAAGTCTGCAAGTAAGCTGCTGGAGAAGGCCAGTTGCTGTGTGGCATGCAAAGCAAGTTCCTTCTCTCCCAGTCTCTGGGCATGAGAATGTATTTGCCTATGGATGAAAAATACAAGTTAAAATATTCAATAGAATTTTTATGATAGATATTTATTCTATCTCCATACCTCTTCCCTATATGTAATCCTGGCGAAAAAAGGAAAAGGAAAGACAAAACAAAGCCAAGTGTGATTGCACCTAATTCCTGCTATATGCAACATCAAAACCGGTTTGTCCCTCTTCTCCCCAATCCCAAGTGGTAGGAAGGAGCCAAGTTAGAGCAATGGTGTGCTTCTGAGTGATAGTCCCACAATGTCCTGCCTTTCTCAGCCAGTTTCCAAGAGAGTCATAGCAAAAACAAACATGCAGGAGGGAGCAGGACTCTTTGCTTGTGGTGTTGATTTCTTTAAGAAAAGGACAGGTCTGATGGGCTAGCTCCAAATATGGCACATGGCCCAGGAAGCAGTGAATGAGTATCCATTTCTATCTCAGTAGCTCTGAGCTTTGTTCTGGGGGCTGTCAGCAAAAATGCCCTCCATTCTGTTCGCTATGGCATCCAACACTTATTGGGGGTGTAGGCTTATTTTTGTCTTGTGTTGGGGTAGTTCCCACTCCCTGCCAAGCCTCATTGTTATAGTGTCTCATCTGTGAAGTATGAGTTACTGTCATTAACTGGGGCCTAGTTTGTGTTAACTTGTCATTGTATTGGAGCCACTGAATAAATATACACATAAGGAATTATGGCTGACTGGAGAGAACTAATCTGTTCTTTCAGTGTAGATTGCTGTGCCAACTACCACCTTACAGATTTCTGTATTAAGTGCAGCAGGGAGCAGATTTCATTTCCCTAGGGACAGAACTTCATTCCATGACTTGGGTCTTTAGGGACATTTCCCCCTAAGCATAGCCCTTCCTATCTCTCCATAAAAGTACACACATCAATATACTTGCTAGACACTCAGGTCTTTCCTCCTGACTAGCGCTTTTCAACATGACCCTTCACCCCCACCCCATCCCCATTTGTCCTGACAAGAGTCCGGGTCCCTGACCACACCCCCAAACTGTCTCTTGTGACCCAAACCACTTTTGGAGTTCTACTTCCAACTCATTTATCTGAGAAACAAACACAGTGTTTATTTACTGGTGGATAATGATGGTTTTAGAAAGTGCTTCTCAAATTTTATTATATACAAAGGTCACTTAGGATGTTTGTTTTAAAAAGGTAAATTTCTAGGCTTTTGTCCACAAAGATTCTGATTCTCTAAATCTATTCCTCGTTTTGTTTGTTGTTGATTTACATCAACATAATGGAAGCATACAGTTTAGAAATTGAATAACATGGAGGTGCTGTGCTTGCAATAATACCAGTCTTGATTTAGAATGACCCTATCACTGAGAACAACTAGAAAAAACTGGGCAAAATATTTTAAAAAAATAGTTTGAAGGATTCAGTGGAGAATGACAGAGCCAGACGCTGGAGGACGGAAACTCAGAGAGGTGACTGGTCCCTAGAAGTATTTTGCAGATTCAAAGAGGTAGCTTAAAATTGTCAAACTTAGTAGAACTTTTGACAAAGTCATAGGGTTTGAGGGACAAAATTGGAGTTTAGCACTTATCAAAATGGCTTTAAGATGAGAGCTGGAGGGAGTACACATAGGCAGGACAGAGAGCAGACCAGGTTCAACCAACTGCAATTGATAGATTTCCCCAGCATAGCCAAATATCAGAGGCAAACAAAATATCCTTTCTGGAGGAAGATAGCATCATTTTAGACTAAATTGCCTTTACAGTTTTTCATTTACAATGTCCATCATACAATAAGAAACAACCAGGTATATATGGACAATACAAATGAAAACTAAGAAAAATAATAATAGAAACAAAGCCCCAGATATCCAGATAATAAAATGATCAGATATAGAATTTATATGTAAGACACATAAGCTAGTATGTTCAAGGAAGTCAGAGGCAAGACTAAAAATTTTGAAGATAATTGAAATAGACCTGAGAGGTCTGATAACTATTAAAGAAATTTAAGCCGTAATTTAAAATATTACAAAAACAAAATTGAAGAATTTTATCACACATTTAAAATATGACCAATCAACCCAGACTTCTCCAGTGAAGAGAAAAAGAGGCAACATTTTCCAAGTCATTTTATGAGTCATTATCTCAATACCAAAATCGGGCAAAAAGTACAAAAAAGAAAAATTATAGGTCAATGTTGCTCTAGAAAATAGATGCAAAATTTAAAAATAGATGCTAACTAAATATTAGCAAACTGAACCCAGAAATAAATAAAAGATAATACATTTCAATGAAATTTAATTTGTTCCAGGAAGGCCAAAATTAGTTTTATCATTCCAAAATCAATTAATAGAATAAAAGAGGAAAGCCTTTTGATTATTTCAACAAGTACAAGGAAAAAAGCATTTTACAAGTTCACTACCCTTTCATGATAAACAACAACAAAATACACATGTAAATCCTCTTAGCAACCTTAGAATAGAGGGAATCTTCCTTAATCTGATTACAGCAAAATCATACTTAATGGGAGGTGCTGAAATTTTCTCCTTTGAGATTGGAAAGGAGATAAAAATGCTGCTAGTCTCACCTCTAGTCAGCATTGGTCTAGAGGTTCAAGCCAATGGTAATAGCAAGAAAGGGAAATAAGAGGTGAAATTATTTAAAACTGCCATTATTGAGGAGGAGATAAGATGGTGGAGGAGTAGGGGGACCTAAGCTTGCTTCGTCCCTCAAACACATCTAGATAAATATCGAATCATTTTGAACACCCAAGAAATCTATTAGAGGACTGAGATAACAAAACTGCATATCTAGAGGTAAAAAAAATGATCACCTCATGGAAAGTAGAAGTGTGGAGAGTTGATGTGGGGGAGAGAAGAGCTGCAGGTGCTGGGAAGGGGAGGGAGCCCTGATTATGGGGAGAGGAGTGAGAAAGAAAAGAGAGAGAAAGAGTGAAAGCACTCACAGTGGATTGCACAAGAAAAACTCTTCCCTAAAACCATTGACTGGGAAAAGGAGATAGACTAGCATAAGTTTTTATAAGCAGCGGAGCAAGGTCTGAAGTTTTGGAGATCTGTGCCATTGTCAGCATTGAGGCTGGCAGGCTTGGTGGTGCTCTGGTGGGGAAGGAGGGCAGAGACCTGGAATCAGGCAGCACAGTCTGAGGATCCCCTGGGTCTCACAGGGAGAAGCAGTTCCTCTGCTTGAGCCTTAGGCAATGGTGGCATGACCTCTCTGGGGACAAAAGAACTGGTAGCACCAACATGCTGCCCTATTCACTGGCACAGGAACAGAGACACCAGCTGAGTGCAGCAAACCTTGGTACCAGCTTTCTGCTGCACCTTACCATAAACTCTGAACCACTGCATGGTCACACAGCCAAATTCTGGGACAAACCAGTACCGCCCACAGCACAGAGACCTTCCCCCAAGGGACTAGTGCAGGTCCACGCCATGGGGATCTCTAAAATGTGGAGTTTTGAAACCTAGCCCCATGCCTGAGATAAAACACAGGAGTAATGTGCCACCTGGCAGGTGGACAGCTCAGACACAGGCGGGGTAAAGGCAGGGATCTGGCAGCAGCTGAGGACACAAGAGAGGTGATTTTTTGCTCTTCTCTCAGGGTTTCTTGTAGAGTGGTGGGCACAAACTCCCTTCTCTTGGATCCAGAGAGCTGGGCGCCGCCATTTCCCCCCACTAATCAGCGCTGACTGACATCACTGAACAAAACAGCACCACCCAGTGGAGGCCAGAGCTGCTTATGCCAAGCCCCACCTCCCTGCATCCTGCAGGGCAAGTCCTCCAGAGAAGCAGTGCAGCAGGCCCAACCCTCAGAAGACCAGCACAAACTCCTTGCCCACCAAGACTACTGATCCCAGAGTGTAGTAAAGCTTCACCTCTAGGGGAAATAGGATCTAGGTGTTGTTATTGTGGTTTGATCTAGCTTCTTTTAAGAAGCAGACCAAAACACACCTAGGATCTAGATTCCTTTTTTTTTTTTTTTTTTTTGGTGGTGGTTGGGGGAACCTCTTCTTAATATAGCCATTACTCTTAGGAGAGGGAATACAACAGGCTTTCCTAACAATCACACATACAAAAATCAGTGACTGAGACAAAATAACAAGATGGAAAAATTCACCCCAAAAGAAGGAACAGGAAGAAGACATGGCCAGGGATTTAATCAATCCAGATATAAGTAAGATGTCTGAACCAGAATGTAAAACAATAATCATAAGGATACTAACTGGGCTTGAGAATAGCATAGAAGACACTAGAGAATCCCTTACTGCAGAGATAAAAGAACTAGAAACTAGTCAGGCCAAAATAAAAAATGCTGTAACTGAGATACAAAACTGAATGGATGCAGTGACGGTGAGGGTGGATGAAGAAGAGGAATGAATCAGTGATATAGAAGATAAAATTATGGAAAATAATGAAACTGAAAAAAAAGAAGGAAAGAAAGATATTGGATCATGAATGTAGACTTAGGGAACTCAACGACTCCTTAAAGTGTAATAACATTCATATGATAGGAGTCCCAGAACAAGAAGAGAAAGAAAAAGAAGCAGAAGGTTCATTTGAGGAGATCATAGCTGAAAACTTCCCTAATCTGGAGAAGGAAACAGACACTGAAATCCAAAAAGCACAGAGAACTCTCAAATTCAACAAAAGCTGGCCATCACCAAGACTTATCATAGTTAAATTCACAAAATGCACAGACAAGGAAAGAATCCTGAAAGCAGTAAGGGAAAAAAGGTCCTTAACCTACAAGGAAAGATAGAGCAGGTTTGCAGTAGATCTCTCCGTAGAAACTTGACGGGCCAGAAGAAAGTGGCATGATACAGTCAACATGCTGAATGAGGAAAATACGCAGCCAAGAATACTTTATCCAGTAAGGCTGTCATTCAGAATAGAAGGACAGATAAAGAGTTTCCCAGACAAAGAAAAACTAAAGGAGTTCATGGCCACTAAACCAGCCGTGTAAGAAATATTAAAGGGGACTCTTTGAGAGGGGGGAAAAAAAGACCAAAACAACAAAGACTAGAAAAGAGCAGAGAACATCACCAGAAACACCAACTTCACAGGTAACATAATGGCACTAAATTCATATCTATCGATAATCACTCTGAATGTAAATGGACTAAAATCTCCCTTGGGAAGACACAGCGTATCAGAATGGATGAAAAAATAAGACCCATCTAGATGTTGCTTACAAGAGACTCATTTTAGACCTAAAGACACCTGCAGATTGAAAGTGAGAGCGTGGAGAACCATCTATTGTGCTAATGGACACCAAAAGAAGGCCGGAGTAGCCACACTTACATCAGACAAACTAGATTTTAAACCAAAGTCTGTCACAAGAGATAAAGAAGGGCACTATATCATAATTAAGAGGTCTATCCATAAAGAAGATCTAACATTGTAAATATTTATGTCCCCAAATTGGGAGTACCCAAATATATAAATCAATTAATAACAGACATAAAGAAACTTATTGATAATAATATGATAATAGCAGAGCACTTACAGCAATGGACAGATCATCTAATCAGAGAATCAACAAGGGAACAATGGCTTTGAATGACACAGCGGACTGGGTGGACTTAACACATATATTCAGAACATTTCATCCTAAAGCAGCAGAATACACATTCTTTTCAAGCGCACATGAAACATTCTCCAGAATAGATCACACACTGGGTCACGAATGAGCCCTCAACAAGTACAAAAAGACTGAGATCCTACCATGCATATTTTCAGAGCACAACACTATGAATCTTGAAGTCAACCACAAGAAAAAATTTAGAAAGACCATAAATACATGGAGGTTAAGGAACATCCTACTAAAGAATGAATGGGTTAACCAGGAAATTAAAGAAGAAATAAAAGAAATATAAAGAAGCAAATGAAAATGAAAACATGACAGTCCAAAACCTTTGGGATGCAGCAAAGGCAGTCCTAAGTGGGAAGTCTATTACAATACAGGCCTACCTCAAGAAGCAAGAAAACTTCAATACCCAACCTAACCTTATACCTTAGAGATCTCAAAAAGGATCAGCAAATAAAGCCTAAATCCAGCAGCAGAAGAAGGGAAATAGTAAAGATTAGAGGAGAAATAAACAATATAGAAACAAACAAACAAAACAGTAGGACAGATCAACGAAACTAAGAGCTAGTTCTTTGAAAGAATTAACAAAATTGATAAACCCCTAGCCAGACTTATCAAAAAGAGAAAGGAACCAAATAAATAAAATCATGAATGGAAGAGGAGAGATCACAATCAACACCACAGAAATACAAACAATTGTAAGAGAATATTATGAAAATATGTATGGTAGTGGCACAAAAACAGACACATAGATCAATGGAACAGAATAGAAAACCCAGAAATGGACCCACAAATATATGGTCAACTAGTCTTTGATGAAGCAGGAAAGAATATCCAGTGGAAAAAAGACAGTCTCTTCAACAAATGGTGTTGGGAAAACTGGACAGCAACATGCAGAAGAATGAAACCAGGCCTCTTTCTTCCACCATACACAACAAATTCAAAACGGATGAAAGACCTAAATGTGACACAGGAATCCATCAAAATCCTGGAGGAGAACACAGTCAGCAACCTCTTTGACCTTGGCCACTGCAACTTCTTACTAGACCTGTTGCCAGGGGCAAGGGAAACAAAAGCAAAAATGAAGTCTTGGGACTTCATCAAGATAAAAAGCTTCTGCACAACAAAATGAAACAATCAACAAAACTAAAAGGCAGCCTACAGAATGGAAGACGATATTTGTAAATGACATATCTGATAAAGGGTTAGTATCCAAAATCTATAAAGAACTTATAAAACTCAACACCAAAAAACCAAATAATCCAATTAAGAAATGGACAGAAGACATGAACAGACATTTTTCCAAAGACATCCAGATGGCTAACAGACACATGAAAAGATGCTCAACATCACCTATCATCAGGGAAATACAAATCAAACAAACTCAGGGTTGCTGGTGGGGAGATGGGTGGGGGATGGGGTAGTTGGGTAATGGGCATTAAGGAAGGCACTTAATGTAATGAGCACTGGGTGTTATATGCAACCGATAAATCACTAAATTCTACCCCTAAAGCTAGTAATACATTATATGTTAACTTAATTGAATTTAAATTAAAAAAAATTAAAAAAAAACAAAACATGACAAGGGGGGCACCTGTGCGGCACTGTCAGTTAAGCATTCAACTCTTGCTTTCAGCTCACGTTGTGATCTCATGGGTGAGATTGAGCCCTGCATTGGGCTCCACACTCTGTGGGAAGTCTGTTTGAGGATTCTGTCCCTCTGCCCCTCCCCCCCAAATAAAAAAATAAATCTTATAAAAAAACCATGATGAGATACCACCTCACACTTGAATGGTGAAAATTAACAACACAGGAAACAACAGATGTTGGTGAGGATGCAGAGAAAGGGGAACCCTCTTATACTGTTGGTGGGAATGCAAGCTGATTCAGCCACTCTGGAAAAGAGTATGGAGGTTTCTCAAAAAGTTAAAAATAGAATTACCCTATGACCCAGCAATTGCACTACTAGGTATTTACCCAAAGGATACAAAAATACAGGGTACATGCACCCTGATATTTATAGCAGCATTATTAACAATAGGCAAACTGGAAAGAGCCCAACTGTCCATCAACTGATGAATGGATAAAAAGATGTGGTGTATATATATAATGAAATATTATTCAGCCATCAAAAAGAATGAAATCTTGCCATTTGCAATGATGTGGATGGAGCTAGAGGGTATTATATTAAGCAAAATAAGTCAATCAGAGAAAGACAAATACCATATGATTTCACTCATATGTGGAATTTAGGAAACAAAACAGATAAACATATGGGAAGGGAAGAAAAAAAAAGAGGGCAGCAAACCATAAGAGTCTCTTAATGATAGAGAACAATCAGGGTTGATGGAGGAATGTGAGTGGGAGATGGGCTAAATGGGTGATGGGTATTAAGGAGGGCACTTGTTATGATGAGCACTGTGTGTTATATGTAAGTGATGAAACCCTAAATTCTACTCCTGAAATCAATATTACACTATATGTTAACTAACTAGAATTTAACTAAAAATTTTGAAGAAGAAAAAAAACCTGCCATTATTAGCAGATGTTGTACTACAGTGTGTAGAAAATGCCAAAGAATCTAGAGATTTGGATTAATCAATAAGTTGATATATAGCTTACAATGTCAGTATTACACAATATTACAAAAATCAATTGTGTAGATTTTAAAAATATATCATTAACAATAGAATAAAAATAACATCAGATACCTAGAATAATGTCTAACATAAGATATGCAGGACTATTATCCAGAAAACTGTAAAATACTATGGAAAGGAATTAAAGAAGACCTAAATAAGTGAAGCTGTACTATGTTCATGGATTGGAAAACCATTATTAGGAGATAGAAGTTCTTTCTCCACCCAACTGATCTATAAATTCAGTGAAATCCCAAGCAAAATCCCAGGGTTTTAATTTTCTCTCTGTAGAAATTGTAAACTAATTCTAAGGTTTACAAAGAAATGCAAAGAACTAAAGTTAGTCAAAACTGTCTTGAAGAACAAAACTGGAGGACTTTATCAAAATAACCAATATGCAGTTATTTGTAGGCATAATTAGTATTAGTATTATATTAAACCTCCGCTTCTCTCATCAACTTTGTTTTTATTTTTATTAAAAGCATGTATAGCATATATTTTATATTTTAGTTAAAGATATATATGACTATAAATACTAAATTTTTAATGTATATTATAATGTATATGTATATAACGTATATTATATATATTTCAAAAGTTGCATAGTCCTATCTGGCTTTATAAATAAAAATAATTATTTTTGACAATGATATGTTGGGGTGGTTTTGTTTTCATTCATTCCATTTTATATTTTGTAGACCTTTTCAATTTGATATTCTCATTTATCTTTAACTCCAGAAAGTTTCATTTTTTTTTTCATTGAAAAGTATTTCCTCTGGATTTACTTGTTGTCTTTTATTTTGCACTTCTCTTAGTTAGATATTGGACCTCCTGGTTTGATCCTCTATGTCTCTTATCTTTATTGCTCATATTTTTTATCCCTTTGCCTCTCTACTTCTATTCTCTGACAGGTTTTCTAGACTTCTCCCCAAATGCTTCTATTGAATTTTTATTTTACCAATCATATTTTTAATTTCCCAAACTACTTAATTGTACCCTGACCATTCACTTGCATAGTTTCCTGTTTCTGATTTGTGAATTAAACTGTTCCTCAAATCTCATTGAGCCTATTGATTAGAATTTTAAAAAAATCACTGAACTTGAATTATGTTCATGTTCAATTTCCCTTGGACTGTCTCTTCCAAAGTGCTGTTTTTCCTAAAATATCTGAAACCTTCAAGTGTTTGTTGATTTTTAAAAGTGTGGACTAGGAAGACGAATCAGGAATTCTCTGTACATGGGTGTGGGCTTGTTATTGGCAGGCATGTCTCTAACATGAGCAGGTGGAGAGCTATTGTTTTGAAGGCCTTCCAAAAGCCAGGATGAAGACTGCTTTACTTTTAGGTGCCAACACCTTCAGTAGGTGCCTTACTTCATTTCAGGTATATTGTAATTTCTTTCTTTTCTTTTTCTCCACTCCCTCCCTCCCTTCCTCCTGCCTCACCCCCACCCTCTGTCTTTCTCTTTTTCTCTCTTTCTTTCTTTCTCTTTTAGAAAAATGTCCTTGGTTTTTGGCTGGGGATAAATACCTGCCTGCTTGAGCTTTGTATAAGGATAGAGATATCTACTATTTTGTTCATAGTCTTTTCACTTATTCCCTGGTTTTCAGCCCTGCTTTTTTTTTTTTAAGATTTTATTTATTTATTTATTTGAGAGAGAGAGAGAATGAGCAGGGGGTGGGGCAGAGGGAGACAGAGAGAGAAGGAGACTCCCTGCTGATCAGGCAGCCCGACATGAGGCTCCACCCCGGGACCCAGAGATCGTGACCTGAGGTAAAGGCAGAGACTTACCCAACTGAGCCATCCAGGCACCCCATGCAGCCCTGCATCTTATTTCCACTCCAATATGTGTTCACTCTGAGTACAGAGGTTCTATGGCTCTGCTGCTTTTGTATCCCACAGCTTCAAGGCTGCTGTTTCCCCTGTTTTGCTTCAAGTCACTGATGTTTCTGCATCTACTTTCTATCATCTTGAAAGTTATTAAGATCTCCTGTCTGTTGATGAGTAACCTTCTAGTCACTTACTGTTTATAGGTTTATGCCTTTTTGTTTCTTTACTGTCATTTTTCTGAGGGCTCAGAAGATGGAGAGTGTAACATGGGGATTTAGTCTGTCATCTTGAAGCCGAATCCCTTAATGTTAGAGGATTCTCTTAAATTCCACAGAAGATATTTGATTTAAGCCCAGTTTTGAAAAGTAAGTAGGATTTGTATAGGAACAGAGGATTGTAGCAGACCATGTAGAGGATACTCTTGAGTGGCAGAGTGGAGATGGGTATGACTATGTTAGGTTAAAGAATAATGAATAACTCAGCCTAATGATCCCAGAGTTTCAGAGGGAGAGTCACAGGATAGAAGATGTGAAAAGTAATCTGGATTGAGAGCTTTTAGTTCTCTATGGAAAAGTCTGGCTCCTTTGAAAAGAGTAGAAAAGCAATGAAATCAATATTTTAGAAAGACTCATTTGGCAGGACATGAAATATGCTCTGGAGGGGAGATATATTGGAGGCAGAGGGCCAGTTAAGAAATAGCAGTAATCATCCATTTGTGAAATGAGGGATGATGGCAGCAGGAATGGAAAAATAGGGAGACACAGGCAGATTAGGAATAAGAGCCTATAGTATTTAGTGACTGATTGAATATGGAGGATCAGATAAGTTTGGGATCGTTTGATACAGAAGATCAGTAAGTTTTCAGGACTAGCTAATTATGGAGAAGTATTGGCATTGATGTAATTGGAAAGTTGGTAGGCACCTATCACACTTTCACCTCCTCTCTCCTCCAAGAGTAGGTTACTCACGGTAGAATCCTTGTTTCCCAGCCTAGGTTTTTACAGATTGTGGCAGCATGGTGGCAGTGTAGCAATTATGACAGAGATAGTGGTGGTGATGGTGGTAGTGGTGGAGGTAGTGACAGGAATCGTAATGATGGTGGTGGTGGTGATGGTAACGTTGAAGGTGGCGGTAGTGGTAGTAATGGTGATAATAATGATAAGTGTGGTAGGAGTGGGGTGAAATAGTGGAGGGGGTTGTGGTGGTGATATTGGTGGTAGTGATAGAGACGGTATTAGTGACAGTAGTCGTGGTGCATGGTGGTAATGGAATAGTGGTGGTGGTAATTATGGAGGGAGCGGGTGGTGGTAGCAGTTGTGTGATGAGGGTGGTGAAGCTACAGATGGTTTTAATGATGGAGGAAATGATAGTAGGGGGTTGTAGTGGTGGTTCTGATGGTAATTGTGGCAAACACTTGTGGTGGAGACTGTGGTGGCAAGGGTGGTGCTGATGATGGTGGCATTGGTGATGGTATCAGCAGCTATGGCGCTGATCATGATGGATGGTTGTAATCTTGGAGGGAGTTATGGTGGTGGGAGTAACAGCAATGACGGGATGGCAATACTGGAGGTTATGGTAGGTAGGGTGTGCTAGTGGGAGGCACATATTACCTATGCAACTCCAACTGTAAGTCTTGAGCTTACTCTTGTTCAGACATATCATGAACTTAGGAGACAGGAGAAGGCTTCGTTGTCCACAGAGCCAGGCAACCCTGCCCTACCCTGTAGCCACAGTTGATTAGACTCAAAGCGGACATCAGCCTCAGGGGAACAATCTATAGGCTCCATTGAACTAAGAAGACTTGCGACCTCTAGAATTCAACAGACTTGAAAATTGTAACTGTGAGATGCGGACAGTTGAACTGAAAAGACTTGTGGAGTCAGAGCCTGAGTCATCACCATAGCAATGAAATGCTGCATACAGTTAAGGTTAAGAAAGAGTTCACAGGTTGTAAGTAAGCAGAAAAGAGCAATGTGCTGAGAGAGGCAGGAAATGAGAGACAGAGCAGCAGCCTCCTTCCAGGCTGATAAGGCCCAGGCCTTGTAGGTTCCCAAAGAGACCATCCAGTCCATTGTGATTTTAGATGGCCATGAAATTGCCAGTTGTGTTCTTTCCTTAAACTTGCCTTGTATTGGAATTACTTTATGTGGGCTTCTGTTTCTTGCAACCAAATAACAGGGATTAAGAGATTAATGAAGTAAATTGCTTATTTTCCATGCTGTTGAGAGACCTCTTCAAGGTCATGGGGCTCTAGATACCACGATTACATGCTTTTGTGTTTGGGCCACTCAGCCCTCTCCCGGAAGCTTACTAGGGACAGATCCTGAACCTAAGAATTACATTTGATATCAGGTCCATTTCACACAGGGGTCCAGGCTTTCGGTAATATAATCTATTACTTAACGGTGCCCCTTAATATTTCAAAATTGGAGTTTCCTCACCTGTGGGATATCACATCCTGCTTCTCCATTGGCAGGAATGTCTCTAGATTCTGTCTGCCACACATTTTCACTATGCTCTTGTGTCTCCGGCTTGCATTCTCTTGACTTTCACCTTGAGCCTCCCTCTCTGCCTTTCCCTTCAGATCCTGAACGTGGACTCATCTGACTTTGGTTTTGGCTCACTCCTAAGATCCTGGCTCCAGTGTCCCTCTCCCACGGACGAAAGCGCACAGCGGACTGACATGCTATACTTCGGTGTGATCCCCACACTTGTGCCAGGTTTGTAAGAGAGGAATGGAGGGGGAGAATCTTGATCCGCCGAGTACCCTGCATGTGACCAGTATTCTATAACGTGAGAGGTCAGCACTACTGCCCTCCTTTTGTAGGTGATAAGCTGAAGCCCAGAGTGTTGAAAGCGACTTCCCAAGTTTAGATAGTGAATGAGTGTCAGATCTAGGGTATGAACCCAGGTGTGTTTGACTTCAAAACTTACTTTTTCCTTTTAAACTGTGCCAAACTTTTGCCAAAGATGGAAGCAAACCAAGACATGTTGAGCATCATGGCAGTGACCTTTAGGGGCTCCCCAACACCCATTCTCCCTTTCTTTCTAAGTAGCAAACCCTAGTTTTATTTGGTATGACAATGTGTCCCCCCCACAAAGTCTCCATACTGCAGACTTCCTGAAGCAAAGTATGGCATGTGAAAAGGGTTCTATGGGGCTTCTAGAAAGACTGCTTAAAGTTGCTGAGTGAGTCTTCCTTTTGCTCTTCCTTCTTCTTGCTGCTCAGATTTGAGCGAGCTCTGATAACCACCTTGGACGTGAGGAGGTCCTGAAGGCAGAATCCATATGCTAGGGTAGTGGAGTCTGGGTCCCTCGAGGCTGCAGTCGCCGTTCAGGAATGCCTGCCTCTGGACTTGGATGCAGAAGAGATAGAAACAAATATTTTGTTTGACCTACTTTTATAGGTAATAGGATTCAAGCATCTCCCACTTGTGAGACATGATGCCGGCACCGGATATGTGGTTGCTCCTGTTTCAGATGAGGTCTTCATTTTCAGAAAGCTTAGGTAATTCAGGTCACACAGCTACTTACGTGGCACGTCTTGACTTCAAAGCATATTGCTCTATCAGAATAAAAGTCTAAATTCCTTAGCATGGCATGCGAAACACCCACCATCTATCTATTGCTTATCTCTTGAGTCTTATATTTTGTTTTAAGGTTTTGAAACCATTTATTCCCTCTGCCTGGAATTCTCTGCCCCTACTTGTCCTCTGGGAAATTCCCACTTACTCTTTAAGACCCAGCAGATATCCTTTCTGCTCTGAAGTTTTCTTAAACAGTGGTCTCATGAAATAGGTCTTCCTTCCCTGTTCCTACCTCTCCAGGCTGCGCCTTACTAAGACACTGTGTCACATGTAGCATGGTAATTGTTTTAAAAGAACTTTTTTGAGTATGGTTGACACACAATGTCACATGAGTTTCAGGTGTACAACATAGTGTTTTAACTTCTCTGTGCTTATGCTCTGCTCGCCACAAGGGCAGCCATACAACACTATTACAATACGGTTGACTATATTCCCTTTGCTGTGACTTTTAGTCCCATGGCTGGAAGTCTGTTTTGCCCCACCCCTCACTCCAACCGCCACTCCTCTCTGGCAACCCTGAGCTTGTTCCTTGTATTTATAGGCTTGATTCTGCTTTTTATTTGTTTGTTCATTTGTTTTTGTTTTTGTTTTTTAGATTCCATGGTGTTTGTCTTTCTCAGTCTGACTTATTTCACTTGGCATAATATGCTCTAGGTTTATCCATGTTGTCACAAATGGCACTATCTCATCCTTTTTAATGACTGCGTAATATTCCTCTGTGTGTGTGTGTGTGTGTGTGTGTGTGTGTGTGCGCACGCACGCACGCAACACATCTTTCCTTATTCATTTGTCTATCAATGTGCACTTAGGTTGCTTCCATATCTTGGTTATTATAACTAATGCTGCAATAAACATAAGGGTGCCTATATTTTTTTGAGTTAGTGTTTTGTTTCCTTTGGGTAAATACCCAGAGTTGGAATCACTGGATCATAGGGTAGTTCTATTTTTAATTTTTTGAGGAACCTCCATACTGTTTTCCTTAGTGGCTGCACCCATTTATATTCACACCAACATGCATGAGGATCCTTTCTCTAAACCTCACCAACACTTGTTATTTTTCGTCTTTTTGATTTGAGCCCTTCTGACAGGTGTGAGCTGGTACCTCATTGTGCGTTTGACTTGCATTTCCCTGAAGATCAGCGATGTTGAGCATCTTGGCACGCATGTCGTCTGTCTGTATGTTTCCTGTGGGAAAATGTCTGTTTGGGTTCTCCACCCATTCTTTAATTGGATTTTTTTTTTTGGTATTGAGTTGTATCAGTTCTTTATTTTGCATCTTAATCCCTTGTCAGATATATCATTTGCATCATTTGCATATATCTTCTCCTATTCAATAGGTCGTCTTGTTTTGTTGATGATTTCCCTTGCAGTGCAAACAAGCTTTTCATTTTGATATAGTCCCAATAGTTTAGTTTTGCTTTTGTATCCCTTGCCTAAGGAGACACATCTAGAAAAATGTTGCTATGGCCAATGTCAGAGAAATTGCCACCTGTGCTCTCTTCTAGGATTTTTATTGTTTCAGGTCTCACATTTAAGTCTTTAATCCATTTTGAGTTTATCTTTATGTAGGGTGTTTTGCATGGTAATTGGTTAGGTGACTGACCCCCCTCTAGAAGGTCAGCTTGTTTAGGGGCCAGATCCTTCCATCTCTGTATTCTCAGCACTAGTTCACTGCCTGGCACAAGAGAAGGAAGCATTCATTGAATGACTGACTGCCTGAATGAATAAAAGGCAATCAAGCTGAATGGTATCTCCTAGTAAACTTCGGGGACTACACATCACATAATGTGGCTTGTCTCCTGGTGTGTCTCTGAAGCCACTTGCAAAGCCTATGGGAGCCTGTCACAGGAGCGTTACTTTAAACAGAGACCCGTTAGAGGCATGTCTCCACGGAGACCCCTTAATTCACTCCTTACTCCCATTCCACAGCCCCTGCGTCTAAGGAGGACTGGGGCATAGTTCCAACTCAAAATATCAGTTTGTGAGGGAATGTGACTGAAAAGATGATAAAGGTAGATCTGATTCTTGCTTTAATCCTTTAATCCTTAAATTGAATCAGTTCTGACACAGCATCCTTTTTCATGATTTTGAAAACTTTGAATCCATTTTAAACTAGATTGTGATCGACAAACCCACTGGAACATTAGCGAACAGTTAAATACTAATTAGCCAAGTCCCTGCTAATCTCTCAGCTGTCAGAGGCAGAGATAGAAACAAAAGCTTAAATTAAACCTGAGTTGGTCCCCAAGGAGGGAGAGGTCAGAGGGGAGTGTTCAGTCAACTGTGAGATTATGTGAAGGAAGTCCCAAGTAATAATCATAAAAACATGCAAATGTCCCTTCACCCATTTAAAAAGACATTATATTGACATGAAAACTCCTTTTGTCATTTTACTCTCCCCAATCTCCCCCAGCATTTAAATGTTGCCCATTATTATTAGGATCGAGTTCAAAGTTTCTCCCCTGACTTTCTGTCCCCCAGCTAAGATTTCCTTTGTATTTGTCACTTCCTCCTACTCCTGGGCTTTCTGCTCACAAGCTAAATGTGCCTCTGGGAAAGAAAGCTTGGAAAGAGAATTGCAAGGTTCGAGATGGGACAGAGATACTGTTGCCATTGTGAATGGTGGGGGAGGGGAAAGGGCTGTTGGGGGAAAATGTGGAAAAAGCTGCTTCCTGAGGACCCAAATGGGTCTACACAAAAGACTTCACCTCTACCACCGTGGGCTAGTTCTCTGTTTACACTTCACGTGCCCTTCAAAATTTCTCCTAATTGTCTTTCAAAGTTTGAGTGAATGTAACCCCGTATTTGAGCTCGTCTCCTATTCTAGCGAAGCCCTACTAAGCCTATTTTTTAAAGATTCCACTGCAGTGAGAGGCTTTTCTTCTGCTCCCTTAGTATGCAGGTGAATTGGGTGGGGGAGTGCTCATAATTTCACGTAATTCTCACAGGTATTTAAAACGCCCCCAAAGATAAAGAAACATCAAGCTAGAGGAGATTAATATGAAAGATTAAAACAGAATTTCTTAAATTACGGTCTGCAAACCACTTATATTAGGATTAACTGGGGGCTTGTTTTTGATACAGATCCTTGGATCACAACCCAGAACCCTGGAATTAGAAAAACTGGGCTGGGAGCCCTGGAATCTGCATTTAAAAATCCTCCCTGAAGAGGTATGTTAAAATATGAGAACCACAGGGCTTTCAATGGATTTGGGTCCACGTTTTGTAGTATTCTATAATTTGTGGGGTTTTTTTAATTTATCATTACTCATATTTCTGAATTCTAAAAGTTTGCTTCTTCGGTTTTTCTGAAAGACAATCATAACATTAGAATTATACATTTTCTTCCTCCTTTCAATTTTAGTGATTATTCATTCTTTTTGTTTTCTCTTATTACACTGGCTATGTTGTAGCATAGGGGTTGGCAAACTAGGGTTCACAGTCCTAGTCTGGCTACCACCGATGACCCACAGGTTAGGAATGATTTTTACATTTCAAAATGGTTTTTATATAAATACCTACATAATACCCTCCATGTTCTTTCCGGCCAGCAAAGCCTAAAATATTTACTTTTTGGCCCTCTATTGAAAAAGTTTGATGACCCCTGCTATAGATTCTGGAATGCACCTTTCAGACCCCAGTGGAAGGCAGGACAACCTGCCCAGCCACACAGAGTGGGCAGCAAAGAGCTTCCAGCTGGCAGCTCCTCCAAGGCCAGTCTTGGCTTCAGGGAAGCGGCTTACAAGGAGAAAAACCCTTCTGGGGCAGCTCATAATAGGTAACCCAGCGAGAAGGGGTATAAAGATCCATTTCAGCCCCCGGGGACACTCTGTGGGCACTGTTTGCTCAGGAGCTACCTCCAGGCCAGTCTGACTCTGTTGGGCTGCATGGCCTTGTACTACTTCCTCCGCACATTTCCACTTCCTCCTTCTCCGTCCGTGGGTACTGCCGCCTGTCGATACCTGTGTCAGTACCTGTGCTGCCTGAGCATCGGCTTCCAGAGGACTCAGCCTTTGACGGCTTGTAACGTTGCGTACAACCTTAGTAATATTGGCAATAATGAGCACTACTGTCTGATTTCTAGCTCAGAGAGAAATGTCTCTTGTTTATTATATAAAATGTTTGGTATCGCTTTAAGGAAGTCTAGTATGCGTTTTAAGAATTATATTTATTATGAATTTTATTAGGAATAAGTTTTAAATTTTATCATATATTTTGGGCATTTTCCACCTATTTGTATTAATATAATGGACTACATTTAGAGATGTTTTAACACTGAACATTCTTGCATTCTAGACTAAACTTGGGTAATAACGGGTAAATTTTATTTGTTTATTGCATAATATTTGCTGGTCTTTTAATGTTTAACATTTACAAAACAATGGTACTATAAAATTAATTCTATTTTTGGAGTACAGCCCTCTGAATTCTAGCATACGTATAGATTTGTGTAACCATCATCACTATCAGGATACAGGATATTTGTATCATCTAAAAAAAATTTCTCACGTTCCCCTTTGTAGTCCAACCCTATCCCTACCTCTAATCCCTGGCAACCACTGACTTTTCTCCATTCCTATAGTTTTGCCTTTTCCAGCTGTCATATAAATGGAATCATTCAATATAACCTTTGGAGACTGGTTTCTTTGAGATTGGTTTCTTTAACTCAGCGTGATTCCTTTGAGATTTTTCCAAGTTGTTGCATGCATCCGTATCTCATTCTTTTTTCATTGCAGAGTAGGGTTCAAATTTATGCATGTACCAGTTTGTTTATTCATTTATTCCTTGAAGACATTTGGATTGTTTCCAGTTTTTATCTATTATGAATAAAGCTGTTATCAATGTTTATAATTGGGTTTTTGTGTGAACAGAGTGTTCGTTTCTCTTGGGTAAATAATTAAGAATGCAATTGCTGACCCATATACTTACTGTATGTTTAACTCTACTTAAAAAGCTGCTAATGTGTCTTCCAAGTGGGCTGTACCATTTTTCATTCCCACCAGCAATGACTGAGTTTCAGTTACTTCACCCTCCGTCAGCATTTGTTATTGTCTGGTTTTGTCTTTTTTAATTTAGCCATTCTGATAAGTGTGTATAAGTATCTCATTGTGGCTTTAATTTTCATTTTACTAAAGGACAATGATGTTAATTAAGCATTTTAACATGTGTTTATTTGACATCGGTGTGCCTTCTTTGGTGAAATGTCTTCAAATCTTTGATCATTTAAAAAAAATTGAATTGTTTTCTTGTGTAGTTTTGAGAGTTCTTTATGTATTCTGGATATGTTCGCTTGTCAGAAATATAATTTGGAAATATTTTAGTACTATTAACAGTGTTTTATTCAGAGGAGAAGATTTTAAGTTTAATGAAGTCCAATTAATCATTTTTAAAAATGTCTATAACATGTTGGTGTTATATCCAAGGACTCTTTGATTAACTCAGGTCACAAAGATCTTTTTCCTGTGTTTTCTTCTAACAGTTTTATGGTTTTATATTTTGCAATTAGATCTATGATTGATTAAGTTAATGTGTGTGTAACGTGTGAGGTAAAATTTGAGGTTCATTTTTTGCACATAGATGTCCGATTGTTCCAACAACATTTGTTGGAAAGACTATTAGTTATGAAAAATAAACTGACTGTATATATGTGGATCTTTTTGTTCGAGTCCTCTAACTTTATTCTTTCTTTTCAAAATTGTTTTGGCTATTCTAGTTCATTTACCTTTCCATGTAAATTTTAGAGTCAGCCAGAACTTGCTAAATTTATAAAAATCCTGCTAAGATTTTGAGTCCAGTTGAGATAAACCTGTAGACCAATTTGGGGAGGACTTATACCTTAACACCGTTGAGCATTCCAATTCATGAACACAGTAGGTATCTTCATTCATTATGGTCTTCCTGGATATTTCATCAGGATTTCGTTCTCAAGGTGTGGATTGTACACGTTTTGTTAGTTTTATACCTAAGTATTTCTCTCTCTCTCTCTCTCTTTTTAGCTATTTACATGATATTTAAAAAAATTTTTCAGTTTCCAGTTGTTGATTGCTAATATATAGAAACACAATTGATTTTTGTATGTTGACCTTGTATCCTGTGATATTGCTAAGCTCATGTATTCGTCCTAGGATCTTTGTTCTGTTGAATTTTGTCTCATGTTTTTTCATAGCAGTTAATATATAATCATGTAGTTTTTATTCTTTAGTCAGTTAATGTGCTAGATTACATTGATTTTTGAGTGTTGAACTAACCTTGTGTTTCTGCTATAGAACCCACTTCTTGGGGCGCCTGGGTGGCGCAGTCGTTAAGCGTCTGCCTTCAGCTCAGGGCGTGATCCCGGAGTTATGGGATCGAGCCCCACATCGGGCTCTTCTGCTATGAGCCTGCTTCTTCCTCTCCCACTCCCCCTGCTTGTGTTCCCTCTCTCGCTGGCTGTCTCTATCTCTGTCGAATAAATAAATAAAATATTTAAAAAAATTAAAAAAAAAAAAAAAAGAACCCACTTCTTGTGATGTGTAAGTCCTTTTATAGATGGCTGGAATTGATTCGATAATGTTTTCTTAAGAATTTTTATGGCCGTATTCATAAGGGATGTTCTTGCCTGTTCTTTTTTTTTTCCTCTTGTACTATCTTTATCTGGTTTGGTACCAGGTTAATCCTTAGGAAGGGACTTAAGTGTTTTCACCCTTTCTATCTTCTGGAAGATATATTGTAAAATTTCTTTTACTTCTTTAACTGTTGGTTAGATTTTAGAAATGAAATGATGTGGGCTCGGAGCTTCCTTCTCGGGGAGGGCTGAAACTAAATTTTTAATTTCTCTAAGAGATATAGGACTCGTTAGATTATCTATTCCCTTGTGGGTGAGTTTTGGTAGTTTGTGGCTTTCAAGGAGTTGGTCCATTTCATCTAAGTTGTTGAATTTTTGTTCATAGGCTTGTTATACTATTACCATATTGTCTTTTCGATGTCTGTGGTGTCTATATTGATATCCCTTCTTTTATTTCTAATGTTGGTAATTTGTGTCTTCTCTATTTTTTTCCTTGCCAATCTGTCTGTAGGTTTGCCAATATAATTAGTGTTTCAGAGGATCAGCTTTGGGTTTTATTGATGTTTTCTTTTATTTTTCTCTTTTCAATTTTGTTTATTTCTCCTTTTGTCTTTATTGTTTCCTTTCCTCTAGTTGGCATTTCTATTTTAATTGTTACGCTATCACATCTCAAAACTTAATCGGTTAATTTTGTTGCAATTCTTAAATGGTGTAATATGTCTTCAACCAATTATTTTCAAGAAAAATAATACATATGTCATATAATTTTTTGAACTTTTGCCTCCCGAAAATTTCTCTCTGTTGGTCATATGTGAAAGCCAACTAAGGTAGGTATAAAATTCTTAGGTTATAACATCTTTTCCTTCAAAAATCTATAGATGTGGCTTCATTGTTATCTAGAATTTATATGGAGAGATGTTTGAAGCTACCCTGGTTTGTGCTCTATCATAGGAAACTGATTTTCCTGCCTGCTAATAGAAATCTTATAATTTATTTTTGTGATTCAAAGCTTTTACCAAGAAGTGTAGGCAAATTTTCAATAATTTCCCCCTAGAACTTAGCAGGTGCTTTTAATATTCACGTCTTTCTTTAGCTCATAAAAGTTGTATTAGCTAATATATTTAATTATTGCTTTATGTAATATTTCCAGTTATCTAATAGTTCAAGCATCTTTCTTATAAATACTATTATCCAAATGGTGATTTGCCATTCCCTAGTCTATATATCTATTGACTTTCAGTGGTTTTCATTGTTTTTCCTTTTTCTCCTGCAGTCTATAATACCTTCTTATTTTGTTACTTTTTTTTTTATCTCATCTTATTCCCCTGATTCTAGGGTTTTTTTTTTTTTTTTTTTTTTTTTTTTTTTTTTTTTTTCCCTTTTTTTATGTTTTTTTTTTTTTTTTTTTTTTTTGCTCCTATTTATTGTGGTTATTTCTCCTTGTACTCCTCTGAATATACCAATTGGTTTTCTGAAATTTTATCTTGAGTCTTATAGTATATGTATTTCATAGGTGTATGCTTTTCTTCTGAGTCTTCATTATATGGTTCTTTTTACTTTGCATTGCAGTACTTAAAAAAAAAATGTTGGTTTTCTTCCCTTTACTCAGTCATTGCCTAAAACAGGGCCTTGCATACAATAGAGGTTCAATGGACATTTGTTTCATGAACAAATCATAAGCATAGTGAAATCCTTCTAGACATGGGGTGTGTGAATTGCCCTTGGCCCTGCTTTTACCCTGCTTATGAAATGGTCTAATTTCAGATCTACAGTTGTAGGCTAATTGATGTATAGTTTCCAATCTAATTCCCAGGCTTTCAACTAATGTGTCTCTCTTCAGTTAAGTTGATATCTCTCCCTGTGTCTGATGTCCACCTGTCTGGTACTCAACTGATGAAAGGTGTGAACCAGCATAATTCCCATGGCTATCAACTTTCTTCCTATGTCTGTGCGTATCTATAATGATTTCCTGCGGTGGTTACCTATCTCATGGACAGTGAAATGAAAGTTTCTTACCTATACTTACTATCCAACTGTCATCTGGCATTTGTTCTTTGACTGTAGGAAGTTATCAAACAGAGCAGAGAGGTTTCTAGATGGAAACAGTAGTCCAGCTCTGTTCATTGAAGGAAAGACTGATGTCCATTTTCTGGGTGGTACAGATAGAGTCTCTGAATCGCTAATTGTATAAAATGCAGTCTCGTTCTATATCTTTTTAAATTTAAATTAAAACCATTTAAATACAAATTTAAATTTTGATTTGAATTTTAATTTAAATGAAATTCCTGTTTAATTTATTGAGAAGTTAGATGATATCAAACACGGAGCTACTAGCAAACACCCTTTTGAGCTAGAACTCCATTTCTAGTATATTTTAAGGTATTAGAATTTATATTAAAACGCAGCCAAAATCTAGGCATTTAGTTTGCATGAAGACACATTGCTGTTTTTTCTTATCATATACACCTCCTCCTACACATTCTTATACATAAATATGCCCAAACTAAATACCCAGTGTTCTCTCACTCCTGACAGTTGACAAAAGATTTTTAAAACAATTTATAAATATTTATTAAAGTAAAATAATAGCTCTGTTGCCAAAAGTAGCGTCCTATCCAAGTATATTCCCGACGGATGATCTCCAAAATCATTTTACGCTGACTCATATTTTCATTTTTTTCTAATGCTGACATGTTCCTCTCTCCCAAATCACTTCAGAGTTATCAGCTCCTCTCCCTCATGAATTTCCAGTCCAATTAGCAAACCCTTGTGTATCCTATTACACTATCTTTCACAGTGCGTTACTTAGTTCCAAGGCCAGCACAAGCTATTTCCAGCCTGTGGCTCTTCCCACAGGAATTTTTTGCAATTCTTTAGTGTCAAAGAATGTATTTTCAAAATAAAAACCGATAAACAAGTTGTAGAAAAATGCCTATTCCCCTCCCAAGAAAGATTACTGCAAAATGTCAGAAAAAAATGCATCGACTTCTGATTTACCATCTACAATAATCCTGTTTTACACACTGACCACCACTCCCAAACTCCTTCCCTTCAGAACTGACAAAACATAGCTGGGGAAACTCCATTGGCTACAGAACCAAAGGCAAGGAAATGCTGAATTAGAAAACAAGGAAACCACAGGCTGTATGTATTGATTCATTTTTCATCTAAAACATTTTAGCAGTCACCTTCCCGATCAATTCTCTTTACCCTCTTTCGACATTTTTTAAAGCAGCGAACGTGGTCTCAACCATCGCATTTACTGTTTTTAGATCCGATGTTTGTCTTTGTTTGAACAACGGCTGTAATCATGTTTTCTCAGGTCTCTCTGAAGTTACAGTACTAAGAAGTAGCAGGCAGGCCTCTCCATGCATTCTAAAAGCAGATTTCTAGTGTGGCAAGACAAAAAAGGAAAAAAAATCATTTAACATGAAATGAGGCCCCATATCGGAGCCCGTGTGAGGTCATGTCTGTATAGCAGATTGGAGTCCTGCTTGAGTTTTTCTTACGGAGGTAGGAGTGATTTGGTGATGACATAAAGGGGCCCTCATAGGGGACTGTCAGCTTTTTCTTAGGTGACAAGACCAGTTCAGAAAAACAAAAAAAAATTATCCACTCACCTCCTCCCCTGGCTCGCCCAGAGCAGAAGTGGAGTTGAGGCTCGTCCAAGTCACCTCTGTCTGCCTCCTTGAAGAATAGGTGTTGATGTGAAAATTAGGACTCTCTAGTTCTTACCTCCAGCACTGCCCTTACTCTGTTCCCTGGCGAAAGTACAAAGTTGGCCACATGAGTTCCTTGAAGGTTTATTTCCAAGCTACACTCAAGGTGCTGTTGTGCTTACAATACCATCAGCTGCCTCATCGAATAAGTATCCGAAAACGTACAGGGCATGTGTGTGATTGGAAAGAAAGGTGAATTTCAGAATTGGGAGAAGAATTTGTCAGGGGAAAATCTGTCTTTGTTTTGTGAAATGCGTTGATGGGCCGTTTTGTGGTATGAAGAGCCCAGAGCATGGCTCGAGCGCCAAGCGAGGCAGAAACAGGCTTCTTTCTGAGAGTCACAGGTCGCTGGCGGTCCTGCGGTGGGGCCGGCAGCCCTACGGTGGATCCCCGTTAGCACTAACGTTCCAAGATGATTTTTGCAGTGAATCAGTCAGGGCTCAATCGGGAAAGCTGATCCACCGAGTTATAGAGGGGGTTTATTACAGTCGTTAGACCTTACACAATTGTGGAAAGAATTGGGGGAAAGGAAAATTCAGGAGGGACAATGAAGGATCAAGGAGAGAGTCACCAACCAGCCTGACAGTCTCACAGGCTGAGCATTTCCAGCCCCCTGAACACAGGGAGGTTTGTGGCAATCTGTGTCTCCATGTTAGCTACCGCTTCTCAGCATCTCCTGCTAAGTGTCTGTGGGATTTGGGGGCTCGTGGTGACCCTGCGTCTGCCTGGCACCGCACCTCACCATGAAAACCTTCGGAGAATAATGGCTGCTACTCCGTGTCTGATTCCAAATACTGTCTGCATGCCTCTTTTGGTTAACTCTCGCTGAGAACAATACAGGGAAGAGGATTCTGGAAAACATAGTTCCCACTTCATCAACTTGACACAGTATAAACTACCACACTCAGGAAACCTGGAGGAATCCATTGCAAAGTTATTTGAATTAATAACATAATTTAGTAGGTAACAGGGAAACAAGATAATAGCTTTCTGATATAACAGCGATAATGAGAAAATATAGTAGGAAAAAGTCCCATTTGGCAACCCCGAAATCTAAAACATTTGGAAATAACATGAATGAGAACTGCGTGGTACTTATGTGTAATAAACTTCATGATATTACCCAGGAACATAAAAGCAAATTTGGATAAATGGAAATATAAGCCATGTTCTTGCATGGAAACTCAGCATTACAGAGCTATTGATTATTTAATTAATAAATGTGATATAATTCCAATAAAAATTCCAATAGCGTTATTTTTTGAAACATGTAAAATTATTTAAAATTCATTTGGAGGAACAAAAACAGGGGAAAATAACAAAGAAAATTTAGAAAGGAAGAATAATGAAAGAGGACTTGCCTCACCACATGTTAAGATACGTTGTAAAGTTACAATAAGCACAACAGCATAACACTGGCACCTCTAGAGACAGACATGCCGATCACCAGAGTGAATTACTGAGATTTGATAAAGATGGCATTTCAAATCACTAGATAAAGAATATTCAGTAAATGACATCGGGGCAAATAGCTAACCAGTTGGAAAAAATTAAACTGGAGCTCAAAAAAAAACTCTAACCAAAGAGTTTTCGGATGACTTTGAGATGTAAAACACCAGAAAAATATAGGTATATACCGTGCACACAAGTATATTTAATCTTGGGGTAGTGAAGGCCTTTTAAAGCATGATGCCATAGGCAGAAATCATAAAGGAAAGCTCAATGGATTCATTGTATAAAAATTTTAAACCACATAAGCAAAAAAAAAAAAAACCAAAAACAAAAACCCACAAAGTGACAAACTACAACTTGCATTTGTAATATTTTTGACAAATGGTTAATATTCCTAATATATATCATTTTTAACAAATAAGAATAAAGAAAATCAATTAAATGATATGTCAAGAAATCCCCTCCCCACGAAGTATAACTAAAGGCAAAAAAAAAAAAAAAAGATGAATTCATAGTCATTAAGTAATCAAGGTAATGAAAATTATAATGGTTTAACTTTTCCCCCATCAAATGGGCAAAGATAAAGGGAAAGATAACATCCACCATCAGACTATCCTATTGGGAAAATGAGTCAGCGTCTACTGCAGACAGGGCACGAACTGTCAGGTGTTGGGAGGGTACGTCAGGAAGGGATAATGAAAGCCAGTGGTAGGTATCTAAAGTCTTAAAAATGTGCACACCCTCTGATCCTGCACATCTTCTGGTATTTCTTTTCTAAGGTTATCATCATGAATGTACCTCTTTAACTACGAGAATGTTCATCACAGCTCTGTTTAAAATAAGGGCCAATCACGTGAGGTTTGGAGAAGCATGATACATATGGTGATAATATCATGTAATCATTACAAGACTGTTTAATACATGGGAAGTTGTCCACAATATACAATGTAATTAATGAGAACTCAGTTTATGAAACAATGTCATCAGACATTTATGGTCATTTATTACTTTAATAAATATTTATTAAGTCTCAGTATGGGCCATGCGCTAGACAGTATAATCATATTAGTATTAGTAAGGGAATTAAATAGGACATAAATAGTCCTTTAACAGTGCCTGTCCTACTTTAATATACACATAGAAATAATATACACATAGAAACATATATTAAACAACATACACGTGCATATACACACGCAGAGAAAATACTGGAAGGATATCTACTTTGGTCGACACCTGTGATTTTCATTTTTCTTCTTGGCTTAGTTTTGTTTTCTAGATTTTGCAAAGTGAGTAAATTGTTTCTTTTTGTTTGATAACAAGATGTTTATCATACTCTTGTTTTATTCTTCTTTTCCTTTTATGGTCTTTGACCTCTTCCGCTGCCCCCACTCTGTCCAGTGTGAAGCTTTGGTGGAGAATCAGACGGTAGGAAATCAGTTGCACCTGGAACAGCTGAGTGACCCAGCTAGTGACCTGTGGCTCAGGAAGTACACAGGCAAAAAATGTCTGCTGAGTAGAGTGACAAACCACACCCCCTCCGCCATTTATCAGAAAGGAAGGAGAATGGCGCATGTTTCAATTATCAGAGACTGGACACACAGCAAACTCCTCCTTTGAGCAGCCACTTCCTTTCCACCCGCACTGCCTTTCTCCACATCCAGCTCCCTGTGTGGTTCTTCCAGCCTCCAGTCTGTTTTGTGCCGTTTGCTACAGGTGGCTGCCTCAGCACGGCTCTCCTCCTCACACACCTTCAGCCACTCTCCACGCCTGCATAATGCAATCCGAGCCTCAGCCTGGCGTTCAAGGTCCCTTCATCTGGGGGCGCCTGGGTGGCTCAGGGCATGATTCCGGGGTCCTGCGATCGAGCCCCTCATCGGGCTCACTGCTCTGCTGGGAAGTCTGCTTCTTCCTCTCCCACTCCCCCTGCCTGTGTTCCCTCTCTCGCTGGCTGTCTCTCTGTGTTAAATAAATAAATAAAAATCTTAAAAGAAAAAAAAAAAAAGGTCCCTTCATCTGGTCCCCATGCTCCCCATGATCTTCATCACTCCTTCAATGTAGTCCCTCCAGACAACTTCCTCCCCTGGCCCGTCCTTCTGTGGTTTTGCTCACACTGTTGCTTTCTCCTTCACTGTCTGCCTGGTCAAAGCCATTCCATCATCCAAATCTCCAGGCTCCAATGATACTTTCTCTACAAGACTTCTTCACGATCTTTCTGCCAGATTCCCCCTCACCGCAGTTTGCTCCTTTACTACGGCACGTGCCTGCCATTACAGTTCTTTAAATGAGCTGTGTCTTGTCTTTGTTACCGTCCTCAAGGCAAGAAACTCAGTGTGCATGTGCTCTCCTGCATTCAGCACGCTAAATAGGAATTCGCAATTTGCAAGTGATTAGAGGGTGTAAGTACACTCACCGCTGGAGATAGTTCATTTATTGCATTTTTAAATAATAATACTGTATTCATGTAGCATCCTACCATTTCTTTATAAATCTCTTTCACATGATGAGAGCTCGTCTTAGCTAAATTTGCATCTTCCAGGGGAAACTGATTTATCTAATGTTACATGGACAGATGGCAGAGTTGGGATATAAAATCTGATTTCTTCCTTCCTAATGTTGCGCCTTTTGTTGAACTAAATGATTCAGTTTGGAGGGAACCTCAAGATCTTATAATATGAGGGGGCCCTCATTTTAATATCCGTTGCCTTGATAAGGGGTTACAGAATTTGGGATTACAGCAGCTTTTTGGTTGTTTAGAATCTGAATAGCCTGGAGGCATTTGGGACTCATTCATCTAGCAATAGCAGCTTGCCAGTGCACGGATGTCCCTACACCTGTGAAGTGACCCCAAGGTTTTTTCCTTTCCCAGGTTGGGGGAGGGCCACCCTGCTTCATGGCTGACCCTGTGGGCCTGCCTGCCTCCTTCGCGGAGGTCATTGGACCCTGTATTTTCTCCCACAAACGTCTCTGGCATTTGAGAGGTGAGTAAGCCCCACAGCGCCTGCTTGTTCACAGAGGTCCTTATCAGTTGTTGATGAGACCCTGTCTAGGCTCACAGACAGGCAGTTTCCTCCAGCCCCAGAGCCCGAGCCCGCTGTGGAGCCAGAAGAAGGTGATAAGCCTCCGAGAAGATTTTTTAGGAGCCTTGCCTATCTTTCACACCAAGTCGCCAGGGTACATTTTCCATGGTCGCCATTTACAGATAGGGTGACTGCTCTCGGATAAGGCTGGGGGCGGCAGTGGGTGGAGGGACGTTAAAGGGGGCAAATGGTTTTTCCAATTAACTACCCTTGGGAATCCCTCAGGACTCTACAGGCTTTGTCTTTGACAACTGAGTTTTTTTTTCTTTTCAATTGTAAAAATCCCTCTCCAGCCAGCCAAGCAAACCCTTTGTGGCCGGCTCCAAAGCAATCAAACAGGGTAGGCCCAGAGCCTCCTGGTGAAAGAGTTGAGTTTTACTGGGCCCTAACTATGGGCAATGTTGTGCCTGCAGCTGCCAGGCAGGAAGGCTGCGGTGATAGGGGCGGCGGGGCGGCCCCAGAAAAGCCCAGTGTGAAGCCCAATGTCTCAGACTAGTCAGGTTACAGGAAATATGTTTCTAGAATCTCCCACAGACCAACCCCTGAACAGAGTCTCCTTGCCAAGTGTTCGGACAAGGCCAGAAGAAAGCAGAAAGAGACTGGCCGATGCTTGGCTGGGAAGCAAAAGACAGGTTCGTGTTCCCGGGACCCAGAAAACCTATCTTCTCTTTGGACACTTTTTAAGAGCAAGAGATGAGTGATAGAGAGAGTGTACGAATGATTTACGGCATTCATAAAAAGTTCAATGAGGGTTTCAGATGGTGTTTAGAAAATGCATTGCCTTGGTGTCCCTTCTGGACAAGTAAATAAGTGTCGTAGACCTCACAGAGAACTGAAGTACAATCCCTTTTTAAAAGGCAGTGTTTTGAGTTATTTGTCGAGTGCCTGTCCATTGCATCGTCTTGTATAATTGTTCTTACCACCCTTTCCAATGCAGAGCTGGGAGGCAGGCAGTGAAGCCAGTGCCCAGTGTCACGCAGCCCACAGGGGCAGAGTGCGGCTTCGGTGGGTTATCTCTTTCCTCCATTTCATGCGGCTTTCGTTTTTTTAACTGTTAGTTTTGTTTCGGTTATTCCCCCAAAGAGCAGACCCAGACAGAACGTAGACTTGTAGGGTCCGTTTAGGAGCAAAGCGTGAGGTTTGGTAAGAATACGATAGTGTGTGTGTTTGCAGGTGCGGGGCGGCCTAGCGGAGGGTACCAGTAACGTAAGGTTGGCTGATCCGGAGTAGAGCTGTTTTACGGTATGCCATCCAAAAGATTGCTCCCTTTCTTGATTCAAGTTTTCCATGTGATAACACCCAGACTATTAGCAACGCTTTTAAACACACTGTTATGTTTTTGTCCCACTGTTGACTCACATCATGATCTCGCCATCGTGTCTCAGATACCATGATGCAAAGCAGGCGGTTTGGGTCTAGCCTCATGTTCTTGGGTGAGATGATGCCTGTACTGTCCACAGTACATTAATGGACACGTAAAAATGGACAATAAGTGGTAGCCAGAACTGTCATTGTGTCCAGTGACAGCAATGGTGTAAGAACAGACTGGGTCCTTAACTACAAAGAGAAATGCATAAGCAAAGCACAAATGATAGGACTTCATTTCAGGCTCCCATCCAGTCAGAGAGAGAAGGTGCCCATAGCCTGTGGGACCACTTTGTAATTATTATGGTGGCAGGGCAGCTGTCCCATTCCTCTATGGCTAAACCTTCCATACTCTTCTTTCTGGCTTCTATTTGTCCTAAGAAACTTGAGCCTTGGGGAGACGGACATAGATGGAAATGCCTTTCTAGTCCCTCTTGGAAGAAGGATTCAATTAATGGTCTGTAGGGGAGACTCCCAAGCCTAACATTGACCTTCCTGCCTGGCTTCCTTTATTTTGGAACTTGATAACTCAAGGCAACCACCAGTAAAGACCACCAACTACTCACCCTCTAGGTAAAAGTCCACATGGGAACTTAGGTTTGGGGGTTTACCTCGAAGGAGCAAAGTGGGTAACAACAACCATGGCTTATGGTATTAGCGCTGTTGGCCACTGGATACTGCCTGGTCCCTGGCAGCTGTCTTCTAAAGGGACCGTTTGGGTCCAGCCCAATGGTTACAATGTTGCTTAGAGACGCCGTGTGGCTCTGTCCTCTTTGAACTTTGGGGACAGACCCTGCCTCTAAAGGTGCCTGAAGAATCATTTCCTAACATAAATGACTTTTCTTTTCAATACAGCGCAGGGAGAATTATTATTAGGAACTTTGGTGTTTGTGGTCAGTGCCAAGACCTTGGCAAGCCTGGCTTTATTTAGGATAATAACGAGGCCGGGACAGGGTGGGTGGTAGGCTATTTTACAGGTGAGGAAGTAGAAGAAAGGCGCTTACACTGAGCTCTGGGAATCTAAATCTCAGAAGATGCTGGATCCTGAGGGCACATTGCCTGGGTTTGTCTGCTTGTGCATTTAACGCGGCATGATTGACGAGCAAGAGGGGCCCTATTTCCCAGCTTTGCGCACTAGTCTGGGTAGTCTGCCTCATGGGGACACTAAGGAGCTGGTTTTAGTATTCCCAGGGCCCAACAGTCTGTGACTCAATACCCTCTCTTGACCACTAACACGGGCCACGTGGATGTCGCACCTCCCTCGCTTATGGCGCAACATTACCCCAGAGGTCTTTCCTCACCAAGATGGAATGTAGCAAATTGCCCCCTGGGGAATCCTCATTATTGGGTTACTACATGTCCCAGCATTTATGAGACTTCCTTTTCACATATTTTTTACCGGTAAAATTGAAAAACAGAAATTATCCAGGAAAAATAAATACAACATAGAATTTTATTTTTCTTGAAATGAAAGACATCTCTTTTGTTCATCTTTTTACCCATCATGTAATCGACCAGAAATTCAGTAACCCAAGAATTTCACAAAATATTGGTTGTCTTAATAAAAGGAAGACAAATAATAAAGTAAACACGCCTCCGTTAGGATAGTTTTTAAAGCAATTTTCAGAGAATGCAATAGTAGGACCAGCCTGCCTTCCACTTAATACCCAAATCAGTGTTAAAAGTATGTGCCAGAGGGGCGCCTGGGTGGCACAGTGGTTAAGCGTCTGCCTTCGGCTCAGGGCGTGATCCCGGCATTATGGGATCGAGCCCCACGTCAGGCTCCTCCGCTATGAGCCTGCTTCTTCCTCTCCCACTCCCCCTGCTTGTGTTCCCTCTCTCGCTGGCTGTCTCTATCTCTGTCAAATAAATAAATAAAATCTTAAAAAAAAAAAAAGTATGTGCCTGAAACTACATAAAAAACTAATGATGTACTGTATGGTGACTGACATAATAAAAAAATAATAAAAATAATTAAAAAAAAAAAAGAGTAGGACAACAGAAAAAAAAAGTACGTGCCCAGCGACGATCAATTATCAGAGGCCCCTGCAGGAAGGACAGCACTTCCCTGAAATCTCAGAAACTCCGAAATTCTGAAAAAAACCTGCCCCTCTCACATCCCCAGACCTGTTACCAAAAACTTGAGGCATGATTTCTAATTCTCAAAGTTCCTTCCAAATCATTCACTTGCATTCAAATGCAACTGTAGTTTTATTGCCCTTAGACTGAGAATTTATTAGCTCTTTGGTGCAAATGGCATAACTCAGCCAACTGTTAGCATTACTAGTAGGTTCCTGGAGCTCTCCTACTTTTTCTCATTCTGGAAAAGTTGGGGGCTTTTTGCACGTATTAAAAAAAAAAAGGCGATTACTTTTTTCATGTACCAAATTTGTGGAGTTGCTTTCAGTGGGTGTCCAAGATGGCCTTAATTTTGTTCACTACTCAGTTTTAGGTCATTCAGGTTTTTCCTTCTTCTTGCTGAAGTTATTTCAGAATTTAAAGTAAATACTTACTTAAAAAAAAATCTGTGTCCTGAGCAACCCAAATGTCCATCAATAGATGAATGGAAAAATAAAATATGGTATTTACACCCAACGGAATAATATTGGGCTTTTAAAGAAGGAGATTCTGACACATGCTACAACGTGAATGGACCTTGAGGCTATTATACTCAGTGAAATAAGCTGGACAGAAAAAGACAAGTACTGCATGATTTCACTTAACCCGAGGTCCCTAGAGTGGCCAGATCCATAAAGACAGAAAGCAGGTGGCGGTCCAGGCTGGAGGGAGGGGGGCGGGGCGTTGTTAGTGGACACAGAGCTTTAGTTCACAAGACGTGGACGGTGGTCACGGCTGCATAGCAGCGTGAAGGTGCTCCTGCTGTGGAAATGGACGCTTCAGAAAATGGTCACAATGGTATCTTTTACATCATGCATATGCTCAACATTTTAAAATTTTAAAACATTTTTAAAAATTAAAAGCAATTAGGGAAAAAACCCCAACTTTGTCCTATGGGTGTGTGCCATCCCTTGACTGTGGTTCGGGGGATTCTGAACAGAGAGGAGACAGAGACGAGCTCTCCCTCCACTGCACTGGGGGCAGCTCCCTAGCTATGAGCCTGCAGGCAGGATCCCTGATGTCCAGGACATTTAACTGAGGCCTTTTCCTGGATCCGTGTTCTTTCTTGGCAACGTGATAATGCTCCTAATTAGCACAGAGTCCCGACTCCTACAGCCTGACAGGCCCAGATGGGGAAGGGGGGCAGAGGAGGGCTATCTGCGGGTCCAGGGGAGTGGCTGGGCACCCAGCAGTTGGAGGCAGGCCCTGGAAGGAAGAGGGAGGCCCTAGATAGAGAGGGCAAGAGGGGAATGTTTTGCTGACAGAAAAGAGATATATTTTAGACTGGCTTCTAATGCAAGTAATGTTTAAATCTCATTCCTAGAGTACAGTGCTGTCAGGATAACCTGAATTAATTTAGTGTCCTCTGTGCTCTTCCTCCAGTGAGGACCCAGGGAAGCTATGAAAGACTGTCTCTCTCTCTCTCCTCTCTTTCTGCTTCTCTCTCATAATCAAAGCCCATGAGGACTGTTGCTGAATGACTTAACCCAAACTGGGACCCTAACAGCAGAAGGTCATCTCCAACAATGTGGCACCCAGCCCTCCCTCTCACCCTGTAATAGACCCTCAAGTCCTAGAGATCACCGCCCTCACTGACTCCCCAAGATGCAGTAGTGTGTTGAATGGTAGCCCTCCACAATGTTTGCCCACCCAGAACCTGTGAATACCACTTTATTTGGAAAGAAGGTCTTTGCAGATGTAATTAAGGATCTTGAGATAAGATCATCCTGGATATCCAGGTGGGTCCTAAATCCAATGACAAGTGTCCACATTAGAGAAAGGCAGAGGGAGAGTTGGGACACCGAGGAGTAGGCCTTGTGAAGGCAGAGACAGAGATTGAAGGGACACAGACACAAGAAACTTCGGAGCCAACAGTATCTGGGAGAGGCGAGGAAGGATGCTCTCTCTAGAGTCTTTACAGGGAAAGCAGGCCTTCTGGCCTCTTGATTCCAGGCTTTTGGTCTCCAGAATTATGAAAGGAGAAATTCCTGTTGGGTTAAGCCATTAAATTTACGGTCATTTGTTACAGTAGCCCTACGAAACTAATACATGCCAACATTTGAAACCAGCATGGCGGTCTCTTTAGCCGCTGAACTGTAGCTGGTGGAACCCATGCTCCCTTTTCCTGAAAAGGAACCGTGCTGGCAACATGGAGGAGCTGTGTTCTTGCCCTGTCCTGTACATCCAGGGGCCCTGTTGCAGGTCAGTCTGTGAGAGGGTTGTCAGGCTGGGGTCCAAGATTCTGCATTTCTAGACCCTTCCTGTGGTACAGATGCTGCTGGCGGTGTGCCACACTTTGAACCCACAAACTCAAGTTTGGGATAGAGACTTTCCAACAGAAGCATAATAAATAAACGTGTTAATTGTGTTCGGTCTTTATGTGGGTCTCCTCAAGGTCTTGACCTACATTTGTTATTTTATCACAGTGTTTGACCTAATCTGTTTGATGCTGTAGATAGAAGGCCATTATCCATGATCTCTGCCCCATAAACTTAGACCCAATCATCTGCTTTGCATAAAGATCTCTGTGCTGTATCTTCCTCACCTGTTAAACCAGGGACTGAGGCTAGTGTTGCTCACCTTTCCTCCAGCTTGAACTTTGAGTCTGGGATGCTTTCTTCACACACAGACAGAAGACTCTCTGCAGTCTTAGTATCTACTTTTGCCTTCAGCTTGAGGCCTTTCTCCTCATTTTGCCCTAAACCAAGGGCAGAAAAATGGTCTGATTCTCTGCAACATAAAGGAAAGTGATAAAATACTCCTTTGCTTGTTGCTTTTGTGGTTTTTCCGCTGATCGGTTGAGGTACTTGCCCTTTCCCTCATGAGTTGTGAGCTTTCTTCTGAAGATCTAATTCCCATGAACCAATTGTTAGTGAGCCTCTCTGATATCTCCTCCATTTTCAGGGGTGTGTGTGTGTGTGTAAACCTTCCTGACCAAATCCCTGTGCTCATCTTATATACAAAACTGAGTGTGAAGTCTGACTCTCCAGAGCGCGCATGCGTTCCCTCGGCACAATCTGGAAAACACCCGTCCTCGGCCGTTGTTGCTCTGAGAGCAAAAATAACCACTGCCTTTATCGGAATGCTACTCCCTTAATAAGTGCTATTTACAAACAGCACTTCGCGGCCAGGACTGACCCTGAAGAGTTTTGCAGAGATGCTATAGGGCTGTCACAAGCCCAGCGGGACGGCCATTTTCAAGCCTCACGTTTCCGCCGCTCTGAGTTCCCACTGCCCCAGCACACTTCCACAAGGAGGCACTTGAAAGATTCGGCTTAAAACACACGCACGGCACTGATAATGCGGGAGCTGCTGTTCAATGGTGCCGATTCTCCAGCTCGTCAAAAATGCATTTACCTTCCTCCCAGGTCTAGCCCGTATCCCCTCACTGCATGTCACAGGCAAGTGGAAAGGGAGGGTGTCACCAGAAATGGAGTGAGGTCACGTTCACATGTGCCCCAACGATGTTATGTGGGAAATATTCATACTGGAGGGTGAACCATGACCCCCTTCCTTACTTTGCTTGGATTCATTTTGTTAACTCACCCACTCACCTCTCCCTTCTTCCTCTCACTTGTTTCGTGGTGAAAATAGAGACCCTCCCAAGATCCCTCATAGCTGTGGGGTGGAGAGTAGGCTGATGTTCCCGAGCAGACATCTGTCTGTGGAATCTGGAACAGAGCTGCGTCGAGGGCTGGTGTCCTTTCCTGGTGCCTCTGGTTCTGTCTGAACAACTACTTCGTGCTCTGTTCTCTCCCAGCAGCTTCCTCGGCTCAGGGTTTCGGCTCCTCTGTGACTCAGGCTTACACATGGCTCTCTTCAAACTCCTTGACCTTTTCCTTGCTCTGTGGTGCTTCACGTCTGACTGCAGATTTGCAAATTCTTGCCATGTGTTCCAGTTCAAATTCCCAAGAGAAAGAATCTGATCATAGGAGGATCTTATCTTTTCGTGGGGTCACTCACTGGAAGATTGCTGGCCAGCCACGGTGCTCCTGGATCATGTGACCCTGGGTCATATGACTTGACTTGATCCAATTAGCTGTGGCTCAGGTATTAGGGACACAAACCATGGCCCAGGCAGCAAAGGGCTAGGGGTTGGGCAGATCTGCAGGATTGGGCAGGGCTTTGTAATGACCCAGTTTCCAGGACATACGCTTCCTTCATCTTACTTTGCAAGGGCTTTTGATAAAATGCCAGAGTGAAGGTTCGAGGGGCTGGGGGGGTGGTCACAGCTGTACAGTAAGTTCCGCCCCCTCCTGTTTTCAATCCTCAAAGGTAAAAAGGGTGAAGCCAAAGTCACAGAGAATTGAAACTGATCTCCTTGAACACAACAAAGAAGTGTGGTCTGGAACCAAAAGTTAGCTCATGCCCTCATAGAGGCAGCCCTGACATAGCAAAACACTGTTGGGGAGAGCAGGCTGCGGATTGTGGGGCAGGGGTGGGTGTGATGGGACAGGAGAAGCAAGCTCTCAGCTGTGAATGTGTTGTGTGCCCTTGGATGCGAATCAGGCCACAGCCCGCCACACTGCACACCCAGGGTCACGGCACTGTGTGAATTCCATTTGCAGGTCCCCTTTTTAAAAGGCAGAGCTGGCCTCCCCAGCTCTAATGGAGGGGAGTGGCTCCCAGCTTACACCTAGAGAGGCGGGTGCCCCCAGCACTCTGGAGACTTTGTCTGGCTTGGGCAGCCACTTTGCTTCTGTTGGCCTCTGCTCCCACTCCGTCGCCACCTCCTTCCCATTTTCTGTGCTATTCACATTCACTAATGATTTCTTATGCTTTAACAGCACAAGGTGGCATCTAAAATGACTTTACTTTTAAAATAATGCAAGAAAGCCCCTGGAAGAAAATAAAGAATATCTTCATACTTTCACAGCTGGGGATAGGTAAAAGATTTCTTTGGCAAGATACAGAAAGCACTAACCATAAAAGCATAAATAAATTGGACTTCATCAAAATTAAAAATTGCTGCTCTCCAAAAGACACCATCAAGAAAATAAAAAGCCAAGGACTGAGAGAAATATTCACAATGTGTATGTCCACCTTACATCTGGAAGAGATAAACACACCTACGAATCGGTAATGAAAAGATAACCCAATAAGAAACAGGCTAAAGCCTTGAACAGGCACTTTCCAAATATAAAAATGGTCTACAAACATACGCAGAGTGCTCAATATCACTACTCGTTAGGAAAATGCAAATTAGAAGCTAAAAGGTACCACTTCACAGCCACTTGCTTGAACAGCTCTCGTTAAAAAGACCGACAGTGCCCAAGGTACATTCGCTGGAGAAGAAACACCGGGGCTCTCCTAGACTGCTCGTAGAAGAGCCCAGTGGCACAGCCGCTTCGGGCAGTTGTTCGACACTTGCTCTTTAACAGTTAATACACCTACCCCATGACCCATCATTTCCTTTCTATGTATTTATCTGAAAGAAATGAAAGCATATGTCCACACACAGACTTGTTCAAGAATGTTCGTAACAGTTTTATTCTTAGTAGCGAGAAACTGGGGGAAAAAATGTCTATCAAGAGGTTAATGTATACACATGAGTTAGGGCAACCTCCTGCAAGGGAGATGAGCAGGCAAGGCAGTTCCCTGAGGGGAGGGCCCAGTAAGAAATGCAGATGCGGGTGATGCTGGCCGATGTGGCCAGCGGTTGGGGCAGGTCAGCCCTACAGAGGGCATCTGGGCAGAAGCACCGTAGTGTCTACTACGCCATGTAACTAACACCCCACTTAAGACAGGAAACATTTCCATCACCCCCAGGAAGTTCCCAGTACCTTTGCAGTCGTATAATGGAATACTACTAACAATAACAAAAAGTCTGAGGTATACAAAAATGGGATTGAATCTCAAAGCCCTTATGGACACCACACACTGCAGACTGTCTTTGTTGCGATTCCATTTATGTGGAAAACTCACAAAAATAATCTGTGGTGAAAGAGACAGAGCAATGCTTTTCTCTTGGTGGAGGTGGGAGCAAGGTGAGGGGGTGGAGATTGACTGCAAGGAGAACCCACTAGTGGTAGGCGGAGCGTAAAGAGCATGCTGTGTGGGGTGGCCGTTAGAAGCTGTACTGGTGCTGGGCATGGCTACGATATCAGTGGAAGAGGACGTGTTAGGTGGTAAACTTGAGTGGAATGAGGGAAGTAGTCACCACAGAGATTGCGTGATTGAGAGGCTGTTGCCATACGCATGGATTCATTAGAGAAAGGTAATGACTGGCTAATGGTGATTAACCACCAGTTCAAGGCACATATGTAGGTCTGAGGACCTCGTGGGCAGCACTGAAGGAAACTCTAACCTGTAGTCAAAGGAGAGAGAGCAGTGTGAAGGATCAGGTACGGAGCTTAATCGTAAGAATAGTGGAAATTCAAACAAGGCTGACTTCACAGAGTCCAGAAATCTGACTTAGAAGGAGGGGAACCCGGAGAATTGGGCCTGGGAGACCTGAATAGACACTACTGAGAATCTTGAACTCCTAAATAACCCTCAACCTGCTGGGCGGTAAGGGGCCCAATCCTGCTTATTAGATAATAGCACTCTCTCAACGTACTTGAAGCTTATACAGAAATGACAAGTGAAATAAATACCTTACAAGACAATGTTTGTCCCACTCAGGATCTTTTGCCTCTCCCTTACCATCCCCCTTACTCTCAACAAGACCAATAACAAGGGTCAAAGCCCGGAACAGTCTGACCGCAGAGGCGCTAGGCCTGCTAAAGTCTGAGAGGAGCCAGTTGCCAAATATCTACTACATTAAGGAGCTGCAGGATCTAGCTAATAAATTCTAGAAGATCCTGGAACATCTGGGCCCTGAGCATGCAGGATCAAGAGAGAGGAAGAAATAGTTAGATAAAGGAGAGTGTATTAATATGAGGAACTCTCCAGTGATCCCGAATTAACACCGTGGCGAGGATCCTGGAAGATGGAGCTAATATGTTCCTAGAATAGCTATTGGATGCTTGAGAAAAATGAGGGCCACCACGAAGTGAAGTAGAAATGGCAGAATTGCAATGATAGGGAGGAAAGCATCCAAAGACTCTGAGCAATGGGCATGTGAGAGGAGATATCTCATAAGGCCAGAAAATCCATCAGCTGACAGGTTTTACAGGAGGGCCTAGAAAATGTGTTTGTTGGTAAGTGTGCACTAGAATTGTTAAGTAGCCCGGTGGTGGCTGTTTTCATAGACTAGGGCTTCCAGCAAAAGATGCTACTACAGAACTGGGCTTTTGAAAGCAATGGGGATAATTGGATCCCCAAATAATAGAAGCCAGGTGGCACAATTATTACAACAAACAGCAAGGTCAGATCAGAGACTTGACCAAGCAGGATGCACCAACAGAGAGACGGAGATGGTTGATAGAATATATTGTTTCTCAGGCAGAGACAGCTGGGCAACCAATAAAAGCTTTGTTAATATGTACAATCAAAAGAAATCCAGGATGAATGATCAGAGCCTGTGGAGAGCAGCTCCAGAAGAATTCAAGATTCCCGGCTGTTCTCAGACCTGGAGCCCAGTGATTGAAGAATAGGTCAAGTCCCCAGGAGGAACAATTTGCAAGTCTACAGCGTGTATACTCAGTAGTAATTTCCCCAGTCCTTCCCTATGGCTATTTATTTAGATAACCATGCATTGAGCAAAGGGGAATATGCATAAACTTTTCAGAAATTGTTGACATTGAGGGTCAAGAACCCAAAAGCCACTATAACCTGCCTGTTAGAATTGGAGCATATGGGGTCCAGATGATAACTGGAGCCCTGATCCTAGTCCAGCTAAGAGTGGGCTCACTGGCCCATGGTGCCACCCAGTATTATTTCTCTAGTCTCTGAATGTATAGTTGGAGTTATCATTGTTGGTAATTGGCATAACCCTGTTCCTGGGGATTGGCATCCAAACTTCAACTTCCAAGCTTAGATCTTTGTTGCTCCATGAAGACCAGCTTGGGCTCAAACCCATAGGCTCTTCCAAGTCTTAGTTGTTTTGAGTAACTGCTGTGGACCTGAGACCCAATCCCTGACTCTGGCCCACCCAGCTGGACTCACCTGCCCCAGGAGAGATTGTACACTTTTCAGCTCAATAGTCCAACCTTCCTATGCAAAGACAATCCAGACCTGGCCTGGACATCTTCTAGCTTTGCTTAAAGAGATATTGGGATGTAAGAAACAATACGGCACCCTGAGATCAAGGCTGACAACATAGAGGAAACAGTTCCTGGGCCCCACCAATGAAAGGGAAAAACCAAATAAACACATTCTAGATAATACACCAATAAAAAGCAGGGATACACAGGTATTTGGAGATGGGATGGAGAGCAGATTTGCTTAATATTACAACCAGCAATAAGTAATACTGGCTACAATTCATTTAGCAACTACCATGTACCAAGAATATTCACATTTGCTCTCTTATTTGATCTTATGATGACCCTGTGAGGTGAACGGCATGCCCATTTTATAGAGAAGGAAACTGAGGCTCAGAGAGCTGAGAAAAATGGCCCAAAGTCCCAAAATTTCTAGACAGGGCAGTGAGAATCCCAGTCTGGTCAGCTGATTGTGGTATCAGCACTGTGGCCATCACACCAAATTGTATCCTGGTTGCAGAAGTTTGTGCTTCAAGCACCTTGGATAAATCGCTTGGCTTCCAGTGAGTGGGCTTAAGAAAATATGCTTTTTCTTTCATGCTTTTGAAGACAGAATCAGTCATAAAGGGCATTCCTTTAAGACCTTCTACTTTGAAGTGATAAAAGCTAGACTGAGGGAAGGCTCACAGGCCCCTGATCCGGGCTCACCCCTGCCCCTGGAGCCAGGAAATGTGATTTCTCCCGCCATCCCTCTCACTCACTGCACTTGCTCTGCTTCTTGGGTCTCCGGTGATTTTTTTTTTCCTTAAGAAAAGAAGATAGCTTGGGTTAATTTCAAGTTCTCCACAATTTATCTGTGCTGAGCTGGAAGAGTGTTGAGTGGGAAAGGGTTTCATTGTCCACGAGGGCCTCACGGCTCTTCAACACCCACCACTTCTGCCTCATGTCAAAGGAAAGCAAATAGGTTTATTAAATAGCTGTCAAGCCGAATGAGCGAGCACCGAGAACACACGGAGGGGAGATTGGATTAGAGGGAGAGGACATGCCACACTAAACAAGGGCACAGATTTATGGCCTTGGCCATGCGGCCTTAGAAATGATGCCCAAGGTAGATATGTGTGAGGGGGGAGGCTGGGCCAACGATGTGAGTCGTGAGGTCCGGACGGAAGGACTGAGGCATGAGGTGCTTCCAGAAGGGCTGGGTGTTCCTTCCCAGCACTTGGAGGACTGGGAAATGCAGTCTTTGACTTTCCAGCCTCTTTGATATCGGAAGATCCAAGAAGAGTATTAGAAGGATGGAGTGAGCCTCTGCTATATTGTTACGTTTAAGCCAGTTTATGTTGGGTTTCCTGTTACTTGAAACTTATGTATCAAGTAGTGAATGTTGATCATGTTTTAGAAACCTTAGAGAGCCTTGAATATTGGACAAAGGAGTTCAGAGATTAACGATGAGGAATTAGGACTCTTTTTAAGTAGGAGAATGACATTAATGTCTTCTGTTTGCTGTCTTTATTTTATAAAAACAATAATCTTATAAAAGCAACGATCTAGATGAATCCCAGCTCAGCGACTATTGCAAACATCTAAGCGTGGAGAGGTGATAGTCCGAATAGTTGATTAAGATGGAAATAACCCTCAGATTTGAGGCATGTTACTTGGTTGGAATTGGTAGGACCCTGTGGTTAGAATGCTTTTAATTCTTAGAATTCTTTTAATTATATGAGAGGTATTGATTTAAGCAAAATGGGGGCTTTATTATCAGGGTACAGTGGTGTCTGACAGAACCCAGGGCAGGGAAGCTGGAACTCAGTAGAGATTAGAGCCAGTACTCTTTGTCTCTCCTCTTCCCTTCTTCCCTCATCTTCTTCATCCCCCTTTTATATCTACAGACTGGCTTTCTCTGCATTCCCAGTTCCCAGGGAGGAAAACAAGACCACTAAAGTCTTCTGTGTTTACATGGCCCTCTCTCTTTTTCTCCTTCTAAAGCCCCATGGAAGGGACTCTGTTTGGCCAGCTGAGCCAATCGGTTATGGAGGAGGAGGGAAGGGTTGAAGGTCCGTGTGCCCCAGGTTCCCTTCTGTGGTTCTGGAAAGGGAGGTTGTGAGGTGCATTAGCCTAACAGGTATCCATCCTCTCAAATCTTGGTGCCACTGAATGTGGCCTGGCCAGGGGTGAGTTAGCAAGGGAGAAAGGTGGTGGACAGTGAGGCTCCTGGTCTGAGTGTCTGAGAGCATGTAGCAGCATTTCCTTAGATGGGAGGGTAGGGCTCCTACAACTGACTGAGATGTGTACATTTTGAATATAGAGTGATATGGGCTGGAGGAGAAACAGCTGATTGATAGCGGTGCCCATGGCATCTAAGGCTTTACCCGTGTTTAAAGTGAACTGAAGAGGGACAAGGCCAGTTTGTGGGCAATCAGGCACCTGTGAGATTAAGAAAAACCTGAGACTCAGGGGACCTTCTAGGGCGCTCCTAGAATAAAGTGACCCTTTGGTCCCAGAACACAGGGCCTGAGCCCCCAGACCAGACTCAGATGTGGAGAGGGCAAGGCAGGGTCTATGGCTACTCTGGCTTCTCACAAGGCTACCTGCTGGCTTTGTGCTTTGGAGAAAAAGGAGCTGCTAGCCATGGCTGGGCATGAGAAGGGAAGGAGCCTTCAATTTATAAAGGCTGTGGGATTATAAGCAAAGTGGAGAACTAGTCCTGGGGGGGGGCAAGAGTGGGTTACCTGCACTGTCCCTCCCACACGCATAGCAGAAATTGCTCATTGATCAAGGAGCTATTTTCTGCAGAGCCCAGAGAGAGCCCTTCCCAGCGGAGGGCTCCAGGCAGCCTCTGCTGATGTTAGTACATGCGATGAACCGTGCTGGTCGTCCTGATCTAGGCAATGGCTGGCAGGGGGAGGCAGGGGAGTCCAGGCCCAGTGTAGCTGATCCATACATTTGTGGGGAACTAACGCGGTCATGGTGACCAGAAGTGTGACTCTAATAAAGGCCTAGCTTAGCTGTGAAGGTGCCTTAACCTTCTGACGCTGCTGGTCTGTGAGGCCGATTTTACACAGTGCTCTTGCACAGTGAATTTTGTTCTCCCAGCAACTCCGTGGGGCTAGTGACAGGGGTAAGAGATCTGAGACCTGAAGAAGTGAAATGCCACCTCCAAGTTCAACCAGCTGGGACCAGCTCTCCTGTTTCACCTAGAACTGGATACACTGACTGTCGGTCAGTGTGTTTTCTGTTGCTCCAAAGTAGTTTGATTTGAGACCATATTCTTCTGCTGAGTTCCCTGTAAGCAGAATATTCTCCAAGATGAATGTCAGGTGATAGCCCCTGAGAGTCCGGATTCTCCAAGTCTGGTCTAAAGTCAGTAACATCGGGGCGCCTGGGTGGCACAGCGGTTAAGCGTCTGCCTTCGGCTCAGGGCGTGATCCCGGCGTTATGGGATCGAGTCCCACATCAGGCTCTTCCGCTATGAGCCTGCTTCTTCCTCTCCCACTCCCCCTGCTTGTGTTCCCTCTCTCACTGGCTGTCTCTATCTCTGTCAAATAAATAAATAAATAAAATCTTAAAAAAAAAAAATAAAGTCAGTAACATCAGCAACCACTAGGAACTTGTCGCAAGTGCAGACCCCACGCCAGGCCCCCTTTCACAAGCCCCCCAGTGGGTTCATGGGCTCACTGAAGTTTGAGAAGCACTGTTCTCTAAGCCCCTAGTCCTTTCAAATGCTCCACTATGGCAAAAAGGTTCTACAGGCAAATATATTTGGGAAACACTGAATCCTATCCTGCTTTTTTCATTCATTAACATATGAAAGGCTTGGGAAAGTCCTAAAGTAAAGAAAATCTACTTAACTGCTTAACAGTGTTTTCCAAATTTTTATGTTCTTTGTATGAGTGAGAATTCTTAATATCCCATGGATTTACTGTTGAGAACAGTTTGAGACATGCTGCCATGGAGTAAGGCTAGATAAAGCCAGAAACACTTGTGTGTATTAAAAAGCTTAAAGAGACGCACACAGATCGATCTGGTGAACAATTATTTATCAACATTCTCAGGTGAAAGAGAGCACTGCTATTGTCAGGGCATTAATACTGGAAAATAGAAAACAGAAAGCGCCCAGGGAAAGGAGAGCAGCAATCTGTGAAGGAGACGGGGTCAGTTTGATGTGGGCAGGTATGTTTGACCAAGAGGAAAACGGAGGGAAGCAGAGAAAGCTGTCTCATTAAATAACTGTGATTTTCTACCTTATAGTCTTTCATCCGACGTGAAGCGTCATGAAATGGGACCAGGGCCTATTCTGTATTCTGTAGGTGATCTCATTTAATGTCTACAACACACCTGTGAGATAGGTATTAGCATTCCCATTTTACAGACGAAGAAACCGAGGCTCAGATCATTTGCCAAAGGTCACACAGCGAATAAGCAGGAACGCAAAACCACAGTTGATGACTCAGAACTTTAACTTGTACATGGGTTTGCACAGAAAACCCAGTGGGAGGCCTGGGCCTCTGGGGGACTGTCTGATCTCAGCCTGCAGTCCTGAGGAGAGGGTACAGGGGCCAGGAGCGTCTGGGACCTGTTGTTCCAGGTTGTCAATCCCCTTGTGATTGACATGTTCCGCACCAGCTTCCTGTGTCTGTCTCTGCTCCTAGGATGACTGCTCTGGGTCTGGGACCTCGCACTTTTGACCCAGCAATTTAGATCTCGTGCCTTACCCTCCTCGCCTCCCACATTAACAGAGAGGAGCTGTTGCAGCCAGCCACTCCCACCTGAACCAAGTAAAATCGATTACTGAACAAAGAAATGAATAGAAAGAATTGGGGGGCAGGGAAGGGGGCCCACCAGCCAAGCTGTCTGTTTATAAGCAGCAACTGCTATTGGAATAATTGATTGCACGAAGGCCAGACCCAGTTTGGCCTAGTTTGGTGATCATTAACTCAATTAGTTAATTTTCAAGGAAAACATTTGTCTCCGATAAGTAAAAAACAGAATAAAACACAAGACTTAAATGCCTCCTTTCAGTGAACTTGGGTAGCAGCCCGATCTGCAAAAGGAAGACAGCTGGGGAGAACCAGACCAGGCACACAGGGGGCGAACCGAACAGCAAGTGGTAACAATCATAACCGATTGCCAGTCACGGGAGCTGTGTTACTGATCAAGCTCCAGTGTAGGTTTTAATGCATTTTATCTTCACATAAGCCCGATGGAGAGAAGCACCATTATGATACCCATTTTACAAATGAGATAAACCAAGGCCCAGAAACTTCGCATGATTTGTACTTAAGGTTGCACAGCTAGCAAGGGTTAAACACCTAGCAGACCAATGCTGGACCCAGACTGCCTGAATTCAAGCCTGTCCAGCCATGGTCTTCTCCCTGGGAAAATGAGATCTCTTTTTGCCAAACCTCAGTCATTTTCTTAATACTTTTGAAATTTTGGGCCAGTTCTCATACAACCAACACTATTATTTTCTTAGAACTTTTTGGAAACCACCTCTCTTTTTGAAAATTTAATTAAGCGTATCTAAAAAGGAAACACACCAAAAGGTAGGTGAAAACCAATATTTGTTATCTTAAATACAAGGTAATGATAAAAATAAATATCGTGAAGAAAAAAACAGTATTATGTGAGTCTGAGGCACAGATCTGTTTCCTCCTTGTTAAAAAGAGAGGTTAACACATGTTACAGAGATGTGAGAGACCTATTAGCCTCGGTCCATAGTTTTCCTCCTGCTTAAAATCAGATGTATCGAAAGAGAACAGAACAGGAAATGCCTTACTCACGATTGCGCATCGGGAAACGCGTGTTGCCTACTTCTCAGCTCTTTCTCCTACACCACAAAACGGAAATGAAAGGGCAGGGTGGAACGCTGGGCCTCAGAAGCTCAGAGAGTCCCAGAGCAGAGGGGCGGACCCCTGCTCAGGTGATCTATATGTTAATCTTGCAAAGGGAGATGGTGAGGGCACCATCTTTATCCACTCAGGAGGGATTCCCCCAGCAAAGTTAGACAAGCTCCAGAACATGCAAGTAATACTGTGATAGTAGTTTCTGACCATATTTCCAGCCAACCTCTCCTTTCTGACTCATAGGATGATTATACTCCACCCTTCACCCTTGGACGTAAGCCAGGCTATTGACTTGCTTTGCCCAGTGAAATGTGAGAGGAAATGCTGTGTGCCATGTCCGAGTGGAAGCATGTAAGAGCGGGGGCATGCTCTCTCTTCCCCTGCTACGGCGAACCCTGCGCCCTTGTGTGGAGACAGCATGTAGTAGGATGATAGAGCCGCCATCTGCCTGGGTCCCTGAGTGACCACTGTATACAGCAAAGCCTTCCCCAACATCCCATCTAGCTACTGACCCACAAGAGCATTTGTGTTGTTTCAAGCCACGACGCCTTTGCGGTCCCTAGAGATCAAAACACAACCAGCCTATTGCAAATGATTCAGAGTCAAAGCTCTTACACTGGCCACCAAGGCTAACATCCAGGGACTGATTGTCTGGCAAGCTCTTTCTCCGAGCTGAGAGTCCCCTGCGTTGGTCAGCGTCACTGCCTCTTCACCACCAGTGCAGCTGGAAATCCACAGATGTCTCTGGTATCATTTACAGCCACAGTCCTGGCAACTCTGCAGTCACGTTCTTACTGAGCCCTGGAATCCTGAGCCCCTGGTGCCACTGTCTGTCAGTGCTGATTCCTGACCTTCCACCTCGATCAGTAAGACCAATGCTCCCTGTCTCTGCATTAGCTTCTGTTGAGTGTGGCCCATCAGCAAAGGTTCTTGGGCACCAGAGGATCCCAGCATTTAGAGATGAAGATTTTGGATACACACACACAGCTCCTTCCTCCAGATGTAAAGCTGGCTGGGCCACATTGTTCACGCCATGTTCCAAATCCGCACGTCTTCAGCCTCCTTTGGGGCCATCCCCACTCATCAGACATGTTTATATGTGTCGAACCACAATGATCTTTTTCTCTAAAGTCTCTTCGGCTGCTATGAAGGGTTAGTGGACAGGAACGGATACTTGGGGGGAATGTCTGAGTGTCTTGTGTGTGATGGCCCTGTGTATAATTTCTATGTATAATCTGTCTACTCCTTCCTCATAGACTATAGCCTCCCCCTCAAAAAAGACATAAGTCTTGGTTGCATTTGCATCTGTCTATCTACTGGTGCATGACAAGCTGCCTCAAGCTTAGGTGGTGTAAACCAGAAATCATTTTATTATGCTCATGGGTTCTGGAAATCATGAGTTCATATAAGGCACAGTAGGGCATCAATAACTCTGAAGGCTCTGAGAGTTTTTACCCCCTTGTAAGCTAACAAGCCAGCTTGGCAAAGTTTCATGGATGCAGGTAGAAAATATGAGACTCCTGGGTCAGAGACGAAGAACTTTATTATTCACAGCTATAGCAGTAGTTTGTCATTATTTTTTGGTGTCAGTTCCCTGAGGCCCAATTCCCACAGCGTGATAGGAAGAGGCAGGTGACACGGGCACACACAATAGGTTGCATTAGAGGAGAGGAACCCCAGGTGTAGGGAACCTGAATCTTCCATAATGGGAAGTAAGCATGCCTGTCATAAGACATTACCTTTAGTATATGGGACACTTTCTGTTTTTCAAGGCCCTAAGCAAACCTGCCCTTTACTTCTGAGGGTGGTACAATCTCATTTGTTGTTGTTGTTGTTATATAAGCATCTTATAAAAGACAATCTGGACCAAAGACAGTCTGTGCTTCTGCTCACAAGACATGCAGAAATGCAAGAGACCCACAGTCTCCCAATATGGCAGTGGCTTTTTTCTGTTCCAAAATGTATTGAGCCTTAGCTGAGAAGACTCACATGGCTGGGGGCTGGAATTATCTGGAGGCTTCTTCATTTGCATGCCTGGTGGTTAGGCAGACTTGAAAGCTGTCAACACATGGGATTGTCAACTGGTACCACACTTCCTGTGGGTTGGGATTCTCACATCATGGCAGCTGGATACGAAGAGGAACATTCCAAGAGGGAGCGTGTGGAAAACAATTGAATGAAGAGAACCTAAAGGAAGTTGCATGGCCTTTTCTGACTAGTTTTGAGAGTCATGCAGTGTTACTTTGCTATCTTCTATTGACTCTAAGCAAGCCACTAAGGGCAGCCCAGACTCAAAGGGAGGGTCATCAACTGCTTGATGTGGGGGAGTAGCAAGGTCACATTAGAAAAGAGCATATGGGATAGAATATTGTTGCAGCCATCTTGGGAAAGCATGCCCATGGAGTGTAGCACCAACCTGTCTGTGCTCATGGCAGAATTAAAAACACTGGTGTGTACAAAGAATCACCTTACATCGGCTGCTCTTCATGCTGTATAGTGTAGTAAACAGAACCCAGCCTAAACGTCTGCACGCTGTGTTCTAGTTTCTGCTGTAACCACTCAACTGCCTGGCTGTGGCCTCGGGCAAGTCACTTACGTAACTGAGCCCCTGAGATCCCAGCGCCCTGGGAAAGCACCCAAAACGTAAAAGGAACCTGCCCCTCTCGCTTCACAGGATTGTTGTGAAAATCACATGAGAGTCCTATGAGGGTCCCGAAAATGTGCCAGGCAAATAGGCGAGGAGTTCTAAGGATTATCTGATGTGTGACTGTCCCAGAGGTAGAGTGTCCACAGACCATCTGCATCTGAGGCTCTCCTGGATCCTTACTGGGTGAGAGGCACACAGCTTCAAAATTAATAATGTAATCAAAGCCTTTTAATTCTTATAATCAAGTTACCCATGAAGAGCAAGGGGAGCACCTGGCTTTCTGCCCTTTAAGGGCTAGAAAACAGCGAAAGGATTAAGTGTACCATGAAATTGCTGTGGGACATTCCTACCAGGGACCTCCTCCACCTAGTAGAAAGAAAAAGAGACAGGGAGAAAGGGAGAAAGAAAATGAAAGAGACACACACACAGAGGGAGAGAAACAGCAGATAAGATTGTGCAGGGAGGCTCAAAGAACAGAATGAACAATGGCCCTGAACGACAGAGATCAGTATCCCACTGCCGAATACAGTTGCCAACTCTAGGGGGCTCAGGAGTGGGTGCACGTAGCTTCCTAGGCACTCAGATGTCCAAATCTTGGTACTGGAGATGGGGGACAAAGGGGGAAATACTTTTAGTTTAGAACATCAGAGGGTCTTGAAATGTTGCATAGTTAAGTTGTGGAGCATTTACTATGAGGCAGGAATTTCACAAATCTGGGAGCTGACTATTAATATTACAAAGGAAGAGACCAAGGTGAGAGAGGAGAAGCAAATTGCCCCGGATTGCATGGTCTAAAAGGGATAAAAGAAGACGTAAACCTAAGGCTATTTGGCTCCAAAGCCCAGCCCTTTCCACTGTTTCCCTTATTTCTCTGCTTCTTGGCAGAGATGGGGGTAGGAAAGAGAAAGGGGAGGGGAGTGTGTTGGGGTTAAAAACTGGAGTAAGAAGAGGCCATCCAGGCTGTGCCAGCCAAGGACTTGTTGCCATGAGGCAGTCTGCCACTTCCCAGCATCAGCCAGAGAGTCACAGAGGAGGAGGTAAGAGACTGGCAAAGGGAAAGCTGCCTCGCCAAGTCGGTGAGGGGCTGCTGTATATTTATAGCTTGAGAATGATGTGTTCTCTCTCTGAGAGCACATGCAAAGCACACACTTTCATCTCTAAGAGACATGTCTCTTAGAGATGCAAAGTGCTCTCTCTGGAGCACCTCTGGTCTCAGTTTACTCTTCCTGATGTATGTCACACTGCTCTGTTTATAACTTTGATCAGAAAGTATTTGTTGAGTGCTAATTATGTGTCACACACTTGCCTTCCTCTGAGGATATGGTGATAAATAGGATTTCCTTGCCGGGGATGAGCATTCAATTTAATGGGAGAAGTGACCATTTCTATTCAGATTGATGAATACTTTCACAGAGGAAAGCATAAGGAAAACATCCAGGCTCACCAGGGGTGGCAACCATCAAGGAAGGCTTCCTGGAGGATTTACTGCTTAGTCCCATCTTGAAGGACAATAGATAAAGAGCAAAGGGGAGCATGAAAGAAGTCATGGTGGCATGGAAAAAGTTCTGAGTCAACTGCTGCAGTACCGATGTACGTGATATTTTCCTATTTCTTTCCTTCTGTCAGTTAGATACCTTTAGTTTCAAGCTGTATAAAACCCAACTCAAACAAGCTTAAACAATAAATGGACAACTAAACAGATGTAGGAGGGAAAAGGGGGCCATAACTACAGAAAGAGTGGAGACTTTCAAAATCTTTAAAAGTCTTAAAAGAAAGTTAAATGAAGTCCTCTACTTTCTAGAAAATACAAATTAAGAAAATTGACAAAGAAATAGCAAATCTGAATATACCCTGAACTCTTAAAGAAACTAAATAGACAATAATAGACAAAAATCTCCTTGGCCAAAAGGGCATCAGATGGTGTTATTAGAAAGTTTTACAAAACTTACAAGGAACAAATAACTCTTATTTTATATAAACTGATACTCTTCTAATCAGTGGCAGCAAACCATATAATTTATTCCATTAAGACAGGAAAATCATATGATAAAATCCAACAGCCATGGTATGAAGCCCTTAGCAAACCATGAATTAAAGAGAACTTCCTTAACCTGTCAAAAACCAAGAACAAATATTATATTTGATGGTGAAACATTAGACATTGTCATTGTAAATCTGGGCACAAACAAGGAGGCCTGTTATTACCTTTCATAGTCCCCATGGTACTGAATGTTCCAGCCAATGCAATAGGACAGGGAAAAAAATTAAAGATCTAGGAATTAAAAGAGACAAATTACCATTATTTGTAGATTAAACAGAAAACAGAAGAGGATTACAGATTAACTATTAGAACTAAACTTTTAACAAAATTACTTGATGCAGGATCAATATACAACAATCAACGATAGCCCTATGTGCCTGAAACAAATTAGAAAATATACTAGAAAAATGTATTGTACCAAAAAAACCCCTATAAGTTGGCTAGAATTAAATGTAATAAAAGTTATGAAAATCTTCTATAAAGAAATATAAAATATTATTGGATGGCATGAAAGATAACTCCAATAAAAGGAGAAGTATGTCATTTTTACAGACAAGAAGAATCAATATCATAGAAATGTAAATTCTCTCTCAGGTTAGCAAATGAATGCAATGAAATTCCAAGTAAAACACCAGGGTGTGTGTGTATATGTACATGTATATATATGTACACACGCAATACAGATATTTTTCCCCCATAACATGCCAGCTGAGCCTAAAAGTGATAAAGACACAGGCCTAGAATATCCAGGCACTTTTGAAATAGAAGAAAGTGTGGGAATTTTCCGTAAAGAGATATCAAGGTTTATAATAAAGCCATCACAATTAGGACAATGTGGAATTTGTATGGATTATACTAGAAAGCCATAAACAGACCACCACAAATTCCTAGAAACATTGCCTATTAAATATGTAATTATAAATCACTGGAGTAAAGATATTCTATTCAATGAATATTGCTGGGCCAGTTGGTTATTCATACAAAAAGAAATTGGATCCTTACCTTAAATAATACACAAAAATAAATTCTAGGTGAATTAAAGAACCAAATGCAAAAAGTAAACCATTTAAAGATGTGTTTATTTATTTGAGGGAGAGAGAGAGCACAAGCAGGGAGAGGGGCAGAGGGAGAGAGAGAGGGGAAGTAGACTCGCTGCTGAGTGGGGAACCTGACACAGGGCTTGATCTCGGGATCCTGAGATCATGATCTGAGCTGAAACCTATAGTTGGACACTTAAACAACTGAGCCAACCATGCACCCCAAAAGTAAACCATCTAGAAAAAAACAAAGAAAAAATTTTTGACATGGTTATAGAAAAGAATTTCTTAAATAAAAATAAAGCAGAAACCATTTTTTAAAGTTTGATAAATGTCACTGCATTAAATTAAAATATTTTTGTATAGAGAAATACACCATAAATATAACAAAAGATATTATGTTTATATAGAGAAATGGGAATGGGAAATTATAGTTGCATATATACAACCTTCAAAGATTAGTTTTTAAGGCAAACAAATCAGAAACAATTTAAAAGTGTTAGTGTACTTTAATCTCAGTAAATATTGGTGCATCCTAGAATGGAAAACTATTCAGTATTGATGTTTATTGCTACCAATTCATTTTTTCCCTATTTTTAAAAAAGAAGCATATAAGGCAGAAATTAGTATATTACCAACTTGTATGCCTAAGGTAGGTGCCTGTGTTTGTGTGTGTATAGGACCAGGTCTTCACTGAGGATGAGGAACTTCAGGGTGACAAACCCAACAATTTTGCTCAGGACTGTGTAGGGAGCAGCCATGTCTTCCAGACAAGGAAGTGGGTGGGCTGACCCTCAATCAATCACAGAGGGAGAAGGACTTCCTTGGTGTGATAGAGGGGTCCTTTTGCCTAGCAGATGTGCCTGCATGGAGAGAAGGCCGGAGTTACCCAATTCATTTTGAGTTAAGATGCTTGTTTTTGAAAGTGTTTTCAGTATATTTGAAATTTTTCAAAATTGAGAAAGTTTTAAAGGAGTTATAATGAAAAAGATCCAATTTAAAATAACTCAAAACTTCAGAAGTTAGTAATAAACTTCCTAAGAAATGTGTAAGATTTCTAAGAACACCAGAACACCTACTCAGGAGCTTAAAAGAAGATGGTTAAGGGGTACTTGGGTGGCACAGTCAGTTAAGAGTCAAGTCTTCATTTTGGCTCAGGTTGTGATCTCAGGGTCATGAGTTCAAGCCCTGTTGAACTCCTTGCTCAGCATGGAGTCTGCTTGGGATTCTCTCTCCCTCTCCCTCTGCATTCCTTCCCCTGCCCCCGGCTCTCTTTCTCTCTCTCTCTCTCTCAAATAAATAAATAAATCTTTTAAAAAGAAAAGATGGTTAAAATGAAATCTCAGGCTGAGGCCCAATAAATAAAATAGATGCTAGTATTTGCTGTGCAAACAGATCATGGAATCGATTTATCAGGCACAGGTTTATGCCAGACACCCCACAAAACATTTCATGCACATTGTCTCACTTAATCCTCCCCTTCACAAAGCAAGGACTACCCCAATTCCTGTTTTACTTATGCTCATATGCAAAATACCATGGAAGGTTGAGGTTCTCTGTTCATGATCTGAGAGCCAGAAAGTCATGGAGTCTGGGTTTGTAGCCCAGGAATTCCTGGCCCCAGAACCTAGGATCTTTGCTGCACTGTAAAATCTGTCTCATTTAAGTGGAGTAGGGTCCTGGAACCCTGTCTCTTAACATCCCTTTGCTTCCTAGGAGTGAGGAACTAGTTCTGCTAAGATGGAAAATCTGTGCAGTTCTATACACACTTAGCTGATTCGTTGTTTCTTATATACTGTTCTGCTCTCCTCTATTTAAGTTCCAGCCAGTGTCTTTGTTGCTAAGCAGCATGGGGGTGGCAGGAAGAAACAGGTGAGAGGATCTCAAGGGGGAAGATGAGACAGAGGCAAAGGGTGGGTCCAGGTTCCCCTCTCCCCACGCAGGGAATGCTTCTGGAGTTAATTGTTGAAGCCTTTGTGATTTTGGTTTTGTAAAAAAGGTGATTTCCTGTCCCAAATGAGAGGGTAAGAAACCCTAGAATCCAACACACTGAGGTTCAAGTCTTATCTCTTCCACACAGTAATGTATGAGCTCAGGAAAGTTACTTAGCCTCTCTGGACCTCAGTTTCTTTATGCCCCCAAAAAGGTAGTCAAGGTTAAATGACATAATGCAGAAATAGTGCATGACACAGAACTTAGCGTATGATAAGCCCAAATTGTGTCTCACCTATCATCACCATTGTCACTGTAGTCATGCACCATCATTTCTCAGAACCAAGAGGCCACCCCCAGAATCTTGACTCTCGAGCCTTCCTGTCACTTTGGCTACGGTCTCAGCTTGGCCAAGTTCCCCTCAGCAGTGACTCACGATAGACCAGGGCCCTGGGAAATGCCCACTCCATCAGCCGTTGCTCCCAAAGTGCAGGACAGAGTTGTTTGTGGAAGCCTGAACGAGAGACTGATGACTCAAGATAAGATAGGCAATCAGCTTGGACTCGCCACTGCAGACTTCTGGTCTACTTGTAAAATTAGTCTTGTCATTTATTTGACAGTCCCCAGGATTGCACAGAGGGGGAGGAACCAATAAAGTGGAGCCCCCAGCACAGTGTTCCTGATAGCCTCAAGTGTAGACTTTGCTGTTCCTGGGCCCCCCAGGCCTAGACAAGCCCTTCACCATCCTAGCTGTCTCCAGGCTCACCATTCATTTCAGCCAATGTTTGTTGAGTGACTCCTAGGAAGGAAGGGGTCTAGGTGGTCTTCCTCTTTAGAAGACAGCAAAATATTTCCACATCGCATGGATTCAATCCAGTTCCAAAATTTTCACTCAAAACAGAAATGTCCCATTGTGGTGCCTCTAGCTGCCAGCTGCCCTTTGGTCTTCTGCTCACTAAGTGGTCAGGAATGCAGCCTTGGCCAGCGAAAATCTGGGTTCAGAGGCTGACTCAGCAGTTTGCATGCTGTGTCAGCCCTCCGAGCCCCAGTTTTCTTCTCATCCTGCTACCAATTTCACAGGACTGTGGTGCTTAAATGAGATGGTGTGCAGAGCATCCAGGAATGCATGCCCCTCATTAAACTAATCCCAAGGAAAATATCTGGTAAAGCAGAAGACCCTTCAGTCACTTTATCTACTTTATAGAGAGTGTTTTCATACAACAGGTCGCCTTAGCATTCCGATACCACAGCCGTGGCGGGGGTGGAGGGGGGAGGCCCCAGGCCGGTCATGGCACATGGCAAGCCTACCACACCAGTGCACGGCCTCTGCAGCCTGCTGATCAGGGAAGGGTTTCTCCACTCACCTTACGCTCAGGTGTGGTTCACCTGCCTCTGTGTTCTCAGCATGGGGAACAGAGCCTGCCACAAATCTGGCACCTCTGTGAATATCTGCTGAATGAGTGAGTCAAAGAATGAAGGATAAAAAATAGCAAAACAACGGGAGGGAAAAAACTAGAATCCCATTGTTTGTTTGTTTGTTTTTTAAGATTTCATTTTTAAGTAATCTCTACTCCTAGTGTGGGGCTCACATTTACAACCCAAAGATCGAGAATCACATGCTCTCCTATCTAAGCCAGCCAGGTGACCCGAGAATCCCATTGTTTGACTGTAACTGCGACTTATTCTTTAAGAGCCGACCAACAACATCTCTCCTAGCTTTCCTGGCTTCCTCACCTTGTCCCACCCCTCACACCATGCCCTTCCCGGCCCTTTCCTCCCCCTCTCTCCCATCTCTCGCTCTCCCATGATAGAACACATTTGTCTCTTTTCTCGTAGAAAACTTACAGAGAGACTTGAAGGGGATGACATCCACTAGGCGTGGATAACAGCCAGGTAAATGCAGTGTCCTCTTCTTGCTGACCCATTGCCAACTCAACCGTGGCAACGGAGGGCCCTCCCTGACGCCAAAGAAACAGAATAGCAGGAAGAGGGCATACCTAGGGATGCAAGCCTAGAGACAAAGGGTAGAGCCTGATTAGAAGGAACACTGAAGAGTGTTTAAAGAGAGAGAACAAGAGGTATCACTGTGGAGAGCCTACTCTGCCCAGCCAGGAGGCAGAGGCCATGAGTGGCATTCCTATCGCATAAACCAGTGTTCTCAGACTGTAGTGTGCGTGGGAGTTATCCAGGGATCTTGTCAAAAGTCAGATTCTGCTTTGGTAGGTCTGCAGCTGGATCTAAGATGCTGTACTTCCAACAAACTGCCAGGTGCCGCTGCTGCTGGCCCGGGAACCACAATTCCGGTACTGTGTCCAAAGGGATGCTCTGATCCCTCCTTCCTGCCTGTCATCTTACAGCCTCTGCCTGGACGCTCCCAGGCACAGGGCAGTGTCCTTCAGAGAGTAGAGGCCAAAGGGGGATTAGAAATACCAAGAGCTCAATTTCAAACTTCTAGCATGAGCCCAGAACCATGTCAGCGCCCATAGCCTAGATGAGGGCAGCCATAAAAACACTTCGGGATTCCTTCAAAGAATGCTCAAGTCCTATGGAATTTAACTTCACTGACTACTGGTCTCTTCTAAATCAGTGATTTAAGAGTGTGTCTATAGGTATTTCTGCCTCTTTCTACCCTCCTGCACCCCCAAAATACTCACACTCTAGACATTGACCACCTGAGGAAGCTGGGTTCTTTATTCCCAAGGCTTTTAACTTAGTAGGTGCTTGGTAAATGCTTGTTGAGTTAATTAACAAAGTCTGACTTTTTTTTAACTACTTGGGCTAATCAAATTGGATTTTCTTGAGGCAGTCACATTTCTTTTGCATGACAGCTCAGGTTTTGTGAGCTTGAGTGGTTTTTACTTAAGGTAACTGGCAGGGAAAGGAATGGAACCAAAACCATGGTTCCCAGGACAAACTGTAACCCTAGTTGCTCACAGCATGCAGTGAATAGGACTAGATTCCCCTATTTTATTTTTTATTTTTATTTTTTTAAGATTTTATTTATTTATTCGACAGAGATAGAGACAGCCAGCGAGAGAGGGAACACAAGCAGGGGGAGTGGGAGAGGAAGAAGCAGGCTCATAGCGGAGGAGCCTGATGTGGGGCTCGATCCCATGACGCCGGGATCACGCCCTGAGCTGAAGGCAGACGCTTAACCGCTGTGCCACCCAGGCGCCCCTAGATTCCCCTATTTTAAAAATCACAAAATTCTATGACTAAGAGATATCTTAGACCTTGCCTAAACCTGAGATGACAAATAGCTAGCATGAACAGTGAGTTCTCTCTCTCTATTCCTGTGCCTAGGGCAGACATAACTAATCAATCATGGCACTTTCCCTGATAAATCTAGGTGTGACTTTGGAATCCTAAGTTTTGAATCCAACACTGAAGTTTCTTCACTGCCCACTGGTGAACTCTTATGCTTCTGAATATGTCCATCTGAGCACATACTTACCAGCTTACCCCTGCTTTGTAGTTCGCTTGTAAAACTGCACACTTGATGTCCCTTTGCCTCCTATAAACCACGGCTCAGCCTGAACTGAGTTAGGTATAAGGTAAGCGAGGCAGCACACTCCACTGTGCAGAGTGTCACGAGGACAGGGATTGTGTCTCATTCATTCATTCATTTATTGACCAGGTATTTATAAGACCAGGCCCTGGTTTGGCCTGTGTTCACCTCTGTATCATAATCCCCTAATATATGTGTTTATCTTTGTATGAAGGATGGATGGATGGATGGATGGATGGATGGATGGATGGATGGATGAGTGGATAAATATTTTATTAGTTACCTCTCATGGGGTGATGCCTGATAGTCCTGAGCCAGGACACTCCTCTTCTGCCTCTTTCTATGCCCCGAATAGGTCAATTGCTGTTCTTCTTCCTTCCTTTGTTTCTACTGAGCACACTCTACACACAGCCTCACTTGAAGAAGTCCCCAAGAGTAACACTCTCTTCATCTCAAGACACTTCCAGGTGGGTCTTCATCTGTCTTCTGGACGCCATTCAATCAACTTGATCATTTTTGTGGATGGAACCCATCTTGATGAGGAATCTTACTATCATCAGTAAGGTTCTCTCATTTATTATTTTTGTGAAGTGCTCTTAGTCCTTTTACATAGACCATCTTATTTAATCTCAAGTACAGTTGGGTAAGGCAGTGATTATGAGCCCATTCTATAGTGGAGAAAATGAAGGCTCAGAAAGGCCTTTTGACTTGCCCAGGCTTACAAAGATTACACAGTTAAGTTGCAGAGTAGAGGACGAGCCCAGCCCACCTGACCCACAAGTCTATACTTTCGTAAAGGGGGCTGTGGCTGGTTACGGTTGACTCAAGTCATGATAAACTGTGCGGTTGCACTAAGAGGCCAGGGCTTTCTGCATTTGTGATGATCTGCTCACAGAAAGAGTATTTTCCCCAGGGCTAGTGAGGAGGTGGTCTCTCTGCTCTTTCCTCTGAGGCCAGGAAGGCACAGCTCCCTGGGCTTTGCTGTCCTCATTTGCCCAACACCGCCTTGGATGTCTGTAAGTCTTCCAGAGAGGAAGGGCTAGGCCAGTCTGGAGTTGACAAGGTACCCCATCCCCTCCATAAAGGGAGCGGGGATTCCTTTCAGGCTTCGCCCATTTGAGGACTTCCCAAGGAGAGAGAGACAGAGCAAGGGCCTGGGACCACACTTGGGCAGCCGCTTTCCCGTGGCCCCACCTGCCCCATCCCTGCCATCAGCACCAGGCAGCAGCTGCAGTGCCCCAGCCGGCTGCCCCTGGGGGCAAGTCTGGGAATGACCCAGGCACTGCATGTCACCTCATGGCCCTGGAACAACCCCCAGGCCTCGTCCAGTCCGTGGCCACCCTGGCTCCCTCGCTAAAGCTGCTGCACTAGGAAAGCCCCACTTTGTGTAATTGTTTAATTATCATGTCAATGTGGATTCATTAGCATGGCAGCTGTCATTGCAAATGGGGGAAGTGGGGGCTCCCAGAGCCCCTAGGGTCAGCCTAATTGATGTAGTGAACAGAATACTATATTTACTCAACAATGCTTTGAGTTTCTCTTCTGACCTGGGAAGGGCATCAGTGCTTACCAGGAATCAATAGCGGCTGGATTTTCGTCCACAGTGACGGGACAACATCCACGGCCTTAACCCCTCCGGGCCCGCCCAGAGACGGGGCAGGCATCCCTCTGCAGTGAGAGGATGGAGACTTGTACTTCTCCCAGGGACAGAAATGACATGTGGGACCAGAGTGGAGGGAAATATATTCCTTATATATTCCACAAGTGTGTGACCAGGTTCTAGTGGGTCCTAATTTCCACGAGGTCCTGACTGCTTGGGTCACAGTCACTCTGCGTCCCTCCCAGCTAGAGCAGACTGCAGAACAACTTGGTGTTTAATAAATGTTTGTGCAATGAGTAATAACTCACTTTTGTTAAATGCCAACTGTACCAGGCACCACCCTGAGCATTTTACCCGTGTGTCAACTCATACTTCTCACAAGAATCCTCTGAGAGACACTGTTCTGGGGACTTCTCACTGCGTAACTACCCTTAGTGGTTGAAAATGGCACTTTATTGTTATTATAGCTCATGAGTCCCTGGGTCAGGAATTTGTGCAAGGCACAGAGGTGAGGGCTCATCTCTGCTCCGTAACGCCCGGGCCTCAGTAAGGACGACTCAAAGGGCCGGAAGTGATACAGCGGGAGGCTGCCCGGACTCCTTCTCCGATACTCCGCTTAGTAATTGTGTGATCCTTGAAAACCCTAAGTGTTTTGAAACCACCTTTCTATCTGCTAAATAGGAGTCATAGGCCTTTCTTCATAGAATTAATGGTGACTTAAATGAGACAATATGGAAAAGCCTGTCAACCCAGAGCCAGGCACACTATAAGTGTTCGATGAAGGTTCATTGAATCTGAAACCTGAGTGCCACTGGGATGTACAGTGACAGACGGGGGGGGAGGGGGGCGGCCTTTAGTTACCGAAACAAGTCTTGTCAAAGGTAGTAAAACCCATGTTTTAGTGGTCTGTGCCATTTTAGATAACCGGAAGGCTGGAGTCAGTGCCGTAGGCATGACGGAATACGGAAAACAAAGTAAATGCACTTTCCCCATCTGAGAAATGGAAATGAAACCTACCGTAAGACGAGTACAAGTGGGTCTTAAATGAGGTAAAATGTCTAAAACGCCTCCTGTGGAGCGAGGACTTGGTAAAAACAGGTACGGGAGAGCCTGCAGCTGGAAGTCTTACCTCACCCAACATTAAAGAGCGCAGGCTGGAGAAAAAAGTCCTGTGGATATAATCAACATAGGAAAAACCTTGGGTGCATCCTTATCTCTTCACCAAAAATTGCATTTCCGAGTAAGTTCCATGAATATCAATGTGAGGTGTCCTGACTCTAAGTCAGGGAATGCCGGGCAGGGAAAACAGGGCTCTGATGATGTGGTGGCCTAATAGTTGGGTGTTGACCAATAGATTCGCAAGTGAATAGACATTCTTCATGGTGCCACTACAACAATAATCATAATTTAAATTATAGTTTAACATCACATCATGAGCACATACAATGTGCCAGGCACTAAGCAGCTCATTTAATCCTCATAGAAAGCCACGGGGGCAGGTGCCCATTTTCCAGGAGGGCACAGAAAGCTTTGGAAATGCCCAAGGTCACATGACTAGCACATTGTGAACCGAGCCTGTCTGGCCCCTAGCCTGCGCTCCCAACCTCGCCGCCTCTGAGTAACAGACCTCACCACTGTGGCTTCTTTTAGGAAAGTGACACGGGGTGGAAAACCTAGCACTGTGCTAAGCCAGGAAGGCCTCCAGAGTGGGGGAGCCAGGCAGTTCTGCGTTTAAATCTCAGTTTCAGCACTTATCATCTCCCTGACCCTGGGCAAGAGACTGACTAATCTTTTCAAGACTCAGTCTCCTCATCAATCAAGCGGGGATATGAATGATAGTAATGTCCATCTTGTTCTGTTGCTGTGAAGGCCACGCCTGGCACATAGTAGCTGGTTAATTATTGTCAGTCTCCTTTTGTTTAGAACAGGATTCCAGCAAACTTTCAACTGCATTGAAATCATTGCAATAGATCTGGGAACTAAGGAGGCCCTAGGAGTTTGAGATAGTGTCTATCATTCACCTGAGCCTCTGTTAGGTGCCTAATTACATGGATGCAGGGGTTTTGTACGTTTCTTTTTTACAAAAATACGATTTTTCAATTGTAAATAAATAAATAAATAAATAAATCTAAAATGATTCAGGAAGAAAAAATATGAAGATTTAGACACGTAAATAATGCCCACAATTTCAAACTCAGTATTTCTTTTCCTCATATTCTCTAGGTTTATCTGTCAGTCTCTCCAAACTGCCTTTTTTTTTTTTCATTAGACAATACTCTCTGCAAATTATTTCTAACTTCGGGTGATTTGCTGACTCTCACTGACTAGGGTGTCCCTTTCCCCCACCTATAACACTCACTTTGCATCATAACCAAATGCAGCCTCCCCATTGTCCCCCCACCTTCCACTGGGAATGATCTCTTTATCAATAATTCGACCCCTGGAAGCCCAGCGGGTGACTCTTTAGTGCCCCCACACCAATGCAGATGGGGGCTTTGGATCCCCAGTGTAATCCCAGCCTGAAATGTTACCAGGAGCCCCACGGCTCTTCAATTACCTCCCTTGGCCTGTCAAGACCACAGCATCTCAAATTCAGTTAGCTGGTCTTTGGGTCTCAGCCAAGGCCCAGCCTCTGCTCCTAATGACAGCCAGCTGAGGGGACACTGAGAGGGGCTAAATTCAATTTGCAGCCCTTCTAATGAGATTAGGGGAGCAGGGTTTTTTATTTTCTCCAAAGTTTGCCATGGGCAGGATGAATGATGGCCCAGGGATGAGCTGTCAACGTCAACAAAGGCTCCGAGCTGGGAGAAGGGGGATGGGAGACAAGGATGGGAGAGAGAGGGAGAGATTTTCCAGACAGAGCCAAGGAGCCCTGAGTGAGTCGCCCAGCAGGTGACAATGTCTGGTTGGCAGAGTGTCACTCTGTGGACAGGATGCAAAGTCAAGAATCAATCTGGAGGAAAGGCAAATGTCAACTGTAAGCAATATTCCCAAGTCGAATCTTTTTTTTTCCTGCTTTTGTATTTCTTCCCACCTTTTTTGACTTTCTAAAATCATTAAGCATACGGTATTTTTAATAAGTAAGTCAACTAAGAGGTATCGTCTCAGATAGAGGCAAGGCCCCCACTGGTCTACTGCATGGAAGAGCGCAGCCCAGCACTGCTCTCGGGCTGAGAGGACCTGCGAGCCTCCCGGCCACAGAACAACCACTGAGCTAGCGTCGGGAGCCAGCTAGGACCTCAGATGCCCACACTGTGTTGTGGCTGGTGGTGAGGAGCTGGGAAGGACTTTATCTGATGCGTGACAACTTGGGGTGAAGTGTGATGCGCAAAATGTGTCTAATGAGTGTTTGTTAGCACCTGGTTCTAAGTAGCTTTAGCTCAGAGGCCAGGGTAGAAGAAATAAGGCAGGACATTCTTGTCGGTCAAAGTGAGAAAGGTGGAGGGAAATCTATTTTGGGAATATGAAGAGGAAGAAGTCCCTGTGGTCAGGAGAGACCAAGGAAAGTTTGTTTTGAGGAGGAAGTCTTGAGCTGTGGCACGAAGGAGGATAGGAACTAAGAAGGCTGAGAGCAGAGATGAAGTTGACCCTGTGGCTGAAGGTCTTCCATGCTTCTACCTGCACACCCAGCTATGCCTTGTTCCCAGCTCGCTCCTGGTGAGAACTGCAACAGTGCTGTCACCTCAGGCCTGGATCTCGTGCTCTGAACACTGATTTGTTGACCACACCTTCTTAGAGTTCCTCAGAGATGCTCCAGACATACAGCAGAGCTCCTGTCCAGCTTCCTGTCCTGCACCCAAACTCTCTATTGATGCAGCAATCCTGCAGTAGACCCCGGCTGTGGCACTGACTCCTGGAGTTGCTTGGTTTCTCCAGTTCTTCTCCAGATAGAGGAGCTGGGAATCACACACCTTGTCTCTTGTCCCTCAGCCACTGCCTGAAGTCCTGTTCCTAGTAGACCAGTGACCAGGGACCATTATGGCCCTTTCTGTACTCCCACTGAATATGGAAACCAACCCAGACCCAGGTCTTTACTCAGCTTCAAAACAGGTCAACATGAGTTAAAATGCCTTATAGGTGGGATGTCTGGGTGGCTCAGTTGGTTAAGCATCTGACTTCAGCTCAGGTCATGATCCCAGGGCCCTGGGATCCAGCCCCACATCAGGCTCCCTGCTCAGTGGGGAGCCTGCTTCTCCTTCTCCCTCTGCCACTCCCCCTCTCCTCCCCACTTGTGCTCTCTGGCTCTATCTCTCTGTCAAATAAATAAATAACATCTTTTCAAAAATAAAATGCTTTATAGGCACGTAGTAGACACTCACTAAATATTTATCAGCTGAATTGGGCTCACGGGGAAGGTGCAAGTTGATTGGGCTTGAGCACAGGAGCAGTTAGACAAGGGGCGACAAACGGGAAGGTGTTCTCCATAAACAAGGAAGCTCAGAGCCAGGATCATGTCGTTTGCATTCAGAGAATGACAGTTTGCCTCCCGTGATGCACTCCTTGTGGCCAAGTTTTGACCCTTATTACCCACCAGGCCCACAGCCAGATTTTCAGGGCCTCTGGCCACTTGGGAGCCCCAGTGATGGACTCCTCGGTTTGCCCACCACAGGAAGGTGCTGCTGATGTCCACAGACCAGGACAGCTATGCCACTGTTACCACAGTCTGACCCTGGCCATCGGCCAGATGATCCAGAGGAATCCTGCAAATTCCAGAACCCAGGAGTGTGTTGTAGCCAGAACCTATGAGAATATCTTCCATACAAAACAAAACACAACCCCTTCAGGGCCTGTGAAGGATTATGTTGGATTGTTGGGCTGGGCTAATCTGGGGGATTAATCCAACCCACCACCTCATAAACCCAATGCTGGTAAGAAAGACAACTTTAGATGCTGGGGCTAAGAGCCCAGAAAAGCTCAGTTCTACAGTTAGTCATGGATGCTTTGTTAATGTGATTCCTTTTATGCTGTGAGTGATTTTTGTGTTATTTTTCCTATTCCACTTATTTTTATTAAAATTCCTTGTGAAAAGACCATTCTGTCCTAGAGGGGTTTTGTGCTATGAAGTGATACAGGCATCAGAAATTTAAGGCAAAGGACTGGGACCTCTCCAGCTCTTCTCTACCCCACCTTGGAGGGCAGCCTGCTTTGGTTCTCATAAGGAAGGCTTGTTCTAGAAGGTGCTGTCTGGGAGCAATGCATGGGCTCATGAGCCGGCACCGGTGGCATTTTGATGAACCTCCAGCCTATGCCCTTTTCCCCAGCTCAGGCTTTGATCAAGATGGAGAAATCATCTGGAGGAAGTAGAAAAAGACAAGGACGGCAAGGGTAAAGAATGGCCAGCTACCCAGACATGATGCCTATTAATGAAAAAGAGTTCCCAAAGGCCAAGCCCTCAGGAGCCTAAACTCTCTGTTATAAAGCACATTTAAAAAAAAAAAAATTTAAAGACTTTATTTAGTTATTTGACAGAGAGAGCCAGTGAGAGAGGGAACACAGCAGGAAGAGTGGCAGAGCTGGCACTCCCCGCTGAGCAAGGAGCCTGATGCAGGGCTCCTCCCAAGACCCTGAGATCATGACCTGAGCCAAAGGCAGACACTTAAGGACTGAGCCACCTAGGTGCCCCATAAAGCATATTTTTTTATCACGGAAGGGTTTCATGCCTGTTCCTTATGTGAGCCTTACAAGTCTGTGAAGAAGGTGTGCTGATCCCCGATTTAAAGATAAGGAAATGGAGCCACCGTGAACCTCGGTGAGTCCCCCTGGCTCAGGTACAGGAGCTGAGGATCCGAGGCCGGGTCTGTCTGCTGCCAGCTATGTTGCTGGGCCCACCCTCCTGCATTTCATCTTAATACACAACCTATGTGCATACGATGGGCTATCCCCCTACCCATCTACTTTGATTTTATTCCAACGGGGGGGGGGGCTCCAGACTCTTCTACCTGTACTCTGATGCGAGAGAATCCTCAGGAGACAGCCCCGCTTGTGCCAGCTTTGTGTGGACAGGGAAAGCACCTCACTGCAATTTCGGAGCTACCGAGGATGCGGGATATGGAGCCCAGAGCCCTGAGTTGGGCTCCCCAGCCCTGCTGTCGCCAGCTCCCCCAGTGATCTCGGGCAAGGGACTTCCTCTCTCTATTCTCAGTGCCCTCTGGGCTCCTCGCCAGTTCTAACGTCCCCAGATTCTAATTCCCTAGCTGTCCAAATCTCTGGAATGGTCACTCCAATCCATTTCTTGCTGCCTACAAATTAAATTTTGCTTTCTTCTTCTCTTCCTTCCTAGTCTCTTCTATTTGCTGCACAGAGTTCAGCTACACTCTGGTGTGGTCATGAGCATTTCCAATGCAAAAGCTCACCCCAGTGTCTGCTGGGCTTGCTAAAAACACCCCTCAGGCCTGCCCCTCCCAGGGCAATGCCAGACCAGGGGGATGGAGCCCTGGGTCTCTTCACTTTGCGCCACATTATCACAGAAAGGTGGATTAGAAGTTATCTCCGCTCTGCTTTCTCTCAGAGCTCCTTGGCAACACAGCCACCTCGATATAAATACACACCAGAAACGTGCACAGGCTCATACTCGGGAGTCGAGGCCTTCAGAGCCTGGGGGCGGATACCACCAGGGCGCAAGGACGTCAGGAGATCCCCAGGACACGATGGAGTGCCAGCCTCGCCACTTCAAGGTCAAATATGGCACCCATCAAATAAAACGCCTGTGATCCCTGAGAATTGCCTGGCACCCCATCCAAAATGCTGGAGACATTTCATCTCTCCGGATAGCCAAAGAGTTCACAGTTGAAGCTTCTTTCACATTCTTTACAATTAAATCAAGGGCTGAATTATCTTTCCTGTCTTTGTTTCTTTAACACTTTTTTCTCCCTGGGGTTGCTAATATAGCCCTTTCGGGCCAAAATTCCGTTGTTCCTGATCATTGGTTGTCTGAAGATCTAAAAGGAAAGAGTGGAATCTTTCAGAGTCAAGATTTAAATCAAACACGATGGCGTTGTGCTTCTGAGTATAATAATGTGTAACATTTTAGTGTTGAACAAATGAAAGGGATCTTAAGCCAGTCCATTCCCCGCACACTGTTAACTCTGGTGTCTAAAGTCACTTTAAATTTTCAGGCCACCAGTGCACATGGGCTCTCAGGGACAACACAGCCTTGAGAGCACACTATGCCCGCTCCTTCCACCAGCCCTGCTCTAGGTACCACCATTCGAACGTGACAGAACTACCAGAAACCTGACTCAGGCATATGGAGCATATGCAGGAGACACAGGCATCAGCTGAAAAGATGGTGAGAAAGGTCCCCTTGCTTGGAGGCACATGAATAAAATTTCCCAATATCTTTCATCTATATGATAGTCCTCTTAAGATTTAGTTATGAGGCTCTGTCAGGCATTTCAAACTACAGAGGGCCTGGAAAGAAAATACAATAAAGAGATCAGAGACCTAAAATGCCAGGCCAAAGAAAAGAACCAGAAGGAGCGAGATGTGTTCATTGTAAATATTTTAAAACTGCATTCTTATCTTGGTTCAGTGCTGTGTGCTGTCTTGTCTCTGATAATTGTAAATATTTAATGTGCTATAGCTCCATCTCCTTACTGATACAGGGAAGATGAATAAATCCACACGCTCAAGACGTGTGTTTTCCCTTGCGGTACGGACTGCTGGAGAGTGAGCGCCCCATGAGGGGCCGCTGTGGATGGTTACGCAGGCTGTGCCTTGTAAAGGGCATGGGGCCGGGGGGCGGGGGCGTGCTGAAAGACACTCCCCACCCACTAGCTCTGGAGTCCTTGGGTCTGATCAGGTCTGATCAAAGGGCCCTCTTGTGCAATGGTGGGGGTGCTTTTTCTGCAGTTCACAGTTTACTAGTGTGAGGGGAATAAAGAAGGGCTGCAGGGCAAAGTGCTCATATTTAGTAAAAAAAAAAAAATCAAGAAAGCTTTCAGTCTCAGTATGATTTTCTCTAAAATAAAAGTATAGTTATTTTCTTTGTTTTCCTTTTTTTATTCCCTTAACACCCTAAGCCCTGTCTTGATACTTGCTTTTCCCTACAACCTGACAAAACGAAGCTTCCAGAAGCAACCATCTACTATAAGGGGAAGCCAGGTTGGGCCATGGGGAGAGGAGGGGCTTCAGAAGCCCTGTTTCTGTGGAAACCTGTCCTGCCTGCCATCCTGCCCCTGACACCTGGCTTGGTTTGCCCCAGTGGGTGATCAGGTCTCCGTTTGCCTTCCGCTCCTCTGGCCTTCCCATTATTCCGACCTTGCCTTGTTCTGATCTCACCTCTTGGTTTCCACACTCCAGGGCCTGTGGAAGCTTCAGCTCCGCCACTGGGGCTGACGTCACCTGCTTTCCCAGGTGATAGCAAAAGGAAGAGGAAGCCCTAGAAATTCTAACTGGACCCCTTCCCCGGAATAACCTTCCACGGTTACTCTGACCCCCTTGACCTGGTGAAGATGAAACCTATAGCCCTCACAATGAACTTGCATCTTGGAGTTGTAACATGTAAAGGAGGACATGTTCCGTCGTTCTGGGATGCACAGAGGGCAGGGAGGGCAGGCTGCTGCCACCCTTAGCAAAGCAAACTCTGAGGCTGGAAGGTCTGAATTCCATGCCAGCTTCATGGCTTCCACACCCAGGGCCCCTGAGCATGGGCTCTGGCTGCCTCCCTTCCACTTCTCTAAAGAGGGAGTAGTAGAAGTGCGAGCCTCATTGCATTGACCTAAGAATTAAGCGTTAAGCTCTCAACTCATAAAGTTGCCTAGAGCGGTTCTTGGAGGACTAAGTAGTCAGTGAGTGTTGGCTGTTACTATGATTCTTATTTCTAAAGGCTTAGAGTCGGGGCATGGTAGAGCCCTGAGAAACTTTTATTGCTCAGAAGGCTTATTTTTTTAAAGATGTATTTATTTGTTTGAGAGAGAGAGAGAGCATGCGTGTGCCTGTGCAGGGGAGGGGGGAGGGGCAGAGAGAGAGAGAGAGAGAATCTCAAGCAGACTCCCTGCTGAGCATGGAGCCCCATCGCAGGGGCTTGATCTCACGACCCTGAGATCATGACCTGAGCCGAAATCAGGAGTCGGACATTTAACCAACTGAGCCACCCAGGTGCCCCCAGAAGAGTTTTTAAATTTGACCATTAAGATGCTCAGTTTCCTTGTTAGGGAGCTCCTGCGGCATTGTAGGCAAACACAACACACACACACACAAGCACAAAGCACACAGGTATACACACACACGTGCGCACACAGATTCAGCCACGTTGCCACACGCACACGCAGGTTCACACTTGGATAACTCCAGGAACAGCCTGGGACAGAATCTCCAAGTTTCCACGGATGGTGGCAGACTTTACTCGGCTTAGCTATCAACCACCTGACGCCTGGCCTAGACGTCAAGGTGCCATGGTACAAACTGTGGGATTTGCCCATGTTGGGTCTTCACGGGGCCTGCAGGATGGCCCATAGTCAGTTGCATTGCTACAGAGACTTCTGAGAACTCCAACCTTTCTCAACCTTCAACCTTCCCCTTCCCTCAGAAGTTTCAGGGATTCTATGGGTCATTGTTAAAGGTTTTAGGCTGGAGGGTCCCAGCTGCCAGTACCACCAGTACCGGCTGCCAGATGGAGGCAGGTGGTGATGTAATTGCTGATGGCACATTCTCCAGACAGACTGTAGGAATGTCAGAGCACCTTGGCCGGGTACAAGCAGATATCCAAAAATGAGCTGCTGAATAAAGGACCAAATAATAATAATAATAAAATCCCAGCTCAGCCACTTATTGGCTGATAGCCTTGGATAAATTGAGTACTCTTTATTTTACCATCCTTGTGTATAAAATGGAGGTAAACATACCTACCCATAGGACCGTGTGAAGATTAAATATTAAACCAGAGATTGAGTATACAATGAAGTCTTTCCAGTGGTGGTCTCAACATACAATGGGCTCAGGGCAGTGCAAGCAAGAATGGTCTCTTTGGGATAGACACCCGGGGACTCCACACTTCAACAGGGAGCCAGGAAGACTGGTGCCTGAGAAAGAGTCTTGTGATGAAGATGTTTCTAGTTAAGAAAAGCCATTTTATCCATTTCCCTCTGTAGGGAGGACACAGTGCTGTTCTCCCACCTTAAGAGGCTCAGACAGAGGGAGGCTGCACTTCCCAGCTCAGGCCTCCCGGCTGGTGAGGCATGTGCAATCTGCCCAGGGCGCCCTTTGAGAGGTGGGAATCTCCCTGAGCTTCTGCTGTCTTTATCAGTTTTATGGCCTCTTTCTGGTTTGCTCATTGAGTTAGTCTTCAGGGAGAAGGGTTTCAACCAGAGAGCAGAGCAAGCAAGAAGTAAATGTATCTGGAGCCAGGTTCCAACACTAACTGAACATACCAGAGACAGGGAATAGAAGACAGTGAAGCCAAACAGGGTCCCTTCATGGGCTTGTCTGGTTAAAATTCTAGAACAGTCTCTCACAGTCTGATTTTCTAGATACTTCAAGGCATTTCAAAATATTTCAATAGCATAAAATACTGGGATATACTGAGATCAATCTATCTATCATCTATCTATCTATCTATCTATCTATCTATCTATCTATCTATCATCTATCAAATATACCTACCTGTCTATCTACCACAAACACATTTTCGTTGACTATGACAAACACGCATGCACACAATGTGAGTAGGGTATGTGTGGATGCAGGCTATGTCAGGAAATCATGATAGTGAGCTGGGGTCCCAGGAGGGTAGAAGACATTACACCAAACAATTATTTAATGTCCTTCTTTGGATTTGAAGGTCAAAAATGTTCTTCCACAATTTCCAGCCATGTTTCTCAAGTGAATGTGGGGAATTGTCTAGGGTCACTAATTTGTCTTTCTCTGTGTGGACTTTAAGGTCATTTAATAGTTTTCCTACATCTCACAACACCTCTCTTCTATGAGATGGAGGATTCCTCTCCTCTTTACAGTTTTTTCTCTCCTTTCATCCTGGGCCCTTTCCCTATACCTAAAGATGTGTCATTCATTCATTTATCACCCATCCAGCTAATATATACTACAAGCCTGTTAGAAATTGTGTTGGGAACTAGGGATTTACACTGAACAAGATAGACAGTTTCTGCTTTCATGAAGCTCACCGTCTAGTGGAAAGACAGAAAATGTATAAAACTCACATGAATCAGGATATGAGATGAGGTGGATGCCATAGTGTGTTATCCAGATCCTCCTTCAGGACGGGAGAAATCATTCTCCAACCACCGAGAGCTCTGCCAGAACATAGTCCTCAGCTGAACCCTTTTATGGAATTCCTTAACTAAAGAGAGCTGCCTCACCCAGGATCCTGCCCCCTTCCCAGGGCGGTCCCACATCCAATGCCATTTGACCCACTGTCTACTCTAGAAAACTCTGAAGGGCCATCTCGCTTCTGAGCTCCCCAGATGTATAAACTCACCTCAACTGCACCTTCGTCTTCCCATGGGTAGTTGACCTATGAAGCAGTAGAAGTTGTGTTAACAATCAATTTTCCTTCCTCCACTGGTTGTTAGAAAAATGACATCTGAAAGCAAAAAAATTAAGAAGAAGGGTAATGGCCTATGGTATTCTGGGGTATGGCAGTCTCCAGAAATAGGGATAGCTGGGGTGATGATGGCAAGAACCATGGAAGCATTCTTGGAGTTGTGACTTTTTCATACTCTAGTGCTTCAGAGTATTATAAAACCAGATAAAATGAATGCCTTCTCAGTAGGGCAACAATATATTGGTAAAGCCTGAGAAATACTGGAAGCTCGGTTGAAAGCTGTGAACATCAATTCACCTTTCAACCATAGCATGAAGAACAGGAACCAACCATCACTGGTGGACAAAGCACAGAACCAAGGGCAACCCATGCAGGTGATCTGATGGCAACACTGAGCTTAAACTGCCCTCACCTTTTTGAAAAATGGGTAATGCTTTTGAATAGCTTAATGATAATAGCTATTGGAATTTAAAATGAAATATTTAAATATTTAAAATATTTAAACATACTACGAATGATGAAAAAAAAGAAAATATATACTTCATTTAAAAAAATTGAAAATGAAGGAAAAATCAAGGATGTATAAAGCCAAAAATCACAAAAGAATAAGGCAGATTTAAGATGAATCAATAAATTATAACCATAATGCATGTAGGTTAAGCGTGTCTAAAAAATATGTCAATAGTTTCATTCAGAGTGGAAAAATCCATTTAAACTTTAGAAACGAACACATAAATACATTCAAAGAAACTTCGAACAGAAGTATAGCTTATGATTTTAAACAAACAGAAAGTAGTAGTCACAGTTTTAATTGTGAGCCACCAAAATGACAGGGGAGAAGCCCACTGAGTTTTTCCTTCCTCTTCTGTCCACTTAGTAGCTTTCTGTCCCCTCTATCACTTGCTGAAGACAAATGTGAGGGTTGTCATTTCATTTAGGACAGGATACTACATTTCACGTGGGAACTACATTTCACGTGGGATGGGATCCTGGAAGACCTCATGTGTGCAGAACAGACTGTGTCACATCACGTGAGGCAAGGCGGAGAAAGCCTCCAAGACAAAGGGAATAGGATAATGTGGCCGAGAGAGTTCCATTAGGGTAGAAGAAAGAGTGACGAGGGGCTCTATGAAACAGATTACAATAATGCTCCTTTAAAGATTTGAAAGAGACACACGTAAAGTGAATTCCAAACTTAACTGTTTTTTCCATTTTCTAAAAATAAAACAGTTAGGCACCCGATTTCCCAAATAATCTCAAAACATTCCGGAAGTTAACAAAACAAAACAAAACAAAACAAAAAACAACTAAAAGTCATACTCTTGGACACAATGTAGTAAACCAGAAATTAAAGACAATTATTTAAATCAAATCTCCAACTCCTTACAAGCTGTAAACATTTTTTTGTCAGAGATCAAAGAAAATAGCAACTTATATAATATGCTACACAGAATGTATGGAATTTGGCCCAAACTGTAAGGAGAATATTCATAGTCCCAATGTTTTTCGTTTGTAATCAGAAAGAATGAAAATAAATGGATTTGAATCATAAGGCTGCAAAGAAAACATTTAAAAATAGAGAAAAAGGGAAAAACATTTTACAAAGATAGGAGCAGAAATTAATGATTTCAAAATAATACAATTATGAAATGAGCTGATTCTTTAAAAAACCAACAAGCCTAGACAGATATCTAACAATAATAATTTTTAAAAAGTGACAAATATACAATGTTAAATATAGGAAATGTAATTACAGATTTTCCAATTTTAAGCATAAACTTGATCATAATATCATACAACTGGTTAACCATTTGGAGAGCACAGAGTTACATTCTTAGCATACCAAACACAAAATTAATTCCAGATGCATTAAAGCACAAAAATAAAGTATATGTAAATATTTATACTTATTTATAGTAGAGAGGTACTTTATAAATATAACATCAAAAGCAGCAACCACAAAGGAAATAATTAATCAATTGTATCACATTAAAAAACCAAAACTCCTATATAGGAAAAAAAAAACTAAAAAGTAAATGACAAATTGGGGTAATATTTCCAATATATGAGACAAAATATTAGTGACTGTAATGCATAAAACATATGAATATAATAATAAATAAAACAAAATTAATAAAATACTAGTCTTAAAAAGTGAAATGTATAAATTTGAAATAGTTAGATTTTTAAATTTTATTTTTTAATTTATTTTCTTTTCTAACAGATACATCTATTTAAAAATGAGATATATTTTCCAACTATTGAATTGGAAAACACTGAAAGAGTAATATCACCTTTCGACATAAACGTTTTGGGGTGCAGTTGGGTTATGTATCAAAAAGGCTTGAGAACGTATACACACTTCCGGAATTCCACTTCTAGGGAACTAGCCTAAGGAGATAACCTGACCAAGGTGTAACTATTTAGTTATAACAATTTTTGCTCTGTTTTTTGAAAATCATATTCCCAAATTGGGAACAACATTAATTCTTAGCAACAGGGGACGGTAGAGTTAATTATGTACCCTCTATTGATGGACTGCTATGTAACCAATGAAAAATAATGGGGTTCATTTATATGTATTAATCCTGAATGATGCCATTAACATGTTCAGCGCAACAGCACATTGCAGGACATACAGTAATATCCAATTGTTTTAAAATATGTATATGTATATACATGGACATATAACACATGCATATTCTTCAGACATTTCCATTACTGGTTGGTGAGACTGGGGATTACTTTATTGATTTAAGTTTTACACCTTACGGTATGTTTTGTTATTTTAAAAAAGAGTGAGAGAAAAGAGAAAAAACGTTAAACAAAATCAATTACATGTTTTAAAACACAGGCATTAGCTATGGTAGAACTTATAGACTTCTTCCATTGCATTCTTTGACACATTTTTTTACATCTATCAGTTTCCATATTAATTTGATATCTCTAGTTCTTATTCCCTTGGGGGCAAGGTATTTATTATCTTTGCATGCCCAGCACTTGGCCCAGTGTCTTATATACCGTGGACATCATTAAATGGTCATATTTCGAGGAAGGAAGAAAGGAGGGCAGGGAGTGAGGAAAGAGGGAAGGAGAGGGGTAAGAAGGGGGAGGGAAGATGGGAGGAAAGGAGGAAGGGAGAAAGGAAGGAAGGAAGGGAGAAAGGAAGGAAGGAAGAAAGGCAGGCAGGCAGGCTGGGGAAAGAGGGGAAGAAAATTTGGTTGTAGGTGTCATTTCTGCACAAATATGCTTTTACCTCCTGCAGATGGAACCAAGATCCCACCAGAGCTGCCTCTGCTGCCCAGTCCACAATTCAGCAGGTTGCTCTGTTCCAGGAGCCCTATGGTGCTGTTGGGTCTGCCAGTCTTTCAGAGCTCAAACCAGTGGGATCCAGCTTAAGAAAACCTTTTCCCACAAGGTATGAGTGCCCCTTGCAGATGTTTGCTACCATTTCAACAGCTGGAGCTCTGCATAGCACAGTTCCTCAATCATAAGCAGACATTACCTAATTGATAAGGGTGTCCCTCTAAGCACAGCAGCCTGTTCCCAGTTCCATGTGACACACAATCAAACTCTGTTCCCTTTCCCTGTGACATCAACATTCTTGGCGCAGCCATTGGAGGAGAACTCCTTTCCACCCAAGATAAACTGAAATCTTGGGACAGAATCATTTCCCCGAGGATCCCCATAGCCACATTCTCCCACCCACTCCCATCTTTCTGTTCCATGCGGAGCTCAAATTCTGGCCATGAGGCTGCTCTTCAGGCTTCACTGACATTGACCCCAGTGCAGCTGTAGCCCTTCAGCAGCTCCCTATGACAACGGGAAACAGATTGGAGGCACCAGGCATTTGGTGTCAGTGGACGGACACACATGAACCCCTGAGGCTGGGATTGTCCCTCCCTCTCCCTTCCTCTGTGGTGCCCCCACACAGTTGTGCATCAACACTGAAAATGTCCATCTGGTCTTTCCTGGCAGGAGGTTCCTAGTGAGAATGTATTTCCTTAATAGCACTTGGGGATGGCCTGTGAACCCAAGAAGCCATGGGTCCTGGCCACCTATGGCCCGCTCAGACCACGGTACAGAGAGAAGCACAAAGCAGAGCCCAAATTAGAGGGAAAGCCTCTGAAATGTGGCCCTAGACAAGCCCACCTTCTGCTACTTCTTATGCCTATTGAATGACACTGTAAGTGTTGTGATTCCTTGGCCAGCATAGCATATCTTGTAAGTACTATGATCCCTGCCTGGGTTAAAAAACAAAAACTAAAAAAACAAAACAAAACAAAGACTTTGCTACTAAAGTGGTCTCTGGCTCTGAGATTACAAGAAAGGCGTAAAATCCGCAAAAGAGAGAAAAACAGAAGTTTGGTTTTGGGGGGTTTTGGGGGTGGTAAGGGGAGATTTAAATAAAATGATAAGTTGATTTATCTTATCTTTGTCTTAGAGCATAATGGGGAATTTGGAGGTCAAACTTTGGCTCTGCCACTTACTGACTTACAACTTTGGGTAAATTTATCTCTCACAGCTTTCATTTTCTCCAGTGGTTCTTCTCAGGATTCAGCAAGAAAACTTATATAAATCCCTGGAATAAGTGCAATTTTTTTTCATTCAATGCATATGAAGAGTTTTGAAGTCAATGCCTTGGATACCTGTGTCTACATTGCCAATTTTTCCTTTTGTCAGGTTGGCATTATCTTCCCATCCCATAGTAAATTGTGAGGGTATTGGCAGAGTCGTCTATAATCAGAAGAGAATGCTAGCAGGGCAAAGGCCTCAAGATCACCTCACCCAGCGCAGGACCTTTTACAGATGAGGCCCCTGAGGCCTAAGGACAGAAAGTGAGGACAAAATTGATGCTAGGGCTCCTGACCCCAGGCCCAGTCCTGTGTCATTCATCCCTGGCACACCCCAGGGGCAGGAAGGAGTAGGGGACACGGACCTGCAACCAACTCTTGGGATCAGGCTGTCTTTCATCCCAGGCCCTAGAGCAGTATATACAAGCCTCCTGAGGCTGCAGAAAAAATTTCTTCATATTTCCCCAGTTTCCTGTTCTCATCAAAGTTGGGTCTCCACTGGAGTGTTCAGCCCAAGACTTTTGCTAAAATATCACCCTGCAGAAAGTTGTGTGGGTGTGAAATAAACTCCCATGCCCTTTGACTTCTGGTGGGTGCCACACTCTGGCCAGCTGTGGGCCTCTGGGAATGAAACACGGGCCCCAGCTGGGGACTGGGCTCCACAGTCATATCACTGTGCTCGCCCCAATAGGGTATCTGGGGGAGAGCCTAGTGGAACCTGGGCACTGGTGGGCAAGTAGAAGGGTCAGGAGTCACCTCCATCTGCGGCCCAGAGAGGCCGAGCCAGTCTCTGCCCCCTCACAAGTGCAGAGTGCTGGCAGGGCCCTGGGCTTATCCGCCTCCTTTTGGCCTTTGGTCTGCCTCTGGTCTTCTATCCCTGGGAGGCCCTGGGCGATCACGCCCCTCCCTCTGATCTCTGTCTCCCCTTCTAGGTGGAGAGGAAGGTTGCAAGGGCCTCTTTCGGGTAGAGTGTCATGGGACGCTATCCACACTGGCCTCCCCTCCCTCCCTGCTTTGCAGGCCTCTGCCCCCCACCACCCTGAACTACAACTGAAGCAGACAGCACAGGGCCACCCCTCACCCCCACCCTTTTAAGAATTTGCATCTCCAGAGGGAAGGACACGGTACAGGATTTCACTTTCATTCACCTGAGCACAGACTGCCAACTTTCCCTGTCACCGGAACCCATCAGAGACCAGACTAAGTAAACTGCTGTTTCCATATCTCATTCTCTTGAAGAGAACACAGCCATAGCTGCACAGAGAGTAAACATACACAGTCTAATCTTTCTCCTTGCCGGGACAGTTTGTTGAAATTGGTGAAATGATGCAGACCCCACCGAAACGGTTTGATAAGAGCTGTAAGTCTGGCTTTGTGATTATTAAACAGAGGGAGCATAACTCAACTGCTTCTGATAATTTTAAAAAGAGCCCTCTCTCTTACCCAAATCTTCCTTCCTACCATGTATACATACGGTCTCTACACATGTAGAGCTCCAGTGTCTACCGAGGCATGGGCACATTCAACTTTTCCGTTCCTTGAGGAGGGTGCCTGTGACTCTAGAGAGAGAGAAAATCCTACCCCAACTTTATGATTTCTCACTGGGTTATTAGCGACATTATGAAAGAGGAACCATAGCCTGAGTGATTCATACTGCACAAGAATTATGCTGAAAAAAAGTAGTTAATGCAGTTTTGGATATGCAAAGAGTTCATTTCTTAGAGCAAGGGTCAGCAAACTACAGACCACAGGCTAAATCTGGCCCACAGCCTATTTTCATATGGCTAAGAAATTACATTTACATTTCAAATGGTTGGAAAAGATCAAAAAAGGAATAATAGTTTATGACACATGAAATTCAAATTTCAGTGCCCATGAATAAAGTTTTATTGGCACACTTCATCCATTCATTAACGTATGAGGTATGGCTACTTTGGGGCAGACTTGAGCCTGAAAACTGAAAAGATTCACTATCTGGACCTTACAGAAAATGTTTGCTGATCCCTGAGCTCGAGAAGTTTTAGAAGTCTTTTTTTTTTTTTCCAAAAAATTTTTTATACCATTTCACAGATGGATGAGCTGGGAATCTGAGCGAGAATAAGACTTTAAAGAATGTTCTCAAAGTGATTGAGCCCGAGGAGAAGCAGATTTCTCACCGCCACGAGGTAGGGTTCCTTTCTAATCCCTCTACCACGCACTGTTCTTCAGACGCTATCCCCCCACGGAAGGGCTGTTGAAATGCCCATTAAGAAAAATTGATTCTGAAGTGTGACATCATGTCCTTGAAGATACATGATATCAGGACAGGACAGGATATAATGTTCTGTGCAAAAAATAAATTGCATTGTCAGAGCCCTGGTTGCTTCAGGAGGAAAGATATGGCTGTGAAAATAAAATCATAATTTATGATACTGTGATGTTTGTGGAAGGAATGTGTAGCGTTGAGAACTCCTCTCTTTACAGCAAACATCAAATTCTGTGTTAGACACTCCGTGACCACTTGCTTGCCTCCTTTGTTCTTTTACTGGCGACACCTCACAAGCACTGAGTTTCCCATGGTTATTTTATTTTTAGGCTTTTTGCCTTCACTCAATGAAAGTTTCAGGGAGGTCACTTTCAAATTCAACTTCTTATATACCATTAAAGCAACACCAGGTTGAGAATTCCCAGAACTTCTTTTTTTTTTTTTTAATCCATTTTTAATGAAAACACTGTAGGATTATGAAATCATCTAATTCATTTAAGTGCTGTAGGAAGTTTCAGAGAAAATAATGTACGGCCACATCCTACACGCCAGAGGAGAGGTGGCCTAAAAATAGGCAGGGGGAGAAATGGTTTGCCCCTCCTTGGGATGAAATGTATAAATTCTATTATGGTTCATTCATAAATGATGTTTGTTCTGGACCCAAGTTACGTGTACTATTTTCATAGACAATACCCTAATACTGACTCCAAATGTCTTTTTCCACCTCAGAATCAGCCTAAAGAAAATGGAAGTAAGAAACACACAGGCTGGTCAGAGGCAGCCTTCTCTTCTGACTGACTTCGGGCAACCACACCAAGGCAAAGGCAGAGGAACCAAGGAAGACAGGGGCGCGGGGCCCCAGTGGTTGGGAGTCTCTGTGAGCTGTAGGGAATGAGCAGGCAGATAGAGGTCAATCCACCAGACCCTGAGAGCAAGATGTCTAAGTGTCCCTTACCTTGTCTCTGCTTCCTGTCCCAAGAAAACCACCTCCAGCCCCTGCCATCCAGTGCACCTCATAGCTCATTTAATAGACATTCATGTTGAACACTCAAGAAGAGATTCCAAGTTAACTGCTCTTTATTGAGTGGCTAGTCTGTGGCAGGCACCGCACTAGCAACTCCCTTGGACTTTATCTTAGGTAATTCTCACAACAGCAACAGCTCTCGGTGATGGTCATTGGCATATCCACAGTGTAAAGATGAGGAAACCAAGGCCCACGGAGGTTAATTATTTTGTCCCAAATTGCACAGTTATAAATTCTAGGAATTCAAGACTATCCCAGTCTGCTGATTTTTGCCAACCACCCCACCCCTCTTCTCTAATAAAATGAATCAGACTGAAACCGCCATTGGAATAATTTGGGTTTCACATACGGAAGAATTTCCCAAGAGCCAATGATGTTAAATGTTAGAACATAAGGAAGGGCCTTGTGCAATCTTGCCAAGCAGACTCTAAAATGATCTATCCTGCTTTTCCATGGTGGACGCCAACTTTTGAGTTGAACGAAGCTTTCTCGAAGTTAGTATTTGAAAGTCCTAAATATTCTGAACCCAATTGATAAGCCATGACCAGGCTGAGAATTTGGGGTTTCTCTGGCTCACTAGCCATCAGAGCCAAGCAAAAACGCCCCCAAATATGCAGTAGACAGTTGCACTGGACGCAACTTGTCTGGACCCAGAGGCTACGCAAGAGAAGTTTAAATGAGGGCTGAGCCGCTGAACCCAGTTCTTCCGCATCACACTTGCTTTCTCTCCCTCTCTGATGTTAGTGGCTGATTTCCCTAAGGTTCTCTTTTCACCTTTTAACCATGTGTCTGTTGCCTCGGCTTGTTAATGGCTTTGGGGTGTCCTGCGGCACAGTGTATCGCTCTGCATCTCCACAGAGACTCCTGCCAGCCTTTCTCCTTGGTAAGGGGTTGCTTACAACTTGTGAATCAGCATATTAGTCACAGTTAAATGTCTCCTGAAGAACTTTCCAAACAGCCTGGGAGCATGGGTTACAACGAGGGGTGGCGGTAGGATGCTTCCAGGGCAGAAGCGGCATCGGCTTGTGGCCCAGAGTTGAGTCCAATCCCGAGCAACATTTGAAGAGGCCGTCCTTCAAGGTGAAGTCACTCAACACTTGGAGCACTGGGAGAGAGCACATCCATCCAGAAGAAACAGAAGGAAACTAAAGAGATTGCTGCTAGGCATTTTCCTTCAGGAGTCCTGGCTGGCTACCCACTCTTTTACACTGAACCCTCAAATACCAGTTTGTTCAGAAACCTTTCTGCTCTACTTTTGGATTTATGCCCAGAGCTTTTTTTTTTTTTTTGAGAACATGGATTGCTGTATCTTCATAGCACACAAGGCCCCCACACCTCCTTGCCCTGAGGGTACAGGAGGGACCTGAGGGAGGCCTGAGCGCCTCATGCCAACCTGGAAAATGCAGGCTGGTTGTGTAAAGGCTTCAATTATGACAAGGTGACTTTCCCAGGCTTGGGGCCTAGGCCCTAGCATTAACTGGTCCAACAATTAGAGACATTCAAAATTGGACTGGGCTGCCTTGTGAGGGGCTGAGCTTCTCACTACTGGGAAGGTGTTGTGGAGACAGACTGTGACTTCCTGCCAGAGTTTTTAAAGAGGGAATTTCTGTATTGGGTGAGCCGCCCAATTCCACAAATGTTTCCTGAGGTTACCATTCCTGTGGGGAATGAGAAGGTGGCATGGTTGTCACAGGCCACTTGCTTGTCATGTGACTGGTTTGTACTAATGTTTCATGGTCAAGAGAAAGACTTAAACACCACCATCTAGGGCTGGAGTGGATGACATTTCCATATGCTGCCATCCTCAGTCACCCACTCACTACCACGTAGTCATTGGGGGAAAGTCGAAAACGATATGGCCCTGCAGAGGAGAGAGTCTGTCCAAAGATGGACAAAAATCCCCTCTCCTTGAATATTAAAGAAAACTCCTGTCTAGTAGGTTTTTTTAACAAAGCAAATTGCTTGCTTCACAGCACCAACTTCTATTTATAAAGAGATCAAGTTATTCTCACTCTGAGTGGCAAAAATCAAGAGTCAACCCACGAAGCTCCTGCCTGCCAGCAGCAGGAAGAACAAAACATGCATCTCTACCAATGTAGATTTCAATCTACCTACGAACCTAATAGATACTCAAGAAACACTGTGGAGTAAATGACATAGATTTCTCTTTCAATTATAGATTTGACACAAAAGATTCTTTTTTTCTTTTTTTTTTTAAGTAGGCTCCACGCTCAGCACAGAGCCCAGCACAGACCTGAACTCTAGACCCTGAAATAGCGACTTGAGCCGAAATCAAGAGTTGGACACTTAACCAACCGAGTGCCCCCCGGCCCCCCACACCACACTACTTTTGAACTGTTCAGGAGGGTGAGCCATGAAACACGCTGCTGTGGAAAGGCCAGCAGCCCAAATGATAACTTCGGCTGTTCTGCTGATACGACACTAAAAGTGCAGGTCCTTCTACTGTATTTTATTTGAACTGTTGTTCAAACTGGGACATTTTTAAGAATGAAAGGAGGTACTATTAATAATGGCCCTGGGACGTCATGTGTAAACAGGCATTATCCCCAGCCAAGTGGATATTCAGTCATCTTTCTCAGAACCCTGAGAACTCTGACTGTCACATGTCAATCATAAGAAAGTAAATGGTGCAAGCTGAAAACAATGTTGGAGGCCATTTGTCTTCAAGTCTCCTACTTTATAGAAGAGGGCACTTGAGGGGCCCCTGGGCGGCTCAGTCAGTTAATCATCTGACTCTTGATTTTGGCTCAGGTCATGATCTCATGGGTCATGAGACTGAGGTCCTGAGTTGCGCTTGAGATTCTCTCTTCCTCTTCCTGTGCCCCTCCCTGCCCCCTGCGCTTGTGTACTCTCTCTCTCCTTCTCTCTCGCTCTCTCTCTGATAATTAAATCTTAAAAAAGAAGAAGAAGAAGAGGAGGAGGAGGGTACTTGGGCCAGAGAGCTTAAAAGACTTTGGCCAGGGACGCCTAGGTGGCTCAGTTGGTGAAACATCTGCCCTCGGCTCAAGTCGTGATCTTAGGGTCATGGGATCGAGCCCCAAGTCAGGCTCCCTGCTCAGTGGAGAGTCTGCTTCTCCCTCTCCCCCCTGCTTGTGCTCTCTCTCTCACAAATAAAATTTTAAACATCTTTAAAAAAAAAAAAAGACTTTGGGGGCGCCCGGGTAGCGCAGTCGTTAAGCGTCTGCCTTTGGCTCAGGGCGTGATCCCGGCGTTCCAGGACCGAGTCCCACATCAGGCTCCTCCGCTGGGAGCCTGCTTCTTCCTCTCCTACTCCCCTGCTGTGTTCCCTCTCTCGCTGGCTGTCTCTCTGTCACATGAATAAATAGAATCTTTAAAAAAAAAAAAGACTTTGCCCAAAGCCATAAAGTTTGGTGGTGGCACACTCAGAGTAGAAGCCAGGTCTGTCTGTCCCCATTCAGGACACACATGCTGCTTCTGGTGTGTTCCTTTATGTGCAGTGCAGCACACTTGCTTAAGGCATGCCCAGCAAAGGAGAGAGCACAGACACCGAAGTTCTTACTTGTGTCACACCGAACAGGACATCAGCACCCATAAGAGTGTGTGCCATCAACTTCCTGGATGATTTTAGATAAAACACCTAATCCCTCTGCATCCTGTTTCCTGCCTTGGAAAATCAGGAGAAATAACTGGCCAATACCTATCACTTCCATGTAGTTAGAAGGAATGAGGTGTAAGTAGAAATAAAGAAGCACATGGAATCCTTGGGGGCGAGGAGAGTTATAGACATCCACGTAGAGCAGTAGGTATTCTCACACTGTAAAATTATACCCAATATCCTGACACACAAGCTACTTAATGGTACTCTTGCATCTGGAAGGTAATAAAGTGATCTCAAATACCTAACTTGTGAAGCAAGAGAAATTTATTGAAGGGAAGGATAGGAGGGGAGATGGGGGGAGGGAGAATAGTGAAAAGACTTATTCAGTGTAATCTTGATTTTCCTAAATGCGCAGCAGAAAACTGCAGAAGACATAGACAACATAGTTCATTTTGAAAAATAAGCAGAAAAATTAACATAGACTTACTATCCCCTCAAATTCCATTGTGACGATTTTACCCAAATGGAAAAACTCAATGAACTAAAATCCCTGAGATCGTGTTGGTATTGATGAAAAATATTGGGCAATGAATGGCCTTAGCTTAACTCACTTGTCCTCCATGTGGCAGCCTGGCAATCAGCCACCCTGGTTCCGGAGTGATGGAGCATTATGTAAATGCAGTGGGATTTGCCTCTCAATGTATGGATTGCTCTGAGCTTTCCAGATCGATTTCTTCCAGTGAGGACAAGTCCCCTGTAAACTTTCCAGGCATTGCTGCATATGAAATGTGCACAGCTTTCAGAATAAGACTTCCATCTGGATAGCCTCCTGGCTCCTGGCATCCCAGAGGCCGGGGGTTTAAGCAAAGTGACGCATCCTGAGAAAGCCAAGTGTTGGATGCATAAAGAGCAGATTGGTGTATGAGCTTCGACTGCCCAGTGTCAGCACCGTTTTATGGGCATCTCATGTGAACATATGGTATTGAGTGTGTGTGAGAAGGTGACAGGGAGAATGAGGGGGGTCACAGGCAGGCAGCTCACTTTGTTGTCAAAGACAGAAACTGTTGAATTATGAAATTGCAATTTTGCACCAAACTGGGGCCTTTTGGGTTGCTGTGCATGTCTGCTTTTCTTTAAGGAAGACAGCAATCTGTTTAAAGCATGTCCTCCCTACTGAAACCCAAAAATCTAAAATGCAGGGGCATCATCTCTTGGACTACTTGTGACTTTTAGGAATAAAATTAAATCATTTGGCAAATGATGCTGTGGATTTCCTTGAACCCGAAAGTCTGAGCCCACACGTGAGAGGTTTAAGGCTACCAAAAGCAAGTGGACTTCCTATGGCTAATTCCTTACAAAGTAGCCACAGTGAAGCCATTCTCAAGCTTATGGAAAGGAAAGCCTTGTGTTTCTTCTAATTTGGGGTTTTCATGCAGGGGGTAGGGGTTTGGACGACAAGAATATGAAAACAAAAGTGTGCCTTGGGACCAGCATGCTCAGCCGATCAGGGTTAGAGCTATCAGTAAAGGAGGAAAAGTGGTCAAATTAAGAAAATGGATTTTAAGAAAGGGGATTTCAACAGGCTTAAGGGATTCATTGAAAAGCCTGCCCAGAAAGGAGATCAAGGGTCAAATAGGGGCCCAGAGACAGCCAGGTGTTCTTGCAGGGAAAAAATTCCCCAAAGCTCTTGCATTGTTATCATTCACCAAAAAAAGATGTAGAAGGGTGGAGTTCAGTCCAGTGAGTAACCCCGGGCTTTACAGGAACGGAGACACCCAACTGAAGTGGCTGAGAAAGTGTACAACAGACTCGTTCCCAGGGAGGACGACACAGAAACCAGAAAAACGTGTTCAAGGAAGTCAAGAAATCTGAAGCAGGAGGTGAGATATAACTTTTCAGGGTGCACAAGAGGAGAGTAAAGGGAAATGCTGTCCCTTTATTAGCTGGAAGAGAAGAGGAAGAGGTGACCGTTGCCCCTCTCCACAATGCTGCATCTGGAAGGCTCATTTAGTCTGTGAGGTAGCCTGAAAATGAGAATTAAGAATGGGCTTTCCTTAAAAGTTCTACAATTTTCTAAGTGCTCTTGTGTCGTCTTATTGGAGCCACCTCACAAGCCAAAGGGAAAGATATGGAAAGGGCGTCACCAGAGGGAGAAAAGGCGTGGGCAGGCGGGATGCCGATGCTTGCTTCGGTTCATCAGTGCAGTCTGACTTGCACAGTCTGAGGACTTGTGACCCAGGCCACCAAGAGAACTGCCCAGGGACATGCCAGGTGGGAAGCACAACAAACCAGAGTGAGCTGGTAGAGTAAGCCATCTTTAAGCTCATTTCCTCCACCAGAAATCGCCTGGCAAGACAAAAATAATGCTAAATGACTTCGCAAGCACTGAGAGGGAAACAGGGAATGGAGTAACACTCCTTACTCATGTAGTCATTCATCCATTCCACAAATACGTTATGAGGACCCTACTGTGTGCCAGACGCTGTTCTAAGTGCGATGACAACCAACAGAGCGTTATAAAAGTAAGCTTTCTGTCGGACCAATCTAATTAACCTTCATATGACGGCCTCACTATTTGGATTAGAATTCATCCCTGCGATCTGTCTTGACTTCGCCAATTTTCCACTCGTGCCTCACATGTCATAGCTCTCCACAAATGGAGGAAGACTGTGTGTGCTCCTGCCCAGAGAAGTCCATGCATAGTGAATGCCTCAACCCCTGTCATGAGAGGGATCAGGACTTAGATTGTGTTTGCGGCTCTAACAACTGCTCAGTAGGGAGAACAGGAGTTTAAATAAGGAGATTGGGACTCACAGAGCTTAGGACTGTGCCCGTGAACTTGCGGCTGGGGAGGAACGAAGCAGGACTTGGCACCACGTCATGCCGTGTCATGAAGTTCTTCCAGAATGGATTTTTATTGCTGTTGCTTAGGATGAAGAAGACAAACACTAATGGGCAGACCATAAAAGGCCAAATGTGAGGCTATCAGAGCCTCTGGGATTAAAGCCACTACATCAAACACAGGTGCCCAGTTAAATTTGAATTTCAAATATGTCCCAAATATTGTCCTTTTTGTTTTGTTTTGTGTCTTGTGGCTAAATTTGGCAAGCTTTCCCGGGATCCACTGGGAAGCCACAAACCGAGTTCTTGGAGCCCTTGCCACACACTCCTTTGGAGCAAGGCTCAATCTCTCATGAGATGGAAGGGGCTGTTTCCCTGAATAGCACCTTGGGCTTGCTGCCTTCTCTAAAGGAGGGTTTCCATCTGCTGAAATAGACAAGCAGAGACACTGGAATCTCAAGAAGACTGACAGCGACCATGTGTAGAACTCTGACTTGTGTTTCGATCCTCAGGACAATGCTAAGGGTTAGCTATGATGGTCTCCATTTTATACTCCAGTACGGAATTGGTAAACTGAGGCCCAAAGAGATGAAGGGTGAGCAGCCGAGATTTAAACTCATATAGATGACACTGTTTTCTTTTCATTACACTCCCTAATGAAATAACATGCATTTTCCAGAAACTGGACCTGAGCTGCTTGTACAGTACTTCCTAACAACTTCCAGCCATGAGACTCCCACCAGAGGCAAGGCTAACTTGAAGTAGGAGGACATGTGAAGAGGCCCGGGAGGGCTGTTAAGATCTGACAAGCAATAGAAAGGTGTCAAAATGACAAATGCTTTCTTGCCCCAGGCACCAGAATTTCCCTTTGGGGAGCAATCTAATGAAATAAAACTTCCACCTTGCTGGGCTGGGTCGTGGCTGTTAACATCTCCCAAGGGAGATCCACTCTCCCATACTCCAGGGGTGGGGGGAAGCTACTGTCCTCCCCAGGGGGTTCTCAGCTCAAGGCCTCACTCTTCCGCCCAGCTGCCTTTCCACGGTTCTCACCAGCACACCCCGCAGTCACAGTGGATCACTTGGTCTGACCCACCGATGTTTGGTGAGGGAGTAAACCAACATGAATTTCTCACACATGTGCATTGGTGGAGAGAGAAGGAGAGGTGTGAAGAGGTTTCTGGTCCTTTTTCATTATCTATTGCCTATGATAACCCAAAGCAAAAGGTTATATCCTTTTGATTCTCTGACTTTACATCCTTGGCCATTCATCCCGCTTCTGGAAATACCCACTACAGAGAGAATCCACTTGCATTTCACCTCTAGCACTCATGGAAGACGGGTGAAGAGAAGGGAGAGAGTGGGTGAAGAAGAGGGTAGATTCAAAGTCAGACCCATCACAGGCCAAGCCTCCCTTCCCCGCCCACAAGTCTGCCCACTGCTCTCTCTAAAAGGCTTTCTGCGATCCATACAAATTCAATTTGTGACTCTCAATAGGATGGCCGCACAGAATCAATGGATAGGCTGGGATAAAAATTAAATATACGGATCATCTTCAAGTGGGGAACTTTGGTTGACAACATTACTCTCTTAGCCAAGGGCTGAAGGCCAAGACTAAAGGTGGCCGCAAATGTTTCAAAGATGTTCCAAGCATACCTGAAAACAGTAGGTATGTTCTAGAAGAACTAGGTAAACTCAGCATCAGCCCAGAGACAAGAATGAAAATATGACACTGAATCAACTAAATGGATATGTAGACATGCCATCTGAAGAGGAAGTAACGAGAAAAATGCATTTGTGTCCTATTCCACCGTAATGGACCCCACACCCAAATTTTTATTCAAAAATATATCATTGTTCTGTGTTGGGCTAGATTTCTAGTTCAGTAAATCTCCCATTATCAGGAGCTTGCTACCTGTCGAGTTTTATATGCACAGTTGTATTTAATCCTCACAGCACCCAGAACTTGCTCTTCCCTCTGCCTGACACTCCAGAAAGCAACATGGTACACGGCTGATTCCTTCACTTCATGCGCATCTAAGCCCAGGCAGCACCTCTCCAGAAAAGTCTTCCCTCCTGGGCCACCCTGCATGAACCAGCACCTCCTTTACCCTCTGCCTCCTTACCCGGCTTTATTTCTTTTCATGGCATTCCTTTTATATACATCTTCATCTCCCCAACATTCATGTGGGCAAGGTCAGGCTTATATAAGCGTCAAGAATGACTGAGAGGAAAAAAGTTCGACTCAAAAGGGAAGCACTCTGCTTGGTGTGTGTGCACGTGTTTTCTGGTTTGTGGAGCAATACTCAGAATACTGGTTTTGTTTCTTTTCTTTCACACACCTAGAATAGTCACAACATGCAAGCAGTACTGCATTCTCATTTGAGCTTTACAACACTTTCCTCTTGTAGGTAGGCCGGCGTTATTGGTTTAAAGATGAGGAAGCCGAGTTTGGGTAGACTGGAGGAAACCTGCTGAGGTTAGGGAGAGGAGGAAAGGGCCCCAAGGGGGACCACCCTGGTGCACTGGATGCTGGGAGCAGCTCTATGAGAAGGAAAGTGTATTCATAAGCTGGTGGCAAACGAGTAAAGACAAAAGGCACCTGGCCCAAACCACATCTTCTCAGTGCACCCCAAGGGGGAGACATGTAGGCATGGGGGAAAGGGAGGGGGTCTGACTCTGGGCTCCACAGCTTAGTTGCCGGGTGGCCCTGGGCTTGTTTTGTCACTTTGTCCCTGTGAGCCTCAGTCTACTGGCCTGTAAATGGGCGTGCTGGTGTCTGTGTTCAGGGGTTGTCGTGAAGATCAGCAATAACGTCTGTGAAATGCCTCTGTGATGCCCGGCCTGGTGCTCAGCGAAGAGTCACAAAGCCAGGCCCTGCCGCTAAGGCAAGCTGAAGTCTCGCTGGGCGAGTTTTCAGATAAGAGGTATTTTAAATGTGTAGTTAGAATGTTCTTTGACTCCTGAACTTGGAGCTACATCCACGACTTCGTGAGCTGCCCCCCTGGGGTCCTGCTTTATCTGTGACGGCATCAGAGCTCAGCGTAGAGCAGGGCTGTACTCATCACAGGGGCCGCGATACAGAACTACCAGAATAAATACGATGCTTTTCTTTGAAGGGGACTTGCCGTCTGCTCTCAGCTGGGTTGCAGCTTGCGAAGTTAGTGAAGTGGCGGAAGGATTCTCTAAAAGTGGGCAGGCGGTTGTAGGCTGGGCTGTGGCTGTGTGTTTCCCACACGCAGAGCGCGCCGGCTCTGAGGCCTGTGCCTGCGTGACTGTGGACCCCCACACGGCACATTTCAGCAGGGGGCCGTTTTCAGCCTTGCCTAGTGTTTCTCGTGGACAAAACTGCTATGCTCAAATTATGCCCTGGTATTTCGATTGCACTGGAACAAATCTGTGTTTTCAAACACAAGCGCCACAGCAGAACTGACGGCGGTGCTCCACAGGCTGTGACCCAGGTGCCTGCCCAGATCTTTTTACACAAGGACACCCCCCCACCACCACCCGGTCGCGGGAGAGACATTTTTCCTCTTCCGCCGGGACTTTGACGTTGCCTTCCAAGCCCTTCCAAAAGCCGTGAGGAAGAGCAGTTTGTTCATAGTCTACCTCGTTGAGAACCACTACTGTGTGTCCCCGTTACACTCCGCTTGATTTCTCTAGGTCCACCCGGCTTTCCTTAAAGCCAGGATCTGCTTTTGCCATCGGCCTCACCTTCTGCTGAAAAGCACCAGCTCTGGACTTGAAAAACAAGAGACTTCCATGTCATCTGGAAGTTGGCAGTTTCTCTTTCATAGCTATGCTTGGCACCCTGCTTAGAGAAAGGTCCCCCCTGGGCAGGCCCAACGTTTGACCACGTGCTCTGTGGATGCCTCTCAGCCTCCGTCCAGGCAGCCCCTGAGCGAGGTGGCCTTGTGCAGACGACGGGGCCCAGCTAGGTTTCCTGGCCACCCTGACTCTCCCTTGGGCTGAGCTGGTCACCAGTTCTCTGGTTCTGGGGTATCGGGCGCTGGACCTGGAGACTCCAGCGGGGGCCCAGAGCGATTAGAGTGTCCTGCCCGTGATCCTGTGGTGGCAAGTGACAGGGCTACTTTCACAAACTTGAGAACCAGGCCGGGAGGATGGGACGGCCGGCTGTGCTCTGAGCTGGGCCCCAGGAAGGGAGCTCAGGGGGTTAGTAGCATGGTTTACCCTCAACCCCACTTGTTTGTAGCTGAGTGGCCACGGACATGGAAGAGCGGAGTCCGTGTCAGAACAAAATCTACACACGACCCTGAGTGAGAAAAGCATCAATTCTGTGTGAAAGCAACAAGCGAACGTGCAGGGGCTGTTGCCACAGGTGCGTAACAAGGAACTGAAACTACCTGATTCCACTTGCCTGTTGTGATTTGGACTGTTTTCAGGAGGGCAGAAGGTGACGGGGCTTTGCTTCCATTCGCAGGGAGGAGTCACTTAGAGCGCGCTGTGCTTGTACAGACTTGAAGCCCGCTGGGGGCCCTATCTGCTGGTCAGATCTCTTCAGGCCTCTTCACAAGTGGGGCCGTTGATACAGGTGGATCAAGGTTAAGTACATGAGGATTACCCCGCGTTTTCTCTCAGCTGCAAATGGTGCCCAAATGAATGGAGTCCAGGTCAAGGAGCCAGGAATGACTGTGGCGGGGGGGAGACACACAGGGTGGGGAGCACATTCCTCAGTCCTCCACCAAAGCTATCTTTTTTTTCTTTAAGAGAAGAGAAATCAGATAACAAAACAGGAGAGAATGAGAGAGGGAGAAGGACAAGGTGGAGGGGAATGAATACAACGGGAGTAGGGGAAGAAGCAAGAAAGAGAAAGAAAAGAAGAAATATCTTTTTCTATGCATGAGGTTGGAAGAACATGAATTGGATAGCAAGTATTTTAGTGTTTACCTGAAGGGCATTTATCCTTTTACTGTCAAGGAAAACAAAGATACATCTGGAACGGAAAGGCCCATTGACCCTTAGCCACCTATCCTATCCATCGTGGCACACCCTCCCCTCCTGTCCATGATTAGTCCTCAGAGGAGCAGGCCAAAAGCACCTGAAGGTCTCGAACGCCGTGCACAAATAAGGATCTCCTAGGAACAGCTGCAGCCATAGGTGGTTCGCTCCTTGGGTCAAAGCTGTGGGCTTCCTGCGGCAAAAGTGGAGAGGGTTACAATCAGGAGCTGCCTCTGCCAGCTCCGGCTTGAGCTCTGAGCTGTGTGGTCATCCTCCAGGGTTGACTCCATGGCACCTCTATTCTGGAAATCACCCTCAGTGAACGGATTCAAGAAGAGTGGAGGGGCTAGGAAGAGTCTGGGAAGTGAAAGGGCAGCTGGTTAGCACAGTCAGACAGTCTCTCTCAGCATTACCATGAAAACACCCACAGACACCCGAGAGGATAGAAAATGCTCTCCAACACCAGCAAGCAAGAGAGACAGATGGAATTCGTTTCAGGATGTTTCTACAGAATCAAGAAAAACTCACACAGATTTAACTGAATGAAACAGACTAAAAAAAAAAAAGATACATTATGTCTTTTCCTAGTGTCTATTCCTAACTCTAAACCAACCCAAAATTCTACTACCATCATTTTCCCCTCATTTGAGGATGTGGCAGCCACCACAGTCCCATATCCCTTTTGGCCGTGCCTTCCCCTCCCCACCACACTTCTGCATACAGCAGCCCTGCTGTTCAGCGAAGGAGCAAAAAAGCAGAAATGATTTTCCCATAATGCAAATCATGCGCGATACCTCTCACACTGTCCCCAGCAGTGTTTCCTAAACTGTTCCCTTTTAAGGGCAGGAAACCTCCCATTTGAAATGCTGAGTGAGCCTGCATGAATATCATGAGCAAATGCATGATTTCCACTTGAACTCCTGTAGTGGACTTCATAATGGATTTCCATTATTACTTTCAGGAATTATTAATGGAACAGAGTCTGCAAATATGGGATCCGGACTTAGAGGAGTAAGTCCAGAGAGAGGGCTTCCTCTAATTTACCCCATAATTCTTGCTGTATTCATCGTCTGCCCCTCTTACAGGATAACAAAACTGTCATTTTTTTTTTCTATATTCATTAGATGCCAGGGGCTTCAAAGACATGATCTCTCATTCTCATTTTATTTTATTTTATTTTATTTTAAGATTTTATTTATTTATTCAACAGAGACAGAGACAGCCAGCGAGAGAGGGAACACAAGCAGGGGGAGTGGGAGAGGAAGAAGCAGGCTCATAGTGGAAGAGCCTGATGTGGGGCTCGATCCCGTAACGCCAGGATCACGTCCTGAGCCGAAGGCAGACGCTTAACCGCTGTGCCACCCAGGCGCCCCTCTCATTCTCATTTTAAAACAAATGAAAAAGGCAAGTGTTATTGTCACTTTACAGACACGGACACTGAGGCTAATGGTGCCCCCACCCCTGAACTCTGGTCCATTCTGAGAACTCTCTGCCTCCACCACCTCTCAAGCGTAGTCCCAAATCTCGGCTCCTTACTTCCTTGTCACTTTGCACATTCTCTTTCTCTGTCTGGAGTCCCGTTCCCCTTTTACAGCCAAACATCACTTTTTCTTCAGCATTTGGTTCTGCATTTGCAGGGGAGCCTTCCCGGACCCCTTCTCCCTGCCTCCTTCCCTGGTCCTTCCAGCATTCATTTCTCCACTAGCTCAACACCATGACTAATGGTCTGTATGTTTTAGCTCCTTCTCCCCCACGGCGCGTCGTATCCACACCCAAGATTTTTGCAGTTGTGGGTCAATGAAAACTCATTTGAAGTGGCCTTAAAGAAAACAACAAAAAGTGAGGGGCAGGGGAGTTCTTTGAAGGCACTGAATTTGGGGTAATTGGTTAAACAGCAATAGATAACCAGAACAACGTCTGCCTGAGAAGGTGGTTGTGAGGATTTAATGTATAAAATGCTCAGTAACGGGCTGAACACAGTAACAACTCAATTAATATGGTTAATTAATTTGTAACTATTCATATCTTTCTAACATAGTTGTTTTCTTGGTAATATATAACCTGAGAAGGCGTAATTTCCTACGTTTTTAGAGGTAGGCCATTTAGAATGTAGGTCACTAATCAATCAAATTAAAACAGACGAGCTTCCTTTCATCTCCAACCTCCCTCTGGAAACTTGACAACAAACCTCTTAATGTATGTTATTTGGAATCAGATGGAAGTGCTCACAGTGCAATCTATATGTATAATGCCAGCAAAATCTGAGTTTTTGATGAAGAGTCATCATCACTTGGCCATTTCTGTCCTCAAAACATAAAAAAAATATAAAGAGAAGATACAGGGCCAAAAGTTAACAAAAAGGACTATCAACACCATCATATTTTAAAAATGTGTTTGAGGTCAGATATTTTATGTTCTCCCTATTAATTCTTTCCACACCAGCCAGTCCTCCAGGACAGTAAGTCTCTGGTCTGTGCAGGTCACAGACTAATTCAGCGGAGACAATTCAATCAAAGTCACAATCCATTGGTCAACCAAAGAAAAGCTGTGATTCCCTGTCTCATTAGTCAAATTGTTTCCTTTCTCTCATATTCTTAATTGGAAATTAAATGCAGCTTTTTAAGACATTGACACAAAGTTTAGAAGTGATTAATTCCTGGCTGTATTTGCAGGCCTGTGCACATAAATTTAAGCACACAATGAATACTGCTTAAATTGAAAAAGACTCAATTTAATTTAACACATTTATTGAATTCCCAATATGTGTTAGGTGCTGGTAATATGGTGACAAAACATTGGCCATGAAGTTATCCCAGTTTTCCAATAAATTACACTGAAAATCTATTTAAAATTCAATGCAACAATTTATGCTGTGTCCCAGTGCTTATGTAATTTGGGAGAAGGTATTATGAGGACTTTTAAATTTTTAAATATTTTAAAATATTGCAACAAATACATGTTGAATGAATGAATGTAGTACAAGGTCATTAATTGACTAAAGTTGGTTACAGCATAGATTGTGTCTCTGTTGACACATCCTTTAAAAATCCCATCGAAGTTTAACTTATGATTGTCATCTGATTTGTGGACAGTTGGTACTTCAAAATTGTGTTTGCTGATAAAACTTTGTCCTGGGACTTATTGATGGATTCTTTTTAACACCCTTTCATTTTGCTAAGAGCCCTGAATAAAGCAGCTAAGTAACTCAGTCGTGAGTTTGAGAGCAGGAATATCAACACTTCTATAAGCTTTTAGCTTCTTGGTCATGATGGACACACAGTGTCTTTGGTCATTTTGGTCATTCTAAAAATAGACTCCATTATAAATAGAAATATATGCATGATTCAAAGCTGCCACATAAAATAGAGATCATCTAAACTTAGCCAGTTGCTAAAACCAATGTAATAGGCTTTTTAAAATATAAGAGTGAGAGATTTGCCTGGAAATTCTGAGCTTCCAGGCTTCCTGTTCTCTGCTGACAACGGAGGGGCCCTTGATGCTCCCTTCACCCCAGAAGCCGCTGTGTGATCCATGTGCGGCTCATGCAGGGGGGGATATTTCCACACAACCTCTTCCACGTCATCACTTAGGCCCATGCTTCTGGATCAAGCAACACACACCATGAGGGGTGAAGTTAGCCTGTCCCCCCATTTCTTCCTTTCACTATCTGAAAGTGAAGAATAAAGAAAACCTACCGAAGAATATTCTCTCTCTCTCTTTTTCGCAGAGCAGTTGTTTTCCATACAACGTCTTGAGAGTGTCTGACTTTAAATGAAAGGATCAGACGATAAACAATTATACCTCTGTGACAGGTGTTGGTACAGCCTGTGGCTTCCTCAATCTGAATCTGTCCCCCTGCCCCTTCTCATACTTGTCAGAATCCTTCCAGATTTCCTCAGGCTTCTCGGCTCTTTGGTGGTCTATTTTGACATCTGCTTACCCTTATCTCGAATCATTTTAGTTGATCGGCATTTCCTTGGAAAAGTTGTCTAACAGATCTTTTTAAACTCCTTTAACAACTACCAAGTACTCAGGAAATTATCTTGGTGCGCTGTGAGAGTGACAGTCCCAAGACTTCCAGAAAGAGAATCACCATATGTACATGTTCCCACGCTTGAGTGTCTCCTGCATCAAACTGTACGTGATCTTTAAACCTTTTATTTCAGCTACAAGAAGTCCATCATACAGGAATACAGACTCTGCTGTCTGACCTGTGTTTGAACCCATTTCTGGACCTTAGTAGCAGTGCAATTTTTGAAAAGTCACAACTTCCTCATCTGTGAAGTAGGGAGAATACCATGAATTTTGCAGGGTTGAGGAGGGAGATGAAGTCAATAAGTGTGCCCTGTCCTGCAGCAGGCACAAGGTTGGTGGATCAGGTCCTCCATGAGAATTAGGCCCCTTCCCCCAGCTGCTTCCTCCTGGGAATGGGAGGTGAGTGGAGAGTGTCTGAAATGGCCCGACGCACTCAATCACGCACCTCTCAGCGCTGCTCTGTGGCTCCGTCTCTAAGGGACTCTTTTCTGGTGTGTCCTTTCGTCTTCTTCCAAGCCTCCTCCTGCCACACAGCACACTGTCCGAGTGTCCTCGTCCCGACACCTCAGCTCAGATGCAAACACATCTCCACAACCCTGACCTCTTCCCACAGCTTCCCCTACAAGGGACCTTGTGGAAGGAGAAACCCAAATCAACCAATCAAGACCTCCCTAACACTTTCCAGGAATGAAAAAGTTCGAAAGAAACACCAAACCTCTACAGCAGACGGAAGGATCTGATGGAAAGATTTAGTCTATGCTTGAAGAGCCTAATCTAAATCAAGAGATAATCCAATATTAGAAGGTAGAAAGGATCTTTTAATTCAGAAAAACATTTAGGATTCTGGGAGAGTGGTTTTTTAAAAAGAAATAGCAGAAGCAGAATAGACTGCCCATTTTGTTAGAAAAGAAAAATGATGCAGATGAAAGACACAGAAAAATAGGGCAGAATTAGCAACATTTTTCTCTAGAAAAAGTCATATTAAACCAGCTGATTCTTTTTCTCATCTTGATCCCTTTCTAAAAATTCACATCCTGAAACTGAGGAGAGCCAATTCCATTTGATGCTCCCTTCAAAAAAGTGGAAATTAAGTTCTGAAGTAATGATAGTAGCAAATGTTTGTTGAATGCTTATAATGTTGGGATGTGAAGCACTCCCTTCTAAGTGTTTTATGTGCATCGTGATCATTTTATTACACTCTCACAATGACCATATGAAGCTGGTTAGTATTAGCCCCATCTTACAGATGAGTTAACAGAGGCACGGTGGGGCTGAATACCTTGCTCATGGTCACGTGAGTGTAAATAATGGAGCTAGGACTTGAAGTGAGTAGTTGGGCTCCAGAATCCATGCTGAGCCAGACTGCCACGCACAATGCCTCGGGGTGTGCCCTCCCCACCCTCCTGGGTGCCAGTCCTTACCCTGGAGCCAGGCAGTTCCTGTGGAGACGGTGCTCCTGGGCCACCATGCCACGCCGCTGCAAGGAAAGCAAGTGTTGATGATATCATGGAGAGCCAATGAGGCAAAGACACTTTCTTTCTGGGGGGACCCACTTGTTTGGAGAAGGGAAGAAAAATGTCAGGACTTGGACATCTCTGAATGCTTGCTTTTTGAGCAGATCGCCTTTTTGAAAAGTGTGTTCTTTATTGTGGAATGCTTTCTGTGGACACAGGATTGAGACAGTGCTTGGAAAGAGAAACAATAAAAGCTCCTGACTGAAAAACATGGAGCTAGTTTGTTCATCCCTGTTGAGCTCTATTGAGCATGCATAATAATTAAAAATAATAATTAATAATATATAATATAATAATTAATTATATAACATTGAATTGATAATATAGCATAATAATAATTAAAATCATAATTGATCATTGAAAACTAGCTGAGGAAAGATTAGGGGAGAGGAGGTAGAAAAAACACTGCATTAAATAGGTAACTGAATTCTAAAATGCTGAAGGTTAAAAGTCTAAAACCAAATTTAAAAGTAATTATATTATGTGGGATTTGACAAATTTCCCAAGCTGGCCAAATAATTTTGAAAGTACCAGTTCCGCTCAATAATACTTATTGATTCCTATACATCAGGTTGCTGTGCTTGATGCTATGAAGATGAGGACAAATCAGTGACACTTGCTTTCCTCAAGCATCATAGCAGAGAGCAGTCAACGTGTCAAAAATGCAAGGCGTGGTACATTTAGGTATGCGAATATAAAACAAAAGCACAATAAAAACAAAAACAAACTTATTTTTAAATATTAAATCAAAAGATGGAGTTAGGGGAGTAAATTATTCTGTTTGTAGCCAGGAAAAGCTTGCTGGATCCTGGCTAGGTTTTGAAGGATGAGTAGTTTACGTCACAGGTAAAATGGCAGGGATTGGGTAGGAGAAGAGCATTATGGAGAAACAGGGGAGGGTGAGCCACACCTGGTGTAGTAGGAAAACATTGTTTTGGATTTGCTAGAAGGAAGAATGTGGGAGGGAGATGGTGGTGGGGACATGAGAAAGCATTTGAGGGGGTGACAGTAAGGCGGAGAAGTTGGCTGGGGGTTACTGTACTAGTTCCAACGAAAGAACAGTTAGACTAAGCTGAGTTCAGAAAAGAAAGGAGAGCAGATTTATTGGAGAAATAATTAGGAACTGATAGTGACAAGGCTTGGAGGTAACTGCAGGACTGAGGGAGAAAGGGAGAACTGAAGGTTATGTCAGAGGTCTTGTGTGCAGGTGACCAGAAGGACGATGGTGCTGGAAGGGTGGCTGAGGCTGTCTATGGAGGACAAGGTATGAGAAGTGAGGCTGAGGACCAGGTCCTGCAGAAGAGAAGCCAGGAATAGGTGAAGAGTCCATCTAGAAAGGACTAGGTTTGAGGCAGCGGCTGAGACCTTACAACTGTTCTTTGCCATTGAAACACCTTCTGAAAAATGAAAAAATATGGAGTCCACCGTGGTGGACAGACTGTAAGGCGGCTTCCATGACCTTCAACCCCTAGTGTTCATACCTATGTAATTCTCTCCCTTTGAGTCCAGGCAGGACCTGTGACTTGCTTCTAACCAACAGAATATGGCAACGGTGATGGCTGTCACTCCCATGACTATGTTATATTATGAAAGACTGTCTTACTAATGGACTCTACTGGCTGGAGATTCTCCTTGCTGGCTTGATGAAGTCAGTGACCATGTGGAGGGATTGCAAGCAGCCTCTAAGAGTTGAGAATGGCCTCCCTCTGACAGCCAGCAAGAAGTCAGGTCCCTCAGTCCTACAATTGCAAGGAAATGAATTCTACCCAACAGCCTGAATGAGCCTGGAAGTGGATTCTTTCCTAGTCAAGCTTCAGATGAGAATATAGCTCAGTTAACACCTTGATTGCAGGGTTGTGAGACCCAAAGCAGAAGGTCCAACTAAGCCATGCCCAGATTCTTGACCCATGGAAACTATATAATATATGCATGTTGTTTTAATTCACACACTTGGTAGTAATTTGTTACGGTAACAATGGGAAACTAATAGAGTCACACTGCAGGAAGCACCCAGAGTAAAACTCTAAGTACTCTCAAGGGTTTTGAGGACTAGGAGGAAAGCAAGGAAAAAAGGAAAAAGAAGCAGGTCAAGGAGGCCACTGCTGAAGTGGTGGGAGAAGGCTGGCTCAGGGCTGGCTGCCCAGCTGGGGACCCGTGGGGAGCCACATGCAGCCTCTTTCTGGCCTCTCTACCTCTGGGGGCCTTGGGGCTTCTCACAAAATGAAGGCCATCTCGTATGGCCCCTGACATTTGTGCAGGTGGGGAGGAGGGTCCGCATGCTGACATCTGTGCTGTGGGGTGGAGTGTCTACCTCTCAGGGGAAATGCTACATCCCTGCAGGAACAAAAACTAGACCCTGGAACAGCATAGACCTCTCTGCCCGAAGCAGGCCACACCTGTGTCTTTTCTGCATGGCAGACACAGACCACTGGGTCTCCTCTGATTCCAGGCACCCCTTCCTGTTCTCTTTCAGAGCTGTGTAGTTCATGGGTCTACAAGGAAAGAAAACTCCTCTACTCCTTCCTTATCTTTCCCCCCTTCTTGTGCTCAGAACCTATACTACTTTCAACTATTCAGATGCAATTCGGTGCTATTTTAGGTAAAATTTTAGGGGGAACTGAGCCATATTTATTTATTTATTTGTTTGTTTGTTTATTTTTTTATAATGATTTTTTATTATATTATGTTAGTCACCATACAGTACATCCCCGGTTTCCGATGTAAGGCTCGATGATTCATTAGTTGTGTATAACACCCAGTGCACCATGCAATACGTGCCCTCCTTACTACCCATCACCGTGAGCCATATTTATACCCAGAAACACACACACACACACACACACAGAGTGCCAATGCCCATTACGGAATAATTGGGTCCTATCTGTAAGTTATTATATGAAAGATAATCATTACTTTGCTTAAAACCCTGCCTTGATTGCTTGTTATTATGTGAAAGCATGGTAAGGAAACCCATTTTTGCCAGGAAATGTAAAATGCTTAAAGTCCAAATCTTAGTTACTGACAGCCACTAGCAACCCTCATGGAAGAAAAAGAGCTCTGTCCCAACTCACTTTTTGGTTAAATAAGAATGAAAGCTCCTGTTTGTTGGGGGCTTATAAGATGCCAGGCCCTGTGCTAAGTACTTGGTGCACTTCATCTCCTGCAATCCTTACAAGGACACGGAAGAGTAAATATTACCATCTGCAAGTGAGGGAAGGAAGGAGAATCTTGGGCTTGGGCAGGTCAGAGTGAGTGCCCAGCTGGACAGCTCCCAACCCATGCCTCTCTCCACCACACTGGAAGACAGCAGGGTCAACACGACTCCAACAGTGTTCATTCTTCTCTGCCCCAACTTAGATATACAATTCCTGAAGACAGAGTCAAAGGCTACGTGGCCACAAGAAAGCTTTCCTTGGTTTTTAAAAGATCAGAGACTCTGTGCAGCAAGCAGTGTGCATGCAGGCAGAGTCGATCCTGCCTACGGGGAACCAGCTGCCTGCAACCCAGCACCTTCAAGAGTGTCCACCAACAAGCCTCCCCCCGAGACATGGGCCCTCTCCAACCCAGCACTTGTGGACATGGAGGTGGAGGTTGGGCCTGTTGTGTTCTCCTTGGTAAACTCAGCGCTGAGCACAGAGGAGGCCCTCTGGCAATGTTTGTTAAACAACTGAATGAGTAAATGGATGGATAGATACATGAATGGATGGATGGATTGACAGACAGGTGGACAATAAGGAAAGACAAGTGGATTAATGGATGGATGAGTGGATGCAACAAAACCCAGCTCAAGAGAAGGAGAGAAATAAGGCCGGCTCCTTTTAAATCATGCTCCTCATCTCTGGCCAGGGACCCCTGGGCATCCCAGACCTAAAATGCAAAATGTCAGTAAGGAATACATGGTTTTCCCCATTATTGTCTCAAGCCACGTGCTTCCAAGATAAATTTTAAAAGTGAAAGTAAACAAAGAATGTTTATTTTATTAAGCATCAAGTCAAAGAGTCTTTTTAAATATCAGCCAATTGAAAGACAGCTAATATTCCTGTCTTGTTGAATTCTTCAGACAGGGCCTTGAAGACTTAGCCCCTGAATGGGCATGTAGGGAGCTTGCAAAAAGGCACATTTCAAGAAGTAGCACAGAATCTTGCTGTGCTCCTGCCTGAATACTAACAAATTAATAAATTAAGCCAATCCAGGCCTGCAAAATGCCTAGCTAGACATTCAAATACCATGGCTCCAAGCCTCTCAGCCTTATCTGCATTCTGGAAGTGTAACCCGAGCCACTGGCAAGCAGGCTCCCCAGAACTGATCTTTTGATACTGAGATGGCAAATGGGGTAATGACCTCAAACCTGCTCCATGGCTACAGGGCATGCCGTTCTGTGCCCAAAGGAGGGGCACATTTTCCTGCCCTCTTGAATGGAGCTGTGACCGTGTCCTGCCGTGTCTCCTGTCTACCAAATGCATCCCTCAGAGGCCAAAGAAGCTGGTGACCAGAGAAGCAGAGGTCATCATTAGCGAGAAAGGCTTCTTTGTTGTGAAGTCCCTTTGGATAGGGACATCTGCCAAACTGGCCGCATGAAGCTGAGGACCAGCCATGGTGCTCCAGAGGGAAGCAAACAATGATATACAAACTTTTTCCACCAGGCTTGATCCTTAGAGAAATCCGTTTCCAGATGTGGCCTTTCATTGGCTTCCTACTGAGAGACCTCAAGGCGCCTAAGCCACGTTCTATACCATATGGATCATCTAACACAAATAGTGTCTAATGACAGTGACTCTCAGTTATCCAGAAGCTATTCATTTAGTGGGTGGGTTAGCCAGAACCTCAGCTCCCTCTTCCCCTCCATGGCTGGCCTGGTTTGTACTGCCATTCAGCTCCTCCCCAGAGGAGGCCCAAACAAGGCTTGGTGGGCTTCCTTCCTGTTGGCATCTGTAGGAGTCTAAAAAGTCAGTGTCAGGAGACCTTATCCCATTACCCATTCCAAACCTCTCATTTTACAGATGAGGAAAATGAGGCACAGACTGGAGAAGTTAGTGGCTGACCTGGATTTCTAGACCAGCGTTCTCCCCATCATGCCTAGCTCCAGCTGAAAACATAATTAGGTTAAGAAAGGTTGAAATCAATGGTAACCAGAGTTTGGGGACTCATGTCTTCTTTATTCATCTATTCTTCACTCAGTAACTTCCCATTTCCAATATCAAGTCTGAAGATAGAGGCCTGGGATGGGAACAGAAAATGGATTTCTTCTTGAAGACCAAAGCTGATCAACTGTCAGTAGCTGCCTGGAGACCGATATGGAGGAGGATGTAGAGTGCCATGAGTGATAAGAGATGTCCTTCTTGGACAAAGGAGTGGAGAAATACCACTAGCCACTGACTTGCATGTGAAGACCCATCATAATCTGGCCCCACTTTACTCATCTAACCTCATTTTTCCTCTCTCCCAAACAAGGTCCTCTGCTGGGGTCAGAGTCCGGCTCAACCTTCCCACTGAACCACATCTGTCTTTCTTACTCCTGCTCTCTTCTTTTGTGTTTTCCTGTCCTTGATTCTCTCCATTCATCAAATCAAATCACAACACCCATTTCTCTGCAGAGCCTTCTTGACTACCACAGCCCACACAGATATCAACTGTGTTGCGACAGACCACCCAAACATAAATCACAGTCTTGATCTGGGTGAGTTCCTATGTGCTAGTCTTTTCTCCCCAACTAGCTACCTAAGAATAGTGGAGACACAATCAGTTTTCAATAATTGACAGTAAAATCAAGGTGAATAGCGAATATAGTTTAAAGTTTTAAATGTACGTGTATATTTTATTACAGTTAGACAACAAGTGGGACTTGGGGACTCCCTCTCCTTTGATTCTTTCCTTCTCGTTCATCAGGCACAACCTCCTTCAAAACTCAATCATAGTGACATTCAGACAAAAGCAGCATTTTCTAAAAACCAAACTCAAGTGCATGCCTAAGCAAATCAGTTTGATATAAATTCTTGGCATTTCAATAAGTCAAAGAAAGAGATTTTTAAGCCTCCCAAGTATAGTCTTTACTCAAGCTAAGCAGATGTTAACTGTCATTTCTTCTAGATTTAGTCCTCGGAACTTAGCAAGGAAGTCAGATATAGATAATATTCCTAAAACTTTTTGCTTTAGTTTTTATCCAAAAGTGTTCATAACTTCTTCCCCTTAACACAAACCCACAAGTTTTTCTTACCAAAAAAGAAAACACAACAATTACCACCATATTATTTGGAATAAAAATAATACTAAATTGATGTATTATTTATACAGTGGCCATCTCTGAGAAACTCAGGGATTTGTATGAGAGCTTGGGGGCAATAAAATAAATATTTAGAATCTTTTACCATTATTTAAGGCCTCCTCACGTATTTTTCTAATTTCTTTTCAGGTTATACCATCAGTGTTTGCTAACAGAACTGGCTGGTAGATAATCGAAGCCCCTTCCTCTCCATCACCCACCACCTGCCCCAGCAATATTCCTTCATTTCCCACTTTGAGTGACAGTATGGACAGAACCTTTGGGCTATTTTCCTGGCCACAACCTATGCTCCCCTAGATAAGTAGGAAGGTCCCCTCAACCAAATCATACTAAGTCACCCAGCATCTCCACTGCCCCAGGCTTGGGAAAGTTTGCCCCATGTACACTCAGCTTTTTAGGGTTCGAAATCTTTTTTTTTTTTTTTAAGCTTATTTATAATTGATGGGTCAGTTCATCCCCTCCATATCATGAAAAGCCAGGGAGAGAAAAGGAAGGCCTCTTGCACTGGGCCAGAAACGGGCAAGCTGACGGAGGGTTTCTCTGCACACACCCACACCCACGGCTCAGGGACACGTGAGGGACTCAGGCTCCCCTCAGGTGGTGGGGCAGGGCACTTTGAAGAGGAGGCCTAGAAGGAAGGACTGTGAGCCCACCTTGCCCCAGAGTCAGAGCTCCTGTGCTTTAGTCTACACCGTGGGACACACTGAAGTTCTGAGTCACCTGATGACATAAAAAAGGCCCTTCTGCTTTTAAAGATGGGAAAACTACTGACCTAATGAATGTCTCATTGCCTTAGAATTCCGGGGTACTGAAGACACCTTTTCACCTTGGGAGCGATAAGATATGGTGGATATAGAAACTAGGAACAAAGATTATTTGGGTCAATTTTTCTCCATAAAATAAACTATGAGGGTAAAATTTCAACAAACCTTTGCTAAGAAGTCTAAAAAGAGAGTCTCATAGATTTTTGTTTTTCAAATGACAAAATGTCTGAGACAAACATTTTTGGAACCCATGGAAACTTCTTATCATCCCAGGTAAGAGCACTGAACACAGACAAAAGCCAAAGCAAAAAACCCTCCTAGCTACTATCACCGTCATCTCAAAAAGTCAAAACTTTTTAAAAGGGACTGTTTGCCACAAGAGACATGAGCAGGACATAAACTCAAGAGAGAGGACAGTCCTCTGAAAGAGGCTTATTTCCCTGAAAAGTGCAGCACACGGCCTTATTTTTCTCTCTTGCCATGGTCAGGTGGATGTGCCATCAGGTCCTCGTTCTTGGAACCTATTGTCCTGGAGGTGGCGGGAGATTCACAGAGGAGGGAGAGGACTGGGGTCACAGAGCCCCACGTGTGTTTCCCAGGCCCTTCTCTCTCTCCTGTGACTGGCTAGAGGGCCTCTGAGTGTCTGAATGTCTGGAGCCTTGCTCGCTCGTTCCGTCAAGTCTGGCCGGAGTCTGGGAGCCAGCGTGGCAGTGTTTGTGGAGCCAAAGTGGAGATTAAGTCATGTTTTAGAGGTGACCTCTGTCCACCCTTTCTGCAGTCACTCCCTCCCCTCCGGGCCTCACTCCCCAGCAATTCCCCACCTAGATGCTTTTGTTCTGGATGAGCCCCTCCCTGCTAACGCAAGACCCAACACGGTCCCGCACACCCACCATCACCTTCCGACCCCCCACCCACCCCCACAGTGGCCTTCTCCTCAAATGGACCTGGTCTTTGTTGTTGTAATTAGATTATCTCTGCCTTAGGGACCTAAGGGACAGTCCCCAGCAGCCCTGGCTGGAAAGGCAGGTCGCATAATCCCTGTTATCAAGAGGCTTGTCATTTAGCATGTAGATCAACTAATTCTTTCGATACCAGGGGAGCAATTGTGCATCTTAATATTGATTTTTTTTGAGATACAATCGCCTACATTCCTGAGTCAGACTCACTTACTGAAGCTAAAAGGTTCCACTTACTATATTATGAAACTACCCCCACCCCCATCACACGCTTCATCCCAATTTAATGTTACAAAATTGGACAAATCTGAAGGGCTTTGTGTTTTTCCACTTGGTCCAATTTCAGAAGGAGCATCTAGTTGAGAAGAAACAGAAAAAATAATTCGGGCTGTTTTAAGACAGCATGTGTGCTTGTGTTTGGGGTAGCGGGTGGGGGCATATTCTGCCATTCCTCACCGCCCACCTGACCAGCGCATGCTTTCTCTACTCCCCAAACTTTGTGGTGTAGTGACATTGGGCTCTTAATTTAATGAAGCCAGCTTATCAGATTTCTATGTTTCAGGATGAATTAGGAAGCTGGGCTTTCAAATTAAGCTGGGGGCATTTTTTTATTACATGCCCTTCCAAGGCAGTAAGAGTCAGAGAAAGAAGAATTTTGAGCTACAGCAGTAAGAAAAAATGCTACCTCCTCAAAGGTCAACAATGCACTCAGATTTGGGACAGGCAGAGGTGTGGATTCTATATTATGAAGGAATATGAGGCAAAGGAAGTAGCAGTCAAGAGCCGGATATAAAATTTGTTCCACTCAGAAGGTTCAGTGTCCTGACATGCAAGGGTGCCTACTGGAGGAAAGCTACCAATCGGGATGGCTCTTTCCACCGCTTAGGATCGGCCATGGGTCTGGCAGTGTTCCAGAGTATGTGCTGTATTTTTACACATATTGTCCCACTTCATTCTCACAGCAAGAGTGTGAGATGTGTTCTGTTAATTATGTCCATCTTACAGATGTAACTACTGAGGCCAAGAAAGATGATAGGAGTTGCTCAAATTCCAGAAGCCAACAAGTAGCAGAGGCAGATTCCAACCAAGGCGGCCTAATTTCTAAACATGCAGGCCTACTGGGAAACTGCTTTTCATGCTTTGCTGGTTGATAAGGGGTGCATTCATTTGTTCCATTATCTATGCATTCATTCTGAGATGATTGCTCATCTTCTGCATCCTAGGTGCCAAGGAGAGAAAAGAATGCACAGTGCAGGGCAGGAGACAGACACAAATAAATAAATGAATAAATAATGTACCATCAAATAAAGTGATGCCTGCTTCCCTTGGGAAAGGAATGAAATTCAGGAGGCATTCTGAAGAGGGGTCTTAAAGATTTCACAGAAGATTTTAGAGTATAAGTGGTTTTGTTTTGAAATTCGTTCAAACAATTAGATGTGCTTGAGAGAGAATGAGAAAAGAAATGAGGTAAGAGATTCTCATTTTAAGTCTGTTCTGTACACAAGCTAATGTTGTCATGTTACTTCCCTTTGTATTTATGTGAAATCTTCTATCTCGTGGGCTTTATGTGCATATTGATGTTTTACTGCTTGCAAAGTGAAATTAAATCTTTAAACAGGAGAGCAAATGTAGCAGATTTCAAAACACTCTCAACAGAGATCTGCACTGTACTGGGGACAAGATACTAATATATGACTTCGTTGTCGTTACTCTGTGCTTAAGAAAGGAAGAGTTATATTTACTTTTTGTTTTGTAATCATAATACAGTGTGTGGTTAAGCACACTTGTAGATTTCTGTCCTAAAACTTCTAACTTTAATTGCATTGTTTTGCTTACCTACCTCTCATGCTATTGAACTGCAAAGTCTTTGTGGAACATAACGTAGGGGCCTAGTTCAGTGTCTGGCCTATAGTAGGCGCTCAAGAAGTGTTTGTTAAAATAGAACATTGACTGCATGAATGAATGAACTAATGCTTGTAAAAATTCTCCTTGAAGTGAATGCTATACCCATTGTACCATGGCCATATCATACTTTTCTGGACGAGTCCTGACTTGAAATATTCTCTTGTCCTCACAACCACCAAAATGGCCATTTTAATATTTGAGCATCATCTATCAGCTTGCTTCTAGTGCCCAAAAACAATTACCATGATCCTTTGTCAGAATCACGGGTCCCACTATCTCACACCATACACAAAAATAAACTCCAAATGGATGAAAGACCTCGATGTGAGACAGGAATCCATCAAAATCCTAGAGGAGAACATAGGCAGCAACCTCTACGACATTGGCCAAAGCAACCTTTTTCATGACACATCCCCAAAGGCAAGAGAAACAAAAGATAAAATGAATTTATGGGACTTCATCAAGATTAATAGTTTCTGCACAGCCAAGGAAACAGTCAGAAAAACTAAGAGGCAGCCCACGGAATGGGAGAATATATTTGCAAATGACACTACAGATAAAGGACTGGTATCCAAGATCTACAAAGAACTTCTCAAACTCAATACACGAGAAACAAATAAACAAATCAAAAAATGGGCAGAAGATATGAACAGACACTTTTCCAATGAAGACATACAAATGGCTAACAGACACATGAAAAAATGTTCAAAATCATTAGCCATCAAGGAAATTCAAATCAAAACCACACTGAGATACCACCTTACGCCAGTTAGAATGGCAAAAATAGACAAGGCAAGAAACAACAATTGTTGGAGAGGATGTGGAGAAAGCGGATCCCTCCTACATTGTTGGTGGGAATGCAAGTTGGTACAGCCACTCTGGAAAACAGTGTGGAGGTCCCTTAAAAAGTTAAAAATTGAGCTCCCCTATGATCCAGTCATTGCACTACTGGGTGTTTACCCCAAAGATACAGACGTAGTGAAGAGAAGGGCCATATGCACCCCAATGTTCATAGCAGCAATATCCACAATAGCTAAATCGTGGAAGGAGCCGAGATGCCCTTCAACAGATGACTGGATTAAGAAGTTGTGGTCCATATATACAATGGAATATTACTCAGCTATCAGAAAGAATGAGTTCTCAACATTTGCTACAACATGGATGGCACTGGAGGAGATAATGCTAAGTGAAATAAGTCAAGCAGAGAAAGACAACTATCATAAGATTTCTCTCATCTATGGAACCTAAGAACTAGGATGATCGGTAGGGGAAGAAAGGGATAAAGAAAGGGGGGGTAATCAGAAGGGGGAATGAAACATGAGAGACTATGGACTATGAGAAACAAACTGAGGGCCTCAGAGGGGAGGGGAGTGGGGGAATGGGATAGGCTGGTGATGGGTAGTAAGGAGGGCACGTATTGCATGGTGCACTGGGTGTTATACACAACTAATGAATCATCGAGCCTTACATCGGAAACCGGGGATGTACTGTATGGTGACTAACATAATATAATAAAAAAAAAAAAAAGAAGAAGAATCACGGGTCCCATTGTTCCTGTTGGGAAACAAAGCTGCCACAGTAACAAATAAACTATATTCTTGAGCGAGAAGGTAGACACCATTAGGGGGTGTGAAAATGAGGAGCTAGAAGCACAATCCAACAATTTGGGTTCCAATAGGCTTTGGTGTTGTCATTAAGAAAAAAGAGTACTTTACATGACAACATTTATTCATTGATTAGCAAACACTATTAAATGTTCCAAGATCTCATTTCTGCCCTTAGAGATTCCATGTTTTCGTTAATATTTTCCTCAAATAATGAACATGTGTTGATTGTAAGAAATCTTATACAAAGCTTTGGTAAGAATTTGACTGAAAATACTTGTCAGCCTTGTTCATCACATTATATTTGTCAAACATGAATTCTGTCATTTTAGAGGCCCAGACATTGAAGAAAGCATAGCGCAGTAGTAGGAAAGGCGCACTCCAGGCCTGCAGCTGACATCTGTCATATTCTTGCCAGCCCATCAACTTTTAAAAGACCTCCCTTTATTAGCTGACATATCTGTTTCTCCCAGTGTAGAAGTTAGAGCTGAAGTTACTCACCTCCCTTGCAGCTAGAACACAGCATGTAACACAGGCGTCCTCCAATCAGGGACACTTGGAAAAGACTTCTTTCCAGAAGATCCTGTTACAGAAATGGCTTCAAAACAGGAGGAAGAAGTTGGTGCAGTAGAAGCGAATCTCAGGTGCTCGGCAGAGGTAGAGTTAGTGGTCTCCTCGTCAGGCCATTCTCTCTGCAGGGTTTGGGTATTGCTTCCAGAAACTGAGTTTCCCTCCCTTTCCTCTAGCCCTCCCCCCAATTCTGTGAGTTTCCTCATATCCTTCAATAAATCCTTCTGCTTAAATGCATATAATGAAATCTGGTTGCTTTGCAGCTAGGAACATGGACTATTACAAAAGATGACATCCAATTATAAAAACGATCTTGACACTCACAGCGAATACATTACCTGGGAAGTCCAGGGTGATCTCTGAGTGTGTCTGCAAGTGTCCAAACAATGGGAAAGAAAGTTAAACTAGTTCAATCAGACCGCAATCCTAGCAATTGTTTGTCAGAATATGGTTAGGATTCATTTGTTGAACATATTGTTATACTTACTCAAACTGTTTGGAAAATAATCCTGAGCTTCCTGTTATTTTTTTTTTAAGATTTTATTTATTTATTTGACAAAGAGACAGCCAGCGAGAGATGAAACACAAGCAGGGAGAGTGGGAGAGAAAGAAGCAGGCTCCTTGCAGAGAAGCCTGATGTGGGGCTTGATCCCAGAACGCCGGGATCACATCCTGAGCCGAAGGCAGCTGCTTAATGACTGCGCTACCCAGGCGCCCCCTGAGCTTCCTGTTATTTAAGAAAATATTGATTTGGAATAAGCAAACGCTTGTTTCCCAACCTGGCTGAATCTGTTCCCCAGCTTTAACACTGGGCTAAGTTCTAGTGTTTTATGCATCTGTAATACCTTTGTATGAGTTTGCTTGGGCTGCTATAACAAAATACCTCAGAGTGGGTGGCTGAGACAATAGAAATTTATTTTCTCGCAGTTTTGGAGGCCAGAAGTCCGAGATCCAGTCCAAGATTAGAAGTCAGCAGGTCTGGCTTCTTCTGAAGCCTCTCTCCTTGGCTCGCAGCTGTCCTCCATCTCTCTGAGTCCATGCATGGTGTTTCCCTTGTGCAGGTGCACATCTTGCACTGATCTCTTCCTAAAAGGACAGCTGCCATATTGGATCAGCACCCACCCATATGAACTCATTTTACCTTAATTACTTCTTTAATGGTCCTATCTCCGAATACAGTCATATTCTGAAGCCCCGGTTGTTAGGATTTCAGCGAATGAACTTGCAGGGGAAGAGGACACAATTTAGCCCATAACACTTGTGTTCATCTAAATTGTTTAAATCTCAGGCTGATTTGGAGACGCTAAGTTCAAAAGTTACCACTACTTCTGTTTAGTTTAACATAAATCTTTACAGTGAAATAATCCATCGATTATTACATAAAAGCTCTGTTTTAGAAAGCAAGGTTAGACCTCTGCTTCCCCACACCCTTCTTCTTCCATCCTTCAAAGTTTACTTTTTAAGTAATTAAAGTAAAAATGTCTAAACAGCTTTTAAAGTCTGATCTTTTCCACAGAGTTGTCCTCATTCTTCAATCCCCCACTAAAATCCTACTTTTACACAAGCTCTCCCCTGATCGTCCCCAGCTGGAGGCGCTTTCTCTCCTTCGGGAGTCTGAGAGTACCAGTTAAAAGGCAGAGATTGGCAGAATGGACAAAAAATATGATGCAACTATATATGCTATCTACAAGAGAGACACTTTAGACTCAAAGACACAAATAGTTTGAACATAGTAGGATGGGAAAAATTATACCATGCAAACACTAACCAAAAGATTGTTGGAGTGGCTATCCTAATATCAGACAAAATGGACTTTAATACAAAATTGTTACCAGAGACAAAGAAGGACATTTCACAATGATAAAAGGATAAATCCATTAAGAAGATATGACAATTACAAACATATAGGCACCTAACAATAGAACCCCAAAATATAGGAGTAAAAACTGTCAAAGTTGAAGGAGAAATAGACAACCCAAAAATAATAGTTGGAGACTTTGAGACCCTACTTTCAATTAAGAATAGAACAACTACGCAGAAGATCAACAAGCAAACAGAAGACTTGAACAACATTACCAAAAAAATGGGCTTAACAGACGTCTATGGAACACTTCAACCATTAACAACAGACTATACGTGCTTCTTAATATATATAGAAAATTCTCCATGAGACACCATATGTTAGGCCATAAAATAAGTCTCAATAAATTTTAAATGATTGAACCACACAAAGTATGTTTTCTGATCTAATGGAATGAAAATACAGAGAAATAACAGGAGGACTTTGGGGAATTAAAAAATATGTGGACATTGACACCCTCCTAAATAACCAGTGAGTCAAAGAAGAAAGCACAAGGGAAATTAGAAAATATTTTGGTTAGTAGTACATTTCGGGTTGCTTTTCCAAAACTAAGCTATTGGGCTAGAAAATTGCCCATCTTATTCATCAAAAGAAAAATCCAGTGGATCATTACTTCCTGGTTATCTGGCAATATGGGAGAATCATAATGAATGAATCAGAATTTCTGTCCTAACAAATCCCTCCAGTTCTGCTTTGATTCCTCATGTCTCCATTTCTTTTATCAATGTGTGGAGGAGAAAAGCCATGAACCAGAAGTGGCAGCTTGCACTTTGAGAATGATTATAACACTTAAAATTTACTGCCTCTGTCAAAAAAGTTTGACGGTAAATACAACATAGTAGTCACAATAAAGTAGAGCAATGATCCATAATCCTATTTTCATGTCTATTATAAAGATTAAATATGTGTCTTATCCAAGACAATCTACATTTATTAATGGACAAGTGTAAACAGTAATATGAGTTTACCTTACAAGAAGGTTTGGGTTTCACACTTGCATTCTATGGTAAGGATCCAGACTCATTCAGCTCTGAAAACTCCGGGTCTTTCCTAAAATAACAATGATTACTCTTCAGGAAAGAATCACCAACAAAGTCTACACTTAGGAAGGTACGAATTGTCTTCTACACTGCACACATGTTTCACTTTTAGACCTGATATATCAACACCATAGATGGATATTTTGATGAATTATACAGGCTTATCAAGTTCTTTGATGATCTTGGGTGAAAAAGTAAAGCAATTCAAAGATTCAGTCTGGACTAAATACTGTAGCCTAATAGATCAAAAAGCCTGCAGGAAACCAAGCTGTGGAAAAGTAATAATGTAAATAAAAATGTGATTTCAATCCCTGCTTGGCGACTGTCCTCGCTCTGGCCACCAAGGCTCGGTGCCATCAGATGCATTAATGCTGAGACACTGGTCACTCATGGGGGGAGGGGAGATGGTGAAAGCTTTTGTGCCAGTACATCAGAGGGGAACTGCTTATGAGCCTGAAGTGCATTCGGCTGATGCATCAGACATCAGTTACTGAAGAAGCAGAGGTGATGAACTTCCTTCAGCATTGCCCTGACCTAAGGGGATAAACGCATGCCAATGTGCTGAGTTACTTCAACAATGCAAATGACATCCAATGTCAAAATGCCACAGGGCTGCACCGTATTCCAAGGCTCGGACTGGGTTTCCAGGAGACTAACTTAAGGTGATGGGATTTCTGAAGCGTTTGCAGAGATCGCAGCCCTCCCCTAGCCCGCACCCTCACCACTCTCATTGTTGGAAGAGCAGAGTAACATTTGTCCTGGGAAACAATGATGGATGATCCCCAAAGCCCAGTGCATATAAACAGTGCTGGTGTCACAGGCTGGGCTGGTGACAGAGCAAGGTATGGGAGGGAACCGAGAAGACATTGGCAAGGAATTTCTGTTCTCCTGTTCTCTCTTCCTATTCTCCTGCTAAGCCATTTTCAACTGCTGACGCCCCAGAGGGTTTAGGACTTTGGCTGGAGAAAGCATGGGAATGAGCATCTGAAATCTAGGATTCCAAGCCCTTTGTTCAGAGTTGGAGATCTTCCTAGAGCAGGGAACTTTAATAGCATTGGATCAAGAGCTAGGGCACTGGAGTCAGACAACCTCGTTTCAGATTCTGATTTGTCACTTAATGGCTGTGCAAACTTGTCAAAGTTGCTTAACTTCTCTGAGTCTAGTTCCCTCATTACAAAGAGGACTTAATAATAATATCTATCAGAATTAATGAGGATTAGGTTGATCTGCAAGTACCAGGAAACCTAAGATAACAGTGGTTTTAATGAGACAGAAGCCTATTTCTCTCCCATATAACACAGCAGTGCAGGCCTGCTATGGAGACCCCACACAATGAAGCAGGTGGTCTTCCACCTAGTTGCTCCACAATCTTCAATGGTGGTTTCCATTCTAGCCCAAGATGCATCTTGGATTGCAGCCCCAGTCCTCACACTCATATTCCACACAGAAGTAGCAGCCCAGGAAAGAAGAGAATGGCCTTCTCCTTTATAGACATGGCCCCTAACTTTCTTTTGTCCTGAACAACCATGGCCACACCTGGCTGCAAGACAGCCTTGGAAATGTGGTCTTTACTCTGGATGGTCACGTGCCCCGCTGCAATTAGGAAAGTCTGCTACTGAGAGGAAAGAATGACAGTGAGGGACACACAGGATCTCTGCTCCCCAACCTATCAGGCTATTGTGAGGATTCAGGTCATTCTGGTAAAGGGCTCTGCACAGAGGCCAAGCCAGAGGAAGTGCCCCCTGAATGGCTGGGCCCTGCAGCCATCCTTCACTCCACTCAGAGCACCAGTGTTTGGTTCTAGGGTGCCAGGAGGGAGTGGCAGCTGCTGGATGGCAGGTGGAACAGGACAGGTAGGGATGTTGTTTGTGGAGCATGAGGGGTACAGAGGGCTCTCAGGGAGCAGGGCCTCCCTGACTTCAGGGGCAAAATTTAGGGATGGGGGGTGCCAAAGAATCAGCATTCAAAAAAGTAATGTTTTAATGCAATATTTTAAAAGCCAAACAAATGCAAAAAATCCACAATAAACAAAATAGCAAAAATGTAAGTAAATATGGGATCCAACACCACACTTGTACGACTCACCTCACCTGCTTTACCCTGATCCCTGATCAGGGCCTATCCCTCCTTTTGTCAGGCCTGCGAGAATCCCAGAGGGTTTAAGGGGGATCACTATAAAACCCAGGAGATGTATCTGCAATAATAGGATCCCATAAAATATAAAACCTCTAAGGCATATGGATATCTTTATTCCATACATTAGCTGTAAAGAAAAACAATACTTTTTTTTTAATTGAAAAAATCCGTACCACCTAAATCACAAGAAAATTAAAAACATTTAAAATTGTACCACTAAGACAGTACCTTAATTAATATTTTAATGTCGATCTTTCCAACTTTCTAAAAACGGTATACATAAACTTCTTTCATTTAAAATTGAACCATTCAGTATATACTATAACTTGCATTTTCACTTGACAATATTTCTGTACTATTACATATTTTTCTTATGGGTCAGCCCATTGTGTGTGTATACCAAAGTAGATTGTTTCCAACTTTTCTACTCTTGTAAATAGCTCTGCAATAAATATCTTTGTAGTTAAGTTGTGTTTGCATTTATCTCTTTATTCACTTGGTATAACTTCCTAGAGGGAGAATTGCTAGTCATCCTTGTTAAGATTGCCAAATAGCCTTCCAGAAAGTTTCTACCAATTTATACTCCTCTCAGAAGCATATGAGAGTACATGTTTCCCATACTCTTGACAACATTGAATATAACCAATTTTTTAACATCTCTACTGATGTAAAGAGTGAAAAATTAAAACATTTTATTCATATTTCTGTAATTGCTAATAGAAGTGAAGATCTTTTCATGTTTTATCAGTATTTGCATTTTTAAAAATAAATTATCTGAGGAGGTAAGCTCTGTCATAGCAGGGAACTGTGTTTGCTTGTTCATTTGAGTTTTCCAAGCACCTACAACAGTGCCTGGCAAAGAATAAGTGCTAGGTCAATATTTGTTGAATGAAGGAAAGTGTCTAAAAATTTGCAAGTGTACTTTATCAAAGGAATTAATACTTAAGATGGGTTTCAAATATTTTTCTCAGTTTATCATGTGCCTGCCAGTTTTATTTATCGTGTTCTCTGCTATGTAAGACGTTTTATTAAAATCAAATTAATCAATGTTTTCCTTCATGTTTTCTCTCTTTGTGTCAAGATATTACATACACCTAGACTGTGTGTGTGTGTGTGTGTGTGTGTGTGTGTGTGTGTACGTGTGTGTGTGTTTGTACACACCTTTCCTGACTCTTTCATTTTTTTGGTTCTTTTTTTTTAAGATTTTATTTATTTATTTGAGAGAGAGAGCAAGCAGGAGCAGGGGGAGGGGCAGAGGGAGAGGGAGGAGGATACTCACCACTGAGCAGGGAGCCTGACATGGGGCTGGATCCCAGGACCCTGGGATCATGACCTGAGCAGATGCTTAACTGACGGAGCCACCCAGGTGCCCCATACTTTTTTCTGTTTTAAAATCATATGGACCTATTTTACTCTACAGCATATTGATTTTTCTTAGTTTTTCCAGGTAGGTGATTATCTTCTGCAAAAAATACCTTTTCCTCTCTACCAGTGTTTATGCCTCTCATTTAATTTTCTTACCTTACTGCCTTTCTTTAAATTCCAGAAAAATGCTTAATAATAATGGTTACAGTAGGCATCTTTTTTTTATAATAATTTTTTATTATATGACAGTAGGCATCTTTATCTTGTTTTCTGACTTGAATGGAAATTCTTCTTATTTTTATGCTATTATTTTCAAGATATTAATTTCAGGATGCTTACTTAAGTTAAAATTTTTTAATTTCCCTTTAAGAGGATTTTTGAAAAATCAGGAATAGATTTCAGATTTTATAAAATGTTTTTGACACCAAGACTTTTGGTATTTTGCTATTTGAGCACTAATATTTTTCCTTGTTCTGGTAATACAATTAATTATATTATTAAATATCCTAAAATTATATCTTTCTTATATTTCCAAAATAAACTCACTCGGACATAGCATATTTTTAAAAAAATAGCTCGTTTTGATTTGCTAACATTTCATATAGGATTATTACATTTATATAGTTATACATTTAGTCTATAGTCTCTTTTTGAGGTTCTAATATGTCAACTTTGGTGTCAGGGTTATACTACTTTTCTAAAATAAATTGTGAGGCTTTTATTTCCCTCCCTCTTAATAGTTTTAATAGCACAGGAACTATGTGTTCCTTGAAAATACGAACAAAGAGTGCCCAGGTGACTGGGTCAGTTAAGCATCCAACTCTTGGTTTTGGCTCAGGTCATGATCCCATGGTCCTGGGATCAAGTGGAGACCTTGTGGGTCTCCCGGCTCAGTGGGAAGTCTGCTCCTCTCCTTGTCCCTCTCCTTCTCCCTCTCCCTCTGCCTTCTCCCTGCTCTCACTCGCTCTCTCTCTCTAAAATAAATAAATAAATAAATAAATAAATAAATAAATAAATAAAAATACAAAAGCACTTGCCAATAAATTGTCCTGAATCCAGTACTTTAACAGTAGGTCTTCAACAATGTTTTCTGTCTTTTCCATGCTTTTTGTTCTATGTAGACTCTTAACTTGTTTTACACAAACTTGATCGTTTGTGTTTTCATTTTTTAAATTAATTTAATCAGGATTTTGAAATTTATCAACATAGAGACATACATTGTATTTTCTTAAAAGTTTTCATAATCTCTTTTGTACTTTGCCCAAACTCACTTCTTGTTATTGATATTTTATATTGGATTTTTTATTTTAGGGGTTCTCTTTTTTCTCTCCTTTTGTTTTGAATTACATTTGTGAGGAATTTGCCTACATAACTGGTCCTATTGAAAGAATGGATTTTTGAATGTATTATCATTTCTCTACTTTTCTAATTAATTAATTTTGCTTTAAACTTTATGCTACCTTCCTCCTGCTTCCCTTATATTTCTCTTTCTGGATTGAGCTAAATGCTTAGGTTATTCTTATTGTTGTTTTTAATAATAAGCGCACTTGAGACTACTTCAGTGTAGCTGTATTAGTTTTTGCTGAGTTATGCTGCAGGAAAAAATAATCCCCAAATCTCATTGGTTTAAACATCTTAGGGTTTATTCTCTTTCACATTACATGTCCTTTGCATGCTGGCTGCAGCTCTAGTCAATGTCTTCATTCTGAAATGCAAGCTGAAAAAACCATCTGGGACATACTTTCCTCCTGGCAGAAGGAAAAGAGCAGTGGCTGAGGCACACATGGGCTCTTAAAGCTTCTGTTTGGACAAGACATAGGTTACTACCATTCACATTCTAAGGGCCTAGCAAAGTCAAGTGGTGGGGGTGGGGTGGGGTGGGGTGGGGTGGGTAAGGTATCAAATCCCTTTCACAAGGAAGATAGCAAATAACTGTCCTAGACTTTAAGAGATAATAATAGTCTTTTTTTTGAGAGAGAGAGAGAGAGTGTGTGCGTGTGAGCAGGGGCAGGGGAGGGGACAGAGGGAGAGAGCTCTAGAGAGAATCTTAAGCAGGCTCCATGCCCAGTGTGGAGCCCAACGTTGGGCTTGGTCTCACGACCCTGAGATCATGACCTGAATCAAAATCAAGAGTTTACTCAACCAACTGAGCCATCCAGGTGCCCCTGAGAGGTAATACTCTTACTGCTATTTTTCTAAGTAGTACGCAGCTACGTTTTTTACTTCTTTTCAGAGTATCTCATAATGGTTTTCTGAGAAAACAAGTCCAGAAATTCTTGTGACCGAACAGAACAAAGACATCTAACCTAGTCTAAAGGTTAGAGAGAGCTTTCTGGTGGAGTGAATGGTGGCTGCTGGCCTGACAGAGAAGAAACAAGGGAGTTTCAGGATTAAAGGCAGGTGGGGGGATAGGGTAGAGTTGGGGGGGGAACTCCTTCAATTATCTCATCAGATGCCAGTCTACAATTTTTGACTGTGAATCTGAATTGTGTCTATGCACACTACTAAAGTATAACCATCAAAAAAGTTAAAAACATAACTTTGTGCAAATATAAAAGGAATATGTGTCAAAGATGACTCATTAATGGGAGAATCCAGAAGACGTTAAGACTGTTTCAATGGAGAATCTGAAGAACAGAGGTATCTATAGACAGTCAAGAACATCACATAAATTTAATAATAGATGCAAAACTGGTTAATACCTGAAAGAGCAATAAAATGTAATGTTTGGGGCTATCTTTTCTATATCTACTGGATGAAATTCATTTGCTTTGCTATGAACAAGAATCATTTGCATTATTATCAAGTTTTCCACATGTTAACTGCTACCCTGGTGGTTGTAAAGTAGCCTAATCAATAAAAAGCCAGTGAAAAGTGCACACCCTATAGGGTATGTTAGATAATGCCCACCAACCCACTGAAAGGCCACATAGTAGTCTGTTTTGTACATTTTCAAGTCTGAACAATTTTTCCTGATAATACCTTTCTAAATTGTGAAAAAAAATTAATATTGCTTTCCAACAAAGTCATTAACTCTATTGAGTGGATCAAATATGTGTGAGCCCACTGCACTGTCTTCAAACATGTACCTCCACCTCCCTGCCTAGACTCAGGTCTGGCCTATATGCTAATAATCTCTACTCTGTGTCCCGGGAAGGTCATTCGGGTTTACTCTTACTATCAAGGGTAACACATTCAGCAAATTCTTAAGCTCTTGTCATCTCCCCAGCAGCCTTTTGTGGTCCTTTTAACAGTCTGCTGGGCTGAGCAGGAAGAGACAGGTTGCTCTGGGCAGTGTTCAACAGCACAGCTCTTTGTCTCCCGTTGTCAGCCAGCCCTGTCACTACATTGTTCTCCAGGCGGCATGCCTTTGATGGACTATCTACCCCTCATGTCTCAACACTCTGAGCAGCATTTGGAGAAACAGCAGCCCTACGTTGTTCCTTCTGCTACAGAATAATCCCATTATAATATGCTGTGCTATCAACTCAGTTCCACATATTTGTTGAGAACACGGTGAGGCAGTCCCAAAGATGTAAAGGCATGCTCCTGTTCTCAGAGAGTTGTCTTTCTCCCGAGGAGACAAGCCACATGCAAGAACAAACACAAAGGCTAGCTAGAAGAGCCCGCAGGAAGGGCACAACCAAATCCCTACTCCACTACTTGTGCAATCATGGACAAGGATTTCTTTTTTTTTTTAAACATCATTACTGAGGTATAATTTATATACAATTACCCATTGTAAATAAAGGGTTCAATAAAATTATTTTTAGTGAATTTATAGAGCTGTGCAAATATCACTTCAGCTCAATCTTAGAACATTTTCATCACCCCCAGAAGTTCCCTTATGATCACTTTCAGTCAATCCTCATTTTCACCGCAGCCCCAGATGAACACTGACCTGTTTTCTGTTTCTATAGATTTGCTTCTCTAGAAATTTCATATACATGGAATCATACAATATCTGCTCATTTCAACATGACTTCTTTTTCTTGGCACAACGTCTTTGAGCTCCACCCTCATTGTAGCATGTATTAGCATGTATTCATTCCTTTTGATTGCCAAATTGAATTCTGCCTTATGGATTTCCATGTTTTGTTCATTCACTCACCAGCCAATGGATGTTTGGATTGGGCCTATTATGAATAATGCTTCTATGAACATTCACATATAAATCTTTGCATAGATACAGGTTTTCATTTCTCTCAGGGAGATACCTGGGCATAGATTTTTGTGATTTAAGTATCCGTTTAACTTTTCAAGACACTGCCAAACTCATCCAAAGTGGTTGTAGCATTTTACATCCCCGTCAGCCATGCATGAGAGTTCCAGTTTCTTCGCATCCCCATCAATACTTGTTATTATCTGTCTTTTCGGTTCTAGCCCTCCCAGTAGGTGGGCATGGCAGCTCATTGTGGTTTTGATTTGTATTTTCCTAATGGCTAATGATGTTAAGCGTATCTTCAGGTGCTGAATAGCCATTCACATATCTTCTTGGGCAAAATGTCTATTCAAATCTGGCCTATTTTTAATTGGGTTATTTATCTTCTTACTGTTGAGATGTAAGAGTTGCTTACATACTCTGGATACAAATTCCACGTCAGATAGATGACGTGCAAATATTTTCTCCCAGTCTGTGGCGTGTCTTCTCATTTTCTTAATGGACAAGTTTTTTAAGCTACTGGAATCTAACTTCAATTTTTGCATATATTTGTGGGGATATTAACTATCTATTCTCAGGATTGTTGAAAGGATTAAAAGAGGTAAAATATGTGAAAATATAGGAGGCTTGCTGAATTTTTATTGAATAATCTGAGTATAAGAAAGTGTGTGAAAAGTGCCGAATTGCAGGTAAACAATGAGTGCTTCACTTGTTTGGGGAGGAAAGAAATCAAGCTAGAGCTGAAGGCTACACAGCTTCATGGTGGGAATAAAACCTTGAGATGTGTTGCAGGATGAAAAAAATCTGAACATAGGAAAGTAGTCCAGGATAGGGGAAGGGCCAACAGAGGCACAGAGGCATGAGTAAGCAAAGCTTGTGAGGATGGCAGAAGGGAGACCAATTTACTGCAGACTGTGTTCTTTATACAGAGGCAAATATCATTAAAGTCTGGTGTTATCAAGTTAGTATGTAAAGTAGGCATTCTGTCCAGTTCTCTAACACTCAAGTTAAAAGAAAAAAGTGATTGTTCTCTTTTGAAATGGGGAAATAAAAGAGCAAAAATATTGTAGCTGATATAAAATTATGTCACCAATCCTGGAGAAAATCGCAAATACAGTACTTGAGGTGGGGACACTGTGGTGCTTGATGAGGCTGGGCAGGAGACAGGGCCCAAGAGAGAGCACCCAGACCGGCTGTCCCATCTGGGAACTCCTGTGGGCATAAGCCACTCCCCGGGCTTGAAACCTGGGCCAGTTTAAAACTGAGATCATGTTGGTGTGGAGTCAGCAACCAAATACAGATTGGAGAGCCTGGGCTGCTAGCCCAGGAAACCCCAGCTGTCATAAAAAGAGGGGAAACCCAAGATGTCAGGAAACAATAACAGTTGATATCTGTTTGAGCTCTCTACACACTGGGGACTGGGTCAAGTTTTTCTATAAAGTATGTCATTATTGTCCCCATTTTATAGATGAGAAAACCAAGGCTCAATGAGGTTAAGATATTTGATGGAGCTGGGGGCCTAACTTGGACAGTCTGACCCAGGCCCTTGCTCTTAAGCACAGTCTATGCTCACTGTTTCCTCAGCAGGGCTCACGTCAATGGCAGGAACTGCCACCTATTTTTCTCAGTCTTGTAAGCCAGCATAGGGCTTGGTATATAATCAAGTCCCCAAGAGGTGTGTATGGCAGGGACCAAAGTCAAAGCGACCCCTAACATCACAGAACAAAGCTGACCACTGTACACATGAGGCACGATGAAGAACCCACAGGGAACAGACCCACAGGTATTGAGAATCAGGCATGAGATGGAATGCAGGTCCTATGTGGCTAATACAAGTAAGAGTTCTGAAGTTTGCAAATAATCTACTTTTAAACAGCAATTAGAGCAGTTCCAGGCTTTTCCCTCTGTAACAATAACTTCATTCCATCTCACTTTATTTCACTGGACTTTGTGAAGTCAGTCCCATAACTGGCCCACTGGGGCTTGTGCATGACCCATTGTCCACCACAGCAGTGGGTTTGACCTCGAGAGAACCATCACACCTGCAGCTGCCCTGGACAGGTGGGAAAATACTCCCCCAACCTGCATCACCCCACACAGCATAGTGGTTTGGGGGCACACTATGTCAGCGCCTTGCTGACCAAATCATGGGCAAGGGGCTTAACCTTTTTGGTCTCAATTTCATCCTTTTTAAAATGTAAATAACAGTTTCTACCCAAAGAAATCCATAGGGCTGCAGGGACATTTAAATAAAATATGGCCTTTAAAGACGTTAAGCACAGGACGTGGCATTTAGAAAAGGCTCAAAAAAATGTTGGTCTTATCATTTGGCTTTCCCAGGTGCTAGTTCCAAAACCCGTATCAGGTGGGAGTGTCTCTTCCCCAAACGTGTCACATCCTTCCTGTGCAATCCCAGGCTGGATACATAGGACGCCAATAGGGCCGGCTTGCAATTCTTATCCTATGCCGAGAAAGAATGGATGAACTCTCTGAAGATAAGGCATCCCTAATTCCCTTCCTTCCTCTGTAATTCTCCACCCCCTCTTTTTTTCCCTTTCAGCCTAGTAGACGAAGAATGAGTGTTCTGGCGTCTTGCCAGATGTAGCAGGAAGTTATGAATGAGGATTGCACAGGACAGTTGACTCTCTACAGAGATAGGCTCCAAATTAATCCTGAAGGCTGGGCAGTAACCACAGGAAACTTGGAGCCATGAGGCCACCACTTAACACTTACATATCTCCGTCTATCCTGGAGCCTTAGGCAAACAACAGCTTAATCCACTAAAAGACTGGGGGAAGTATTATTAGTCACGGACTATCTGAGATCAACCTTTGGGAGCAGAATCTGGAATCAAGGCCTTGGGTGGGACTAGGATCCCTATATGAGTCTTTGAGGATTGTCACAGCAAATTTCCAACAACTGGTTAATGTCTACCAGTGTTTAGCAAATTAGGCCTGTGTTGAAGTGTCAATGCCCAAGGGACTGATTTATTGAACTACCCTAATTAGGATCTTGTAACACATCAAAGGAGCATTAAAGGAAAAAGTGCTGGTTTCTGAGGCTAAGGAGTACACATAGGCATCGTTTGTCTCTGCCAGGCTCAACAAATGCCATTCTGACACTGTTGTGGGCCCTAGTGGGACAGCAGCCATCAATTAAATTAAAACATTGACCCAACTGCTGGAGCAACCATGTTGTAACCTCTTCCTCATGCCCACTTTCTCCTTTGCTAGACTTTTGCCTCTTTTAGGACCTTATTTGGATCCTGGTAAGAATAAACTACATATGGTGGGGTATAGGGTGGAGAGAAGGAGAGGAGAAATAAGTAGATATCAAAAGATATTAAGGAATTATTGTAATAATTTTTAGAGGTGATAATGTGATTATGCTTGAAAAATAGTCCTCTGTACAACTAAATACTGAAATGTGTACATAATAATATGAAAGCTGGGATTTGCTTTAAAATATTTTGGTAGGATAGCAAGTGAATAAGTAATAGTAATAGTCAGACTGAGCCAGAGGGCATAGCTAGAAATGTGTTTTCCCTCTCTCCTAAAGCATAGACTTCTCAGAATTTGAATGTAAGTTGTCTCTGCTAGGACGCCTTATGCATCCTGTCCCAAAAGTTCTAAAAGAGTTGATGAAAACTCTCACTGCCAATGTTACACACTTTGACTTACATAGCATATCACTTTCTAGGTTGGATGAACCAGACGTTCTGATTCTACTGGAGCAAATTTGGGTAAAATAATAAAACTCCAAAGTCACTATATGATAGATATTGTTTGTAATTTACTGTGTGTATTTGCTATTTCAGATGAACTGGTACTCAGTAGGTACACAATTAGAGTGAATACCTTCAGGTTGCACTGTTTTGTAAAGGATGAAAATAGCATACAGATTTGGGTGTTTTTTCGAAAGTCATATAGGTAGGAAAGCATCTTCTTCCAGGGGTGTGATTGTGGTCTGAGATTCTCTGAGGCCAGTCTGCTAGGAGCCCCATCTAAACCAGTCACCAAGGAGGAAATAGTTTGATATCCACCCTCTAGTAACTTAAGTCTATGCCTGCAGGTGACAAAGAGCTTCAGGGAAGATTGGGGTATCCCAATACAGAATGCAAGCTCTTAATCAGTAAGACTGAGAAGTTACCAAACCCACCTTGCCTCTTTCCCACTGCTTTCTGCCTTCTCACCCTCATTCCATGTAGACAAAATCTTCATGAGGAACTTACCTTCAGTAGTTGATATCTTGCAAGTAGAACATCTAGAACATTTGGAAGGTTTAGCAGAACAGCCATTGGCAATCAATGCCTTACCCTAGGGACTCTCCACCATAAGTCACTCTATGAATCAGCCCTACTGAAGTCGGCAGGATCTTTGCAAAGGAGAGAGAGCTCTTTTCAGGCACTCCACCCTATGCTCTCAACACACAGTCAGGATTTGCTTAAGCAATAGGAGCAAACAAAGGGCAGATTTTAGCAACAATGCTGAAATCCTATAATCCTATTCCACAGCTTCAAATTGTCACCATCATGGATGTGGAGCAAGTGATCAATACATCAACATCCATGACGAAACTAATCTATGGACTTCCTACCACCACTCAGACCTCCCAGAATCACCCTCTCCTTGCCCTCAGAGGCTAGAGTTGGGCCTCATGAAAGCAGAAACACAGAGGATGCAGTGTGCCCAGCTACAGGAGGCAGGGCCTCCGCCCAACTAACATGTAATCCCCTCTGTCCCTCATCACTCCCTGGAAAGCAAGCAGAAAGACACCACTCTTCCCATCTTACAGACAAGGAAACTGAGGCACAGAGAGGTAATACTATTTTGTCCAGATTCCTACAGCTAGTAGTTAATAGAGCTGAGACCACCTCCTTGGTCTTCTGACACTCAGACCTTTGCTCTTTCCATTATCCATTAAAGCGACATAGATGGAAATCCTCATTGCAGCATGTTATAATGCTTTCATCTTCTGAAAGGGATGTCTACTAAGACATTGCCAAGTAGCGGCAATACAAGGTTGTTCTCCCATCAGAAGGTCGTCTGCTAATAATGTCCTTTCTTTCCCCCCAAGTTCCTCTTCACTCTTGTGCCTGCCCTTCCTCTACTTCCATCTGTCAGCACCACCTGCCTTGGGTTACCTTCCCCTGGCAGATGTGCAGTGCCCGCCATTTGCCAGGGTCCCCAGGAGGGAGGCATCCTTGGGGATTCTCACCTCTGGCGCATCTGTCAAAGGAAGAGAAATGGGAAAATCATGAGAAAAGGGAACGTGTGGGAAGAGCAGCTATCTTATCTCTCCAATCCCTGGAAGAGAGAGCGAGATTTCCGGCTTCTACAAACAACCGGGCTTTGCAAGGAGGCTTCTTTTACATACACTTTGCAGGGATGACTTAAGTAAGTCTTGATGACTCTCTTTCCCTGGAGACTAGACTAAAAGTATTGTTTAGAAATCTAATATATGGTTTATTTACTCAATTTGTGCTGAGCTCCACAGTTCCTTCAGGCCAGCCCCACTAGCCCATTACTCTATTAATGCTCCATTACTGAAATTAGTGCTGTAATTGGAGGGGGAAGGGCCGAGGAAAGGGGCACTCCTTAAAGGCACAGGTCTCATTTAATCACATCATGGGCAGAGGCATGGAACTGGGGTGGCGGCCACATGAACGCCTGGGCCAAAGCGACGCCTTAACAGCAAGGTGGCAGGAAATGGCCAGCGGCACCCGCACCTGCCAGTGAGCGCGCAGCACTTGTGCGAGGCCCGGTGGGGGCAAAAGGGAGCCCAGGTCACAGCCTGACCCTGCAGCAGCTCTGCAGACCATAATGTTTAAGACTTCATTTCATCCTCACACCAGCAAGTCCCAGACACACTGTCTTGGCCCCTTGATCCCCCACTCTTAGCAGGTGCTGTAAAGGCCATTTTTCTTAAGCTTCCTTTGCTTCCCACCCCTTTATTTCAATATGCCTACCCCTTTTTGTCTCTCCTTGCCCAAACTGAGCCCCCTCCCAACCACCTCCCACTCACCACTCGCTGTATCTTCAGTCTGGGCTGTGCCCACTTCCTCTAAGAACCATTCCTGAAACCTCCACTCTTGCTCTCCCCTTCTATGTTTTTTCCCCTCCTTGCCAACTTACCTGTCTTCCAAAAAGTAAAATATAATCAGCCACTCTTTAAGTATCTGGCCATCACTTCCTCTCATAAATACATTTCTTATGAGGGGTGCCCATGCCCCTTGCCTCTCAGTCCTCACCTCCCACTCATTTCTCCACACTTTGAGATCTGAATTGCACCCTCTCCCACCTACTAAGATGGGAGACCTTTCTTTAAAGGTCATCAGTTGTCCAATCCAAAAGCCATTCCTCAATTCTCATCCTCTATGGGACATCTCTGTAGCATCTGAAATCGCCAAACATCCACTTTCTGGAATGAATTTTCCCTCTGGCACTTGTGAATAATGATTTCTCCAAATTCTTCTGTTCTTTCTGACAGAATATTCTCTTTCTACAGCTGTAATTCTTGACATTTTTTAAAGAGTCACAGGTTGTTTTGAGAATGTAATAAACACACACACACACACACACACACACACACACACACACACCCATTCGTGGGCCCTATAAATTCTGGAAATGCCAGGTTAACCACCTCTGCTCCTTACTTTCTTTCTTGAGATCTTGACAATTCCTATTTTTAAAATTATGTATTTAGATAATTCTCAAATCTAAGCCTCCAACCTCGGTCCCTTTACCAATTCCATATATACATTTTCAGCTGCCTGATAGACACCCCACAGGGACTTCAAAGACACCTTCCCTTCATATCCTGCTTTACTCTTGCATATCTCTGTGAGTGGCTGGGTGCCATCTCTGTGGTTATGCAGACTGGAAAACTTGGGGTCATCATTAACCTTTCTGGTTTTCCTACACCTGTCGCCAAACCCATCAGACACTAAGTCCTGGTAATTCTTCCTCTACCTCACACCACTGCTCTCTTTGTCCCCACCGGCACCACCTCGGTTTGGCTCACCCTCACAACGGTCTCCATGGCTCAGGAGCAGACTGCTCAATGCACCCACATCACACCACTGCTGTGAGACGGAGATTTAGTACGAACGGAGTCCAGGTCTTAGACATGGCGGGGGTCCTCTAGGGAAGGTCCAGTCCAGCCCTCTCTCTCCTCATTGGTCTCTGAGACATCTGGATAGTGGCTCTGCAGCATCTGCTCAGATATCTCTGATGAAGAGAAACCGACTTCATCATTAAATCGATCATTTAACTTTTGGTCAGCTCCGGTTGTGGAAGGCTTCATCCTTACATCAGGCTGAAATCTGCCTCCCGCGTGCTAGTCCTCAGCTCTGTAGTGATTCTCTTTGCCTACAGAAGTTCCCATCTTTTTATCTTAGCCCTTTGCAATTAGGCCCAAATCTCCCCAGCAACAAAGATTAGCTGCAGAGTGGCCTGCACAGCTAGTGACTACATTTTCTGAAGTTTCCTGAAGCTAGCCGTGGCCAGTGACTCAATTCTTGCTCATTGACAGCAAGAATGAAGTGTGTTGGAGCCGCTTCCAGGTGTGGGCCTTCAAACATTCAGTACCCAGTTCTCTAGTCTGCCATCCTCTTCCCTGAAGCTGGAATGTGGAACCTGCCTGGGTCACACAGACAAGGGCAACACCCCAGGGGATGATGGAACAGTCAAGCAAGGAACTGAGTCCCTAAACAATCAGCCAGAGTGCTACTCCCCTGACCACTTGGACCACTCCCTTCATGACTGTTGTGTGAGAGACAAGTAAGCTTTAACATCCTTTAAGCCACTGCATTTTGTTAAGGAAACTTAGCTTTGACTCTGAATAAACTCACTGCTTCCCCCTCGAAACCTATCCTAACCACAATGAACTTTTCACCATGTCCAAATATAGCGTGCCTTTCTGCACCCGTGTTCCATTGCCCAAGCTGATGCCTCTGCCTAGAATGCTCTTCCTCACTTTCTTCACGAGGTGAGCTCCACTCATCCTTCAAGACCCGGCTCAAATGTCATCTCCTGTGTGCAGCCTTCAATGTGTAGCCTCCCTCCCCCAAGAATTTAGTAGCATATATCTTGTTAAAGCCCTTCCCTTGTTTTTAACATTCAAGAACGCTTTTGGCTACTAGTAACAAAAAATTTAACTCACTGTGGCTCAAACTGAAGAATGTTTATTTCCTTAATAGGAAGTCAGGTGACAGATGGTTCTAGGTTTGCCTTAGTCTTCAATGATGCCGTCAAAGACCCAAGTACCAGTATCTCTACTTCATCAACCACAGTTGTTTAGAATTCTTCTCCAAGTCACAGAATGGCTTCTCCAATTTTAAGCGTCACATAATTATACAATAGTGTTCCAAGAAAGAAGAATGAATGAAGAAACAAAAGAATTTAAACTTGTAATAGCTTTTGTCAGGGATAAATATACTTTTCAGATGTTCAGAAGACTTCCCCTGAAGTCTTACTGGCCAGAACAGAGTCACATATCCACCCCCAGGGCTGGTCACTTGAAAAGAGCATCAGACTTGCAGTGATTGATTCAGACCCATCCTAACTGCTCCACCGTGGCAGAGCAGGTTAAATGGGAATACAACTGGAGTTCCATTAGCAAGAAAAAAGGGAGAGTGGCTGTTCATTAAGCATGTAGGCCACTAATTATGGCTACCATGATACAGTATTATAATTTACCAGTTTACCTGTCTGACTGGGAGTTCCTTAAAGAAAGAGAGACTGTGTATGTTTCACCATGGAGCCATTTGTATCTCTCACAACAAAGGTGTTTAAAGACAGTTTCAAAAGATACATGAAGAAGCCCCAATCTTTTGATTCTTTTCCTGATTTCCCAGGTGCTTAGCATTCTTGTCAGAGCAAAAAGTTGACTTGATGGCCTCTGCCAGAGAAGGAGAAAGCTGAGGAGACTCATCATCACTTCAAACTTCATGTGAAACTTAAACAACCAACTAACACTCACCATTCCCAAGAAGCCTAGATTATTTTAAGGGTGTGCGGGTGAAATACTATTAGTGTCTCACGTCCCTCTACCCTTATTTGCCGCTGTTGAAGCCAGAGACAAAAGTGCTAAAATATAGCTGAAAAGGCTGGTCTCAGGGCATTTCTGACCAAGTCAAAGTTGGAAGGATAAGAAATCCCACAAGATTGTTCTTGTAAAGCTTGAGGCTATGTCTTGGACAGACTCAAGGTTTATGGAGAAGTAGCTGCCCTTCAGGGTACTCTCTGGGTCAGGGGAGAGCTCTGAGTCACACCTTTTCTGGGCAGAGTGACATCTTCCACTGCCAGGGAGAAGCTCCTGTTAATGATTTTGCAAGCACAGCACTTCTAAGTGCTCTGTGCTGTTCTCTGGTGGGAGCACAGCTCGTAGGAAGGTGGAGGGTAGTCAAGAGGACTGAATGGTATAAAGTGTGTTGAAAGTGCTACATAAGGTGATATTTGCAAAATGAGTCCCTATAACAGTGTTGGCCCTGCAGATGTTTATTAAGTGTTAAGGATTGACTGCTATAGGATCAAGCAGTCCTTAATATTTCCAACTCCAGGAATCAAGATAGTGAATAGGCAGTGACTATAAATAGAGTTCAAATGTTTGGTCTTATTTTATATATTCACCAAGTTGTAAGACACACGTTTTAGAGTTTTCTTATATCCTTCTGAAGGGAGTGACTATCCGTCTGACAGAACTGTATGAAAGGAAGAGCTTGAATTTTGTGATTGTTCCCTGTAATCTACAGGTCAGTTAATCAAAGAAATATTAAAATAGAAAGTAGGAGAATTCTATTCCATTCCTTGATCAGTGGTTAGCTTCAATTGAATAGCATCTACCTGATTAAAATAATGCAGACTTTTAGATCAAAGACGTTATTTAATCCAATGCTTTTGTTTAATACATGAAGAACCTGAGATCCTCCAAAGAATTAAAAGACTAACCCAAAGACACCAGTCTTTCAAAGTGATGGATTGGGTTTCCTGATTCCCAGATCTGTGATCTTGCCTGTTCCAGGACTGTCCTACTATTATCTCTGTTTTGGATCCAATGATCTTCTGCTGTGCAGGTACAGTTGGCTATTAATTATACCAGAAGCTTTGGCCATTCTGACAGGAGCCATTGGTGGTCTGCAATCAGATGCAGATGGCCCTTTAAAGCTGTTTCTTGCATCAGGATCTTCTCATGTGTTCCAATGAAGGCAACAAATTCGTGTAAATCTGATGGCATTTGGTGCAGCCCAATCTAAAGCTTTTAGGATGCAGATTGTCCTAAATTTCCACAAGCTCATAATATTCGTGATTCCAGAAGACTCAAACATGCTCACCAGAGTCCCGCCCTTGATTTGCTCTATTTAGAGAGAAACCAAACCTGGTCAGCCACTAGGGACCAAGAATGCCCAAAATAGAGTCCCCTGGTGAGCTTGAACACCTATCTTCTCCTCAAGGTGGGCCTCTCCAACCTGGAGCTTCAGAGTTCCCCTTCTATATTTCTTTCTTCATTCATCAAACTGATATTTACTGGGATCTAATATGTAGCAAGTACATTGTAAGACTAGGGATACAGAAATGGTTAAGCCATTGCCTCTTCCCTGGAAAAACACATTCTGTATTCTGGAGATCAGCATGGAAACAGCTCATTCTGGTTCGAAGGGGTAAGTGCTGTGGTTGTTACGAGTGTACAGGGAAATGTGCCACTCCTTCCGCCTGAGAGATCTTTGTACCAGTGTTTATCTGGTGGACCAGAGCAGGGCAAGCATTCCATGCAGCATTCCAGGCAGCAGGAACAGCATGTGCAAAGGCAAGGAAGCATGCAAGAGGCATGTTTGTTGGATTAGGCCTATCCAGCTCTTTAGCTATTCAGTCCGTATCTCATAAATCTAGAGATTCTCTGGAAGATGAGAGAGCTGACATCAGGTCCCACAATGAGTTTCATAAGTCCCATGTTTATATGGTCAAGACTTTAGCACTTTGCTGTGCCCATCCCTGCTCTGCATTCCATCACCATCAACCCATGAGGACAGAAGATAGTAACAGTCAACCCTGATCAGATTATGAAATGGGTGATGTTTGATTTGTCTCTTTGTTCTGTCTCTTCTGCTCCTTTCCCCAGCCCCCGGGTGTCCTGAAACCCCCTTTTCTCTCCTATGGAGAGAGATCCCCCTCCTCTGATGTCTGTCGTTGGCAGTTCAATTTGATTTGAGCCCTCGTATTCCCCCACTTAGGGCTTTGAAAGGAATTCCTGCCTTCCACTGGAATGAATGTCTGCATCTCCTTCTACAAGAGTTTCAAAACTAAATTCCATCATAGGAACTAGGGTAAAAAAAATTGTGGGGGAGAAAATATGTGTATATATAACCACAAAATCTGAGGGGACTTGCAGCCTAAGAGTCTTGATTTAATCAAACATTTTAAAGCATATATATTGAATGATCATATTGGTTTTTTAATTTTTGATCCATTGATTATTAAATTACTCCATTGATTATGAAATGTGTAATACTATAGTACCATTTTTACATGTCTGAAATTAAACCCAAGTTTTTTATGATAGCAAAGTCTTTTAATAATCTGTCCAATCCACTTTGTTAGTATTTAATTTGGGATTTTTATACCTCTTGTCTTAGAGTGGAAAACCCAATTTGAAGGTGAGCTCTATTGAATATCTGGCTTTGGTTTCTCCTTCTGAAGCATGTATAATTCTCAGTTTGCTGTACACTCTTAAGTCTCAAGATCTGCCACCCACAACCATTTTCATCTTTTCAACATTTTCCTCCATGTCAAGGAAGTTCCTCAGGTTGCTCTTCCACATTTCTGGTATCATTTTCTGCAAGATCTTCTGTTTTACTCACCATCTTCAATTGGGTTTTAATTCTGCTACTACTTTTGGAATTTCCCTGCATCCCTATTTCAGCCAGCTAGTTTTCACTGATCCTGTTTCACAGCAAGAAGGTTTGCTCCGTGATTCTCTTCTTCCAACAGAATAGTGCTTTAGAACCATGAATCATCAGGTAAAGTCTCCCATACTTTGCAAAACCTTTCCATAGGCCCCTTAGTGATCTCTTCTATTCATTCATCCATGAGAGGAGAGATTGCTGCCTATGCCTGGAGTGTCCAGCAGCCCCCATCACTGCACATTCTGGTGCTGCAGCTGCCTTCCTAAGGTACAGAGTTAAGAACCAGCCACTAGGTCAATGCACCTGTAGCCCTTTGTCTTGGGTAATGCCTCTAGGCTGAAGTTAGATCTTCCTTGTGCAACTAGCAGGTTCTCTAAATAAGATGTAGAACATGAAAGATGACACCCCTTCCTTATCCAGAACTGTGTCCACGGGTCTTCCTGACTCTACTCTGTTTCTGGTGCTTCTCTCCAGGTATCTAAGTGAGCCATGATGCAACGTGGCTTCCTCCAGTTCCCCTGTGCTCTGTGGCAAGTGTGGCTTTTGAGTGGATACAGGTCAAGATAATCTGAAGGCGGTGGTGTGAGGGGCAGGGGGTGGTGGGGGGCATCCTGGGGAGAGAGAGAGGACCCCTGCAGCGCCGCCAGCTCTGAAGGTTTTGGAGGAGAGATGGCCTGTTTTTCTAATCCTTGTCCCTGTGGTTTGGTGATATAGGCATCAGTAGGAAGCTCTTCAGGTTATTCCATCTTCCATCTTTGGATGTGGGCTGTTTTAATTGGAGAATGTATGCTCCAAAATTATTTCTCAACTCTTTCCTATTGGTAAAGCCATCAATAACAATTATCCCGAGAGTTTAACACAGAACCTGTCTTAAATTTTGTCAAAGAATTACTATCTGTTTGTTTGTTTGCTTGCATTTTAGTGAGTTTTATGCTGCCACATTGTGGGGGCGGGGGGCGCAGTGATATACCACGAAGCACAAACCTTGTTAAATCAGAAATCCATACTTCTGAATTCTAAATTTTACTGAGTTTTCTTAACTCTTCTCCCTAACCATGTAGCTATAATAAATATTTAAAATTGTACAGAGCTTTAACATAGTGATCATTTTTAGGCTATGAAAGTATATAAGATAGTGCCCCTACACTGCATGGGCCCAATCTGTTGTGCTTTTTAAAATCCTTTTGTTTTCTTTCTCTTTTCTCCCTAATCTTTGAATGAGGTTGTCTTTTCTCCTGGGTTCCCTCTAGGACCACCCCGTCCTTCCCGAAGAGAAGCCTCTAAGGTGCTGTGGCTAGAAAAGACTATGCTTCTTTCTGAAGAGTCATAAAATCTCAAATTGGAAGATCATTTTTAAAAGGTCTAAACCGGTCACTGATGCTCATCTGGAAGCCCTTCTAACCCTCTCCCTACCTCCCACCCAGCCCTACATACTCACCAACAGGTCATTTGTCCTCTGCTTGAACACCACCAGCGGTCAGGAACTCACGACCTAGTGGTGCAGTCAGTTCCCTCTCGGGGCCGCTCAGGTTGTTAGAATAAATTCATTTCTCGCATTGAGCTGAAACGTGTTTCTCCATTGCTCCCCTGCCATTCATCCTGGTTCTCCCACGTATGGACTCAGAGCACGAGTCTACCACCTTTCCCACACAAGTGCCTGTTGGACAGCTGAACACAGATGCCTTGCTGCTCCCCCACCCGAGTCCTCCCTTCTTGGAGATAAACATGCTCACTTCCTCAATTCCACCTGCAATTCCTTGGAACTACTTATTTGTGTCCGTGGACTCAAGGTGGGAGGCGGGGTTCTCCGTTCCCTTGATGGGAAGCAGGAGAACCATAAGCACCAAGGGTGAAGGTGCCGGGGAGAGAATACCCATCGACTGGTTTGGGGGTACCATCAGAGGGCGAGACAGGACTCCCCAAGGAAGATGGGTCAGAAGTGTTCATTTAGAGCCCGAGGTGCTACTGTCAGTAAGATGAGATAGCCACTCACATTGGAAAACTAGAGAAGAGGCTGATAAAAAAGTGAGTTCCAAAGGTGTAGAGTGGATAAAGGGAAACCACCGAGCAGGTGCCATCTCAGGAGCTGGTAGCAGTGGGACAGGTCACCATTCCTGGGAGTGAAGGGGGAAGAGGAGGGGTGGTGACCGTGGAACACAGTGCAGAATCTATTAGTGGTAAAACTTTCCTTTTACTTTGCTTAAAAACCATGAACATTGATAAAAATTCTCTAGCTTATATTTTAACCCCCCACTTGTAGAGATTAGTCGGCATCTATTAAATGACTAAGAACTTCGTTAGCTTTAATTAAGCATCAAATGAGGAATGAACTCAGTAATCAGGATGGTTGAAGTGGGAGCATGAAGAAAAGTGCATTGTGAGACTTATTTTAAAGGAGCCGTGAGTAAGTGCCAAACCCTTCCGCACACGGGATCTCACTGCCCTCCCCCTGCTCCCGGAGGTGGCGATTATATGTCCCTGCTTGGCTCAGGTTTGAAGCACACCCTGGCTGGGAGGCAGCTGGCACTGGCCCAGGCATGAATTCGTGCCTCCCCCTCTGGGCCCCACTTCCAGCAGGTCACCCGGGTCTGTGTTGTCACCTTGAAACATTCGAGAGAGTTGTGAGCTCCAGAAGGTGAGACGTGTGGGGCTGGGGGCAGGGAAGGCCAGCCCTGGAGGGTGGCTGGAGAGCTTTTGACAGCCCAGACCAGAGCCCAGGGTCCTATTCCTGACAACGTGAGCCCCCAGGCAGGCGCCGAGTGGATAAGAGTGTAGACAGTGAGGCCGGCCGTGATGCTTGCCAGCACCTGCAGATAGCAGGCAAATAATTGGCACATGTTTAAAAAAAAATTAAAAAGCTATTGGATGTGAGTATTTTCTAACAGCGTCTGGCGGGAGTGCCCGGGAGGAATTTAATCAGCAAGAGTTGTTTAAACGGGGCTTCGCACACAGGCCCTGGCGAGGCTCGTAATGAACTCCGTATCATGTGCCACTCCTGTCTGCTGGGGACATTCAATTTGTTAATTCTGCAGCTGGTGAGAGAGGTCAGATAGGAAAGTGACGATTGTTTTCTGACGTTCCAGCCCCTGCTCACATCTTTCTAATTAATCCTTTTAGGAGCCACGGGTAGATTAAGAAGGAGAAAAGGTGCGGGAAGCAAGCGTGAGAGAAATTGATGGAAAGACAGCGCTGCCCTTCTCTTCCCAAATGGGATGGGATGCTAGGAGTGGATGGTGGGGAGAGAAACAGCCCCGCTTGGCCTGCCGCCCACTGCTCTCTTCTCACTCAAAGGGAAATTAGATGCTACGAAGAGATGGAATCCTTGGGGCCTCAGATAGTCTCCTGTGGTGACTGTTTGAAACAAGGGTCACAGAAGGAAGGGCCCTTGGTCTCCATCACTAGGTCTTAGACGGACCACAGCCATCAGGGGCTGCAGAGGTGGACAGCCATGTCCAAACAGAGTGGACAGCCATGCAGGGTGGGAGTGTGACCTGCAGTTGAAGGACCACAGTCATTGGAATTTTGTAAGACTATCCCCTGGGCCTAGGGGGCCCGGTTAGGTGTCTCCATCCCACGTCCAGGTTGTTCTTGCCTGCCTGTGTTGAGAAGCTGCTAGTGTGCACTTGTCTTCTGTTTGTCCTTCCAGATCCATTTCCCCTCTTCTCCGCCCTGCTCTCTGCCTCGAAAGCAGAGCCCTGTGGACCGTCCATGGGCGCCCTGGTCCCTGGGAGGAGGAGCACAGGAGGTTGCCTCAGGCTGGCTGGGTCGGGCTGGAAGGCCTGTGGCTCACCAGCTCTCTTTAGAGGCTCTGCACCCTCTCTTCTGTTGCTGACAGCTGTGCTGCTCCCAGCCCAGGATCCTGAACTTCCCCTTCCCCACAACCCCCCCCCATAGCTTTGTAATCCATGTCTCTATAAATATACACCCCTCAAGTTATCCTAATAGGGTCCTTCTCTCCCCACCCCAGGACACTGAGACTAGTGCCTGATAGGTAAGTCAAACCTGAGCTTGCATCTGACCTCTTTCTCCTGTAAGGACAAGAGAGAGTTACTTGCCTTTTCTAAGCCTAGGTTAACATCTGTAAAATGGGAACAGTGATACCCACCCACCGTGTTGTGAAACAACCTAAATCAAACACCTAGTAGTTGCTTTGTCAATCCCCATTTCTTTTCTTATAAAAATGTCAAGTTTAGGAGAACCACAAAGGAGCAAAGGGTATGAAATAAAAGATACTTGAATCAATACTTGATTGATAATAAAAGAACACTTGAATCATGATTAAACCCAAGATTTACATACTTCTGCCAGTGTGACTCCAGGCAGTTGGTCGATCTGACATAGGATTCCTGTCCTGGCTGAAGGAGAGCCTTGCTCAGAGCTGTCCATTCATAGCAGGCTTTGGGCGTGGAGCATGGATGTCCCCTCTCCAACCTATAGGCTCCTTGAGTCCTCAGTGCTTCCACTCATGCTGATACATGCATTCTGCAGACATTTGCTGGACCACCTCCTATGTGCCAGGCTCTGTGCTAGGTCCCAGGGAAGGAGAGGTGAATCAGACACAGCACCGGACCTCAAGATGCTCACAATGTTGGTCCTAAGTTGTTAACTTTGATTAAATGCCATCAAGCACAAAAGTGAGAATGATTAATTCTGCTGTGCGTGTGGGGTGTGTGTGTGTGTGTGTGTGTGTGTGTGTGTGTGTGTTAAGAGAGAAGGGTCTAGGAAGACTTTTCGAGGGCCTTAAAAGATGAGCTTCCCAGAGAATAGAGAAGAGCTCTGCAGGCAGAGGGAACAGCATGTGCAAAGGCTTGGAGGCAGGAGAGTACACAGGGATCCATGTTCCACAGTGGTTGGGGTACCCTCCAAGTCCCCAGAGCAGAGGGATCCTGCTGGAAACGAAGCCCAGCTTGGAAGCAGGGAGGACCTGAAAACCACTCTGAGAGATCTGGCTCTGATTTAGGAGACGAAGGAGAAGTAGCAAAAATTCTTCATCCTAAGCATTTTGGAACTCTGGCGTGAACTCTATGTGCACTTTTTATAATCAACTGCATTCTGACAGTAAGGCCCTATTCCACTGGATAGGCAGAAGATGGATTCACCGTCCTCACTGAGATTCCCCTTTCCCTGACTGCCCCCAGGATGATGCCCTGTCCCCAGAATCTTGCACTGAGACAAATCTCTAGGAGGCCCCACAAAGCCATCCCCTTGAAGTCTGTACACCTCCCCTGGTACGGCCATGGGGTGGGAGTGGATCCCACATCACTTGTGTAACTCGCTGGCCAGAAACCACACCTCAGTCTGGGAGTCAGCTTAGAGCCCTCTACCTCTCTCCCATCACCCTCCTCCTGGAGACACAGACTAATCTGCCATAAGCGTTTACAAAATACAGGAAGAATCATAGACTTTGAGCAGTTTTTGTTTATACTGTCCTGCAAAAATTCCCTAAGGCAAAGAAATGATAAGGGCCTGACAACTTGCTTGAGATGTGGGAGAAGGAAAATCCAGAGAGAGCAAACACAAATGAGCACATCCATGAAGTGGACATTTTGAAAGGCCTTTGATACTCATTACTAAGTAGAACACTCATTACTAAGTAGAACATTCTGAGGCCGTGTGTATTGAAATAATTTTCCAAATAATTTCATCCCCCAAGCACTTTTGGCAAAATCGGATAACTGAGACAATGGAAGGAATATTCAACTTGAAATTTAGAACACTTTCATAATAATCATACCCGAAATAGTCACTACTAGACAGTGAACTTCAGGGCAGAACTGCTGACTATAATGGTCAGAGGGTGATTTTCATCTCTGAGTTCTAGAACTGTAAGCAAATTACTTTAATCCCTTGAGCCCTTCTTCCCATCAGTAAAATAGGGCTCACCTTTCAGCATGGTGAGGACAGAGTCCGTAACAGGACCTGGCTGGGAGTAGGCATCAAATAAGTGCTAACTGGAGGGGTGGATGGATGGAAGGACTTATGGACAGCCAGACAGATGGACACCTAAGCCCTTTGATCTATGTTTTCAGTCACGACACTGCTGGAAACTCTGCATCTTGGAATAACATCTAAGCATTTTGTGAGCTCTTAGTTAAGTGTAACTCCTAAACTAGGATCTAAGCTGGGGTCTCTGTCTTGCCTATGCAGATTATTGCACATAAAAAGAAATACTGAGGGTGGAGAGAGAGGAGGTGGGGGTCAATTACCTCTTTATCAGGTGTAAGGACAGCACATTCTTCCATTCATTAGCACCCACTTGTGCCTGCCAAGAGAAAGCCAATCAGCTGCCATTTGCCTGGGGAACAAATAGAAGAGGTGACCCAGAGACAGAAGATTGGGCGCAGCAGTAGAGAGAGCCAAGGAAGAAGGCTGAGACCTGCTGACCTCCAGGAAGGGGCTAGCTCTCCTGGCCTCAGTGATACAAAGCTGTGACCCCCACCAGCCCTCGCAGGGTACTCCGAAAAAGCTGGCAAAGTATTCTGGTTCTTACTAATCATCATAAAGTTGCTTTTGAAGGCAATGAAGTACTTCTCTGAAGTGGCAGAGAAACAAATCTACCCAATGTACTGGTCGGGTAAGCAGTGTGATTGTTCTAAGCAAGGAGTCATCATCTCTGGGGCCCACAGGTGGATGAGTGAAGCAAGAGAAGTAACATGGGGGGGAACCACTGGGATAAACAGTACAGCCTAAACACAGAAGCTTCCAGGCTATCAGGTTTGCAATTTTTAAATATAAGTCTGAAATTTGGGTATATATGTGAAATCTCCCAATTTTAAATGTGGACTAGGAACTCAAAGTTTATCGAGACACTGTGTAGGTCAAGTAAACACGTCTGAAGGCCATCAGTGGCCCTCAGACTGCCAGTGTCTCAATGGAATCCCAAATCCAGGCACGAGACAAGGGTGGTATGAGGGGTCAAAGCCAGAATCAATATCAAGAATCATAGTGGAGGATGGCAGGCACCTGGTAAAAAGAACAGCATGATCAGGAGCCAAGTTTAGAATTAGCAACGCACAGGAGGGAGTTGGTGTTGAGGTCTTGAGGGGAGACTTTGTGCGGGATGACTTAATTCTGGCAGATCCTACCTGGCAAGAAGCTGTGCCCACACTGCGTGTTTCCATTTCCGGTTACCCTGCAGCCGGAGACCAATTCACTGCACTGAGGATAAGAGGGCAATGGTAGTAATTATGGTGCAGTTACATCATTATAAACAATATAACGATGATCGTTTTTATGTATTTACATTTTACCGTTTTTCTATTTTCTGAAAATACATCTTCGGAAGTGAAATTATTATTGCATTTGACTTCTACTGTAAATTCATTTCCAAAAGAGCAGAATTCACTAAATACTTAACATTTCACATTTATTCACTTGTTAAGCTTCCTTACACTTTCCAGCTCTCTTGTAACTATTTCACTAGTGACTAGTTCTGGCCAATGGGCTTTGAGCAGAAATGACACACATCCAAGATACTTCAGGGAGGCTGTGGTTTCCACACCTCCTTTCCATCTGCCAAGTGATGCTAAAAACCATACATTGAGATAGTACTAGAGACCCCTGAGTCACCAGATGGAGAAGAACCACAACAAACAGCCATTGGGCTTTGAGTAAGTGAGAAATCAGCTTTTGTGAAAAATCTCAGCCACTGAGATTTTCAAGTTACTTGTTAGAGCCACATGGTCTAATCCTCCTGATTAATATATACCACTTTATAATGCCATCAGTAACAAGTGTAAATATCATTTCTACTGTATCTCTAATATTTGGCATCACCATTAAAAACATTTATTTTAGCTTATTTAAGAGGTGAAGTATTATTTCTCACTTTTGTTTAATTTTGCATTTCTGAGATAATCTGTAAGGTTGAATACGTTTCATGTTTATTCATTTGTTATAATTCCTACTCTGCGAATTATCGATTACCATTTGATGTCGCCTAATACTGTTGATTTTAATGCTTTGATTATTTTTTAAAGTCTAGATGAGCCCTTTGTATGATAAACTGCCTTTGTCAATAAAACTGATTGAACATATTTTCCAGGGTGTTTTTTGGCTTTTTATTTTTTCATTTTAAGGGCAGTTAAAATTGTTTGAGTTAAGTCAGTCATACTTTTCACCTGTGAACTTTTTCTATTACTTTTAAACTTAAAAATTCTTCCTCCACAAAAGGTCTAATAAATATTTAACTCAAATTTTTAACTTTTTACAATATTTGAAAATAAATCCATCTTGAATTTATTTTGGCTCATAATAAAAAATGATGACCTAAATAGTACTTCATTACAAAATGCCAGTCAGTTATCCCACACGTTTATATGTAATGTTGGTCTTTTTTCCAAATTAATTTATAATGCCTATTTTGTCATATATTTAATGTAAATATAAAAGGCTATTTCTCTGTTATCCTATTCCATTGTTGCATTTACTACTGAATCAGTGCCACAAAGTTTATTATAACTTCACAGTGTGATTTAATGCCGGGAAAAACTAACTGGCATCACCCTCTGCTCTCACGCTCACTTTTTTCAGAATCATCTTTCATATTCCTGGTTTAGCTCTTTTGTCACGTGAGATTTTGAATTATTTTTTGTCATGTTCCCTGCAAAATATCCTGTATATATACTTCATTGGAATTTTATGTTGGTGATCTGTTAATAGAGAAAGATGAAATATTTATGATACTTGATCTCTCATTTAAGAATATAGTACATCTTGCCATTTGCTTAAGTTATCTTTTCTACCTCTTCGTATCATTTTGTAATTCTATTCATAGAGACTAAAGTCTAAACAAATATACATTTAAAAAATGATATAAATAAAGCATATGCATTTGAAGGAGAGAGAATTTAAACAGTATGGGTGACCCTGCCCATTATCCTCTCGCTGAGCACATTCTGGAGAGAAATGGGGGATCAGCCTCAGATTCTGGCACTTTTCCTGATGCCATCTTCTCGAGGTGCTGGGTATTATGCTAGGTTTATGTTAACTATACAAGATTTTAGCTGAGAGCTCAGTTTGTGGTCTCACTTCTATGCCAAAGGTGGTTCCACTTGAGTTTCCAAGCACCTATGATAAAGTTTATTATGTAGTTTGTATTTTTTGTTTATTATGTAGTTTGTATTTTTTGTTTATTATGTAGTTTATATTTCTTTCGCTATCGTGAGACCTTTCATAATAAGATCTCGTCTCTTTTAAAAATCTTTACCTTTTCTTATTATAAGAGAAACAGTTGTTCTTTATAAAAAACTCACAAATACAGGTTATCAACAAGAAAATTAAATATTAGTAGAAAAATGGCATACTAGGAAGCTCCAGGCTCTCATTCCCCCATAGAAACACTTTTTGAAAACAACTAGTGAGCAGCCAAAGTAACTTTATAGGAGCTCTGGAAAACAGTCAAAGGTCGACAGCAACCAAACAAATCTCCAATCAAGAAAATCCATATTCAAAATGGTAGGAAATTTTGTGACATGTTTGCTGATCCTTGTCCCATTCCTCCCCCTGCCCCGCCCCCAGTATGGAACACTCTTGGACTGAAGGAGGTATTAACCCAGCTCCCATTTTCCTCCCTTGAACCAGAGGGAGCAAAGCAGACTTTATTTGCCATGTTAGAACTTGTCTGGGAGCTTCCCGAAGGACTGGTCTCTGTTCTGCCTAACTTGCAGCTTAGTGGGGAAAAGTGGCATAGCTTGCATCTCGGGCTGGGAAAAATAGCACAAAGCAGTGGGCACAGTTCATAAAAGTTGCAGGTACCTGAGCAAGAGTTTGCAAACAGAGGCATACAATAAAACATTTAAGGTCCTGGGTTGCCTGGGTGGCTCAGTCAGTTAAGTGTCTGCCTTAGCTCAGGTCATGATCCCAGGGTCCTCTGCAGGGAGCCTGCTTCTCCCCCTCCCTCTACCTGCCGCTCTGCCTACTGGTACTCTTTCTCTCTCTGTCAAACAAACAAATAAATAAAATCTTGTTTTAAAAAAGAAAAAACATTTAAGGTCTTGAGGAGAAGCTGAGGTGAAGCTCTTTGGGAAAGTAAGATGTTCAAAAATACTCAATTCCCTGTATCTACAGGGGAATTCAAAAAGCCACACACAGGTCCAGATAAAACATGTGTTCAGAAAAGATTTGTAAAGATCTTAAGCCTTCACCTTGGGTTGATTCTAAGACTCAAAATATGTCCTTCTAGTAAGTAGAGGAATGACCAAGCACATAGCCAATCTGTAAAGACTGGGAGAAGTGACTATTTTATTTTTATTTTTTTAAGATTTTATTTTTAAGTAATCTCTATACCTAATGTGAGGCCCAAACTCATAGCCCAGAAATTAAGAGTTGCATGCTCTACCAACTGAGCCAGCCAGGTGCCCCAGTGACTATTTTTCAAATACCCAATTTCCTACAAAAAATAAATTAAATAAAAATAAAGTGTACAAAGAAGTAGAAAAACATGTCCCATTCAAAGAAACAAAATATATCTCCAGAAACTATCCCTGAGGAAACACAGACATTAGACTTCTAGACAAAGACTTTTTAAAAAATTATCTTTAAGTATCCTCAAAGAGCTAAAACACAAAGCACCAAGAACCAAAGGAAATTTTAAAAATGATACTTGAATAAAATGAGAATTTCAACAAAGAAATCAATAGCAGAAGGAAAACTGGAAAATTCACAAATGTATGGGAATTAAAAATACACTCCTAAACAACAAATGGGTCAAAGAAAAAACCATAAGGGAAATTAGAAAAAACCTTGAGACAAATTAAAATGAAACACACATACTAAAACTTACGGAATGTAGTAAAAACTGGAGAGAAACTTATACTTGCAAATGCTTACAGGAGGAAAGAAGAAAAATCCACAGTCTTGCCTTCCCTAAAGAACTAGGGGGGAAAAAAACTAACCCAAAAGCTAGCAGAAGAAAAGAAATAGTAAAGATTAGAGGAGCGATAAATAAAATAAAGAATAGAAAAGCAATAGAGAAAATGAACAAAAGCAAAATTTGTTGGCTCTTTGAAAATATCAGTAAAATTGACAAACCATTAGCTACACTAAGAAAAAGAGAGAAGACTCAAATTACTAAAATCAGAATGGGAGACGGGACATGACTACTGATGTCGCATAAATAAAATAGACTGTAAGCAAAATATGAACAACTGTATGCTAACACACTGGATAACCTAGATGAAATGGACAAATCCCTACCAGGAATGAATCATGAAGAAAGGGTTGGCAATTCGACCACTCATGATCATTCTGATGTCTACATCCCCAGATGGATGAATGGACAGGCAGGAGCAAAGATGGAATCTTCTACATGGAACTGCTTTTTATCAGACCTCTCCAATTAACAACACTTATGAACATCTCCAATTAACAACACTTTGTGGTTACAATTTACTATCTACAACTGCACTATCCAACACAGTAGCCACTAGACAACTGTGGCGATTTACATGTTAATTTAAACTAAGCAAAGTTAAACAAAATTAGAAATGCAGTTTGTCAGTATATCAGCTTCCTATAACTATAACAAATTACCACAAATTTAGCAGCTTAAAACCACACATGCTTAATATCTTACAGTTCTGGGACAGAAGCTCAAAATGGCCCACACTGGACTAAACTTAAGGGATAAGTGGGGCCACATTCCTTCTGGAAGCTCTAAGGGAGAACTGTCTCCTTTCCTTTTCCAGCTAATAGAGGCAGGCTCACATTCTTCGGCTCGTGGTCCCTTCCTCCATCCTCAAAGCTAGCAGCGTAACACCTTCAGAGCTCTCTCTCTGGCTCTGACTCCTCTGCCTTCTTCTTATAAGGCTTCTGGGGCTACTTTGGGCCTGTCCAGATAATCCAGGATAATCTCCCCATCTCAAGATCCCTAACTCAATCATGTCTACAAAACTCTTTTGTCATGCCATGAAACACAGTCACGGTTTTGGCGATTAGGAAGTGGCCATCTTTGGGGGGGGGGTGTACTGGGGGCAGACTGCCTACCACGCTCCCAAGTTTGCAGTAGCCACACATATTGGATGGCACGGATCACAGAACATTTCCATCATCCCAGGATGTTCCACTGGACAACACTGATGGAGAGTTAAGAATCTTTAACTAGTTACTTAACTTCTTTGTGCCTCGTTTCCTCCTCTGCAGAATGTATAGAATAACAGGACTCAGCGTAGGGCTGTTGTAACAGCAGAGGAATTAATTGTGTTAGGCCTCACACGGTACTTACTATGTTCCAGGCACTGCTCCAAGCACTTTACATACTTTACGTTATGTAATCTCCACAACAACCCTATGAAGCAGATAAATGATTATTATTTCCATGTTATAGATAAGGCAACTGAGACGCAAGAGGTCAAGTACCTTGCACAAGACCACGCAGCCAGCAGGAGGCAGCACGTTGCAGTGTGTCGTATGCTTCCCATTACATGGAGTTGGACATCGAATCTGCCCAAAGACCCTGCAAGGTAAATCCCATTACAGACAGAAACACCGAGACTTGGCTGAATAACTGAATCGGCTACATAACTTGCTGAAGGTCATGCACAGAGTGTGCATTTGTGCTAAGACGCAAACTCATTGCTCTTTCCACCTCACCTCTGGACAGGCAGAGATACTGGCACTAAGGGCAAGGGAGGTTCCTATATCTCACAGAAGAAAATAAAAACTGTGCCCCTGGAAGATATAAAAGCCATCCCAGCTTCCCACACGGGCTGACAGTAAGGCAGGGGTGAGCACCAAGGCCAGGGGGCTATGGGGGGGCACTGTAGCTCATGTTTCTGAGCCCAGAATGGGGAGCACAACTAAGCCTCCTCACCAGGATGAAAAAGGACAATGGGAAGAGACCAAAATTGGAGGGTGAAAACGATTTCAGAGGCTTTAATAAAAACATGGACTTTGAAGTTAGGAAAGAGAACAGCTCTATAACAGCCAAATCAAGACCCACAGATTGAATACAGGGCAAGAGTGATCGGAGGAGCCCTGATTAAAGAGCAGCTTGGCTGTCTGCTGGAGGCTTCGTGGGAGGCCAGCCCTCCCTCTGGCTCTCCCCTATGATGCCCTCCCCCAACATTCAGGGACATGCTCTCACCATGATGGATGGTTCGAATAAGCCTGGAAAGAGAGCTCTGCATGAAAGTAGAGCTCGGGCAGTCCACAGGACAAAACCTCCATGTGACTTGCAAAACAATAGCAATAACGTGTTTTCTCATGCAGAAATCATTTGTGTAGCACTTACTCTAGGCCAAGCCTTTCCTGAGCCCTTCTTAGCCCACCGCTTCCTAACTTACCCCTGCCTCCTCTCTCCATGCTTCTCCTGCCCATCCTGAGCTCTGGCCACCCAAATTCCACCAAGCCCATGCTCTCTCTTCTATCTGAAACACCCTCCCCTACCCTGTCTGGAAAACTCCTACCCAGACTTCAAAACCTCAGCTCGCAATGACCCCCCCCCCCCCCCAGAGAGCCATTTCTGAGCCACAAGCCTTCCTCTGTGCCTCGCCCCAGCCTTGGACAATTCTGCATTTTTCTATTTTTATATTTAGGTTGTATTATACTGTATCGACCTGTTCCCACCAGACCTGCAGCTCCTTGACTATGAAAGCTGCATCCTATTCATCTTTGGATTGTCAGGGCCGAACACGGGTCCTGGCTCTGTGCATTGGTCAAGTGAATGGGGAATACAAAGGTAAGATGCAGTTTTAGTCTGGCAGAGGAGGTATGAGATGCATACAAGTAACCATACCATAGTGCAAAGTTCGCTGAAAATATGAATGAGCTACCTAGAGAACTATGGGGTTCTGGAGGATGAGCCAATTATCCAAGCCTAGAGGATAAGCAAAGGATACTTGCGAATGAAGCCACAGAGGTGGAGCAGAATTTCCTTAAGCATTTCAGCTGTCTAGCACTTTGGGGGATGTTAGGATCTCCATTTGCCTGCTTATAGTACCAGGAAGGGAATGGCTTGACAGCCAGGATGTACACGTCCTTTCAGAAAGGCCGGTCATGTTGGAGTCTGGGGAAGAAGGCAGCCTAGTGCTGGAAGAGAAGGAACGGATGCCATTTAAGGGCTTCTTTCTCTTTCTGCCCTGGCATTGTTTTCTTCCTCCCCCATCTTCTCTGTTCAGGTGAGGCAAAGCAATGCAGTGTTAAAAACTAAGCCTCTGGAAACTGAATTCGAAGCCAGTTTTTGTCACATATGGCCCATGGCCGTATTCTATTTGGGACTCATCTGGAAGCAAGATATAAATGGCTACCCCAAAGATATTGCAGGAATGAACTGGAACAGACATGCCATATCAGTCAGGGCTCCAAGCAGGAAGCAGAAGCCACTCTAGCCAGAGAGACTGAAAACAGGGAATTATGTAAGGACAAAAGCAGCAGGAGGCCTACAGCCCAGGCCTTGGGGAGTTTCTCCAGGAACACACAAAACAGGCCCACCAATGATGCAGTTAAGAATGTGAGGAATCAGCAGCCCCACCACCAGAACGACCAAGTTCAGACACACTAGCAGCTTCGAGGCTACAGGCCAACCCAAGGCCTCTCTTGATGTGAATTCATCTACACAAGGGTAGGAGTGACCCAGACTGAAGTTGGGGGAGCCCACGATGACAGGGCTTGGGGCAGGTGACAGTGAGGACCCACAGAACTGTGTGTGAGCCCTGTGGATACAGGCCCTTTAAGTAGGGGCCCGAGTGGGATAAGGGGCCACAAGGAGCTTTGGTCAGTGACAAAGTGTGGCTCCAAACAGGGGAGCAGGGCGATCCTCTCCTACCAGTACAGAACCCAAGGAGGACTCCAGGGCACACAGCTCAAATACAGCACCTTGAGGGGAGCAGCTTTTGGAGCCCAAGGAAACAGGGTCTGTGCACAAACATTAGTGTCCTTATGGGGGCTCCTGTAGCAGCGGTAGAGACATGGCCCCACTCTCTGTGGCTTCGTGGGCAGCAGGCGTCACGAAACACATGAAACAGAACAGGAGAGAAGAACTCTCCTTGGGCACTGCCAAGGTCAAAGCCAGATTAAGATCTTCGGAGGCCTCTGCTCTGACATGTCTGTGGCCTTCTCACCTGTGTAAATTAAGCTAAAGGCAACATGAAACAATACGGATTTACGTGTCCAGAGCTGGTCGTTTTTGTGTTGATGACCCATTGGAGGCTTTTCCTACAATATTAAAATCTGTCCCACCTTCCCACCCCTGCCCCATAAAAACGCAAGAGCAGCAACAACTGGTCACTCCAAGAACATGCTTGATTGATTCAGAGAATAAACCGGACAGGACTTTGACACACAGGTGTGGAGGGCCTGTGTGCAGCAAAAGCAAGGGGCCAAGGAGATTTGGGCTTATTAAAATTGTAGAAAATCTATAAAAAACCCACAGAGGAAAAGGACCTGGGGAATCCCTGGATTAAATGGTGTTGAAATATTATCTGTGAGAGTCCAGAATTTTTAAGAGGCAGTATTTTCCCACCTCAGGAATCAAAGGAGGAGGAATTCAAGACTCTGAGCTGGAATTATCTCCTCTCCTGTGAACCTCTCCAGATGCCCCCACAAATCCTTCAAAAGTCAAGTTAAAAGATGAGGCTTTGACGTCACAGGCATACGGCACGGGGCAGCAGGAAATGGACCCATGGGGCGACGCCCACCTGCCTTGCTCCCAACCCCCTCAACACGGCTTTGCACATCCCATTAAGGTCTGGATTCTGGAGATAGCCCTCAGCAAGGAGCCACACAGATGAAGACCCTGTTCCCTTCAGTGAGGTGATAACAGGAGACACCTGAAAAGATGTCTCCAGCAGGAAAACAAGCCTTCCTTCCATTCTGCAACCTTTTTTCCGTCCTCCCTTTTTCCTCTTCTCCTCCTTTCCCTCCTCCCATCCCTCTCTGCCTCCCCCTGCTTTCCTTTTCTTCTTTTCTTCTTTCCTTCTATTCTTCCTTCCACCATCCATCCATTTATTCAACAAGCATTTATTATGCACCTACTATGCCCCAGAAATGCTATAGGCCCCGGCCATACAAGATGGAATAAGACAAAATCTACACCTTCACCAAGCTTGCATTCTAGTCAGGGAGCCATAGCAGAAATAAATCAGTGTGTGAAGTCATGTTGGGTAGTGATGAGTGATGTCAAGAAAAATAAAGCAAGGTCTTACGGATGGAAAGGGGCACAGGGGACACTCCTTCAGATGACGGGATCAGGAAAGACTTCTCCAAGAAGACATGGCAGGGCAGCAAGAGCAAAGGCTCTGAGGCATGGGAGTACTAGCCATTACTGAGGAGCAGAAAAGTGGTCACTATTGCTGGAGCCAAGTGAGCCAAAAGGAATATGGAATTGGATCCTTGGGACCTTATACACTATGGCAAGGGTTGGGCTTTTATTCCAAGGGTTATGAAAGCCCTGGGCGGTGTGAACAGGACAATGAGATGACCTGCCTCTTGTTTAAAAAAAAAATCTATTCTGTACACATGTGACATATTTAGAGGGAAGAGTATGGATGCTACTACTTACTCAACTTCCTGAGAAATTCATCACAAGATAAGATGGGCTGTGGGATGCCTAGAGAGACAGGTAGATGGATAGATCTGTGATCAAGCCAGTGTAGTAATGGGTTCATGGCTGAATCTAGGGATGGGCATACAGATGTTCGCTGTAAAATTCATTCTTTTTACATGTTGGGGTTTTCATAATAAAATGTTTAAAAGAGGCTCACTCTAGCTGCTGAGTGGAGGGAGGGCAAAGGAAGAAGCTGGGAGATGAGTGAGGGGCTTCCTGCCAGGCCCTGGCTGTAGATGGTAAAACCCTGGACCAGGGTGGTGGCAGGAAAGGAGGGAGAGCACTCCAAATTAATGAGCGGCAGGGATTGTGTTGGAAAGGGCAGGTAGAGGACAGCAGGGCATCAGGAATGAGCAGAATGAGTTGTGAGCGGAGCAGGGCTGCAGTTAGTCTATGTTAGAATCCTGCCTCTCCCACTTGCTGTGTGGCCTTGAGCAAGTTATCTGATCTCTCTGAGCCTCTGTTTCCTTGAGAGGAACATGAGGAGGACAGAATTTGCCATCCAGTGTCCTTTTCTATAACATGACTCACATAAATTGCCAAAATGCAGGTCAGAAACATAGTAGATGCTTCATAAATGTCAGTTCTCCTGAAAAGGGGACGTAAGGAGCACTTGCACATAATTGGTGACAGGAATAACCACTTGGAACACAAACTCTGCTACTTTGAAACAGTAGATGAGCAATGTCCACTAATACTGCACTAACATATGGAATGAGATCTGAAACTGCCATGCAAAGTATTTTTATAATTAAAAAACCCTCAGGGTGATAGCACAGGAGACCTTAGGAAGAAATAAAGAAAGTGAGTGAAGTTCCTTTTAACGTAAGGAGGGCTGCTGCACATTTTCAAGCAGAAAGGGCCAGCATGCAACATTTAAGTCCAACTCTCAGTCCGTTTGAACAAACTTGCTTCCCCTAGTGTATCTGACTATCTGACAACGACATAAATAAAAAGTGGGAGCAGACTGAAATCCAGAGCTTGCCGTCATAGACTCAAGCCTTTGTGATCTCCCTACTTTCCTCTATCTTTAAACTTTTAAATTTTGGCTAAACCCCGGAATAAAAAATGCCAAAATGCTATGGACAAGACATTCTTTTATAAGGGTACTGGAAAGTCCATACAAGATGTCCAGTAAATTGACATTTCTGTGCCAAAACGGCTGAATCAATTGATTACTCCCAGAGAAAACATTTTGTCCGATTCCTTCTCTCCTCCTCTCACTCCCTAACTCTTCCCCTTCCCCCAAATCCCCCTGGAATTGCCTCACTCTCCTGGAACCTCTGACTCAGCTGTATAAATAACAGGAAAAATAATTAGAAGTCAGAAGGTCAAATGCTCCAAATGCCCATTGGACAATTTGCTCTTTTCCCACCAGGACTTGGCGTCTTGGTTTCCTTATGGGAGCAGTTTTTGTGAGTCCAAGTCATTCAGGTAGTGAAAAAATGGTCCAAGAGTGGGGTTTCAGGTCTGGTAGGAATCCGGGCCCGAATTCACACCAGAGGAATGCTGTGGGTCAGTGCTGCTCGTCTGCTATGTCATCAAATAGCCAGATAATCCTGCAGTCTTCTGTGGCATACTAATTGAGATGTTTGCCCTACCTGGCCAGGGCAACTTCGTATTTAGTGAGTTAGGATGTGTTTGATGACTTCAAAACTCAGTAATCAGAGCAAGAATGTGTATAATATGCTTTACCTATATTAAGTCATTTACTCATCACAATAACCCCATAAAGTAGATACTACTGTCATCCCTTTTATGGAGATGAAGAAACTGAGACACAGAAAGGGTAAGTGACTAGCCCAAGGTCACACAGATGGTAAGTGAGAGGATCAGGATTTGGACATGGGCAGGGTTAGAGGTGGTGTTCTCATTTCCAGGAGAGCAACCTGGATTCCAAGTGCATCAGCCTAAAGGCAGAGTGGACTGTGGACCTCCCAGCTGCAGCAGCCCCAAGAGTGGTCAGGTTCCCTTGGCAATGAGACCCAGAAGGGTCCAGCTCCCCAGCACTGGGGTGCAGAGGGTCTCCAGCAACCTGCCCTTGGGCAGCAGCTTAGGCAACCAGCTGACGTCCATCTCAGAGGGGCATCTCTGTTTACTGGGCATGGCAGAAGGCAATGACCAGAACTGAGTCTCAGAACATGTGCAGCACGCCTTGAGGTTTCCAAGAAATAATGGGGGTCAGGGAAGGAAAGTCTTCGAAAGATTAGAACACTTGCAGATAAGTTGGTAGAGCTCGTAGCCTTTAAAAGGCCAGCTTAATGCAACCACCTCTGTACTCATTGGCTTGTGAAGCCTGATAGTCAGGACACGCACATTTTAAAACTGGAGAATTCTGCCTCTGGTATTAAGTATGTGCTGAAAATATAGATGGCAAAAATCCATGTCTCTGGATTGTATCACGGGATTGTTTCAACCCCCATAATTGCCTACATGATACAACCGAAGAATGGCTTTAAAAACACTATGAAAAAGAAAGTGTCATGAACACCTTCTTCTAGGGACCCCTCCAGGTATCCCGCCATGTAGTGCTCCTAAGCTCCACAGCATTCTTGGTCCCACTTAATTCTGCCTTTGGCTCTTGCTCCTCATCTTCCCTCCCTGGATGAATGATCAGTTTGGGGCCGTGTACCCCAGCTCCTTACTCGGCACTCAGTGTGTGCACCACAACTATGGGCAAGACTCTCCTGGCCCTTCCTGCAGCCCAGCGGGCCCACCACATGCCTGGGTCCCTATCCTTCAGGGAAGGAGAATGCGATACAAAGACCTAGATCTTCATTCAGCATTTTAGAACTAATCTTGTGCAGCGACCTTGCAAATGCCAAAGCCTGCCCACCCCACCCCCATCCTATCCCCTGCAACTGGCTGGGGAAGCTGCCTGAAGACTCGGGAAGAAGTCTGTGTTGGTTCTAGTTGAATAACAGAGACTAAAATAAGGGAGTGGACCTGTCTTTCTATGCTGCTTTCCACTTGCCCAAACACTAGCTCACGAGGCTCCTTTGAGGACTTGATTTAATGCCTCTGCTTTACAACACAGAACATGGAGATTCACAAAGTCTACCTAACAGGCCAGAGACTGAGCCACGGAATTAGAATTCAAGTCTCTTCACCACTCTTAACAGCCATGTTTCTTTCTCACTCTCTTCCCCTGGGATTTGGCTAATGGGCTTGAAGCCGGCCTCGGCAGATAACCAGCTGGAAGGGCGTTTGCTATGACAAAGCCTGCCTGGGGAGGCCGATCCCACAGATCAGTGGAGGCTCTGCACACCTGGGTATCTGCAGATCTTGTCTCATGTTGGAACCCGGGGACAGGGCAAGACCACTTTATTCTGGTCCCTTGATGCTTCTGTTTCGCTTTGGCATCAACCATCAGCCTGTTCTCTTAAGCATTTGTATCTCATCCTTCACGGACTCACCTTCAGTAACAGAGTCCTCTAGAATATAGTATCTAGTGATGAGTTACAAACAGGACATTGTTTTTTAAACCTTTATGAACAGCATCACAAATTATTAATGCTTTTACCAGATGAAGTAAATTCATATCAGCTACTATGATAGTATGATGAATGCTGAATAACTTACAGTCAAATACAGTCTATTACTTCCTAAGCTCCGATAACTATACAGTAAAATTGACTGTCTCAGACCCTAATCTCTACAAACATTGAAGAACCCAGTGTTGCCAACACTCTACTATGAGGGGAAACCATTGTTGGTTTGAGATTGGATCCAAATAGATGGATCCTTGGTGAGATTGGATCCAAATAGATGATTTTCCTTGCTGTGCAGACTGGCCTGTGCAGTTTTCTCCCCCCTGGAGACCAGAAAACATCCACAAAGTAAACACAAAGCCTTGACATTTTTTATAAATAGTTGCTTTGCCTGTCTAGATCTAATTTTCTGCCCATCCCCTGAAGTCTGAATAAGTATCTTCTTACCTTGACCTCATACCTCCTCCCCACGGCGGCCAGCAGCTTTCAGGGTGCAACTCCCCAGTGAAAGGATGCTTCAGCTCCCTTCGCTGCCACACTGCATTAGCACTTCGCATTAGGGAGTTCAGGCAGCCAGCACCTGCAGGGGTGCGTGAAAACCCTGTACCCACAACCCCTTGGCATCGGGGGATAGATGCCAGATAGCTTGCACAGCAGGCCCTCGGGGACAAGTATGGTGCTGCTAGTGACTTTGAGAGACCTAGGCCTTCAACCTGCACCCTGGGAGGAGAGGCCCCAGCATGCGGTAGCTCACATTAGCGGGGTCTGCTGTCTCAGCTCTCCTAGACTTTCCCTTGCAGGCCAGGTGATCGGCCCTGATGCAGAATCTTCCAGCATTTGAACCACAGCCCAGCCACGGTGCTGAACCACGTGGCTAAGAGAAAACATACTGAAAATTTCTGCTATAAATTATATACATATCTCTCAAGTTTCTGGCTCTAAACTCTGATCATCATCATCATCTTTAAAAAGTACATCATGTGACTGTGCATTAGAAAGGCCAGGCATCTGCACAATAGATCTGACTTTGAACTCTAATTTTTTTTTCCATTACACTAATTTAATTTTCTTTAAAGGACTAAAGGGCTCTGTTAAATCTAGATTAAAAGGAATTCCTATCTCACCATCTGTAATAGCTGTGTTACTTAGCCCACGGTTCATTTTGTACTTTTTTTGGTGTTTCTAGACACTTAATTGGTGCAAACATCTTCTTATTTTCCTATAAAACTGCCTAATAATGAAAGATCAGTTTAGATTTTTCTTTTGGCAAATATCTTTTGAGTTGTGAGACCTTTCGTTTGTAATTTTGCAATACTCCCTCCTGACACCTCATCTCAAAATGAAATATATTTCTTCATCTGTAAAAGAGGGGTAATCATACTGACCTCAGATGGAACTTGGGAGAACTCAATGAGATCATGTACATGCATCACCTCCCTAAGACGGGCACATAAGAGGTTCTCCTGCCTTGGGGCACCTGGGTGGCTCAGTCGTTAAGCGTCTGCCTTCAGCTCAGGGCGTGATCCTGGAGTTCTGGGATCGAGCCCCATGTCAGGCTCTTCCACTGGGAGCCTGCTTCTTTCTCTCCCACTCCTCCTGCTTGTGTTCCCTCTCTCGCTGGCTGTCTCTCTCTCTCTCTGTCAAATGAATGAATAAAATCTAAAAAAAAAAAAAAAAGAGGTTCTCCTGCCTTGACTACTTTCCATAATAAGGGCATATCACATAGCCTCCCTCAATTTCTCCTGAATCACGTGGGGATAAAGGAGAAGGCAGAAACTCACAGTCCTACCAAAAACGAAGGCTGACAGTGGCCGAGCGCTCCTGAATCACGATACCGGGATTTGGACTGCCAAGTGTATCCATCAACTGCCCACTGGGTGCAGATGAGGTAAGGAGACTCCACCCTCGCCCAAAGGAACGGAAATCTAGCTCAAGGCAAATGCATGCCACATGTTTGATATGAAACACTAAGGCTGGCTAGATTTTCCTGTGGTAAGGGTGAGTACATTTGAAAATAGATTATGGGAAATAATAAAAAAAAATATTTGAGACCAAGGAAAAGGAAAGGTAATACAGAACACAAAGAGGAAGAGCATACCTCTAAAAAGAATCGACTACCTGGAGAAGAGATTTTTCAGTGAGTGCTTGATCTCTTTCAAGCGGATGTCATGGTATCCATCTGTAAGAAACAGAAAACTAAATTAGGAAGACATGGGCTGAGATAAAAAGACAAGATGAAAACTAAACAGAAAGATAATAGAGAAAAGAATGGAAACCCAGAATGCAATGACAGAGTTAAAATGCTCATTGCAGGCAGCAGAGAGTGAAACTGGCACCTGCCGCCGAGAGGACCACTGTGTGAAGGACGGACGTGAGAAACTCCCCCAGCAGTGAGGACCAGGGAAGAGAGGGGATAAGGAAGAAAGAGATGAGAAATACAGAGGACAGAAAATGGATAATCAATGCCGTGGATGTCTAAGGTAGAAGATTACGACATTTTCATTAAGACACAGTTTTTAGGGGCGCCTGGGTGGTTCAGTCAGTTGAGTGTCTGTCTTCGGCTCAGGTCATGATCTCAGGGTCCTGGGATCGAGCCCCACGTCAGGCTCCTTAGCCATTTGGATAATGTGCTGTAGGTTGATTCTGAAAACGAGCATGAAACTGGCCCTGCTAAAGGTCCCTCTTCCTTTCATTAATAAGTATTGTGTTTCTGACACCACGATCCTTCACTTTGTTCAGAATGTTTATTGCATTTGATGACCGTGGGTGCCATTCCGTTCTGTCACTTCCTAACACCATGAAAACATTTTACATACTTGGAACACTTTGTCAGAACTGTTGAAATAAACGCTTAAAAGCAGCTTTGAGCAGGACGACAGATGACCCGAGGCTGGTTGCCTCAGACCTGAAGTCATTTTGAATCTTTAAAAGTTGGTTCTTTAATTAACTGAATCATTGGTCTAATAGATAAAGATCCAGAGCAGATACCTATCAAGCCCCTCTTCATATCATCTTCCTTCAAGAACCTGTGAATTTCCTATAATGAGTGTGCTTAAAAATCAAATTGCAAAATGATCTTGATTATATTTAAAAATGCATAGAAAAAAAAGGCTGTCAGGACATATGCCAATAAATTAAGTGATTATCCGTGGGTGATAAGATATTAGAAAATTTTTTTCATACATTTTCCAAACCATATATACAATATGCCTTTACCTTTATAACGGGGGGGGGGGCGGGAAACAGTCTCTTAACAACAACTTGTACAATTTGTATTTATCATCTGATTACAACTATGTAAAAATATTATGTAATTCAAAAGGATTCGAAGTAAGTACACTAATGTATTACAGGGATTGTTTCTACATGGTATCAAATGGTTTAAATTCTTTTTCTTCCTTGGTTATTTCTATATTTTCAAAACTTTCCCTAATTAGCAGATAAATATTGTCACCAATAATAACAATAAATTATAGAAATTTAACACATATGTCTCCCTCCCTTCTCCTGGTTGAGAACATCAAGAATGAAAAAGATGTGAGGGAGCTGCACTTTTCAGGGCCCCATAGAGACCATGCCCAAGGGGCCAGAAAACCTCAGGCTGCCTTCCTCCACCAGGTCTGAGCTGTCACTTATCCAATCCAGGGGCCCCTCACCCTGTGTTCTCCTTTGAGGTCGGGATAGAGTCCTGGGGTCTCTTGACAACCAATCCCACTAAGCAACCTTGAAGAATTCACGCACCATGACAGCCTTCCTCTGAGGCCCCCAGAAGGAGCCCCGCTTAGCTCTAAGTGGGAGCCTCTCCCCTCCACCGAGGTCACAGGGGCTTGTGCTGGTGGCTGCGGTGTGTTTTCCTAAGCTGGGAAAAGCACCTCACAGACAGAAAGGTGAAATGTGAGCTAAAAATAGAGTGAGGCTAGCCCAGGCCACGGGGGCTGAGGCAGTGAACAGAGGCAGACACAACAGAAGGGCTGACTGAGCTGAGGACAGACAGCCCCCGGCAGCCTCTCACATCTGCTCTAAATCAGGCCCTGTTTTCCACGGCTCCCACTGCTGCTTGGGGCTGAGCTCCCCAACACCGGCATCTTTCACCCCACATTTTGGAATGCTGCTGGCCTCCCAAGACTGTTCTAATGGGTTTGTGCAGAAAAGAAAGGCCATCTGCTTCCATGCCTCTTCGTGGCCTCAGGGAAAATTCATTCTTACCTGACGAATTTAAGAAGCCCTTGCCAGAGCAGAATGTTATCATGGCCAGAAATGTCCAGTGGAGTTCAAGAAAAATACGTTCCACCACTGAAGCGCCAAATTGGCTTTTTCTGGCCCAACTGGCTTTTCGACAAAGAAGTCCTATTGGGTTTCCTTCCTTCCTTCCTTCCTTCCTTCCTTCCTTCCTTCCTTCCTTCCTTCCTTCCTCCCTTCTTTCCTTCCCTTCCTCCCTCTTTTCTTTCCTTCCTTCTTCCCTCCCTCCCTCCCTTCCTCTCTCTCTCTCTCTCTTTTTTAAGTAGGCTCCCTGTGCAGCATGGAGCCCAACATGGGGCGTGAACTCATGACCCGGAGATCAAGATCTGAACTGAGGGTGCCTGGGTAGCTCAGTCAGTTAAGAGTCTGCCTTCGGCTTGGGTCATGATCCCAGGGTCCTAGGATCGAGTCCCGCATAGGGCTCCCTGCTCCACAGGGAGCCTGCCTCTCCCTCTGCCTCTGCCCTTCTCTCTTTCTGTCTCTCATGAGCAAATAAATAAAATCTTAAAAAAAAAAAGACGTGAACTGAGATCAAGAGTTACCCAACCTACTGAGCCACCCAGGCACCCTGGGTTTTCTTTCTACTCACAAACTATAAGAAGCAGGTGGAATGCTACCTTGATTGCTCTCTGCCAGGGGCTAACAGCCAACCAGGGACAGGACAGGTGACTTTTTAAAGCTTCATTGTCCTCATATGTAAAGTGGGCATGTTGCTGCCACAGTCTTACACTGCAAATGCCCTCTCCCTTCTTCTGTGAACAGCAAAAGGCAATTACTAAAATTTCAAGTTAATTCAGAAAGACCGAATTTATCCTTCCGGTGGTTGCTTTCTCTTCTTAAAAGCCTGCTATGAACCGATATATATAAGCTATTAATGTATGTTGACAGTCTTAAAAGAACCGCTTGTGGGAATGTCAGTCAGGGCCCTGGCAGCAAAGACCATTCCACTTAGGGGTTTCCATTGAAGAGGTGTGGGCAGGGCAAAGGGACCCCAAATGGATTCTGAGGCAGACAGGGAAAACAATGGCAGGACACCATAATTAGCCTAGGTCTGGAGGGACAAAGAAGGAAATGTTACTGATAGCTGGTGAGAAGGGGCTTCCCAGACAGAAGTTGAGGTCCACAGCCACAGAACTTTGACAGTGAAGCAGGAGAGCATGGAAAGAAACACCCCAAATCACCCTTCTCCACTCTCCTATCTTCCACTGGTGCCTTCCATTGGCCAAACCCAACCAGAAGCCAGAGGGTGACGGAAGCCCAAGAGATGACGGTGCTGAGCAAAGCAGAGGAGAGTGAAGGGAGGCCTGGGGGTGAACAGAGACAATCAGCCTTACACACCTTCCAAATACACAGTATGAGCAATTGCTTTGCAGACTGTCAGTCCTCTTTATCCATCCGTTCCCACCTGCAGAAAGCCTTTCCTGAGCATATTCTATGTTCTAGGCTCAAATTAGGAACCTGGGGTGCAAAGATGAATGGAATACCACCACACTGCCCATGAGGATCTCACACCCGAGCAGGCTGACCAAACAGTAACCATGACCAAGCTCATCCAGTGTCCGCACTGCGTATGATGAGATAACTCAATCTCTAAAGCAGGTACTGAGCATTAGACTCTTAGATGTCTCTTCTAAAGCCTCAACTTCGATAAGCAGTGAGCAGGATTCAAACTATTTGAACATCTCCCAAGCTCATGGTTGTAACCATCACTCTGTCACATGGGAAAAGTGATGTTAGCAGGTGGTACAGGCTGCCCTGGGAGCCTGCCCAACCCAAATCCCATCAGCCCAACGGTGGTCAAGACTTCAGCTGTTTAGTTCAGTATTGAAGTATTGGAAAGGAGCAAGTCTATATGCCTCATTAAATTCTACATCATCCCAATATAAATTAAACATTCCCTACTTCTGGCCATGTTGATTTTTAACCCTGACCAGATGTTAGGACCATCTTCCTAGCCTAATGACCCCAGAATACTTCTGAATTCTCTAACACTTCTGGGCCCAGACAAGGGCCTATGGCCTTAGATTAAGGTCAAAAAATCTAGTAACAGTGGTCCCTCCCTACCTTGCTTCTCACTCCTCCTCATCTTTGAGTTTCTAACCAGATGCAAAACAAAAGAACTGCTTTTGGAGTAGCTAGGCAATATCTTGATCTCCCTTGATGTAGGCTCTTTGGCGAAAGTTGAATTAGACTTGGTGCCCAGGCTCAAGCTCCTTCCTTGGGTTTCCATTCTCTGTCCTCTGACTCCAAGGTGAACCGGCTGCAGAGCAGACCCAGGCTGCCCTCCCCACCAGGTTACATGGTCAGCAGAGGAGGAAGAATAGAAGCAGAAGTGGCTGGACCTGCCCCAGAGAATGCAGGTGGGCTTGCTACATGGCAGCAAGACCGAGGACATCGGGTGAGATTCTGGTCTTGAAAGCCACTAACCCCACCCAGTAGTCAATTGGGGCCCTGAAGGAACATAGGCCTCCGACAAATCAGATAACACTCCTCCAGGAGAAGACAGAGTTAGTATGGGGGCTGGGCACAGGGGCAAAATCTTGGTGAGATGAAGTAGAACTTCCCTCCTTAACACTTCCCTCCAGGGACACCTTGCTTTGGGATTTATGCTGTTTAAAGGACACATTCAATTTCTTTGGCAGAAAATAAATTAATTAGGAGAAAAGAAAATCCACAATGAGTGCTGGACTAAATGTTTTTCCAAGCCACCAAAGGTGATGCCAGCTTCTCCATATAAAAATATAAATGCCTTACTCCAAATGGATCTTTACAATTTATTTTTAATGTTATTTTATTGTGGGAAGAACGCCGAATGTGAGCTCTCCTCTCTTACATGTTTAAGGGCACAATATGGTACCGTCATCTACAGGTGCAATGTTGTAGGCAGAACTCTAGCGCTTATTCTTCTTGCTTCACTGAAACATTATGCCCTCCATGCTACCTCCATGAAAGCAGATCATGCAGTGTTTGTCCTGCGATTGGCTTATGTCATTTAACATGATGTCCTCAAGGCTTATCCACGTTGTTGAAAATTACAGGATTCCTTTACTTTTTATGAAAAGTACTTCCAGGGAGATGATTTCCCACTGTGCTTCTCATCACCTGCTGTGAGTCAGGCAAGGGCTTCCAAGTTTTGCCACCAGCGGGGAGTTACGGAGAGGGGAGCAAAGACCTAATTTCCAGGCCCTCATCTTTGCTAACCAGATGGCTGACCTCTGATCACCATTTACAGTCTCTGGGTGTCAGTTTCTTCAGTAAAATTAAGTGATTGTATTAAATGCCACTAAGGTTCTTCCACCTTGGAGTGGTTATAGTTCTGTGTGGATTAGATAATGCAATGAACATGTGTCTAGGGGTGTGTGTCTATAGACATCCACACATGAATGTTTAAATAAACATGTTTCCTCCTTGAGGTCCTTGCCATTTGGGAAAAGAAGTTTGTTTAATGGTGGTTCCAACACTGAATTCCATAAGAATAAAAGCATTATTTTCACAGTCTTCTACTAGTATGATTTTTTGTTTCCCTTTTTTATTTTCTTAGAAAATGCCATAATATAAATGTTAAGATCATTATAGAAAAGGAATCCTTCCTGATGAGCTTGGGATCCTATAGTAATCATATTAAACCAGGCCTTTTATTGCTGGTTAATGAAATTCTTTTAAAATTGAACCAGCTTCAAGTAAACTGATTTGCATTGATTTGGTGATGTATAGAGCTCAAGCCACTCTATGTATAAGCAAATTAAAAGCCTTAAGCCTGTATAGCCAAGCTGCATAGTCCCTGGCTGAAAAATTGATCCTATGGTTCCCTCCAGGGGCACCTTGCTCTGGGGTTGGTGCCGCTTAAAGAGACACGGTCAATTTCTTTGGCAGAAGATAAATTGATTAAGAAAAAAGAAAAATCATGTTCGGTGCTGGACTAAACCTTTTCCAAGTCACCAAAGACAATCTTTGTAATGAAAAAATCATCTTCAATGCCTTCTAAATCCATTTCACACACTCTTAAATGACACAGCAGGGGTGAAGCCTCATGTCCCTCCCAAGCTACACTCTCCAAGCCTCCTGCATGGTCCTGGGTGCTCTTGAGGCCTCAAGACTGGCCCTCCCATCCATCCCCCTGCCACGCTGCAGCCTGGTACTCTAGCTCTCTGTCACTCCCAAGGGGTCTCTCCTCCTGCCAAAGAATAGAGGGGGGACCATGCAGAGGGCCTCCCAGTAGCCAGGCTCAGAACAAAGGAGGAGCGTTCTAGGAGTGTTAGAGTGTTAGCTCTACCACTTATTAGCCATGTGAACTTAAGGTCTCCATGACCCAATGATTTCATCTGTAAAATTGGGGTAGTGATAGTACCTACCTGATAGAGTCATGGAGAGGATGAGAGCGCTGAGCATTGAGCTAAGTGTCCAAAAACGTATCAGTTACTATTATCATTGTTGTTGCTAATGTCATTATCACATAGCACAAAGTGGTTTGCCTTTGGCCTGCTGTCACAGAACTGCCTCTCACAGGAGAGAGGTAGTCCCTCAGACTTGTGCAGAAAAGCTTTTCACGGTTCTTAATTCTGCAACTACTTGCTCAAACGTTGGCGTGTGTCAAGACTTAGGCCTTACTCCGAGGATATAGCAGTGAGTGAGGCAGCTTTAGCCTCTGTTCCCCACGGTAGGAGACAGGTATCAAGCAAATATTTGCACAGATAACCACTCAAATCACAATGGGAATAAACCTCTGAATGATAAGTAGAGGGTAATTATTGAGCAGGTTAGAGGACCCTGTGGGCGTGGGGATGATGTCAGGCCTCCCCCAGGCTTCCCATGTGGAGTGGCATGAAGTAGAGCTGGCCAGGTGAAGAGGTCACCAAGAGGAATGTGCAAGGGAAGGCCAGGAGGTGGGCAACTTCATGGAAAGTATTGTGATACTGTCCCAAGAGCTCAAGCAGCCATCAGTGGCTTTCAGGCAAGAGGTGGGGTGGCATCATCAAGTTTGCATTTTAAGGCCTATAGGACCATGAACATCAGTCCATGAATCAGGCACGATAGACTAAGCTATGCTTTAGTAAAAACCAACCCCAAATCAACACAATACCCTATTTCAAAGTCAGCCTGGCACATGGCTCTGGCAGCATCCTTTAAGCATGGTCTCAAAAATCCTGGTGGTTCCCATTTATGGCTCCACCATCTCAAAACACAACTTCCACAATCTCAGTGGCAGGGGGGAGAAGAGAGCTAGGGGGCCTCTCTAGAGCTTTTTTTCCACCTCAGCTTGGAAGTGACTTCCACTCACAGTCAATTGGTCAGAACCTGTCGTGTGGGCCTCCCCACTCTCAAGGGAGGCTGGGAAGAATGGAGAATTTAGCAAGCATTTAGCAAGTATTAAATGTCTCTGTCACAGCCCTCTTCCAGGTCTGCCAGGCAAAGCTTTATATTAACTCTGCATGTTTAAGAAAACCCACACCTGCTCCCTACAGATGCTCACAGGGCCTCCCTGCTTGGATTTATGCCCAGCCAACTTTCTTCGCTTTAAGCACATTGCCATACATACCCATATGATTAAGTATTAAAATATTAAAATCATTATGTGATGATATACTTTATGATATAGGATTAATGCTATGGTATTATGACACATATGCATGATGATAGCATTATGATCAATATCATTTGTATTAACATCAACACTGAATGGATACTATTTACTACTATAAAAATCTAGGTAACACCATACTTCTAGAAAATGTCCTCTCAGTCATAAATTATCATAATTATCACACTATACCTCTTCAGAGTAGAATCACAGAATTGGACCTAAAGTTAAACTAGTTAAACCCTCTAACTAATAAATTAATCCACTCAATCCCCTTTTTAACACTTCTACTGAAAAGCAATTCACTAACGTTATCACATGGCAAAGATGAGATGTTAGACTCTTAGAGAAACTTTTGGAGACAAACCCACTGTTTGGATGAGAAAAAAGAATGGGAGAGGCTAAATGGCATCCGCAGGCTCCACAGAGGCAGGCTGTCCCCGCCACCTCCTGCGTCCAGCCCGTGCTGTTCCTCCTCAGTGTTCACCAGCCCCGTCACTGGGGCACACTCAATGGAAAAGGACAGCATCCATCCTACATGCAATGAGCTCCTTTGAATTCCTGTCTTTTATCTTAACGAGTCATTTGATTTGTATATTCTCCTCCATAATACATCCATTTCTTTTAATATAAAACTATACTGAATTAATTTAATCGACCAGTAAAAAGAGCCGCATGTTTATTTATTCTGTGGCTGTTGGTGTCCCTAGCCTCCGACTATGAACTTCCAGTAGTACCCATGACCTAATTTGGGAAGTAAATGTTAATCTAAGAATGAAAGCATTCCTTGGATTAACTCAACAAATGGTACCTTGTGTACTCAATAAATACTACAGTTGGCCTGCCTGGGTCATGGGCCCACCCTCCTGGCTAGAATAAGGGCGAGGTGGGTGTAGCTACGGTAATTAACAGCCTCATGCATTACAGGGCCATGCAACCAGTCCAAATGAAAGGATCCTTGACAGACAAAATACAATAACGTCCTTCCCAACAACCCTGCGCCATGAAGTGGTCTAAAAAGTAACACTCACAATAAAAATCAATTTATTGGTTTTCAAAGCCCTTTCACTGCCCTGTGATAGGAACAGGACAGATTATGGAGCATATAGCCATGCCCCTAACTTTACAGTCAGAGTTTTGAAGGTTTCCCTCTTAGTCGAAGGAAAAGGGCAGGGAGGAAGGTAGGCATTGCACAATCAGTTAGCACCATCAGCTGAGACCAATGACTTATTTAAGGAAGCTAACTGCCAAAGCCCCTGAGCCAATGCTCTTTGCAGGACATTGGAAAGAAAGATTGCTTGATCTCCATAATCTCTCCCAAAAAGTGCCATTTCTCAGGTGCCTGCACCTCCCCTTGGCTCCCCCACTATCCAGCTGTCCCTCTCTAGTGTGCTTGACCCAACTCCTGAGCATGCAGACAAAAGGCAGGTAGCAGCTTGGCAACACTGGAATCTGGGTTTCCAGGCCCAATTCCACACTTGCCAATAACTATTTGCATTACGGAAGCAAAGCACAAAGCCCTGGGCCTCACTGGAGCTGAGCAGCTGAGTAAGGGCCTTAATGAGCCCTGAGAATCCTGCCTGCCCAGCTGAACAAGTGGCTCAAGGTTAACATCGTCAGAATTCAGGGAGAATACCTTGTTTTGACTGAAAGATCAAAGGAAGGGGCGTTTTTGATCAGAATTGTCCAGACAAATATTTTAGCCTCCAATTTATTCTGATTATGCACAGCCAGCCTGAGAGGGTCACAGCCAGTTAGAGAGGCGGTCACTCAGCCCAGCCAGGCTGGAGGGACGACAACTCTTGTTTGGGAGTCCTGAGATGGTGGAACATTCTACCGGGCCTAGCTGTGGGAAGTTAGAGGGGCAGGTGAAATGCTCCTGGCCCGGCTTGCCGAGCTTGCTGCCCTGGGATGAGAAAGGTGGTAAGATCTGGAAGGGGCCCCAGGGACTTCCTTCAGGTCCCAGCAGCACCCCACTGGTTTGCCACACAGCCCATTGATGGGCAAGTTGGGAGGAGAGTCAGGCTGCCCTCTCCTAACCCTGCCACCTGTACTTGTCCCCACTGCTCCCTGCTGGAAACACTCGCAGTGAAACAGAGACCCGACTGCAAACTGTGGGCCCTGGGGAGATGTGCACAAGAGGCCTTGGGGCTGCTCCTGAGAAGGGGGGGTGAGCCTGCCCAGTTACAGCTGCAGCTCTAAGGGACTCTGAAAGGGACTTGAGCAGCCCAGGGAGGAAGCACAGCCCTGAGAGGAGCAAACACGTCAGGAGCAAAGTCCCCACAAAGGAGGCAGATGGAGTATTCTAGAGGCAGACTCTGACAGTGAGCTGAGCCCCATGGGCACCCAGCCCTGGAATTTCATTCTATTGCAGACATTTGATGAGGGCTTACTCTGTAGCAGGCACCGTGCTTTCACGCAATTCATTGACTGAGTTCTTGTAACAACCCTGCAAGGCTGTCTCCATTTTAAAATAAGGAACCTGAGGCTCAAAGATGTACAATAATTTGCCCAAGGCAAACTAGCCACTACACAGGAGATGCAGGATTAAAACCCAGACCTGTCTGTCTTCAAAGCCCTTCCAGAATCAAGCAGCGACCCTGGCTTTCCCGTATGAACTGTCCCTTGGATTAACCATACAGTGGTGTGTTTTAGAAGAGTCCAGCTAATAAATGAAAAAAGAATGCTAGATTTAAAATATCACCACTCTGTAGCCACTAGTGAAGAAATAATGGAGTTCTTTGTGATAATCGTCAATGACTGAGAAAATCACCAGGTAAAACATCTGAGGGGGAAGTTATACATTGGGTGGATCGACCCTAACACCACAAAGGAAGAGACAACCAGTCATAAGGTGCCTCCCAAATTACCACAAATTCAGCAGCTCAAAGCAGTGCCCTTTTGTTACTTCACAATTCCGTAGGTCAGCAGTCGGCGTACAGCGTGGCTCAGCTGGTCGGCTGAGAGCTGCACAAGGCAAAAAGCAATGCGTCATCAGGGTTGTGTTCCTTTCTGGAGACCTAGAGGAAGAACTGAGTTACAAGCTATTCAAGTTGTTGTCTGAATCCAGTTTTCGGTGGCTGGAGAATTGACATGCCCGTCTCCTAGCTGGCTGTCAGCCAGAGGCCGTCCTTAGCTCTTCCAGGCCCCTCTCCCATCCTTGCTCATGATCTCTCCATCTCAGAGCCAGCAGCAACTCACCCCGCTCTCCTCACATGTGGAACCTCTCGAAACTCCCTTTCCTCTGCATCTCTCTTCTGCCTTCTTCCTCCTCTTCCTGCCAGAGACAGTTGTCTGTTTTAAGGGCTAGTGTGACCAATTGGGCCCACTCCAATAATCCAGAATAGTCTCCCTATCTTTAGGTCCCTAACCTTAATTAAATCTGTAAAGTCCTTTATGCCATGCATTCACAGTTTTGGGGAATCAGGCTGTGGACACCTCGGGGTTGGGGGGCATTATTCTGCCTACCACAACAAGGAATTAGGGATTTTTCAGGAGTGGTAATACTGTTGTGATTATGATTTAGAATCAAATGCCCTTATCTTTTAGATTTCATTAAGAAACATTTATAGATGAAATGTTTTAACAGATTTTCTTAATACAATCCAAGGGGTGTTGGGAAAAGTGGGGGAGGGTATAGGTGAAGCATAATTAGCCCCGTTTTGATCACTGTTAAACCAGACTGGCAGGTTCATGAGGATACATTATTTTATCCTCTCTGCTTTCAAACACATATGAAAATTTCCCTAACACAAAAAGGGAGGAGAGCCCCTTCCACCACACAGTGATCCTCAAAATTGGGCAGTGGCACAGAACACTAGAAAGCTTATTAAAATTGCATATTCCTGAGTCCCTACAGATCCTGGACCAACAGGTTTCGAATGGGATCCTGAGGGTTCTAATATGAGTGACACTGACCACACCTTAAGAAGCATTGCACTATGGGAAGTTTAATAAGAAACTTTAATAAGAAAGTGACCAAATAAAACTATTAGGCCAAAAAATGTTAGAGAGAACCAAAGAACTGACAGATTGGATCCACTGGAGAAAACTGGGAAGGCTTCCTGAGAGAGGCGGTACCTGGGATAAGAATATGGAAAGAGAGAGTTTAATAGCATGAGAGTTGAAATTTTCTTCCAAACAATAGAGGCAGGAAAAGGTAGGGCATAGCTGAGAGAACCCAATTTGTCCAGGTTGGTTGAAAAATGTCAGTGAAGAGGAAGTGTAATAAACAAAATAGGAGGTCGGGGTCTTGCTGTGCATGGTCCCAAATGGTACTGTTTGTATGCAAATCAGCAGGCAAGGGAATTACTGATGGTGTTTGCAAAGAGGAATGATGGGTTCAGAGTTACACATTCCAACCCAAATCCCCATTTCAGAACAAACCCCACTGACCAGGTTTTTTAACTTCAGTCAGAAAATACTAGATTTGGACATGCTGTGACTCACAACATGTTTGCCAACACCAAGACTGCCACTCAAAAAACCAAGCGCTTCTTTCCCTGTAGGGACCTGTTGTGAGGGTGGCCAAGCTTCGGATGGGCCCTTTCTCCTTTCTGCTTTTCCAAACACACTGTGCAGAATTATATGCTTGCCTCAAAAGAAATAACCAAAGTGGCAAATGTATAACAGATCGTCAGAGCTGCTATTTTAAATCCTAGCTGAATAAACTTGTTATTTTTCTTAAGTATTGACTAAGCATGGTGAGATTCAGGCCACTGTTTGGAAAGGTGAAACTGACTTCATATTTTTCCTTGTATATTTAGAAATTCCTGAGGCATACACAATGGAGTTGAGAAGGCTGGATCTGTGTTATCCCTTCGGGAAATGGAGAATGTCAATTATTACCCTTTGTCCTCTTCTAAAAGTACCTCTTTTATGTCCAAAGAGAATCTTAAAGGCACAGAATATTTCAGGGTTTTTTTGCCCTTGTGAACCCAGAGTTTAGTGTTAAATGGTTATGTTTGTTATGAATAAATACAGGAGGACAGTGTATACACACACACACACACACACACACACACACACACTCACCCACACTCAATTTTATCCAAATGGAATTACCACACACTTTCTACTGAATTTCATTGCATCTAAGACACTATTGATTATAAGACACATCATTAAACAATGACATGCTATTGATTATAAAATGCATCCTAATTTCAGAAATATTAAAATGTCAATCAATGAAATAAAGTATTTTGTTTAATTCCTCCTCTAAAAGAGAGCTCAAATTCCACTTTCCATAAATACTGTTATTAGTCATCAGCAGCATTCATAGGAACATGGAAGTCATCACTGGAGCCACAGTAAGGCCCATTTCCAAATAACCCAACAAGAATTTATTAAGTAAAGAGCACTGAACTTGGGTTTAGGAAGCCTTGGCTCAGATACCAGCCCTGACATTTAGTACCCGTGCGAGCTTGAGCCAGGCATGAACTTCCTGGGTTTCAGTTTCCTCATCTGTTAAATGAGATTTAAATGAGATTTTTCCTCATCTGTTAAATCTGTAATGAGATCTACTGTCTTAATTCAGGCTGCTATAACAGAATACCATACACTGGGTGGCTTATAAAAACAGAAATTTGTTTCTCACAGTTCTGGAGGCTGTAAGTCTGAGATCAGATCAGGTTCTGGTGAGACCCTCTTCCTGGTTGCAGACTGTCAATGTCTTGTCGTATCTTCATATGGCAGAAAGTGGGCAAAAGAGCTCTTGGGGCCTCTTTTTTTTTTTTTAATTTTTATTTTGTTATATTAGTCACCATACAGTACATCCCCAGTTGTTGATGCAATGTTCCATGATTCATTATTTGCATATAACACCCAGTGCACCATGCAATATGTGCTCTCCTTAATACCCATCTCCGGCCTATCCCAATCCCCCACCCACCTCCCCTCTGAGGCCTCAGTTTGTTTCCCAGAGTCCACAGTCTCTCATGATTCATTCCCCCTTCTGTTTACCCCCCTTTCATTCTTCCCTTCCTTCTCCTACCGATCTTCCTATTTCTTATGTTCCATAAATGAGTGAAACCATATAATTGTCTTTCTCTGCTTGACTTATTTCACTTAGCATAATCTCCCCCAGCCCCGTCCATGTTGCTGCAAATGTGTAATCATTCTTTCCGATGGCTGAGTAATATTCCATTGTATATATGGACCACATCAGAAAGAACAATTACACAACATTTGCAGCAACATGGACGGGACTGGAGGAGATTATGCCTAGTGAAATAAGTCAAGTAGAGAAAGACAATTATTATATGGTTTCACTCATTTATGGAACATAAGAAATAGGATAACAGACACATGAAAAGTAAACAAAATCATTAGCCATCAGGCAAATTCAAATCAAAACCACCTTGAGATACCACCTTTACACCAGTTAGAATGGCAAAAATTGAAAGGCAGGAAACAACAAATGTTGGAGAGGATGTGGAGAAAGGGATCCTCTTTCACTGTTGGTGGGAATGCAAGTTGGTACAGCCACTTTGGAAAACAGTGTGGAGGTCCCTTAAAAAGTTAAAAATTGAGCCACGTATGATCAGCAATTGCACTACTGATTTACCCCAAAGATACAGACGTAGTGAAGAGAAGGGCCATATGCACCCTGATGTTCATAGCAGTATTGTCCACAATAGCTACAAGGAGCGAGATGCCCTTCAAGATGACTGGATGAAGAAGATGTGGTCCATACAATGGAATATTACTCACACTCAGAAAGAATGATTACACAACATTTGCAGCAACATGGACAGGATCAGAGATTATGCTAAGTGAAATAAGTCAAGCAGAGAAAGACAATTATATGGTTTCACTCATTTATGGAACATAAGAAATAGGAAGATCGGTAGGAGAAGGAAGGGAAGAGAAAGGGGGTAAACAGAAGGGGGAATGAATCATGAGAGACTGTGGACTCTGGGAAACAAACTGAGGCCTCAGAGGGGAGGTGGGTGGGGGATTTGGAGTGGCCGGAGATGGGTATTAAGGAGAAGCACATATTGCATGGTGCACTGGGTGTTATATGCAAATAATGAATCAAGGAACATTGCATCAACAACTGGGGATGTACTGTATGGTGACTAATATAACAAAATAAAAATTAAAAAAAAAAAAAAAGAGGCCCCAAGAGCTCTTTTGCCCACTTTCTGCCATATGAAGATAAGACAAGACATTGACAGTCTGCAACCAGGGAAGAGGGTCTCACCAGAACCTGATCTGATCTCAGACTTACAGCCTCCAGAACTGTGAGAAACAAATTTCTGTTTTTATAAGCCACCCAGTATGGTATTCTGTTATAGCAGCCTGAATTAAGACAGTAGATCTCATTACAGATTTAACAGATGAGGAAAAATCTCATTTAAATCTCATTTAACAGATGAGGAAACTGGTGTACCCAGGAAGTTCATGCCTGGCTCAAGCTCTCGCACGGTACTAAATGTCAGGGCTGGTATCTGAGCCAAGGCTTCCTAAACCCAAGTTCAGTGCTCTTTACTTAATAAATTCTTGTTGGGTTATTTGGAAATGGGCCTTACTGTGGCTCCAGTGATGACTTCCATGTTCCTAAGAATGCTGCTGATGACTAATAACAGTATTTATGGAAAGTGGAATTTGAGCTCTCTTTTAGAGGAGGAATTAAACAAAATACTTTATTTCATTGATTGACATTTTAATATTTCTGAAATTAGGATGCATTTTATAATCAATAGCATGTCATTGTTTAATGATGTGTCTTATAATCAATAGTGTCTTAGATGCAATGAAATCGTAGAAAGTGTGTGGTAATTCCATTTGGATAAAATTGAGTGTGGGTGAGTGTGTGTGTGTGTGTGTGTGTGTGTGTGTGTATACACTGTCCTCCTGTATTTATTCATAACAAACATAACCATTTAACACTAAACTCTGGGTTCACAAGGGCAAAAACCCTGAAATATTCTGTGCCTTTAAGACTCTCTTTGGACATAAAAGAGGTACTTTTAGAAGAGGACAAAGGGTAATAATTGACATTCTTATTTCCGAAGGATAACACAGATCCAGCCTTCTCAACTCCATTGTGTATGCCTCAGGCTTAAATATACAAGGAAAATATGAAGTCAGTTTCACCTTTCCAAACAGTGGCCTGAATCTCACCATGCTTAGTCAATACTTATAAGAAAATAACAAGTTTATTCAGTAGATTTAAAATAGCAGCTCTGACGATCTGTTATTACATTTGCCACTTTGGTTATTTCTTTTGAGGCAAGCATATAATTCTGCACAGTGTGTTTGGAAAAGCAGAAAGGAGAAAAGGGCCCATCCGGCTTGGCCACCTCACAACAGGTCCCTACAGGGAAAGAAGCGCTTGGTTTTTGAGTGGCAATCTTGGTGTTGGCAAACATGTTGTGAGTCACAGCATGTCCAAATCTAGTATTTTCTGACTGAAGTTAAAAACCTGGTCAGTGGGGTTTGTTCTGAAATGGGGATTTGGGTTGGAATGTGTAACTCTGAACCCATCATTCCTCTTTGCAAACACCATCAGTAATTCCCTTGCCTGCTGATTTGCATACAAACAGTACCATTTGGGACCATGCACAGCAAGACCCGACCTCCTATTTTGTTTATTCACTTCCTCTTCATCGACATTTTTCAACCAACCTGGACAATTGGGTTCTCTCAGCTGCCCTACCTTTTCCTGCCTCTATTGTTTGGAAGAAAATTTCAACTCTCATGCTATTAAACTCTCTCTTTCCATATTCTTATCCCAGGTACCGCTCTCTCAGGAAGCCTTCCCAGTTTTCTCCAGTGATCCAATCTGTCAGTTCTTTGGTTCTCTCTAACATTTTTTGGCCTATAGTTTTATTTGGTCACTTTCTTATTAAAGTTTCTTATTAAACTTCCCATAGTGCAATGCTTAAGGTGTGGTCAGTGTCACTCATATTAGAACTCAGGATCCCATTCGAAACCTGTTGGTCCAGGATCTGTAGGGACTCAGGAATATGCAATTTTAATAAGCTTTCTAGTGTTCTGTGCCACTGCCCAATTTTGAGGATCACTGTGTGGTGGAAGGGGCTCTCCTCCCTTTTTGTGTTAGGGAAATTTTCATATGTGTTTGAAAGCAGAGAGGATAAAATAATGTATCCCCATGAACCTGCCAGTCTGGTTTAACAGTGATCAAAACGGGCTAATTATGCTTCACCTATACCCTCCCACTTTTCCCAACACCCCTTGATTGTATTAAGAAAATCTGTTAAAACATTTCATCTATAAATGTTTCTTAATGAAATCTCAAAAAGATAAGGGCATTTGATTCTAAATCATAATCCCACAACAGTATTACCACTCCTGAAAATCCCTAAATTCCTTGTTGTGGTAGGCAGAATAATGCCCCCAACCCCCGAGGTGTCCACAGCCTGATTCCCCAAAACTGTGAATGCATGGCATAAAAAGGACTTTACAGATTTAATTAAGGTTAGGGACCCAAAGATAGGGAGACTATTCTGATTATTGAGTGGGCCCATAGCTACATAGCCCTTAAAACAGACAACTGTCTCTGGCAGGAAGAGGAGGAAGAAGGCAGAAGAGAGATGCAGAGGAAAGGGAGTTTCGAGAGGTCCACATGTGAGAGAGCGGGGAGTTGCTGCTGGCTCTGAGATGGAGAGATCATGAGCAAGGATGGGAGAGGGGCCTGGAAGATGGCGACGGCCTCTGGCTGACAGCCAGCTAGGAGACGGCATGTCAATTCTCCCAGCCACGAAAACTGGATTCAGACAACTTAACTTGAATAGCTTGTAACTCCAGTTCTTCCTCTGGTCTCCAGAAAGGAACACAACCTGATGACGCAGTGCTTTTTGCCTTGTGCAGCTCTCAGCCGACCAGTGAGCCACGTAGTGCGCCGGACTGCTGACCTACGGAAGGTGTGAAGTAACAAAAGGGCACTGCTTGAGCTGCTAATTTGTGGTAATTTGGGAGGCATCCTTAACGGTTGTCTCTTCCTTTGTGGTGTTAGGTCGATCCACCCAATGCTATACTTCCCCTCAGATGTTTTACCTGGTGATTTTCTCAGTCATTGACGATTATCACAAGCTTTCCATTATTTTTCCTAGTGGCTACAGAGTGGTGATATTTTAAATCTAGCATTCTTTTTTTCATTTATTAGCTGGACTCTTCTAAAACACACCACTGTATGGTTAATCCAAGGGACAGTTCATACGGGAAAGCCAGGAGTCGCTGCTTGATCCTGGAAGGGCTTTGAAGACCAGACAGTCTGGGTTTTAATCCTGCATCTCCTGTGTAGTGGCTAGTTTGCCTTGGGCAAATTATTGTACATCTTTTGAGCCTCAGGTTCCTTGATTTTTAAAATGGAGACAGCCTTGCAGGGTTGTTACAAGAACTCAGTCAATGTGCGTGAAAGCACGGTGCCTGCTAGCAGAGTAAGTCCCTCATCAAATGTCTGTACGTAGAATGAAATTCCAGGGCTGGGTGCCCATGGGCCTGCACTACTGTCAGAGTCTGCCTCTAGAATACTCCATCTGCCTCCTTTGTGGGGACTTTGCTCCTGACGTGTTTGCTCCTCTCAGGGCTGTGCTTCTCCGCCTCCTGGGCTGCTCAAGTCCCTTTCAGAGTCCCTATAGAGCTGCAGCTGTACTGGGCAGGCCTCCCCCCTTCTCAGGAGCAGCCCTAAGGCCTCTTGTGCACATCTCCCCAGGGCCCACAGTTTGCAGTCGGGTCTCTGTTTCACTGCGAGTTTTCCAGCAGGGAGAGGTGGGGACAAGTACAGGTGGCAGGGTTAGGAGAGGGCAGCCTGACTCTCTCCAACTTGCCCATCAATGGGCTGTGTGGCAAACCAGTGGGGTGCTGCTGGAACCTGAAGGAAGTCCCTGGGGCCCCCTTCCAGGTCTACCACCTTTCTCATCCAGGGCAGCAAGCTCGCAAGCCGGGCAGGAGCATTTCACCTGCCCTCTAACTTCCCACAGCTAGGCCCGGTAGAATGTTCCACCCATCTCAGGACTCCCAAACAAGAGTTGTCGCCCCTCCAGCCTGGCTGGGCTGAGTGAACCGCCTCTAACTGGCTGTGACCCCTCAGGCTGGCTGTGCATAATCAGAATAATTGGAGGCTAAAATATTTGTCTGGACAATTCTGATCAAAACGCCCTTCCTTTTGATCTTTCAGTCAAAACAAGGTATTCTCCTGAATTCTGACGATGTTAACTTTGAGCCACACTTCAGTGGGGCAGGATTCTGGCTCATTAAGGCCCCCTACTCAGCTGCTCAGCTCAGTGAGGCCCAGGCTTTGTCCTTTCCCGTAATGCAAAATAGTTATTGGCAAGTGTGGAATTGGGCCTGGAAGCAGATTCCAGTGTTGCCAAGCTACTACCTGACTGCTTTTGTCTGCATGCTCAGGAGTTGGGTCAAGCCACACTAGAGAGGGACAGTAGCTGGATAGTGGGGGAGCCAAGGGGAGTTTGAGCACCTGAGAAAATGGCACTTTTGGGAGAGATTATGGAGATAACAATCTTTCTTTCCAATGTCCTGCAAAGAGCATTGGCTCAGGGGCTTGGCAGTTAGCTTCCTTAAATAAGTCATTGGTCTCAGCTGGATGGTGCTAACTGATTGTGCAATGCCTACCTTCCTCCTGCCCTTTTCCTTCGACTAAGAGGGAAACCTTCAAAACTCTGACTGTAAAGTTAGGGCATGGCTATATGCTCCATAATCTGTCCCATTTCCTATCACACGGGCAGTGAAAGGGCTTTGAAAACCAATAAATTGATTTTTATTGTGAGTGTTACTTTTAGACCACTTCATGGCGCAGGGTGTTGGACGGACGTTATTGTATTTTTGTCTGTCAAGATCCTTTCATTTGGACTGGTGTGCCAGGCCCTGTAATGCATGAGGCTTGTTAATTACCAAGTAGGCTACACCACCTCGCCCTTATTCTGCCAAGGAGGGTGGGCCATCGACGCCCAGGCAGGCCAACTGTAGT